>NC_060141.1:381416442-382041442 GCF_021461385.2 Schistocerca piceifrons
GTTGTTTCTAATGGTAGCAGAGCACATTCTTCGTCGGTTACACTAAGCAGTTCACCATAAAGTGATTCAGCATCCTTTCGGGATGAGATGCGGCTGCTAGTGACAATTAATGATTCAAACTTGTCATTAATCACGGCGATGCTTATGATCATTGCTAATGCATAGATTAATTTTGTGAGCCTGTATAGCTTTTTGCGATCGACAAAATCTAGGCAGTTTAACTGAGCATCTAGACGACGACTGGGACTCGTCTTATTGATGACAGTGGGATTACAATATCATCAACAGGGAACAACTGTCCAGAGAAATCTTTGCTGTGTGTGCTTGTAGGAACAGCTTCCTTAATCTTGAGCTTTGATCTTCCACAGCTATGACTGCTAGTGATTCCTGCAAGATGTCCACAATATAACTACATTTTTATAAAGCAACGAATTCGAAAGGCTGTATTCTTTCATTGATCCTCGCTATACATTTTCCTGTAGGATTGAGGTATTTCCCATTTATGACCTTCAGTGAAACCGCTTTAGTGTCACAGAACATAGTCTTCTTCAGCTGTCGACAATCAGCGTTCGATATTACAGAAAGCAAGTACTTGAGTCGACTAAAGTCTGGACAGGTTGGCCCGCGATGATGACGTCAGTGAAATTTCGTGGTTTCTTGCTGAGCGATGTCTGTGGAGGATTTTTATGTGTGACAGAACCACCTCTATAGGGTCCATTCTTCTACGGGGCGTTACACTTGGCCGAGGTGTTAGTTGGTCTGATGCTGGGTTGTCATTTTACAGTGGCGGCGTAAGTCGACGTTGGGCAAGACCATTCTTAAGGCGCATTCAACGTGTGGCGGAGATTGGTGCTGAAGGGGGATACAACTATTCTTCTACGTTCTCTGTTATCTCCTGACGCACGGGGTCGACAGTTACGCCTGATATCTCTTGCTTACTCGGTCTCACAGTTCTGGTTGCCATAAACTACTATATCTCTTCTCTTACTACTTGATGTATTAGAGAGGCGACATGTCGGTGGTTTCCACAACTGCCAATGGGACCACATCTTGGAGTAGATCACGATAATTACATGCGAATCTTTTCTGTAGCATTTCCTCGATGTGCTGGAACCACTTGATGAATTTCACGGTTGTTTTGAAATTATTTATCAGAAGAGGGATTGGTGGATGTCTTCTGCAATTCCTTTCATCGGTTGTGAGATTCTGTCAGCTGTCAGCTGTTAGAATTTGGAATAGGATCACAATAGACTGTACGTAACAGTTTGACGCATTTTCCCACTACAGTGGGAAACGTACTTCAACTAAGTGGACATCTTCTTCAGTTTCGGCTGAAAGTCGCTCCATCGTATATTGACCTTTTCATTGTACTCGAACGACTTCTGGGCTTTACCGTCCAAGTAAAAGCACACAGTTTTCATACGCATCATTTGTTGAGGATCAGTGGACAAAGTTCAAACCCATCGTACAATATGCATTAAATGAGTGTATGCCACGCAAGATCGTAAGAGATGGAAAAGAGCTACCGTGATAGAACAAACGAGTTAGAAAACTGCTACGGAAGCAAAGGGAACTTCACAGCAAACATAAACATAGCCAAAGCCTTGCAGACAAAGAAAAATTACACCTAGCGAAATGTAGTGTGAGGAGGGCTACGCGAGAGGTGTTCAATGAATTCGAAAGTAAAGTTCTATATACTGACTTGGCAGAAAATCCTAAGAAATTTTGGTCTCATGTCAAAGCGGCAGGTGGATCAAAACAAAATGTCCAGACACTCTGTAACCAAAATGGTGCTGAAACAGAGGATGACAGACTAAAAGCCGAAATACTGAATGTCTTTCTCCAAAGCTGTTTCACAGAGGAAGACAGCACTGTGGTTCTCTAGATTCTCGCACAGATGACAAAATAGTACGTATCGAAATAGATGACAGAGGGATAGAAAAACAATTAAAATCGCTCAAAAGAGGAAAGGCCGCTGGACCTGATAGGATTTTACACAGAGTACGCAAAGGAAATTGCCCCCCTTCTTGCAGCGGTGTACCGTAGGTCTCTAGAAGAGCGTAGCGTTCCAAAGGATTGGAAAAGGGCGCAGGTCATCCCCGTTTCCAAGTAGGGACGTCGAACAGATGTGCAGAACTATAGACCTATATCTCTTACGTCGATCAGTTGTAGAATTTTGGAACACGTATTATATTCGAGTATAATGACTTTCCTGCAGACTAGAAATCTACTCTGTAGGAATCAGCATGGGCTTCGAAAAAGACAATCGTGTGAACAAAATAAGAGCATATGGACTATCAGGCCAATTGTGTGATTGGATTGAAGATTTCCTAGATAAGAACGCAGCATGTCATTCTCAATGGAGAGAAGTCTTCCGAAGTAAGAGTGATTTCAGGTGTGCCGCAGGGGAGTGTCGTAGGACCGTTGCTATTCACAATATACGTAAATGACCTTGTGGATAACATCGGAAGTTCACTGAGGCTTTTTGCGAATAATACTGCAGTATATCGAGAGGTTGTAACAATGGAAAATTCTACTGAACTGCAGGAGGATCTGCAACGAATTGTCGCATGGTGCATGGAATGGCAATTGAATCTTAATGTAGGCAAGTGTAATGTGCTGCGAATACTTAGAAAGAAAGATCCTTTTTCATTTAGCTACAATATAGCAGGTCAGCAACTGGAAGCAGGTAAGTCCATAAATTATCTGGGAGTAGGCATTAGGAGTGACTTGAAATGGAATGATCATATAAAGCGGATCGTCAGTAAAGCAGATGCCAGACTGAAATTCATTGGAAGAATCCTAAGGAAATGCAATCCGAAAACAAAGGAAGTAGGTTACAGTACACTTGTTCGCCCACTGCTTGAATATTGCTCACCAGTGTGGGATCCGTACCAGATAGGGTTGATAGAAGAGAAAGAGAAGCGGAGAGCAGGACGCTTCGTTACAGGATCATTTAGTGATCGCGAAAGCGTTACGGAGATGATAGATAAACTCCAGTGGAAGACTCTGCAGGAGAGACGCTCAGTAGCTCGGTACGGGCTTTTGTTGAAGTTTCGAGGACATACCTTCACGGAGGAGTCAAGCAGTATATTTCTCCCTCCTACGTATATCTCGCGAAGAGACCATGAGGATAAAATCAGAGACATTAGAGCCCACACAGAGGCATACCGACAACCTTTCTTTCCAAGAATAATACGAGACTGGAATAGAAGGGAGAACCGATAGAGGTACCCAAAGCACCCTCCGCCGCACACCGTCAGGTGGCTTGCGGGGTATGGATGTAGATGTAGATCCCGCCTTCTTTATTTGGCGATTTGGTAGAATCCTTACAAGCCATTTCAACAGGTCCGCTCCAGTGTCTCCGAAGATCATTGATGCACGCTTCGTGTGCAGCTGACTTGTTGCTGTTTTGGAATCCGTTGGTTTCTGACTGTACAGACCATGGTAACGTTGTACTGCTTGTATTTCGATTCCTGTCCGTTTTTACGTTTCCTCATTGGAGCCACAGTGATGTGTTGATGTACCTGGCGCCAAACAACGAAGTCTAAATCAGAAAGCAGGGTCACCAGTGAAGTACATCATTTAGCACCGAAAGCACTTTTATTACCAGCACCAACGAACAGACATAGCGGCACTAGCCCCTGGTCAGAGAGTGCTGCTATTTTTGCAAATCGCGAATATTCCAGAATACGCAAACATCAAAAATTTTCAAGAATGTTATATACTAAATAAAAAATGAACGCAGGTTGCTGGGTTTCAACTGCCTACCCGCAACACATCAGCTAGTGTACTTAACCTCTCCGCAACACTGCATGCATCAAAGCCCGTTGCAACATAAAGAGCACATTGAAAAATTTCGTAAAACGGAAGACTCAATGTAACTACGAGTAACTGCAAATAACAAAATATTGACAAAATCACAGTATCTTTCAGTCATACAAATTACTCAAAAACCACTGATAAATACAATATAATCTCCCAATCTGACCTTTTACTGCTGCCACTTGTCTCAACTAAAGTTGCTGCTTACGCGCTCCTGGTATGGAGTGCCTACTAAACTTTTCGTTCTGGCTGCTGAACTGATGAACTGTGTTGACATACTCTACGTAATTTTATTATAAACACTGGGTACAGCCCCGCCATGCTTGCTGCAGGAACTCCGCGATTCCGAGCCTTTTCGAGAGCAGATTTGAGGCTAGTAAAGACAGCTGCAGCGATTACTTAGAAACGTGTACACGGAAGACAATGACTCCCATCTGAGGAGGGATAAATAAGGAACAAATACTTGCTCACGGTGTGAGAAATAAGTTTTACAACGAATATACTAATGGTCTTCAAAAAGTCGACGGGAGAGTTTGCAATCGCAGTGAGCAAGTTTTTGTAAGGGTACCGTAATAGATATCATTGCCAGTGAACTACCTAGTAGCAGGTGCCAGCTGATGAGCCCTAGCTTCTAGAAATTTCTGCAGTCCCCCGCCTTTTTTTCGGCACACAGACCATTGTCGTGCCACGACGACAAGACGAGGAAGTAGCGAGCGTGCGAAGGTGTAATGTTTCAAATTCCTTCGAGTGAACATGTACTGAAAGATCTGCAAATCAGAAATACGCCAAGTTAGATTACAAAGTGTTAATAACGCATTACGAGAAATGTCTCGTCAGAATAGCTATGATGAAACGTCCCTGGTGTTTTTGGAGTACAGGCTTAGAAGCGTGTTACAGTGTTTGTAGATGATTAAATTAAGTTCAACGACTCGTATTTTATTCCAGAGGAAATTTACTCTCTTCTGTGGTTGACTTTATAGCAAATAGTTGCAGCTATGCCAAGTACAGTCAGCCTGCAAGAAAACTATTAGTAAAAATTAGATACAATGACCTGGAAGCTTTGTAACGACACCAATTGATCACACGACCCAGGCAAAAAGGTAATTCCACACTAAAATAGAGTTAAATAACATGGACGAAAATATTATTAGGATAGAGACTAGACGGGTTTGGAAACAATGTCGAACATTATACAATCTAAGGAGAAAAAAAGAAAAGAGAAGAGGACGCACCACGAAGGAAGTATCCGAATGTGACAGAAATCGGTAGATGTGTTGTACATGAACAGAAAAATAAATGATTACAATTTCAGAATGATGGCATGATTTATTCAAGAAGAGGAACTTCACAAATTGAGCAAGTTAATAACGCATTGGTCCACTTCTGACCATTATGTAAGCAGTTATTCGGCTTGACACTGATTGAGAGACATTTTGTCCAATTGACTTGTTGGATAGTCAATATCCCGAGCTTGTTGGAGGTCCCTGACCACAATGCTGCAAACGTTCTCAATTGTTTGTTCGTAGTACTGGACACCAGGCTGCTGTATAAGATATGTGAAGTGAGTGTGCATTGAAGTCCTTACAACTAATGAGCACACATAAAAAATTACAGTTCAGAAAACGGCTACTCGTGCTAATAAGAGCACGCCACAGGCATTCACAAAAATAAAGGAAAACTACATGCGTTCCAGTTGTGTCTCCAACTAATGAAAGTACCACACACAAACATGTGTTCCAGAACAACAAATTTTTAATTTATAATCAATTAAAGCTTACCTAATGTCCAACCATGTTCATGCATTCGAAAAACATACGTGGAGCAAGAGTCAAACCCCAGACATAAACATCGTAAATGTAGGATAATGTAATATAATAAAATACGTGATGGTTGAAAGCAATCCAAGCTCAAAGGAAACAGAGGATGATGTACACAGACAAGTAGATTATCACAAAAATGAGTGTCTAGTATGATAGAGTTGACATAAGATCAAATAATAATAATAGCGAAATTGATCTTACTGATAAAACATTGAATATCAGTGTGTTTTGTGGAGAATATGCACAAAGAAAAGACATTTACACATTGCATGAATTAAACAATGCTGAATTTGCAAGGCAAGGAAGACCAAAATTCAATGTTAACTAAACAACGCACAAACTGTTTCTAATTGAAAACAAATTACTTGTATGGATAAGCTAAAAGTAACTAGTGTGGAATTGAATTTACCTATAAAAATAACCAAACTGTTTGTCAGCAGGAAGTAGTGAATTGAATGTATCCCTATTATGTATTCTTTGTAAACATTTTAACTACGTACTAACAAAAGAGATAAAAATACACATGAAGAGCGTCTTTTTGCAATCAGGCAAATGCTAGTTAAAATGCTAGTTCGATTAATTAACGCATATTAAAAGTGATAGAGAGTAAAAATATGACATTAAAGGTTGCACAAAAGCCTATAAATACATATTATGTGAAAATGGGTTGTATTTTAGTCCTTGCTCCAATGAAATGCCTACCATAATGGCTCTAATATAAAGAAAGTTCCTCACGTATACCTCAACGCAAAGCAGCCGTCCCACGCAGTGTTTTGAGTGTAGTGTGTGGCGAGAGAGGGAGAAGATATTGAAGATGGCGTCCGGTCACATGTACCACGACCGCTGGACAGCATTAGGAGCGATGCACTGTCAGCTGTACAGACTCTACACAGGCGGTCATTAGGCAGGTCTCTGATGGCGGTAGATTGGAGAACTCGTGACCAACTAATGTGATTATTACTGTTGTGTGTGCCACATGACGATGTGTTCATTCACCGTGTGAACGCTATTAGCTGTGTGCAAAGAATTGGGTAGCGACGCTTATCTTGGTTATCTCCGCTGCGTGAGCATTCATTGCGTCAATTCAGTCCTCTTACATGAGCCGGACGCTAGCAGGTGCCTCGCGCCCTGAATTAGGCCAGTGCAAATGGGTGGGCGAGGTGCATCGGCTGCAACAGGCAGGTTACACCCGCGAGTGTCTCGTCAACCCTTCTTGTCTGCGTCCCTTAGCCAGGTCAGGAGTCCCACAGTGCTTTTACGGACCAGCCCACGCATGGTGAACCGTGGCGCCGTCGTATCTGGCGCGACCTGTATCTGTGAACGAGTATTGCGGCTCTGCCCACTACGTCGCCTCGCCGACAGTAAGAAATATTGTGTACAGGGATTATGTCGCCTTGCCCGCTCGAGGAATTTCTGCGGCCCGCGCTGCACGTCAGTCGGCCCCTCGAGTATTCTCTCCCTCCAACTCACCCAGCTGAAAACTGTTCGCGTACCAGGCCATTCGACGTCCCTTCTCAAGATTCATTGTGGATCACTATGCAACACTGATGCATTCTGTTTTTGGTGCATAGACCACAAGCTTACGAATATGCGCAAGTGCATGAAAACTAAGAACCACATATACTATGGACTTCAGTATTTCTCATTCTTGTGATATACAAAAAAAGAACTTGAGACGATAACCTCATTCCCTTTGTAATTTCTATACTACACTATCTCTACACAATAACAATGAACGTGATATGCAACTTAATCCTAGAATATGCCATAACTCGTGTATCAATTTCTGACTTGCACAAGTAAAGGTCTTAAAAGTTATGGCGGGGGTGGGGGTGGGGTGGCACCTTTCAGGACGTACCATTAACGAAATGAGACATCCGGTGCTACCTGTCACAACCTACTTCCAAAACTATTCTTATGAATAAACATACATAAAAAATCGACGTACAGGTAATTCGGCTGCCACTTCCATCAACATTGGCGAAATTATGGGCGGGTGGGGGGGGGGGGGGGGGGTGGAAGGGTGCTTCTTAGTGAAATGGCATACTTCGTTTCTGCGAGTTGTGTATCTGTGCGTGGTCTGCATGCTGCTGATCAGTGTGATTTGATTTCTCCGAAACTCATAAGATATCGTTAGTCGTGAAGACCTGCCAGATTCTGTTACAGGACCAGTGCAAACTAAATTTTCGAAGTATACAAATTAGTAAGGAAGGTGAAAGTCGAGCGAGTCACAATTCTGGTATCAGTATGACGTACTTGCACAGCGAAGACATCACTATGGGCCACGGTAAATTGTGCACTTAGCCAAGGGCGTTGTGACATCGTGAGAATTACAAACCGATGGGGTGCCCCTTCGCAGCTACACAGAGGGTAGGCTCTATGGTTCCTTTAACGCCTTAAGCGTACGACTATGGAACCTGGCGCTCCCAAAACTGCCAAGGCCTCACGCTCCTATCTAAATCAACCTCCAAAGACCCTGTGCAGTCGTCGCGAGGGTGGACACTCTGGCCACATTAGAACGCTAAGCACATAACTAACATACCAGGGACGGACTTATACCGTAATGCACGGCCGTATTCATCAGAAACGAGATTAGAAGGGTGTCACGCTAACCACGCGTGCGCTGATCTCTTCTACATTCACACTGGGTCTGTAAAACCTTATGGGACTTAACTGCTAAGGTCATCAGTTCCTAAGGACAAACACACACACCCATGCCCGAGGGAGGACTCGAACGTCCACCGGAACCAGTAGCAGCGCCTTAGACCGCTCGGCTATACATTCACACTCTCACACAGAATGCACCCCAACACTGAACCAAAACTTCTGACCAAACCAAAGGCAATTCGACTCCAAATACGACAGCCTACATGAATTGGAACGGTGTCAATCCCTATGGAGCACACGGATAACGAACATGTTAAGATATTTTACCACACGGAAAATTATGACTTTGAGATACATATCGAGATACGCACGCATATTTCCATGCTTCCAGACATGGTGTCTGACGCATAACAGTAATTCACAAAAAGCAAACAAAATGGGACCTACAGAAACACAGAGAACAACAAATATAGAAATATTCTATACACAGTAACAAATTGAAAAAAAATTTAAAAATGAGAGGTTCAAAGCTAGTTTAAACAATAAGAAATGAAAACATTAAATAACAGGAATCCTATTTTAGAAATGGTTTTACATCAGGTGTCTGTTATAAATGGCCGGCCGAAGTGGCCGTGCGGTTAAAGGCGCTGCAGTCTGGAACCGCAAGACCGCTACGGTAGCAGGTTCGAATCCTTCCTCGGGCATGGATGTTTGTGATGTCCTTAGGTTAGTTAGGTTTAACTAGTTCTAAGTTCTAGGGGACTAATGACCTCAGCAGTTGAGTCCCATAGTGCTCAGAGCTATTTGAACCATTTTTTGGTTATAAATGTCCCTCCGCTGTTGTTATGCATCGGACGGTGAAACGGGATCGTAATTATTTTGCTAAACTCGTGTATATTTGTAATTATTGTTTGTTCTGCTGAAAGACGTATGGAAGTATGTGACGTGCATCGATTATAGAGTTCTGATTGAGAACAAACAGAAACAGAAATTAATTACACTTACTACAAGTCATAAACAAATCAACATTTAACTACCTGATTGCGAGTTTTAAAACACTCTCCAAAAACTCCTAAAAACTGTTCTGCAATGCTCCTGTACGAAACGGACAACTTACCTCGTCCTGTCGCCGCAACTGTTTGGTCAGTGACATGCTAAAAATATTCAAAATCAATAATGCGATCCTTGCAGAGTGCAATGCATAGATTAATTGGAACAACAACTGCGATTTTTTAAAAACAGAAATTGAATGATCAGGAGTAGTCTGGTAAACTAGCTTTAAACAGTGCGAAATAATGAAAGTATCCAATAAAGACTTTAATTTACTGTATTCGCGAAATAAATTATTTAAACACTGATAAACCTTACACAGAGTTTAATTATTCCACAATGTCTATACTCAATAAACATGTTGCTGGCCACTACAAAACGGACAAGTTACCTCGTCCTGTCGCCGCAACTGTTTGGTCAGTGACATTCTAAAAATATTCAAAATCAATAATGCGATCCTTGCAGAGTGCAATGCATAGATTAATTGGAACAACAACTGTGATTTTTTAAAAACAGAAATTGAATGATCAGTATGAGTCTGGTAAACTAGCCTTAAACAGTGTGAAAAAATGAAAGTATCCAATAAAGACTTTAATTTACTATATTCGCGAAATAAATTATTTAAACACTGATAAACCTTACACAGAGTTTAATTATTCCACAATGTCTATACTCAATAAACATGTTGCTGGCCACTACAAAGGTAGGAATATTACTCTCAATGTACGCATACACAAATCTGACAAAATTCCTCCAGTGCGCGAGCATGCATCAACTATGTGCAACAAAAAGGAAATTACAAAAAAAAAATTCCGAATTAATAGCAAAGTCTCCGCCGATGTTTCTAGCACGATCACGGCGGCTTCTCTCCACTGCTGGCTGCGTCCAAACACTCCCGACTCCTTTCAACAACTGTGCGCTCGCTACTACTCGCGATAATAATATCTCAGACTCAGTGCATGCACACCAGCAGAATCATTGATCAACTTTGCAAACAAGAATTAACGCGCAACTTCCAACGTGTTAGAAACCCTAAATTCGATTCTGTCGCTGTTGTTATTATTGTGGTTCTGTCAGCCCCATCTGTTGTCTCCCTTCTGCCTATGCCCTTGTCCACGCCAGCTTCTATCAAACCTATGGATATTCTCAGCGACGTTGCCCTGGTCCCCGTAATGCTACTGTCCTGCCGTGCTACTCTTTCCTGTCGCACACCTTGTGGCTTGTTTAGTTCATTGCTCCTTTCATTATTCTTGCGTGGTTACTAAATAGTTACTTCGTGTGCCCTCCTTCCTTAACCTGAATTTTATTTGTCAAACACAAATTCCATTTCCGACAACAAAAATTTAAACGCCTTAATGTTGTCATCACATCTTCCATCTAATGCTTCCTGATAGAGAGTGTGGAGTTTACTGAAAAAAATAAAAAAGAATCATCTCAGACGATATTACGTGGGGAATCTAAGAACTGGTATTTCTAAGCAATGTGTTGAATATTTTGAGAGGGCTTTTGAATCCGGACGATTCTGGTCGCATCATTATTTCTTGCTTAATGCAGTCTTGCACTTCTCATGATCAGTATCTGGCGATAAATGTGTCTCCAAATTCGTCTAGGAACGGTATCGTGCTACGGGTTCTCTCATATTTTCTGCGTCGACAGCTTCCCTATGATTACAAACAAATTCTTCTTTTGCATTCGGTGTCAATGAAGAGGGGAGTGACTTCTAAATAGTCCCAGCCATATCTTGTGATGTAAAGTATTTTCTATCGCTTACAAGTTCTAATATTTCAGAATAGACAGGAAGTGCTTGTAATCAAATGTGGCTGTTCCTTTCGTACTTGAACATCTCATGTACTCCGATATCTGAACGGGTTTAACATAATGTGCTAAATCATGTCTACAGCGACCACCGTACCCACCTGAGTTACTGCTAAGGATATCCGGTGTTGCTTCTTGCCTCCGTCTGGAATGCATCTCCGAGTGCATTCTGATCGAATCTCTGTTCGAATTTTGGAGGCCGCCGCTTAAACTGGAACCCGTCGGTAAAAACTGAACCGACGTTGACCTATGTAACCTTAGAGGTTTCTGTACATCTTCCCTTACAGTGTCTGTTTTGAATACTTGCTCAATATGAGCCAGTAGATCATCTATTTTTATGACTTTATTCGAGATACGCCTGACCACGATCTTGCCATCTAATAGTCGATCGGTTAAGATATTTGTGTTCCGATTTGCTGTTTGATTCGTGTGCTTACCTCTCCCAGTAGCAGATCGCTATCTTCTTGCATCTTGCCACTTCCAGTTTAGCTAAACGCACGTCTCTTTTTGTACTAGTTGCAGTTTTTTGCTTCTGCACACGTTTTTGCTATTGTCAACATATTTTCAGCGAGTTCACCAGTTGCTGTGGAAATTCGCTTCGTAAGTTCCTTGAAATTTGCATCTCGTGCCTTTTCAGCCATCTCCCATTTTTTTTATCTGCTTCCTGTCGTTTTCTTTCCACCTCTCTAAGAAAAGCCAAAATATAATGCAGCAGCAGTTCATATGCCATACTAGTAACACGGTATGCAACTCTGGGTTCTCCCAGGCTATTATGTTGACACCGATTGTCTGACCTGCTGTCTGTAACGGGTTCTGGATTGTTACACTGGCTTCAATTGGTTCCCTATGGTGTTGCTCAACGGAATCCGTACTGTCCCAAATGGAGCGTGCTTCCTGTTCATGATCAATCTCAGAACAATGAAAAACAGAGGCATCTGGACTTTGATCTCGAGCACCATATCTCCCCCCGAAAAGTCGCTGTCCCCAGCGACAAACGGCTCCATCACATAATTAGAATTCATACGATTCGCTTCTCTTTACGACATCACCTTGATCCTCGTCAGCATTCAGAACTGAATGATATTACAAGAACGACACTAATTCAAGCAGGACCGAATACAATAACTTACCATTCTTCTCTGGGAACAATAAACGAAGAAACTTTTCCCTTCAAAAACAACACATACTCTAAAATAAATGTTAAGCTACCGACGCTATTCACACCGCTGATTTACCACACTCATCATGAACGTGATGCGGAAACCAAAAAATCTTGAAACACCATTGAAGATAAATCACTAAATGAGAGATTAGGAAAACATAAGGACTGACACATAGGCGTCACTCAATTAAGTCTACTGCAGAACTAAAAAATCTTTCAAGTAATTGATGAGGGAGAGAGAAGGAACTAAATTGTATTAGTTTGAGCCATTTGGTACGAAGCCTAAGGCAAGCGCCGTAAATATGGAAACTAACCACGTGTTTGCAGTCGTGGGTCCCGTAACTGATATGTGTGTTAGTGGGCAGGATCACTATGTTATAAAAATCACATTCAAGTGGGTTTATATTTAATCTGCACAAGGTATGAAAGGCCATTTCATAATGACCCTGATATGAATCCTATGTGGGTTGAGTAGCCTCTCATATAATTTATTCACGAAATTAATCCATCAAAGTTCTCCTCCAAAAATGATGATTGGAAAGGCGTGTGTTGAGTGTGACTGTTTAACAGATAAATGTCATCTTAAAAATTTACAATTACATTTATTTTCTTTAAATGGAACGTACAAATGATGAAGAATATGTGCAAGCAAAAATCATGTATGTAAATATAAGCCAAACAAGTAAATAAATAGGCCTCAGCTGATAGCGTGTTGGCAAGAACCTAGTACAAACGACACTACCTGACATCCAGTGTGCTTCTCTACTATGAGAAGTCGGACCAACGAGGAGAGGTGAAATACATAATATCGATAAAAAAGTGGATATTGAATGCAATACCATGATATGACTAAGGAGGCAAAGTGTTCCTATGGATGCAACCGCTGAGATATCTCAGATAGAATTTTGGGCAGCTGAAACATCAACAAAGCCCTATCGGTCAGGGTGGTTTATATTACCGAGGGTGCAGCACAAGGCGGTGGGCTGATGACGGCTTCTACTCGTGGTCGGCTGCGCTGCATGGAGATGGGGCTCCGCCTTGGAGACCAATCGAAATGAGAGTTCGAAAAAGAACTGTTTGTCCAGGTGGCAAGACAAGTGAAAGTGCGAATGAAATTACTCTGCAAGAAGGGTGGTAAATATGTGACCGACTCCAGCGATGGTCAGGAAATAACTCATTTCTCTTAAGCCTGGCGCCTAGAGAGCCACCGCTCCACTTGCGCCAGAACTCGGCCAATGTCGCCAATAAACTAATCTTTCGCCAATAGGGCCTTACAACAAATTCGTTTGGGTTCTCATTACCGTATTCTTTCAACCTAGATGCCAGTACCATTCCTTCCGGCCGATTACCGATAGTGACTGGAAAACAGCCTATCATAGCCTTCTCCAAGAATTTGTGCGGGAAACTTTTTGTCGACGGTCGCCAACGGAATATGATATTTGGCGTGTGTTTGTGGCCCCGTTCTGTTGGCTATCCTGTGGAGTTTGGCAACCATTTCTCCGAAACGCCCCAGACAATACCACAGCCATGGCGCTGAGTTGACGCGTTCCTTCGCAAAACATGAGGCTTTCACGAGAAAATTGTCTCCAGCCATTGTAAAAATAGCAAGCGTCCGTCGCTTAGGCCCCTTAGACCCCACAGCAAAAGAGAAAGCCACCAGCCAGCGGTCGGGACACTGTCCGCAATTCCCATTGATCGGATGTCCCTCAACCTCCTACTAATGTGATCGGCTGGCGTCCCCAAAGACCAAAAGTTCCCTCTCGTCTCCTGCTTCAAATGAGCCGAATTACGATACACATGTGTCCTACTCCAAAACATGTGCATGCCGATATACAGCACCTGATAAACTACTTTGCACGACCTTGTAATATGGTAGTGAAACGATATTAATTTGCATGTTTGTAAATTCTGGTTTTAGAAATGCGGGTCTGACGCCCCCTGAATAAGTGTATGCAGAGGCGAGGGGGTCTGCCAACTTGCAACGCATGGATCTGCCACCCAGTTTTCATATTCACTGTTGAGCAGTCGACCTCTGCCTAATACAGCAAATGTGAAGGAATTCGCAATCAGTGAATTAGTTTCGAAGCATTTAGTACAGCTGTGAATCATCCACAGTGTCCTCTCCTTTCAGACATTTCTACTGAGGTGAAAAAAGTCTTGTGATATCTCCTAATAACGTGTGGGACCTCCGTTGGCCCGGCGTAGTGCAGCAACTTGGCCTTGGCATGGACTTAACAAGTCGTTGGATGTCCCCTGGAAAAATATTAAACCATGCTGTCTCTGTAACTGTCCATTATTGCGTATTTGTTGCCCATGCCTGAATCTGTGTACGAACTGACCTCTCAATTATGTCCCGTAAATGTCCACTGAGATTCATGTCGGGTGATGTGGGAGGCCAAATCATTCACTCGAATTGCCCAGAATCATCTTCAAACCAATTGTGAACAAATGTGGCCTGGTGACATTACATCGTTGTTTGGGCACATGAAGTTCATGAATGGCATCAAATGGTCTCCAAGTCGCCGAACATTATCACTTGCAGTCAACGATCACCTCAGTAGGATCAGAGGAGCTAGTTCATTCCACGTAAACTCAGCCCATACCATTATGGCGCCACCGCCAGCTTGCACAGTCCCTTGTTGACAACTTGGGTTCATGGCTTGGATGAGTCTACAGCCCACTCGAACGTTTCTATCAGTTATTATCAACTGAAATCGGGACTTATCAGACCACGCGACGGTTTTCCAGTCGTATAAGGTCCAACCGATATGGTCACGAGTCCAGGAGAAGCGCTGCAGCCGATGTCCTGCTGTTATCGAAACCACTCGCGTCGGTTGCCTGCTGCAATAGTCCATTAATGACAAATTTTGATACACTCTCCTAATGGGTAAGTTCGCCGTACACCCCACGTTGATTTCAGCGATTATATCCCGAAATGTTGCTTTTCTGTTAGCGCTGACAACTCTATGCGAACACCACTGCACTCGGTCGTTAAGTGAAGGCGGTCGGAGGTATGGCCTGAAATGTGATATTCTCGGCACACTCTTGAATCACTGGAAATTCAGTTCCCGAACGATTTCCGAAATGGAATGTTCTATGCGTCTAGCTCCACCTACCGTTCCCCCTTCAGTCTGTTAATTCCCTTCACGTAGCATTAATCACGTACGATACCTTTTTGCATGAATCACCTGAGTGCAAATGAGAGCTCTGCCAATCACTGCCCTAATATAGCTCGTGTACGCGACGCTACCGCCAATTTTATACATACATCATAGAAAGTTTTGCATCACCTCGGTTCCGAGAGTTCCGGAACCTGTACAGAAAATTGGAATAGAGATCAACATGAACATCATTTCCGCCCTTTTTATTGCTCATGAAAACCACACAAAGCATGTTTTATCACCATACAGCGAGACCTTCAGAGGTGGTGGTCCAGATTGCTGTACACATCGGTATCTCTTTCATTGATGCATGCCTATATTTGTCGTGGCATACTATCCATAAGTTCATCAAGGCACTGTTGGTCCAGATTGTCCCTCTCCTCAACGGCGATGCGGCGTACATCTCTCAGAGAGGTTGGTGTATCACGTCCTCCATAAACAGCCCTTATCAAACTATCCCAGGCATGTTCTGGAGAACATGCTGGCCACTCTAGTCGAGCAATGACGTTATCCTGAAGGAAGTCATTCACTAGCTGTGCACGATGGGGGAGCGAATTGTCATCTATGAAGACGAACGCCCCGCCAATATGCTGCCGATATGGTTGAACTCACGGTCGTAGCATGGCATTCTCGTATCGAACAGCTTTTACATCTCCTCCAATGACTACCAGCGGCGTACGTCGACCCCTCATAATCCCACCCCAAAACATCAGGGAACCTCCACCTTGCTGCACTCGCTGGGCAGTGTGTCTAAGGCGTTCACCCTCCAAACACGTCTCCGACGATTGCCTGGTTGAAGGCATTGCGACACTCATGGGTGAAGAGAACGTGATGCCAATTCCGAGCGGTCCATTCGGCATGTTGTTGGAGCCATCTGTACCGTGCTGCATGGTGTCGTGGTTGCAAAGATAGACCTCGCCATGGACATCGGGAGTGAAGTTGCGCATCATGCAGCCTATTGCGCACAGTTTGAGGCGTAACAAGACGTCCTGTGGTTGCACGAAATGCATTATTCAACATGGTGGCGTTGATATGAGGATTCCTCCTAGCCACAATCCTTAGGAAGCGGTCATCCACTGTAGTAGTAGCCCTTGGGCTGCCTGAGCGAGGCATGTCTAGGACGGTTACTGTCTCTCTGCATCTCCTCCATGTCCGAACGACATCGCTTTGGTTCACTCTGAGACGCCTGGACACATCCCTTGTTGAGATCCCTTCCTGGAACAAAATAACAATGCGGACGCTATCGATCCGCGGTATTGACTGTCTAGGCGTGGTTGAACTACAGATAACACGAGCCGTGTACCTCCTTCCTGGTGGAATGACTGGAACTGATCTGCTGGAACTGACCCCCTCCGTCTAAAAGGCGCTGCTCGTGCATGGTTGTCCACATCTTTGGGTGTTTTTAGTGACATATCTGAACAGTCAAAGGGACTGTGTCTGAGATACAATATCCCCAGTCAACGTCTATCTTCAGGAGTTCTCGGAACCGGGGTGATGCAAAACTTTTTTTAGTGTGTGTATATGCATGTCGAAGACCTATGACTTTTGTCACCTCGGTGTATGTTATGCACTGCAAGCCTAGGCGGGCAAACGACGACAGTAAAATTGGTTTCGATTCCCGGGGTCTCCTTCTCTCTGTTGCGTGAATTCAAGTAACGCTGTGTGCATTAGATGATGGATGATGTAATGATATGTAGAGCGTGACATGTGGAAGTTTGAGTTTGTCTGGGGAGCGTGCAAGGACAGCCGAATTCATTAAGACGACCGCTAGCGATAAGCGGGAACTCCGTGTTCGAGTCCCGTTCCGGAACACATGCTACAATTTCGTAGTAGATTTATACGTATTACAGCTGATGTTAAGGAATCTTCAGTCAGCGAAATAACGTTGAAATACGTCGGAAAACTGTGGATCGCCATCGCTGTCTTTTCTTTTAGAGATGAATTCTGATGTTAATCATCTAAAAGTATGTGCTCTGAAACAATGGCTGTGGGGTCCCAAGTAATAGAAACGCAAAAATGTCGAAGGATCAAGTAAGGGTTCTGCGAAGAAGAGGTATAAGATGTAATTGCCGACCATACGGTCAAAGATAGGCTCGGTCTCAGGGAACCTGAAATTGATAAAATCTCTTGGAAGTATAGAACTAGTTAGAGCGGTCAGCGGTGTAAGTAACTGCCTATATTATAGATCACTTTCAGCCTGAGAGCATGAATAAGTACCAAAAAAAATTGTGTCCAGCGGCACTTGCTTACCACAAGAAAAGAGAAGAAATCAGATAATAGGCATCTTAGCAAAAGGAAAAGGATCCGGGTAATAAGGTAGGAAATGAAAAGGCATTAGGAAATAATAATCAAAAGCAATCGTCAAAAAGAAGTGATTACATCTTGACCTTCACTGACAGCATTCTGATGAACTGCGGAACTAATCAGCGTAATTAGTACAACTTTCAGATTTTTTTACGTTAAATAGGTGATACTGTATGATTGTTTCATGTCTCACATGGCGGTAGGAAAACTTGTGACCGCCGAGACAACTAATCACCTATCAGACTATGAAAGTAAATAACATTTTGCGCGGTGAAATTAGCAAGTGCTGTTGGTATAATTACAAAAATGGCCGGTCATGAAGCGTCGGATTGTATTACGGATAAAATATATTTACCGTTTGATATTATTACCTTAAATCACACAACAACTTTTACGTTTCCGACAGTGAATTACAAACATTATTACACTAGGTCATTTGTGACATTCTGGATGATTCATTTGCTCTAACAGAATTCCGTCCTGTACTTCAATACGCACTTTACATGCAAATATATGATATCAATTCTAGCATATATCAGTTTGCCTAATATAATAAATATTCGACATCTAATAGATAACATGTGTGGAATGTCACTGCATTTGCTTTTTGCTCCAGGATGAAGTTACCTTAATAGCTGCGATACAAGCAATGTTGCGTACGTAACATTGGAATAGTAAGAGAGTTTTCTAAATAATGCAATAGGTTCAAAATGGCTCTGAGCACTATGGGACTCAACTGCTGTGGTCATAAGTCCCCTAGAACTTAAAACTACTTAAACCTAACTAACCTAAGGCCATCACACACAGCCATGCCCGAGGCAGGATTCGAACCTGCGACCGTAGCGGTCGTGCGGTTCCAGACTGTAGCGCCTTTAACCGCTCGGCCACTCCGGCCGGCAATGCAATACGTACGAGAAAATTAGGGGAAAAGGGAGAAAAACTGTTCTGGACCAAAATTCCTAAACGTACAATTCAGTTGAACAAGAAGCTGCAAGAAAAATGCACATCGGTTATTCAGTCAACCGTCTTCCGTTAAAGCTGTATATGAGTAGGGTGAACAGAGACAATGGTAACAAAGACTACGCGGATATATTAGCCGTCTATGGAGAAAGTCACCCAATGTTGTTTTAACTTATCTGCATACCGATTCTGACCCTCCAACGACAATTTCTTGTTAAAATTCTTCACTTTTTCTTGCAGCCGTTTCGTTTTGGCTTCCTGTACTTTCTCTTATTTCACTCTGAAATCATTTACATTGATGTAACTCTGTCTTTTCCTGGACATTTTTGCACTTTCTTCCTTCGTCGATAATTGAAGTATTTATTCTATTATCCAAAATATTTTCTCAGTTACGTTCTTTGTTCCTATGTTTTTCCTTGCAAATTATGAGATTGCTGTTTTACAGATGTTCATTCATCTTGAGCTGAACTGCCTACTGCTGACTTCATTATAGCAGGGTCTACAACATTTACAGTCTTAGAGAACGCCAAACACACATAATCGTTCCGCAGTACTTCAGTATAGCACGTCTTTACACGCTGAATCATCTTAACGATTCTCCCAAACTTGAGACCACTCAACTTCGTTTCTAAATTGTGGTTTGAGTCTTTGTCTGCTCCTGCATACGCCTTACAATCTACTATTTGATACGTTGCACATGGCGAACGATAGTCTCAACGTACTCTCACTTTACAAAAGCTGACTGACAGAATATCATCTGACCACGGGGACACTCTAAATTAATATTAGGAGTGTTAATGTCTGGGATGCCGAATTAAAATATAATGCACACATTGAATCGTATCCAGGAAAATATGTTTTTTGTTCATCAACTCCACCAATTGTCGAAATATGGAACAAAATTGTGACGCGTGAGCTAAGCAGTGCTTTGTTTGTTTCTTGAAACATGCTCCGTTGAAACGTTTTGTAATACTACATCTACATATTGTTTGTGTTCGTGTGCGTGTGTGTACGCGTGGCTGGACTGCAGAGTAAATGTTTGTATGGTATGATGATAATGATAGTAGGGAGAGCACGAAACCCGATGCCGGGCCGGCCGAGCGGTTTCAGGCGCTACAGTCTGGAACCGCGCGACCGCTACGGTCGCAGGTTTGAATCCTGCCTCGGGCATGGATGTGTGTGATGTCCTTAGGTTAGTTAGGTTTAAGTAGTTCTAAGTTCTAGGGGACTGACGACCCCAGAGGTCAAGTCCCATAGTGCTCAGAGCCATTTAAACCATTTTGAACCCGATGCCGGTACATGGCCTACTCCTAGGGATTAGTACCAGGGGGATACCAACCTTAGTCCCCGTCCAACGGACGGATCACCACCAAAAGTGTCACATGCCCTCACTTGGTAAAACACTGTAGAGAGGTTTGGTTTTCATATCATGACGTTGGCGCAAAGTCTGGTGAGCAGGAGCTATACGCCCCGCCTCTCCCTCTTTTGCTTCCCATATAGTGGCGCTGAGAAGCTTTCCCACCACCAGCATTCTAACCGGGTTACCCCAGTGTTGAGGACTAACGCGCGAACGTATCTTAGCGATCTCGGTCCTGAAGGGGGGTAAAGCAATGCATTGTCCAGTTTATAACGACCATGCGAGAGAACGATTCAGGATGCCTGCTGATTGGCGGAAACAGTGAGGAGATTTTTATGTACGTTTGTAATAGATTTCCATGTTCATCGTCATATTTACTAAAACAAATATAGTGCTCAACATCCAAGGTAGCAGAAAATGAACTTCGTACCATAGAATATTTATTGCTGTACAAGGCACCTAGATTGTGCATTTTGCACATTTTGCAGTGTGCGTGAGTACAGGCAGTAGTCTTCAAAACAGTTAATATGGGAAACATGAAACATGTAATAAAAAATTATTAAGCTTACATTAATGTAGTCGCTTGACGTCGTAGACAACTGTCGATATTTTAGCAGGTGACCACGCTGTCATTTTCAAGGCAAAATTGCAGCAAGTAAGCGTTGTGCAAGGGAATGTAAAGTCTCGGATTGCAGAGCAATTCCACACAAATAACGCCCCCCCCCTCCCCAATTCTCTCTCTCTCTCTCTCTCTCTCTCTCTCTCTCTCTCTCACACACACAGCGCTGCCATAGGTCAAACGGATACCAACTGCGTTTTTTAAATAGGAATCCCCATTATTATTACATATTCGTGTAGTACGGAACGAAATATGAATGTTTTAGTTGGACCACTTTTTTCGCATTGTGAGTCACAAATATATGGCTCACAATTTTAGACGAACCGTTGGTAACAGGTAGATTTTTTTAAATTAAAATACAGGACGTAGGTACGTTTGAACATTTTATTTCGGTTGCTCCAATATGATACATGTACCTTTGTGAACTTATCATTTCTGAGAACGCATGCTGTTACAGCGTGATTACTTGTAAATACCTCATTAATGCAGTGAATGCTCAAAATTATGTCCGTCAACCTCAAAGCATTTGGCAGTACGTGTAACGACATTCTTCTCAACAGCGAGTAGCTAGCCTTCCGTAATGTTCGCACGTGCATTGACAATGCGCTGACGCACGTTGTCAGGCGTTGTCGGTGGATCACGATAGCAGATATCCTTAAACTTTCCCCACAGAAAGAAATCCGGGGACGTCACACTCGGTGAACGTGCGGGCCATGGTATGGTGCTTCGATGACCAATCCACCTGTCATGATATATGCTATTCAGTACCGCTTCAACCGCACGTGAGCTATGTGCCGGACATCCATCATGTTGGAAGGACATCGCCATTCTGTCATGCAGTGAAACATCTTGTAGTAACATCGGTAGAACATTACGTAGGAAATCAGCATACATTGCACCATAATAGATTCCCATCGATAAAATGGGGGCCAATCATCCTTCCTCCCATAATGCAACACCATACATTAACCCACCAAGGTCGCTGATGTTCCACTTGTCGCAGCCATCGTGGATTTTCCGTTGCCCAATAGTGCATATTATGCCGGTTTACGTTACCGCTGTTGATGAATGACGATTCGTCGCTATGTAGATTGGTCGCAAAAAATCTGTCATCGTCCCGTAATTTCTCTTGTGACCTGTGGCAGAACTGTACACGACGTTTAAAGTCGTCGCCATGCAATTCCTGGTGCGTAGAAATACGGTACGGGTGCAATCGATGTTGATGTAGCATTCTCAACACCGACGTTTTTGAGATTCCCGATTCTCGCGCAATTTGTCTGCTATTGATGTGCGGATTAGCCTCGACAGCAGCTAAAACACCTACTTGGGCATCATCATTTGTTGCAGGTCGTGGTTGACGTTTCAAATGTGGCTGAACACTTCCTGTTTCCTTAAATAACGTAACTATCCGGCGAACGGTCCGGACTCTTGAATGATGTCGTTCAGGATACCGAGCAGCATAAATAGCACACGCCCGTTGGGCATTTTGATCACAATCGCCATGCATCTACCCGATATCGACATTTTCCGCAATTGGTAAACGGTCCATTTTAACACGGGTAATGTATCATTAAGTACTGGCGGAATGTTACGTCATACCACGTACTTTATGTTTGTGACTATTACAGCGCCATCTATCACAAAGCGAAAAAAGTGGTCCTACTAAAACATCCATATTTCTTTACGTACTACACGAATGTGTAATAAAATTGAGGTTCCTGTTTAAATTAACGCTGTTGATATCCGTTTGACCTATGGCAGCGCCATCTATCGGGCCAATCATAGCGCCATTTGGTTTCACCCTTCAAGTTAGACGAGTTTCGTTCTTTGCAGTTTTCTCGTTTGATGCTTATTTCGTAAGACATTTGGCCCGGTCACTATCAATGGACCACTCTGCGTGTATATATATATAAACACACAGACTGTAAACGCTAGCACCATCACATAATAAAAGATGACTGAAGCCTTAAGTTATCCGGTGAGATAGCATTAAGTCGGTCTCCCTGTTTTTTTGACAAGGGGGAGAGCAGGATTCCAAGCAGAATGTTTACAAAGAAGTCCATCTCTGTTTTCAAGGTTACTTCCTATCTCAATTTCATTTGCTTCCTTAATAACACTATCGTGATAGCAGAAGGTGCATGCCAGAATCTCGGCATTGGTATATAGGACCACCGCTGCCAAGACTACGTTATGCAGATTTACTCTGCTTTTGTGAGCGTATACGACGCTTACGTTCAGTACAATGGCCCTCCAACGTCCCGATAGTCTGAGCAATATATGACATGCCAAACAGCCGCCCGCGGTGGCCGAGCGGTTCTAGGCGCTACAGTCCGGAACCGCGCCACTGCTACGGTTGCAGGTTCGAATCCTGCCTCGGGCATGGATGTGTGTGATGTCCTTAGGTTAGTTAGGTTTAGGTAGTTCTAAGTTCTAGGGGACTGATGGCCTCCTATGTTAAGTTCCATAGTGCTCAGAGCCATTTCAACTACTTTTTTGACATGCCACAACAGCGAGCAATACGATAGACACCCGGCTTACGCGAACCTAGTCATTCTTAACGGAAACTAAAAGAACTATAACATTTGAAAGAAGTCGGAAAACACATTTCATATCATATTTCCGCAAAAGACGACCAGTTTTCTTGGAAATACTCCCTGCCTAAGGTAGGAAGACCGTAAACCTATGTGCCAACTCATGACTGACCCAGTGCACTGTTCGTCAGCGTAACGCACGTCTGATCTTTTTATCACTATATCCATTCTGAGGAAAGGTGACCTCAAGATGGCCTAATTCAGTTGACAAAATCCCAATGTCCGAGATCATGTAGGCCCTGCAACCAATGTACGAAGTAACGCTTCACGCTGAGCCGGATGGTGACAACTATCAGTCTCTATGGGGAGGAAACGTATCGTTGCTTACGGAGATTGGATAAACTCCGCAGCAGTAGAGCAAGACTGCAATGCACTTTGTCGTTTTTGTTGACGTTTTGTGACACAAGTATTGTTCCAGTGTTTGACAAAGTTGTACCGCGAGTAGCGTCAAGCAAGGCTCTAATCTAACTATTGCTCGTGAAAGGATCCATTTTACTTTTCGAGAGTCGGATTTTGTTTCGAAAGAATTATTTCGGCTTCATTTGATGATTTCTTTGAATATTTCGGCTTTTCCTGAACAGTGCTTCATAGTCTCAGTGTGACTGGGAATTTCATTCTTAAACTGTCTCGAATCTGGCGAATTTTGAACATTTTCGCAGCTCGCGACTAATATATCTTGACGTTCTCTGATAAATCTCACGGAGAGAGCTTTTGATGACAGAGGTTTATGCGTCCTAGGGAAAGGTTTAAATTTCGCACCGACGACCAGACGTTTGCCAGTGGTTGATTTTATGAGTTCTGTTGAACAAGCTTTTTTTAAACTACTTCCTGAGGCTACAGAAGATATTAGGAGGGAGTCAAGTCATGTGTTGATTGCAAACTTACTGGAATCCACTCAAAATTAAAATAACAGTAGCAGACAGAACTTCTTTACGTTCGCTTTCAGTTTGTCTGGATATTGTTGCAATGCCATAGTTGTTGTGAACAAGCAGGATTATTTTCCAAACATGCATTGTTTACTGTCTGATACAGCGTATCGCAGGGTCGGTTCTGACGTCAAAAAGTTGTTGAACGAAAGACCAACAGCCTGCTGAAGAAAAGTTTCTTGTTGCAGGAGACTATCAAGAGTCTTAATGTTTACTGTGGTGTTCTCCTAGGTTGTACGGCATTCAGAAGATTCACAAAGAAGGATTCTTCTGGAAATTTGTAGTGGATTCCTATGGGATCAAACTGCTGAAGTGATCTGTCCCTAGGCTTACACACTACTTATTCTAACTTAAACTAGCTTACGCTAAGGACAATACATACAACCATTCCCGAGGGACTACTCGAACCTCCGACGGGGGCAGCCGCGCGATTCGTAGCAAGGCGCCTCACACTGTGCGACTACCCCGTGCGGCGAAGGACTTTTTGCCCGATTGCAACACTGGTGCTCGGACATTTCGTGTAGAGAGACGTCTTGCTACTCTGTTGAGCCCACTAGTTGGTCGGTGTATCACATTAAGAACTCTGCGGATCTCTTACGTTGACTACAGAAAATGCATTTGAATGACTGATATTCTAGTAAGTTTTGATGTGGTCTCTCTGCCTTTACCCGTGTTCATATGTCTAATTCGTTACGTTTAATTGTGGTTAGGTTCGGTGTTGAATTAACGAACCTATGTCGACATGTTTTGACTTCCACTTACTTTTTACTCAGTGACCAGTACTATGAGAAGACAGGTGGAGTTACATTGGGGAACCTATTGCCAGTATTACTGCAAATTTGTTTATGGAAGACTTCGAGAACGTGCCTTGGAGCTGGCAGCTTTGAAACATTTCGGCTATGTAGACATTACGATTGTATTTTGGCTTCATGACAGTAAGAATTTGAATGACTTTTTAGAATACTTGAATTGAAGCCACCAGAATATTCGTTTCACGATGGAGGTGGAAAAAGGATAGCTGCATTCTCTTCCTTGACTTGTTGGGCAGGAGAAAGATTGGGACATGCTGACTTCCATCTGCAGGCTGAAAGTTGTCAGCATCCGGCTCAGCTTGAACGGGTACTTTTTGTTCCGTGGCTCACAGGGCTCACGACATATCGGAACCTTAGGGTTTGTCAACTGAGGTAGGAGATCTTGTGGGTCACCTTTCATCGGAATGGATATAGCGAAGGCAGATTAGACATGCATTGCGCTACCGATGAACCGTCCACCGAGTGAGTGATGATAATACCGAGTTGACATTAAGGTCTACAGCCTTTCTGTCTTACGTAGGGAGCATTTCCAACGACATTGATCGTTATTATCGGAAATGTGATATGTGTATTCAGATTTCCATCTAATATTAGGCTTCCTTTAGGTTCCGTTAAAGATGATCTTGGTTCGCCTAAGGCAGATGTCTATCGTATGCGTTGCTGTTGTATCATTTCATACACTGCTCAGACTATCAGGACAATGGAGGATCAAGTAAATTGGCTATTTCAGAGCATTGTCGTGATACCGCTCATCCTATGTAATACAACAACACGGAGTTTCTGGCACGCACTACAGTTTATTGGTGTAGTGATATTAAGGAGGCAGTTGAAATTAAATTAGGAAGTAAGCTTGCGTATAGAGATGGAGACATTTTGTTAAATTCTATCTGGGATCCTGCTTTCTCCCTTGTCAAAAAACAGAGGGATAGAATTAAAGCTAACTCACCCATTGTTTAGGAATTTTCACTACCGATAACTTCCGATTTCCGTCGTCTTTTGTCGTGTGGTTGTGCTAGTGTTTACACAGTGTGTGTGTGTGTGTGTGTGTGTGTGATATCTTTCTGCAGTTGCACTGCAAACCGAAAGTTTAAATTCCCTTGCACAGCGCATACATGTGGCAGTTTTTCCTTGAAACTGACGATGTGGGCAACCGTCGAAATTTCGGAGGTTTTTGACGACGCTACCCAGCTGCATTCCCGTAAAATATTTGAACATTGTATGCACCAGGAGAAACGCAGGTTTCGCATTTATTAAAATAATATATACAATACCCAATTTGGAACGTTGTAGGTGCGTGGAACTGCATTCTAAGTCCCATCCTCTAGCTAATCTAACACATTGGTAGTTAACTATCTAATCTACATAGTTTTGTTTTCATTGCTGTTTGTGACAGTTATTAAGGTCAGTGTGTGTCTAAATTTCAATAGATACTCTGAACTTAACTGCCCAACTATCAATCGTAAAGAGTGGCTTGCTGTTGCGGTGTCAACGGATGGTCTGCGTTGGCTGGAACATTAACGAACATTAACGTTCACTTAGATGAGACAGGTGGTGGGCCCAACTACACTTGATCCGTCGGTAACCCAACCAAGAGACAGTCACGGACCGACCGATCAAACGACTTTTTCGGTACCAATCGGTACGTGAAGTCAGGGACCTAACTGTTAAGGACGTGATTATCCACATTGAAATATGTATTAAGCTGTCAAAACTACACACCGTGTTGGACAGCGACAGCACTTGGGGAAGGAACACTGCCTGAATTTACGTTAGTGGCCAGATGCAGAAAATTCCGCTGGTGCACTTGAATTGAAGTGACCCAATATAGTTAACTCCACTACACGGCGGCTCGATTTCACCACTACAACCACTCGGTGTTGCTCACAGGAAAAGCTCCCCAACAGCAAACTACCGAAATGAACGACACAACATGAACGGACGTGGCTTGGATACTTAAGACACCACTCAACTTTGACGTCCTGGGTCGGTGAGCCACGAAGCTCACGGACAGCTCCACACACGCTCCGAAACTGCGCAGCGGCCGCCAGCGGACCCAGCCGACTGTGCCACACGGAGATATCCTCCCTGGTCCGCACCAACCGACCGACTACCATCAGAATGCCTACAACATCTAAAATAGTGGAAATAACGCCAGCTACGCACACAACCTGACGAACACTTGCACGACGACCTGAACGATACCCAACAGTAACTAAGCACGCACGAAGACAAATCGGGAGTCGATGCACGCACACACACACACACACACACACACACACACACACACACACACAGCCGACTCATGAACGATCGGGGAACCAAAACGCGTCGTCCGGTAGGACGAACGACCAACGATCCACCACGACAGTGGCCGGCTCAAGTGAAGCTTGGCGGCAATGGTCGGGCGAGCCATGTCGACGGACACCTCACTGCTCCAACCCGACTGCTCAAGTGCCGCATTACAACTCCCCGACTAGCAGGTCAGGACTGCGATCCAGACGCGTTCCAACTGACTGGCAGCCCGAACTCGCGACCCGAACTGGCTTACGACAGACAACGACCGGGAAGTAATAGCAGTCGACCAAAGATACTACGAGAGGGGGTATGGTGATACGCGCTGCTAGCACCGCTCACAGTCAGTCAACGCAGCAACTCAGTGACAACAGTAATTTCAATTAACGTAGTGAGGTGGCAGTACGTTAAAAACAGGGTGTAAATTACATGATGGCGGGAACATGAGCCGCGCACGGCTCAATGACTTTGGAATTTCTGGACGAATCACGCTGTAAACAAGAAAAACGTGATTATGTGGTGGTTAGGTCGTACATCTGTGATCAGAGTTTGAATATTAATGAAGTGTAGTCGTTCATATTCATGGCTACAGAGACAATGTATAGTAGAAATACTTTTTAAGTACTGAAAATTGCTACTGAAAACATTAATCGGTAGGAACCCGGACAGCAAGGACAGTGGTGACGTGTTACCAGAGCTGTAAACTGACCTACCGACACAGAATTGATCCTCTATTGTTTGAAGAAATATGGAAAAATAATGGGCGGCAGATTTCAAAACTACCTGAAACTCTGAAATTGGACAATACTTTTCTCGAATACATGGAAGTTGTATGGAGTCTTAAAACTAGTTCCAACACACAACAAAGGAATTTCATTTGGGAAACTATCCGCAATGCCTTATTTTTTATACAGACACCATCGAGAAAAATACCCCGAACAATAAAAGGTAAGAAGCTGCATGCAAAAGACGCCATCGACAGTACAGCAGTGTCGACGAAAACATCGCAAAGTGAGTACTGTTCAAGTAAGCACAAGAAAACCAAACAAGTGTCCAGTACGTCTCTGATTTGTTGCTAAAAATACAAAAGTGTAACAACAGCAAGAAGGAGCTCTGCAATATAAACGATGGTTGGTAAGCATCTGGAAGGTGATGTCTACTCACATTTCGTGCCAGTTACGTAAGAGTGGTGCTATGACGATTCAAATCAGATTTTAAATACACGCTGTAACAGTCGTGTGCTTTAGTTACCTTTGGGACTGGACGTGGTGATTTGATGTCATTCAAGAATTCCTTTAGGTGACAAATACATTATCTACATCTCACTGAGTTTGGACGAGGTCGTGTAATAGGGTGACGAGAAGTCGCATTCTCCTTATGCAGAAATAGTTGCCAGGAATGTGTCAGTGATTGCAGGCAGCTGTGGTCACGAGAATGTACAGTCGCAAGGAGACCGGAATACGGACGGCCACATGGCATTACCGAGAGGTAAGACCATCGTGTTCAGCTTATGGTTCCGCTGCATCATCCTGCATCTACAGCAGCAATCTGAGCACCAGTTGGCACCACAGTGACACAATGAACTGTTACAAATCTGTTATTTCAAGGACAG
Organism: Schistocerca piceifrons; assembly: GCF_021461385.2. NCBI lineage: Eukaryota > Metazoa > Arthropoda > Insecta > Orthoptera > Acrididae > Schistocerca > Schistocerca piceifrons. Next base: position 381,445,356 of record NC_060141.1, read on the forward strand.
CTCCGAGCCAGAGTCTATGTAACGCGCATTCCACTGACCCCGAACCACCGCCATTTGCGACTTTAGTGTAGTCGAGCGAGTAATCACTGGAAAGCGAGGTAGAGGTCTGTTGTGTTTTCTGATGAAAGCTGCTTCTGCTTCGGTGCCAGTGATGGCCGTCAGTTGGTTAGAAGGAGGCCGGTTCAGGGCCTGCAAAGAACTGGCCAGCGTGCTGTACACACTGGACATATACCTGGGATGCGATTTCGTATGACAGCAGTACTCTGGCTGCACATATATAAGATATCCTAATGATTCGGCCCGTTATATTGTTATTCACAAACTGCATTCCAGGGGGTTTCCAACAGGATAACGCTCGCCTACATCCCGCTGATGTAACTCAACATGCTGTACAGAGAGTCGACTTGTTGCCTTGGCTTGCTGAATCACCAGATCTGTCTCGAATGGAGCACTTACGGAACATCTTCGTACAACAACTCCTGCGTCATCCACAACCAATGTTAATCGTACCTGTATTGAGGAATCAAGCGCAGTTTGCATGATTGTATTCAACATTCTGGCGATTACACCGGCTACTGATGTACTAGCATTTCACATTTGCAATGGCTTATCTCGTGCTTGCGTTAACGTGTGAGCCTGCAATATTAATCACTCAAATATGGTGGTGGTGGTGGTTAGTGTTTAACGTCCCGTCGACAATGAGGTCATTAGAGACGGAGCGCAAGCTCGGGTTAGGGAAGGATTGGGAAGGAAATCGGCCGTGCCCTTTCAAAGGAACCATCCCGGCATTTGCCTGAAACGATTTAGGAAAATCACGGAAAACCTAAATCAGGATGGCCGGAGACGGGATTGAACCGTCGTCCTCCCGAATGCGAGTCCAGTGTGCTAACCACTGCGCCACCTCGCTCGGTCACTCAAATATGCTACGTACTTAAAGGTATTCCCGAAGTTTCATTATTTTCCATTAAATTTCTTTTGGTATTTGGTTATTTTTCCTTCAGTGTTCTTCACAATGTATGTTATGCTGCCTGCATTCTATTAACCCTCTGATTAAAACATCTCAGTCTGTTAAACACAAATTACCTTTTTTAGAACCATCAACTAAATGAAACAAATAAAGATATCTACTGCAGGACCATTATAACGAAATTTCCTGGGGTACTATCCACACTTTTTTTGTAAATCATCGCTAGTTTTTTGTCAGTTATTCTTTGTACAAGCTTAATAGCTTTTTGTGCAAACTTACTTGGTTCCTAATTTGAGCTTTCAAGATCATTTTCCAGCATTTTTGTTCACATCTTCCGCCAGAGGTGGTTTCAGTAAATGGTGGCGTTGCTTTTTCCAAATACTGTATAGTTTAACAAGTTCCAATTTGTATATGTCTCTGTTCTAGAGAAGGCTACTCTGAGTGGCAGCCTACGTAAAAATCAGAACGAGTGCATAGGAACTACGTTCCTTCGGAAGTAAAAACCACCTACGAGCACGCTAAAATTGAGCATGGCTGCTGCTGGCCAAGCAAAGGAAGGCATAAACACAGGCGAAACCTGCAGTGTCATCTGTTTCGAAGGCTAATATAGTAAAGTTTCAGTTTACCAACCGCAGTATATCCAAGCTTTAAAATCATATCGATTAAAAATCAATAATGCTCTTAATGATCCACCATCAAGGTAATCAAGATATTAACATAGTCTAAAACAGCACGCAAGAGCCTCACGAAATGCATAACGGTAACTCTGATTTGAATAAAGTGAGAATTATTGAAGTCCGATCACCAGAAAAGTGAAGCCAGATACCATTTATAAAAGGACAGGAATGGTCGTAGTTGAAGTCATACATGAGAAGGACCTTGCAGTACTTAATAAACAAGTGTGGTGCACTGAAGTATTGCATCTGCCGTTGTGCCACCTAACTTAACGAGGGAACTGGTGGAAGAACAGCTAAGATCAGATGATCTTTCAGTCCTTATCAATTGTAACACCATTATGAAAACGAATACTGCTCTCCCTGTCTGGAAGTGGAATATATGGATGGCGATCTGACCTTTGTATAAGCAAAGCACGCAGAGAGAACCTGCCTGGATAGCCATGCGTGTTTAATCGCCATTTCCGGGAAGAGGAGAAGGGCTGGCCATTGATCGAATCCACCCGGCTTATTAACGACGAAGGTTGGTGTGCCGACCACTCCTGATGTTGTTTTTGGGCGGTTTGCCACATCCCACTACATGAATACTGGGCTGGTACCCGAGAACCGCCGAAGTTACACGATTTGCAAACGGTTAAAACACCTTCCCTGACATTCACAAGAATCACTCTGTTCGCAGGCAGTTGAGGCACACGCATTCCATCCCGAGAGGTAGCAGGGTGTCGGTAGGAAGAGCATCCGGTCACCTCTTACTTTTTTTTTGGTCATCAGTCTACTGACTGGTTTGATGCGGCCCGCCACGAATTCCTTTCCTGTGCTAACCTCTTCATCTCAGAGTAGCATTTGCAACCTACGTCCTCAATTATTTGCTTGACGTATTCCAATCTCTGTCTTCGTCTACAGTTTTTGCCCTCTACAGCTCCCTCTAGTACCATGGAAGTCATTCCCTCATGTCTTAGCAGATGTCCTATCATCCTGTCCCTTCTCCTTATCAGTGTTTTCCACATATTCCTTTCCTCTCCGATTCTGCGTAGAACCTCCTCATTCCTTACCTTATCAGTCCACCTAATTTTCAACATTCGTCTATAGCACCACATCTCAAATGCTTCGATTCTCTTCTGTTCTGGTTTTCCCACAGTCCATGTTTCACTCCCATGCAATGCTGTACTGCAGACGTACATCCTCAGAAATTTATTCCTCAAATTAAGTCCGGTATTTGTTATTAGTAGACTTCTCTTGGCCAGAAATGCCTTTTTTGCCGTAGCGAGTCTGCTTTTGATGTCCTCCTTGCTCCGTCCGTCATTGGTTATTTTACTGCCTAGGTAGCAGAATTTCTTAACTTCATTGACTTCGTGACCATCAATCCTGATGTTAAGTTTCTCGCTGTTCTCATTTCTACTGCTTCTCATTACCTTCGTTTTTCACCGATTTACTCTCAAACCATACTGTGTACTCATTAGACTGTTCATTCCGTTCAGCAGATCATTTCATTCTTCTTCACTTTCACTCAGGATAGCAATGTCATCAGCGAATCGCATCATTGATATCCTTTCACCTTGTATTTTAATTCCACTCCTGAACCTTTCTTTTATTTCCATCATTGCTTCCTCGATGTACAGATTGAAGAGTAGGGGCGAAAGGCTACAGCCTTGTCTTACACCCTTCTTAATACGAGCACTTCGTTCTTGATCGTCCACTCTTATTATTCCCTCTTGGTTGTTGTACATATTGTATATGACCCGTCTCTCCCTATAGCTTACCCCTACTTTTTTCAGAATCTCGAACAGCTTGCACCATTTTATATTGTCGAACGCTTTTTCCAGGTCGACAAATCCTATGAAAGTGTCTTGATTTTTCTTTAGCCTTGCTCCCATTATTAGCCGTAACGTCAGAATTGCCTCTCTTGTCCCTTTGCTTTTCCTAAAGCCAAATTGATCGTCACCTAGCGCATTCTCAATTTTCTTTTCCATTCTTCTGTATATTATTCTTGTAAGCAGCTTCGATGCATGAGCTGTTAAGCTGATTGTGCGATAATTCTCGCACTTGTCAGCTCTTGCCGTCTTCGGAATTGTGTGGATGATGCTTTTCCGAAAGTCAGATGGTATATCGCCAGACTCATATACTCTACACACCAACGTGAATAGTCGTTTTGTTGCCACTTCCCCCAATGATTTTAGAAATTCTGATGGAATGTTATTTATCCCTTCTGCCTTATTTGACCGCAAGTACTCCAAAGCTCTTTTAAATTCCGATTCTAACGCTGGGTCCCCCATCTCTTCTAAATCGACTCCTGTTTCTTCTTCTATCACATCCGACGAATCTTCACCCTCAAAGAGGCTTTCAATGTATAATTTCCACCTATCTGCTGTCTCCTCTGCATTTAACAGTGGAATTCCCGTTGCACTCTTAATGTTACCACCGTTGCTTTTAATGTCACCGAAGGTTGAATTGACTTTCCTGTATGCTGAGTCTGTCCTTCCGACAATCATATCTTTTTCGATGTCTTCACATTTTTCCTGCAGCCATTTCGTCTTAGCTTCCCTGCACTTCCTATTTATTTCATTCCTCAGCGACTTGTATTTCTGTATTCCTGATTTTCCCGGAACATGTTTGTACTTCCTCCTTTCATCAATCAACTGAAGTATTTCTTCTGTTACCCATGGTTTCTTCGCAGCTACCTTCTTTGTACCTACGTTTTCCTTCCCAACTTCTGTGATGGCCCTTTTTAGAGATGTCCATTTCTCTTCAACTGTACTGCCTACTGCGCTATTCCTTATTGCTGTATCTATAGCGTTAGAGAACGTCAAACGTATCTCGTCATTCCTTAGTACTTCCGTATCCCACTTCTTTGTGTATTGATTCTTCCTGACTAATGTCTTGAACTTCAGCCTACTCTTCGTCACTACTATATTGTGACCTGAGTCTATATCTGCTCCTGGGTACGCCTTACAATCCAGTATCTGATTTGGGAATCTCTGTCTGACCATGATGTAATCTAACTGAAATCTTCCCGTATCTCCCGGCCTTTTCCAAGTATGCCTCCTCCTCTTGTGATTCTTGAACAGGGTATTCGCTATTATTAGCTGAAACTTGTTACAGAACTCAATTAGCCTTTCTCCTCTTTCATTCCTTGTCCGAAGCCCATATTCTTCTGTAATCTTTTCTTCTACTCCTTCCCCTACAACTGCATTCCAGTCGCCCATGACAATTAGATATTCGTCTCCCTTTACATACTGCATTACCCTTTCAATATCCTCATACACTTTCTCTATCTGTTCATATTCAGCTTGCGACGTCGGCATGTATACCTGAACTATCGTTGTCGGTGTTGGTCTGCTGTCGATTCTGATTAGTACAACCCGGTCACTGAACTGTTCACAGTAACATATTCTCTGCCCTTCCTTCCTATTCATAACGAATCCTACACCTGTTATACCATTTTCTGCTGCTGTTGATATTACCCGATACTCATCTGACCAGAAATCCTTGTCTTCCTTCCACTTCAGTTCACTGACGCCTACTATATCTAGACTGAACCTTTGCGTTTCCCTTTTCAGATTTTCTAGTTTCCCTACCACGTTTAAGCTTCTGACATTCCACGCCCGGCCCGTAGAACGTTATCCTTCCGTAGATTATTCAGTCTTTTTCTCATGGTAACCTCCCCCTTGGCAGTCCCCTCCCGGAGATCCGAATGGGGGACTATTCCGGAATGTTTTGGCAATGGAGAGATCATCATGACACTTCTTCAATTACAGGCCACATGTCCTGTGGATACACGTTACGTGTCTATAATGCAGTGGTTTCCATTGCCTTCTGCATCCTCATGTCGTTGATCATTGCTGATTCTTCCGCCTTTAGGGGCAATTTCCCACCCCTACGACAAGAGAGTGCCCTGAACCTCTATCCGCTCCTCCACCCTCTTTGACAAGGCCGTTGGCAGAATGAGGCTGACTTCTTATGCCGGAAGTCTTCGGCCGCCAATGCTGATTATTTATCAAAATTTAGGCAATGTCGGTGATCGAACCCGGGACGGAAAGCGATTTGATTATGAATCAAAGACGCTACCCCTAGACCACGGCTTCTCTTACGTTAACCACGCCAAATCCGTTGACTCCCACGCAGACCCTGCTTAGATGCTGGAAAAAGTCACAAAAGAAGGGAAAAATTACTCAGAGAAAATTAGGAACCTTGAAGAAAATAATGAGGCACATCTAGATCATGATAACTGAAGAATTGCAATGAGGAAGCGCCAATCGACTCTATGCCTAAAAAATAAAAACTTAATGCCTAAGAACGCCGCCTCTTTGACGCATTGGGATAATGAGTGTCATGCGGCAGTGGAAGAGCGGAAGCAGGTGCTGAGGCCCAATAAAAGGACTAAACATGAAGACAACTACTTCCGTTTGTATGATATTCACGACAAAACAGAAAGACTATAGAAAGTGATGATGAACAATGGCAGCAGAAAATTTTGCAGCAACCTAAAACAGGTGACATCCTTTACAGTAATTTAGCAGAAGATAAAAATAATGTGCTACAGCATGAATCCCAACTGGCACTTACCGAAACTTTCTGGAGATTTACTGGTTTGTTTTATGGTGAAACTGACTCCCAGCTCAGTGTAACAAAACCCATATGAAATGAGGCGACAAACTCAACATTTCGTAAATGAAACCCTCTCCATAAGTGACTTAATAAGACACTTACGAGTGACAATGGCACGGCGCTGTCATCATGCATGTTGGTTGATCAGCTATGACAAGAACGAAGCTTGCTCTGCCAAATATTCTGAGCGAACTACAACTCCACCGAAAAACTTTCAGAGGTTGTTCAGCGATACCTTCTGCGTATTTTGGTATAACGGAGCCACGTTCTTCGACAGATTGTTACAGAAATATTGCACTTTATTCGATTTCTTCTCGCATTTAGCTTTGTATCTGTATTGTACTGAAAACAGTGCACATCAGTGCAAACGTCGACGGTATGCGCTGTGTGTCTTGTTTCCATTCACTCACTGTGCCTACCGTGGACAACTGAAACGCCCTGAAGTTTGCATTCTGTTGCGTCTTCGTAGCTGCTGTAGTATTCTCGTTGCCACTGTAGTGCCCTCGTCGCCATTGTAGAGTCTTGTATCATACGAATCAAGGGAGAGGATGCTGTTTGGTGTCCTGCACCCTCTTTCAACAACACAACTGCACAAATATACTAACATGGTTGTTTTTGTACATAAACAGGAAGCTACATAATTTTAAGAGTCCATGTGTTGTGGTGCAAGGTCTTCACTAATGGTCCACATTAGCCTCACTGTTGGTGAAATACAAGTACCACTATGCAGTGAATGACAGATGCCAAACTGGAGTGCGAGTTGGTCCATCACTGACTGCGCCAGTTACTGAACGACTGCTGTAGTGCCTGAGCCTTCCGGTCAGCGAGGGCGATCTAAAGATTTTCAGTCGAGAAGGCGTTGGCGAGGCGTTGCTTGCAAGTCTGTCTTTGGTCTCTGTTCTGACAGGCACTATTGATCCACGCCCCACCCCTCCCCCTAGTGCCAACCAAGCTCTCACTGAAAGGAAAAAATTGAGTGTAGTCACATGGTTTTTTTTCTTTCTTTGAAGAAAAGATTTAAAAGGCGGTATCACGCAGGATTTCAGGGGAATCTGAACTGGAACTTTTCTGTGGCTACTTACAAGTTGCCATTTGTCTTCCAAAATATTAAAAATAGTCGATACCCCCAGGTCTACCACCTCCCCCTATACCCTACGAACTACCATGTGGACGCCCTTGCATTGGATGACAATAGACGGGTGACGGTGAATATTTTGCATGGTCACCTCGGTCACCAGACGTGAAACCGGTGGTCTTCTTCTTCTGGGGGCATGTGGAGTAGTTTACGAGACACCAGTCACCACTCGCGCGGACCTTGTCGCTAGGATTATGGCGGCCGTGGATGTAGTACGCCAAACTACTGGGTCTCTTGAAAGTGTAAGGCAGTCGATGGTGTGTTTTGTTATAAACTCTGCCGTGATCATGGTGCTTCAAATTTTAGACAATACTATCTACAAAGAAATTATTCTGGATTATTACATACTGCACTGTTCACAGACAGAACAGATTGAACACACTGGTATGAAAGCGTACATGGTTCATCTGACGGTCGTTCCGTTTCTCTTTCTTGTCTGTTGTGTGTTGCACGTAGTGATTATTGCTTATTACAGCTTTCTCCACTATTGTGAAGGTATTTTTACAGGAACAGTGGTGAGTGAGGTAAGAAACCGAATAAATGGTTCAAATGGCTCTGAGTACTATGGGACTTAACATCTGAGGTCATCAGTCCCCTGGAACATAGAACTACTTAAACCTAATTAACCTAAAGACATCACACACATCCATGCTCGAGGCAGGACTGCTATCGTAGCAGTCGCGCGATTCCAGACTGAAGTGCCTAGAACCGCTAGGCCACCCCGCCGGCAAGAAACCGAATAAATCATCTCTGTAATGAACCGCTGGTAGCCGTGTGTTCCTTGTACCAAAATACTCAGAAGCTATCCCTGAACAACTTACGAAAGTTTGTCGGTGGAGTCATGTACAATGAAATATAAAAACCGGTCTAGATAGCGCACAGTGAAAGGTAGCGAAATTGTCCCAACCAAGAAACAAGGGACACCTAACGATCCGGTTGGTTACACGGGGTATTCGGAAATTCCCGTTACAGACTTGTAGATGGGAGCAAGTAGGTAGTATTCTGAATGGGAGCCCATGTCCAGAAACTGATCGCCTTTGTGAGACAACCATTTGAAAACATGTTGCTAACCCGATGACTTTTACAAGTAACAGATTAGGTGTGACTCAGTACACCCCGTTCTTGTTTTGAAGTTCCACTCATTAATAGCCAAAGAAGTTGCTCGTTACTCGTTGAATGGTCCTCTTCAACGTGAAGCAGTACGGTCTCTTCCAAATTGGGTCTGGGCCGTCCCTTTGCAGCGCCACAGTCACGCCTTCTGACGGTGAAAGTATCCTTTCTCGAAGCCGCTGAGTAATTGTGACGAAAAGGGCATTGTGGAGACGATCTTGATAAAAGCAACGAGTAGCCGTTCAGGAGGATCATGTCAAGGTACTAAGTATTCTACAACCGTGTACTCAACCATGTTGCTATAACACTCACAGACACTTGAATGAGACTCGAACCACGTCAGAGAGGTAGGACAGAGCCAAATGACATCAGCCGATCAGACTTAGCCACCACCCACCACACCTACGGTGTTGCGTAAGTACCACTGCATCCCAATAATGCAACCAGTCCCTCATTCCATTTGTACGGGGCTTCACAAGTATCCCACATCGGATTCTTCATAGTCTGTAAGCAAAAGCACATGAGGATTCGCTATGTGTGGGGCAGACAAGTTTCATATTAGTTATGGCGAGAAAATAGAACGAAGGAAGGTTAATCTTTAATGTACCTTAAACATTATGGTCATTTAAGATGGAGCACTTGCTCACATAGGGAAGCCACAGGAAGGATGTCGTCCTTTGGCTTGCCCAAGGAAATTTTCTGCCATTTGCGTGATACAGTTTAGTAAAACTATGTGAAATCTACGTCTCGATGACTAGACAGCGTTTCTCCTCTAGGTCTAGTGTCGTGACCACTGCAGTGCGTCGCTCTGTGCTTATGGGCAATGTTAGGTTTCAGTATGTATCAGAACGCGTAGCAGAACTTTTCTTCCACAGCGTCTCCAGAAGAAAAAGCTTTCTGTTTCCTAGCCTGCACCGTACGTAGTGTAGCTGAGGGGCTTGCTTTACGACGATAACTTGCCGATAGGCAATCAGTGCACAACTCGCAAATGCGCCTCGCCGCGAGGCCACCGAGCCACTGCCACTGCTCGGCCGAGGGCGACGCACAGCTCTTCCGCAGACGCAATCACATCAGCAGCGGGTCTTGGGGGGCAGGTCTGCTGTCGCCGTAGAGGGCGGGCCCCAGTTTTATTGCGCTCAACAGATACCGAAACCCCACCTCCCGTCTCCCTCTCTCTCTCTCTCTCTCTCTCTCTCTCTCTCTTTGCGTGTGTGTGTGTGTGTGTGTGTGTGTGTGTGTGTGTGTGTCTGCTACACTCAGTGTGGAGGGAGATGGTGAGGCGGAGGGGGGAGCGGGATATTCCTGGAGACAGAAGCCGGCAGCGCAGGATACTGGAATTCCACCACGAATGTTACGAAGTCTACAGCCCCACCCTTCAACAACTGAAACGTGATCCGACCTCTTCCTTTGTGTTCCTGCAACTGTGCTTGGGCATTTACATTTTTCTACATTTATTTGATTGGTGGTACATTACTTAGTTAGCAATATTGACCGCTTTTTATACTACATTTACAATCATCTACAAGAAAGACACATATTTTTATTGTTATCTGATGCTGTTGTTGTTGTGGTCTTCAGTCCTGAGACTGGTTTGATGCAGCTCTCCATGCTACTCTATCCTGTGCAAGCTTCTTTATCTCCCAGTACCTACTGCAGCCTACATCCTTCTGAATCTGGTTAGTGTATTGATCTCTTGGTCTCCCTCTTCGATTTTTACCCTCCACGCTGCCCTCCAATGCTAAATTTGTGATCCCTTGTTGCCTTAAAACATGTCCTACCAACCGATCCCTTCTTCTAGTCAAGTTGTGCCACAAACTCCTCTTCTCCCCAATCCTATTCAATACCTCTTCATTAGTTACGTGATCTACCCACCTTATCTTCAGCATTCTTCTGTAGCACCACATTTCGAAAGCTTCTATTCTCTTCTTGTCCAAACTGGTTATCGTCCATGTTTCACTTCCATACATGGCTACACTCCATACAAATACTTTCAGAAACGACTTACTGACACTTAAATCTATACTCGATGTTAACAAATTTCTCTTCTTCAGAAACGATTGCCTTGCCATTGCCAATCTACATTTTATATCCTCTCTACTTCAACCATCATCAGTTATTTTGCTCCCTAAATAGCAAAACTCCTTTACTACTTTAAGTGTCTCATTTCCTAATCTAATCCCCTCAGCATCACCCGATTTAATTTGACTACATTCCATTATCCTCGTTTTGTTTTTGTTGATGTTCATCTTATACCCTCCTTTCAAGACACTGTCCATTCCGTTCAACTGCTCTTCCAAGTCCTTTGCTGTCTCTGACAGAATTACAATGTCATCGGCGAACCTCAAAGTTTTTACTTCTTCTCCATGAATTTTAATACCTACTCCGAATTTTTATTTTGTTTCCTTTACTGCTTGCTCAATACACAGACTGAATAACATCGGTCTCACTCCTTTCCCAACCACTGCTTCCCTTTCATGCCCCTCGACTCTTATAACTGCCATCTGGTTTCTGTACAAATTGTAAATAGCCTTTCGCTCCCTGTATTTTACCCCTGCCACCTTCAGAATTTGAAAGAGAGTATTCCAGTTAACGTTGTCAAAAGCTTTCTCTAAGTCTACAAATGCTAGAAACGTAGGTTTGCCTTTTCTTAATCTTTCTTCTAAGATAAGTCGTAAGGTTAGTATTGCCTCACGTGTTCCAACATTTCTACCGAATCCAAACTGATCTTCCCCAAGGTTCGCTTCTACCTGTTTTTCCATTCGTCTGTAAAGAATTCGCGTTAGTATTTTGCAGCTGTGACTTATTAAACTGATAGTTCGGTAATTTTCACATCTGTCAACACCTGCTTTCTTTGGGATTGGAATTATTATATTCTTCTTGAAGTCTCTGGGTATTTCGCCTGTCTCATACATCTTGCTCACCAGATGGTAGAGTTTTGTCATGACTGGCTCTCCCAAGGTCATCAGTAGTTCTAATGGAATGTTGTCTACTCCCGGGGCCTTGTTTCGACTCAGGTCTTTCAGTGCTCTGTCAAACTCTTCACGCAGTATCTTATCTCCCATTTCATCTTGATCTACATCCTCTTCCACTTCCATAATATTGTCCTCAAGTACATCGCCCTTGTATAAACCCTCTATATACTCCTTCCACCTTTCTGCCTTCCCTTCTTTGCTTAGAACTGGGTTGCCATCTAAGCTCTTGATATTCATACAAATGGTTCTCTTCTCTCCAAAGGTCTCTTTAATTTTCCTGTATGCAGTATCTATCTTACTCCTAGTGAGACAAGCCTCTAAATCCTTACATTTCTCCTCTAGCCATCCCTGCTTAGTCATTTTGCACTTCCTGTCGATCTCAGTTTTGAGACGTTTGTATTCCTTTTTGCCTGCTTCATTTACTGCATTTTTATATTTTCTCCTTTCATCAATTAAATTCAATATTTCTTCTGTTACCCAAGGATTTGTATTAGCCCTCGTCTTTTTACCTATTTGATCCTCTGCTGCCTTCACTAATTCATCCTTCAGAGCTACCCATTCTTCTTCTACTGTATTTCTTTCCCCCGTTCCTGTCAATTGTTCTCTTATGCTCTCCCTGAAACTCTGTACAACCTCTGGTTCTTTCAGTTTATCCAGGTCCCATCTCCTTAAATTCCCACCTTTTTGCAGTTTCTTCAGTTTCAATCTGCAGTTCATAACCAATAGATTGTGGTCAGAATCAACATCTTCCCCCGGAAATGTCTTACAATTTAAAACCTGGTTCCTAATTCTCTGTCTTACCATTGTATAATCTATCTGATACCTTTTAGTATCTCCAGTATTCTTCCAGGTATACAACCTTCTTTTATGATTCTTGAACCAAGTGTTAGCTATGATTTAGTTATGCTCTGTGCAAAATTCTACAAGGCGGCTTCCTCTTTCATTTCTTCCCCCCAATCCATATTCACCTACTATTTTTCCTTCTCTCCCTTTTCCTACTGACGAATTCCAGTCACCCATGACTATTAAATTTTCGTCTCCCTTCACTACCTGAATAATTTCTTTTATCTCGTGTGCTCCCTGCCGCCGTTGGATAAGTAGCTGCAGCAGCAAGTCGTATACTCCTAGCTCACTCATTTGTTACATAATTTAATTCTTAATTTCTTTGCGTGTTTTTGGTACTTGCATTGTTTAATTCATAAATTTCGGGCGTATTATAGTATTTGAGAGTTGTAGCATCGTATTTTAGTACCTGAATAGTGTAAATTCGCGTAGTCGTTTGTCTTCTGTTTTTGTTTTGAACGGCCAGTGTCGGTTGGTCACAGTCAGTGTGCTCCCTGCCGCCGTTGGATAAGCAGCTGCAGCAGTAAGTCGTATACTCCTAGCTCACTCATTTGTTACATAGTTTAATTCTTAATTTCTTTGCGTGTTTTTGGTACTTACATTGTTTAATTCACAAATTTCGGGCTTATTATAGTATTTGAGAGTTGTAGCATCGCGTTTTAGTACCTGAATAGTGTAAATTCGCGTAGTCGTTTGTCTTATGTTTTTGTTTTGAACGGCCAGTGTCGGTTGGTCACAGTCAGTGTGCTCCCTGCCGCCGTTGGATAAGCAGCTGCAGCAGCAAGTCGTATACTCCTAGCTCACTCATTTGTTACATAGTTTAATTCTTAATTTCTTTGCGTGTTTTTGGTACTTGCATTGTTTAATTCGTAAATTTCTGGCGTATTATAGTATTTGAGAGTTGTAGCATCGCGTTTTAGTACCTGAATAGTGTAAATTCGCGTAGTCCCCTTCCGCCGCCGAGCAGTGTCAGCAGTGCGCAAGTAGCGGCATTACTGCATTTACTAGGCAATCTTGTATTTTAATAACCGTTTAAATTTTGTCGATTTGTTTGCGCTCTCTGTAGATTAGTTCAGACGTTCTTCGCAAAATAGTTTTTAGCATGAATAGGGACTGCAACTGCTGTGTTCGGATGCAGGCTGAGTTGGCATCCCTTCGCTCCGAGCTTCAGGCAGTGTTGGCTTCGGTCACACAGCTTGAGGCTGTTGCCAATGGGCATCACTGTGGGGGTCCGGATGGGGGTTTGTCGGGGACGTCCTGCTCGTCCCACGCATCCCCCGATCGGAATACGACTGTGGTTGCCCGGGATTCTGCCCACATTGAGGCTGATCCCTCACCTGTGGTGGAGTGAGAGGTCGTCTCAAGGTGTGGCAGGGGGCGAAAGACATTCCGGAGGGCTGAACGGAAGGCCTCTCCAGTTTGTCTGACGAACTGGTTTCAGGCTCTGTCTCAGGCTGATACTGATCTTCGGCCTGACATGGCTGCTTGTCCTGTTCCAGAGGTTGCCCCTCAGTCTTCAAGATCCGGGCGGTCGCAGAGGGTGGGCTTACTGGTAGTTGGGAGCTCCAACGTCAGGCGCGTAATGGGGCCCCTTAGGGAAATGGCAGCAAGAGAGGGGAAGAAAACCAATGTGCACTCCGTGTGCATACCGGGGGGAGTCATTCCAGCTGTGGAAAGGGTCCTTCCGGATGCCATGAAGGGTACAGGGTGCACCCATCTGCAGGTGGTCGCTCATGTCGGCACCAATGATGTGTGTCGCTATGGATCGGAGGAAATCCTCTCTGGCTTCCGGCGGCTATCTGATTTGGTGAAGACTGCCAGTCTCGCTAGCGGGATGAAAGCAGAGCTCACCATCTGCAGCATCGTCGACAGCACTGACTGCGGACCTTTGGTACAGAGCCGAGTGGAGGGTCTGAATCAGAGGCTCACACGGTTCTGCGACCGTGTGGGCTGCAAATTCCTCGACTTGCGCCATAGGGTGGTGGGGTTTCAGGTTCCGCTGGATAGGTCAGGAGTCCACTACACGCAACAAGCGGCTACACGGGTAGCAGGGGTTGTGTGGCGTGGGCTGGGCGGTTTTTTAGGTTAGATGGCCTTGGGCAAGTACAGAAAGGGCAACAGCCTCAACGGGTGCGGGGCAAAGTCAGGACATGCGGGGACCAACCAGCAATCGGTATTGTAATTGTCAACTGTCGAAGCTGCATTGGTAAAGTACCAGAACTTCAAGCGCTGATAGAAAGCACCGAAGCTGAAATCGTTATAGGTACAGAAAGCTGGCTTAAGCCAGAGATAAATTCTGCTGAAATTTTTACAAAGGTACAGACGGTGTTTAGAAAGGGTAGATTGCATGCAACCGGTGGTGGAGTGTTCGTCGCTGTTAGTAGTAGTTTATCCTGTAGTGAAGTAGAAGTGGATAGTTCCTGTGAATTATTATGGGTGGAGGTTACACTCGACAACCGAGCTAGGTTAATAATTGGCTCCTTTTACCGACCTCCCGACTCAGCAGCATTAGTGGCAGAACAACTGACAGAAAATTTGGAATACATTTCACATAAATTTTCTCAGCATGTTATAGTCTTAGGTGAAGATTTCAATTTACCAGATATAGACTGGGACACTCAGATGTTTAGAACGGGTGGTAGGGACAGAGCATCGAGTGACATTATACTGAGTGCACTATCCGAAAATTACCTCGAGCAATTAAACAGAGAACCGACTCGTGGAGATAACATCTTGGACCTACTGATAACAAACAGACCCGAACTTTTCGACTCTTTAAGTGCAGAACAGGGAATCAGTGATCATAAGGCCGTTGCAGCATCCCTGAATATGGAAGTTAATAGGAATATAAAAAAAGGGAGGAAGGTTTATCTGTTTAGCAAGAGTAATAGAAGGCAGATTTCAGACTACCTAACAGATCAAAACGAAAATTTCTGTTCCGACACTGACAATGTTGAGTGTTTATGGAAAAAGTTCAAGGCAATCGTAAAATGCGTTTTAGACAGGTACGTGCCGAGTAAAACTGTGAGGGACGGGAAAAACCCACCGTGGTACAACAGCAAAGTTAGGAAACTACTGCGAAAGCAGAGAGAGCTTCACTCCAAGTTTAAACGTAGCCAAAACCTCTCAGACAAACAGAAGCTAAACGATGTCAAAGTTAGCGTAAGGAGGGCTATGCGTGAAGCGTTCAGTGAATTCGAAAGTAAAATTCTATGTACCGACTTGACAGAAAATCCTAGGAAGTTCTGGTCTTACGTTAAATCAGTAAGTGGCTCGAAACAGCATATCCAGACACTCCGGGATGATGATGGAATTGAAACAGAGGATGACACGCGTAAAGCTGAAACACTAAACACCTTTTTTCCAAAGCTGTTTCACAGAGGAAGACCGCACTGCAGTTCCTTCTCTAAATCCTCGCACAAACGAAAAAATGGGTGACATCGAAATAAGTGTCCAAGGAATAGAAAAGCAACTGGAATCACTCAATAGAGGAAAGCCACTGGACCTGACGGGATACCAATTCGATTTTACACAGAGTACGCGAAAGAACTTGCCCCCCATCTAACAGCCGTGTACCGCAAGTCTCTAGAGGAACGGAGGATTCCAAATGATTGGAAAAGACCACAGGTGGTCCCAGTCTTCAAGAAGGGTCGTCGAGAAGATGCGCAAAACTATAGACCTATATCTCTGACGTCGATCTGTTGTAGAATTTTAAAACATGTTTTTTGCTCGAGTATCATGTCGTTTTTGAAAACCCAGAATCTACTATGTAGGAATCAACATGGATTCCGGAAACAGCGATCGTGTGAGACCCAACTCGCTTTATTTGTTCATGAGACCCAGAAAATATTAGATACAGACTTCCAGGTAGATGCTATTTTTCTAGACTTCCGGAAGGCGTTCGATACAGTTCCGCACTGTCGCCTGATAAACAAAGTAAGAGCCTACGGAATATCAGACCAGCTGTGTGGCTGGATTGAAGAGTTTTTAGCAAACAGAACACAGCATGTTGTTATCACCGGAGAGACGTCTACAGACGTTAAAGTAACCTCTGGCGTGCCACAGGGGAGTGTTATGGGACCATCGCTTTTCACAATATATATAAATGACCTAGTAGATAGTGTCGGAAGTTCCATGCGGCTTTTCGCGGATGATGCTGTAGTATACAGAGAAGTTGCAGCATTAGAAAATTGTAGCGAAATGCAGGAAGATCTGCAGCGGATAGGCACTTGGTGAAGGGAGTGGCAACTGACCCTTAACATAGACAAATGTATTGCGAACACATAGAAAGAAGGACCCTTTATTGTATGATTATATGATAGCGGAACAACCACTGGTAGCAGTTACTTCTGTAAAATATCTGGGAGTATGCGTGCGGAACGATTTGAAGTGGAATGATCATATAACATTAATTGTTGGTAAGGCGGGTACCAGGTTGAGATTCATTGGGAGAGTGCTTAGAAAATGTAGTCCATCAACAAAGGAGGTGGCTTACAAAAGACTCGTTCGACCTATACTTGAGTATTGCTCATTAGTGTGGGATCCGTACCAGATCGGTTTGAAGGAGGAGATAGAGAAGATCCAAAGAAGAGCGGCGCGTTTCGTCACAGGGTTATTTGGTAACCGTGATAGCGTTACGGGGATGTTTAATAAACTCAAGTGGCAGACTCTGCAAGAGAGGCGTTCTGCATCGCGGTGTAGATTGCTCGTCAGGTTTCGAGAGGGTGCGTTTCTGGATGAGGTATCGAATATATTGCTTCCCCTACTTATACCTCCCGAGGAGATCACGAATGTAAAATTAGAGAGATTAATGCACGCATGGAGGCTTTCAGACAGTCGTTCTTCCGCGAACCATACGCGACTGGAACAGGAAAGGGAGGTAATGACAGTGACACGTAAAGTGCCCTCCGCCACACACCGTTGGGTGGCTTGTGGAGTATAAATGTAGATGTAGATATAGACATTTCATCAATTTTTTCATCATCTGCAGAGCTAGTTGGCATATAAACTTGTACTACTGTAGTAGGCATGGGCTTTGTGTCTATCTTGGCCACAATAATGCGTTCACTATGCTGTTTGTAGTAGCTAACCCGCACTCCTATTTTTTTATTCGTTATTAAACCTACTCCTGCATTACCCCTATTTGATTTTGTATTTATAACCCTGTAATCACCTGACCAAAAGTCTTGTTCCTCCTGCCACCGAACTTCACTAATTCCCACTATATCTAACTTTAACATATCCATTTCCCTTTTTAAATTTTCTAACCTACCTCCCCGATTAAGGGATCTGACATTCCACGCTCCGATCCGTAGAATTCCAGTTTTCTTTCTCCTGATAACGGCGTCCTCTTGAGTAGTCCCCGCCCGGAGATCCAAATGGGGGACTATTTTACCTCCGGAATATTTTACCCAAGAGGACGCCATCATCATTTAATCATACAGTAAAGCTGCATGTCCTCGGGAAAAATTACGGCTGTAGTTTCCCCTTGCTTTCAGCCGTTCGCAGTACCAGCACAGCAAGGCCGTTTTGGTTACTGTTACAGGGCCAGATCAGTCAATCATCCAGACTGTTGCCCCTGCAACTACTGAAAAGGCTGCTGTCCCTCTTCAGGAACAACACGTTTGTCTGGCCTCTGATACGCACTTGAAAATATGCCGTTTACATTGCTTCAAGATTGTCGCATTTGATCGGCTGCAACTACAATGACTTAAAAGAATTTCGAAGAGTCCAAATGGCATGGCCAGATTTAATGTCATTTTGTGTACGTAACCAACATTGGCGGTTATGAAAATAATAAACAGAGTTTCAGTTCTCTGTGACAGGTAGAACGATAACCAGAAAGCATTAATGTTGTTCATGGTTAGTATTGTTACCAGGCGAGTTAGGGTGTCTACAGTGAACTGGTAAAAGTAATGGGATAGTAATAAGCACATATACAGATGGCGATAATATCCCGTACGCAAGGTGTAAAAATGCAACGCATTGGCGGGACTGTCATTTGTACTCAGTTGGATCATGTGAAAAGGTTTCCAACGCACCGCGCGACGGAATTAACTTTAAATGCGGAATGGGAGCTGGAACTAGAGGCATGGAGCATTCCATTTTGGATATCTTTAGGGAATTCAATACTCCGAGATCCACAATGTCATGAGTCTGCCGAGAATACCACATTTCAGACATTATCTCTCACCACGGACAACACAGTGGCCGACGGCCTTCACTAAAAGTGGTTCAAATGGCTCTAAGCACTATGGAACTTACCATCTGACGTCATCAGTGCCCTAGACTTAGAACTACTGAAACATAAATAACCTAAAGACATCACACACATCCATGCCCGAGGCAGGATTCGAATCTGCGGCCGTAAGGACAGCGCAGTTCCGGACTGAAGTGCCTACTCGTAGAACCGGTCGGCCACAGCGGTCGGCGCGGCCTTCACTGAACGAGCGAGTGCCTCTGAATTGTTTGAATAAATACTAGGATATTTCGGTCAGACCTGAGAGATGAGCAACTGCATGTGGCAAAGTACGTGCGGTGTCGGAAATTGTGGGGCAGACTTTGTCTGTGCAGAGCTCAACAACTGACATTCCAAACGTTCTCTCGAAGGCAGCGAACACTGCAGAAGCCGACAAAGGAAAATGTATACAAACAGACAGGCGTGCGTTGCCAGGAAAACTAATTTACGTGAAAAAGCATGGTACAAAAGTGTCTACACTACGATCAGCCGAAAATAAAGAGCAAAATGCCAAACAGAAGCTGGACTATACAATGCTTTAGCGCAACCCGCAAGTAAACAGTGATACTAAAAACACGTTTAAAAGTTGTGTGAATGACAAACAGTAACCACTTTTTTGCAGGTGTATTTACACGTGTATTTTGTGAGCTGATGCTCGTGTTAACTTTTATTGGCCAGTCGGTGACACGAAATGTCTGGGAATCTTGCGGCCTGGACTTCACCGCCGGGACAGCGACTCAAGTTTCAACCCGTCGTCCCGCAGCTGATTCACTGACTGGACGTACGGACAGTGTGCAGCGTTGCCAGCCAGGTTGGAAATAGTTATTTAAATCTGTAAATTTTGGTAAAATACAGGCTAAAAACAAATAAAATAATTTCAAAAAATTGTCATTGAGGCATCGGTGAATTTCTTTCGCCGCAACCAACGTCTTCTCTAGGTATCTGGAATCAAACCAAAGGCGCAAAACATTCCACCACGCAAAGATAGCCATCTTGTCTGTGATGGATGCAACAATTGATGAATTTTCATATTTAAAATCAATGAAATTCAAGTAGTTGTGCCTGTCTCGTAACACTAACTTTAAATTGGTTGTGAATGTTCCTAGATAGGTCTTCACAACGTTTGGGGAGACATTTACAAGCTTCACTGGCATATATGTGAAGCGAGAGACGTATACATTTGACAATAATTAGTCCAGGACATTCTTCAGTTTACCGAGTACCATAGAATTACAACCATCACAAGCAAATCCTGTAGTATTGTTTCCAGAAAGATTGCACTCAGAAACCGAAAGCATTAAATCAGAATAAAGGTTCTTACTGTTGCACCTTCGATTGCCTTATCATATTCACCCCGCGTAAATATTTCACAAAAGTTACCAAAATTTCTTTTCCGTTTTAGTTGTGTCCTTAGCAAAATATGTAACCACGGCACGCCACGTTTTAACAGATCCTACGTTTGATGACCCATCAGTAGGAACACTGAATTTTGTGTGTCTCAGTTTTTCTGGAAGGTCGTTCTTATGGCTCTCTCCTGTCACGTTTCTTCCTACCTGCGAACATTTAGAGCGACGCAAGTTTATAGCGTCGGCGATTTTAGAATCAGGAAAGCAGCTCTTAACTTCACACTAAAGGTGATCCACATAATTTAAAGGAAAATTGTGTTCTGCCACGAATCCCACATATTTTTCAGCAATGTGGACCTAATTATTTAAAGTCGCATCCGTTGTAGCTGACTTCACAAATGTACTCAAAATTGTGTTGCTTTTAGATGACACCACCGTCAATTTTTGAAATGGTTTTAACTTTTAGAATATTTTTTAACACATCTCAATTTACACACGAAAGTTATGTTACATATTTACATCTAGCCCTTCCATAGCTCGATTCATCAGTGCACAACCAACATTTAAATTTAGGATTAATTTCCTAGACTTTTCTGTGTTTTTGTTTTCGCCTCTTACACTTAAACACTCCCGCTGTAGCTTCTTTGGGAGTACTAGGACCACTATCACTCTCTTCTATTTCCGCTGTCATAATTTGGCACTCCTTATCACCGTGTAAATCGCTCAGTGTCCTCACCTGAGACAACAGGTTAACAGTAATCGTTCTCACTTATGTATGAGCACCGCTCAGGATGCAAAGCAGTCTATACGGTGAATACCCCATGGGATTCATCTCGGGGAATAACCACTGCAGCCCCACCGTAGTGAAATTGGGGAATCCCACGGTTGGACAGTTGGACGGACTGGCATGTAGGCTGCTCAAAATCGTATTTGTGAATAAACTGTCATAAATTAAATAAACCATAAAAATTAAAATAATAAAAAAGATAACATCTTAATAATAGTAAGCGTTTCAAAAGATCGACATTAGAGTGCGATCCGAAGGGTGGATTGTATGTTCGTGCACCAACTTAAATTATCTTACCTGTACGATCCAGATCGTACTGTTCGCAACACTAGCAGCGTGCACCGGCCAACGAGCTATGGCTGTGCTTAACAATATCTCCAGGAATGAGAAATGTAATCTTTACATAAGAACAAAAAGAAAGCTATATAACTTAAAAAAAGAGTTCCAAAGAAAAACGAAAGCAAGGACAGTTTTTCATCGTATGCAGAGCTTTCCAAATCGTTATTGAACACTGATATTTTACATATATTTACGAAACATCTACGTAAATGTTCTAAATATTGTACGAACTGCATTTTTCAACCGTAATCGATGTTTTTCAAACCATAGTTGTAATTTTATGTGTGATAGTAAACGTGGGTATTAATATTAATGTAATGTGAATCGCAGACATGTAAGTTACAACGCCTCAAAGAGTCAGATGGTGTAGTCTGAGGTTACAGGTGGGTCTTCCATCTCGGGTTTTCGCATACCTTGTGAATCAAATGGCGGAGCATTAGCTTTCTTACATTCTGAGAAGTATCCAAATTCGTTTCCGGACTATATCCATTCTGACACACTCCACACACTCATTTACACCACATTTTCCATAACAGCACTGTAGCTCCTTTGGAATAACAATGATAAATGTAACTTGGCTAGGGCCATTTACTTATGAACTTATCGTTTCAATATGAACAAATTGTCCACTACTGAAAAAGCAAGAATTAGATATTCTAAGAAACTTCGTGAAACTAATTAGAGGATACGTGGAACGTTTAAGCCACAATGCTTTGTTTTCGTGCCTTAAACGTTCCAGGGGCCATTGTACCGACTCCTGGAAATGACTTCAGTAAATGCATCAAATGTACGATGAAAAGTACTCTTGTGTCATTTGGAAGGTGAACTGAACCAGAGACGTAATTCTGAGTAGCATGTGTGTGTGTGATCTCTCAGAGAAAGTCAAAGACATTATAAAAACCAGATGTCAATTTTGTTTGTTTGTAATAATGTTTCATTTCTGTAGCTAGTACCACTGAACTAAAGGGACACACTAGCATTTCACTCGACGTATACCTCTCGAGATCTGAAACAGATAATAATTTCTTGATTTATGTTTGAAAATACCTTTATTATTGTGAAGTTCAAAATAATATTCTTGTGTAAAGGTATTGTTCTTTCCCGAGTAGTACGATATTAAGATTAGTGGACTATGTGAATCGTTGGCCTTTGTTAAATACGGCCTAGAGAGCCAAATCTGTCTAAAGAGAAGTGATAAATTCTTGACGTCTAACTAAATATTAAAAATAGTTGCAAGAACTTACTGATTTAGCTTCAAGTTCCACTCGTACCGGATTACACATGTCGAGTACGTTACCCAGTAGAAGCTAGAAAGGCATAATATCATTTTCTGTTACTAAATGATATTCAGTAAGCTTAACCAAATAAAATGTGAATTGCCTACACATATATCGAACCAGATATTTGACATAAATAATAGAGCTCATGTTTCAAAGAATTTGTAGTCTGTGGTGTGAGATAAAAGGGTTGCGCGTTACGTAAAAATCCACAGTTCTGCAAGGACAATTAACAGCAATACTGAAAGTAATTCTGCTCAAAGTTAATTTAAAAGTGAAGTCATTACAGCTACCCTCTGCGTTTTTAACCGATAACGTGTTTAACGCAAAGACAATATTAAAGTGTTTTTCATGTTATACTGACAGTCCTAACAAACCTCACCAAAGTATGGAGCCTTTATTTTTTGTTATTTCACGCTACAACGTGTCCGCGTACTGTTAATACAGTAATCACGTGGCGACACTGTAACAAACAAACGCCGAAATGCCATGATTACCCCCTTTTTAGTAAGACTAATAACTGCAAAACAGCACTCCTGTGTACAGGGTGTGAAATTTTTTCGCATACAAATTTGTAGAGTTATTAGAAGAGATGAATAGTAACACTTCTGTTGGTGACACAGAAGTCACAGGAAGACTGCTTCTCCTCTAGGTGCCCTTGAAAGATTGGAGGCTGGAATTCCCTTACGTCAACGTTACGTTCACTGTTGTTTAGATTCATTCGTATGCAAAACAGTGACACCGGACTCTAACCTGCTACACATTTATTTCTTTCTGATGGAAAGAGTAGGTTTCCTTTACTGCTAATAGTGTACAAGTCCGTGGATAAACAATTACATTATAATTGCTTATAAGATTTGACATTACCTAGTTTGTACAGTAAAATTCTTAATTTTCAATTTAAAAAAATCAGTTTTAATCCTGGCAATACCGAGGCATTTTCCATAATACGCATTACCGAGGGGGATGGAGATGCTCCCGAAGTAAAAAAAAAAAATTCGAAAAACCAAAATTCGTTAGTTGTTGTTGAGTTACATTAACAACATTGTTCTTATAGAGATTCTTATGTATAAATACGTTCCAGAAACTTAAAATGCCTTTCAAAACACAAAGCGCTCTTAATAATATTAACGCACTTCCCTAAATGGGCAGTTCGTTCATTGTTGTTGACTTTAAATCCCAACATACTTTTTAAATAGATACTGATGTGTAAGTAAGGCCCTGCGCTTAGATATGTAGAACATGATATTTTTTGGGGGAAAGTGATAACAACATTGAGAGTTAAATTTTTGGGTTAAGTTCAATAGAAAAATTTGAAACATGTGTAGAATCTGGTAGAACAAGTCATTAAATAGAGTAACTTGTTTTCAAAATTTTAAAATATAACGTATGTCACTTGATTAAAATGTTTTCACAAGGTAGGCGTAAAGGCATAACTACCCCCCCCCCCCCCCCTCCCATTCCTCTTGGTATTTCGAAAGTAAATAACACTTTTCTTCATTGCGCAGCTTGTGACGATTTACACATGGTAACGATAATTTTATGATCTGAAGCTGTCTGCTAGCATAATCGAAACAGGTCATATCATTGGAATATCAAGGCAGCTGTGAGGCTGGATTGAAGAGTTTTTAGCAAACAGAACACAGTATGTTGTTCTCAAAGGAAAGACGTCTACAGACGTTAAAGTAACCTCTGGCGTGCAACTGGGGAGTGTTATGGGACCATTGCTTTTCACAATACATATAAATGACCTAGTAGATAGTGTCGGAAGTTCCATGCGGTTTTTCGCGGATGATGCTGTAGTATACAGAGAAGTTGCAGCATTAGAAAATTGTAGCGAAATGCAGGAAGATCTGCAGCGGATAGGCACTTGGTGAAGGGAGTGGCAACTGACCCTTAACATAGACAAATGTATTGCGAACACATAGAAAGAAGGACCCTTTATTGTATGATTATATGATAGCGGAACAAACACTGGTAGCAGTTACTTCTGTAAAATATCTGGGAGTACGTGTGCGGAACGATTTGAAGTGGAATGATCATATAAAATTAATTGTTGGTAAGGCGGGTACCAGATTGAGATTCATTGGGAGAGTTCTGAGAAAATATAGTCCATCAACAAAGGAGGTGGCTTACAAAACACTCGTTCGACCTATACTTGAGTATTGCTCATCAGTGTGGGATCCGTACCAGGTCGGGTTGACGGAGGAGATAGAAAAGATCCAAAGAAGAGCGGCGCGTTTCGTCACAGGGTAATGTGGCAAGCGTGATAGCGTTACGGACATGTTTAGCAAACTCAAGTGGCAGACTCTGCAAAAGAGGCTCTCTGCAACGCGGTGTAGCTTGCTCTCCAGGTTTCGAGAGGGCGCGTTTCTGGATGAGGTATGGAATATATTGCTTCCCCATACTTATACCTCCCGAGGAGATCAAGAATGTAAAATTAGAGAGATTCGAGCGCGCACGGAGGCTATCCGGCAATCGTTCTTCCCGCGAACCATACGCGACTGGAACAGGAAAGGGAGGTAATGACAGTGCGCAACACACCGTTGGGTGGCTTGCGGAGTATAAATGTAGATGTAGATGTAGATTTGTGGCGTAGATAAATAAAAAAATTATTTTATTGTTCAAGCTATGTTTACAGGAAAGCTTCTGCTGTTGTTCACAGGCCCATCTTGACTGATTACGCTCTAACCGAGTTAGCTGACATTAAACTCATCTATGGTGAGGCACTACGCAACAGTCGAGAAGCAAGGACCTTATATGCAGAGCCATTTCCAGGGAGGAGGTTGCTAGATCATTTCCACATTTCCGAGACTCGATGGCTGCGTTCGTGAAGTATGATCCTTTAGAGCAGGCCGACAGGGAGCTGGTAAACCTAGCAGACTGCCTGCTGATCAGTTTGTGGAAGCTGTGTTACAGCTAACTGAGAAAATCCCCAGAACCAGCTCACGATCCATAACCAAGGAACTAAATACCTCCAACGCCAATGTGTGGAAGGTTCTGGATGAAATGGTCTTGCAACCATTCAAGTAACAGAAGGTACAGACCTAACAGTTGATAACTTTTCCTAGTGCGTGGAATTCTTCAGTGTTACATACTTCAAATTGTAAACATACCTACCACCAAACACGTGTTTGTTTAACTTCATTTTGGAAGAAATATTCAACAGCCTCAATAACCACTTTTGGTAGTTGGAAAATCTGAAGGCAACTAAACAAAGATTTACCGTATATAGGTTGTTTCACTAAATGTGTTTGCCTCTGTAGGTTACGAAGTAACAGGCGACGAAAATATTTATTGCGGTAGGTCACCATAAGAAACGTTGCACTGTCTGCGGAGCTATAGACACAGTTTACTGTGTTATTATCCAAAGAGTAACAGCAGAAAGATACAATTTTTATATGGAACAATAGTTGTTTCAATCATGCACTGGAAGCAGTAATACCAGCAGTGTATGCATCAATTTAAATTACATTCCTATCACTTTTAGTTTGGAAGCTACAACCCTTCAAAGTTTCAGGGGCAGATACCACACGCTGTGCATAATACAGGCTGTGTGGTGGGTGATGGATCTTCTGGCGTTGGGAAGTTGAGTTAAATGAGATGTTCAAATGTGCGTCCATGTTCCTGAATGCACAATGCAATGCGCCTTCTAAAGGATCTGCGGACGAGATGTAACATCGCCGGTGTCACGGAGCAACATGCGTCCTCGTTGCGCCGTTTCAGATCATCTGGGGATGTGGGTTCAGTGACATAAACGCGATCCTTTAGTTATCCCCACAAAAAGAAATCCAATGGTGTTAAATCGGGCGACCTTGCGGGCCATGAATGAGGACCATGGCTCCTCAACCACCTTCCTGCAAACCTGTTGTTTAGTTCTTCCACAACAGCACGCGCCGATTGGGCTGGGCGACCATCGTGCTGCATCCACATATGGACTCTCTGTAGACACACATTTTCAAGGAGACCACCCAAACTGTCGACTATAAACGCGTGATATAACTCACCTGTCAGTGTACCTGGGAAGAAGCGTGGACCGATGATTTCATCCCCAAGGATTCCATACCTACGTTGACGGTCGACAGGTTGTACCCACCGAGGATTGTCTGCTGCCCAATAGTGCACAAGCTGGCGATTCACTGAGCCATAATTTGTGAACATGGACTCATCAGAGAACATAAAAAACTTGTAAAGACTCCAGCGTGCAATTACGCATGGCCCATTCGCAGAATCTAACTCTCGCGTGGAAATCGTTTCCATGCTCCTGGGTCAGTGACAGGCGGTACGGGTGAAACTTGTGTCCGTGTACTATACGCCACACAGATGTGAGACTGCCACCAGCGACTGCCGCTGCGGCTCGTAAGCTGACATGAGGATCGTGGTGTACTGCAGCTAAAACAAACAGCTCCGTCTCCTCACTTCTTGCAGTTCTTCGTCTGCTACTGCGGCGCATTACCAAGCTGCCTGTTTCCCGTAGTCGTTGCTCGGCACGTAAGAACGTAATGGCTGCCGGAGGTCTTCGCCTAGGATATCTCACGGCGTACGCCATGGCTGCTTCAGTGACATCGTGTCGGCACTCGCCGAGCATCAGCAACATGTCCACGTACTCATTGTTCGTGTATGCCATCTTCATCCGATGTCAGTAACTGTTGTATATTGAGCGCCGTTTGTTTGTGTGGCTCGAACTGTCGGGTATACGGCCCCGTACGGCGACAGTCGGCAGTCTAACACCGCATCGACGAAGTTTCTCGCTCCGTGACACCGGCAACGTTACAACTCGACCGCACCACATTTAGAAGGCGCATTGCGTAATGCGCAGCATGTGTGGTATCTGCACCTGAAACTTCGATAGGTTCTGGCTGCCAAACTAAAAGTGATCGGAATGTAATTTAAATTGATGTATATACAGCTGGTGTTGCTGATTCCTGTGCATGATAGAAACAACTATTGTTAGATTTAAAAATTGTATCTTTTTGCTGTAACTCTTTGGATAATAACACAATAAACTATGTTCATAGCTCTGCAGAGTGTAACGTTTCTAATGGTGACCTACCGCAATAAATATTTCCGTCGCCTATTACTTCATAACTTACAGAGGCAAACACATTTAGTGAAACACATTGTACATATGGGCTGAAACTGTTAAAGACCTTCGCAGTGGGCCGCATCTTCTGCCTAATATGTTCAATGGAGAAAATCACCATATATTTTTTCGTGAAATACTACTGGTAATGTTGAGGAATATCACGCCAGATGTCAGGCGTGTTTACGTTTCCAGCATGATGGGGCTCCACCACACTTTGTAGTTGATATCAAAGAACATTCACTTAATATTTAAACATTTTCCCCAACTGTTGTATTGGGAAAGAGGCCATTACTATGGCCTCCAAGTTCTCCCGACTCCTATGAATTATTTTCGTAAGGAAGATGGAGCGTTTGATATACAAGATAGCGATGGACAATGAAGTTACTGCATCCATAATCGTGGAACACCTGGTTGTTTTGAGGTTATTAGTCATTAGCACGCAGATGATGGTTGTTCGTTAATGTTAAAGGGCGGCATTTTCAGTATCAGCTCTACAACAATATTCATTACAAGGCAGTTTGAAAACCGTCTCTGAATATCAGTAGCGCCAAAACCTTGATGGATGCCTATCGGGAAAACGGTACATCTGTGAATTTTATCACATTAAAAGTGTTTATTTTTGATCTCCTCTAAACGCTCTAAAACGCTGTGAACGTAGTTCTTCGTACCCTGTAGATCTAGAACCATACATGCTCGGCAAGCCACTGTACGGAGAATGGAGGAGGGCACCACGTACTACTACTAGTTATTTCCTTTCCCGTTCCACTCGCGGACAAAGGAAGGGAAAAACGACACTATAGAGGCCTACGTGCAACCTTTAATTTATCTCATCTTATCTTCGTTGTCCCTAGGCGAAATAGACTCAGAAGAGCCAAATAAACTGGTACACGTGCCTAATATCGCGTAGGGCCTCCGCGAGCAGTCATAAGTATGGCAAAACGACTTGGAATGGAGTCTACTTATGCCTGGAGTAGTGCTGGAGGGAACTGACACCATGAATCCTGCAGGGTTGTCCATAAATCCATAGCAATACGACGGGTTGGAGATCTCTTCTGAACAGTACCTAGCGAAGCGTCCCAGATATGCTCAATAATATTCATGTCCAGGGGATTTGGTGGCCAGCGGAACGGTTTAAGGTCAGAAGAGTGTTCCTGGAGCCACTCTGTAGCCATTCTGGGCGTGTGGGGAGTCGCATTGCCATGCTCGAATTGACGAAGTCCGTCGCAATGCACAATGAATATGAATGGATGCAGGTGACCAGACAGGATGCTTACGCACGTGTCACCTGTCAGAATTGTATCTAGACATATCAGTGGTCCAATATCACTCCAACTGCACACTCCTCGTACCATTACAAAGCCTCCACCAGATTGAACAAACCCCTGCTGACATGCAGGGTCCTTAGATTCACGAGGTTGCCTCCATACCCGTACATGACCATCCATTCGATACAATTTGAAATCAGACTCGTCCGACTAGGTAACATGTTTCCAGTCATCAACAGTCCAATGTCGATATGGACGGGGCAAGGCGAGGCGTAAAGCCTTGTGTCGTGCAGCCATCAAGGGTACACGAGTGGGTCTTCGTCTCCGAAAGCCCATATCGATGACGTTTCGTTGAATGGTTCGCACGCTGATACTTGTTGATGGTCCAACTTTGAAATATGCAGCAATTTGCGGAACGGTTGCAGTTCTATCACGCTGAACGATTCTCTTCAGTCGTTGTTGGTCCAGTTATTGCAGGATCTTTTTCCGGTCGCAACTATGTCGGAAATGATGTTTTACCAGACACCTCATATTCACAGCACATTCGTGAAATGATTGTACGGGAAAACTCCTTGTTCACCGCTACCTGTGAGATGGTGTGTCCCATCACTCGTGCGCCGACTTCAACACCAAGTTCAGTCTCAATTAAATCTTGATAACCTACCACTGTAGCAGCAGTAGCCGATCTAACAACTGCGCCAGACACCTGTTGTCTTATATGGGTGTTTCCGACCGCAGAGCTGTATTCTGCCTGTTTACATGTCTCTGCATTTGAATAAGCATGCCTATACCCATTTCTTTGGCACTTCAGTGTATGTTGGCGGCAGTAGAACCGATCTGCAGTCTGCCAGAAATACGGGTTCTCTAAATTTCCGCAACAGTGCAACGCGGAAAGAGCCTCACCCCATAGATTCCTATTTACACTCCTGGAAATGGAAAAAAGAACACATTGACACCGGTGTGTCAGACCCACCATACTTGCTCCGGACACTGCGAGAGGGCTGTACAAGCAATGATCACACGCACGGCACAGCGGACACACCAGGAACCGCGGTGTTGGCCGTCGAATGGCGCTAGCTGCGCAGCATTTGTGCACCGCCGCCGTCAGTGTCAGCCAGTTTGCCGTGGCATACGGAGCTCCATCGCAGTCATTAACACTGGTAGCATGCCGCGACAGCGTGGACGTGAACCGTATGTGCAGTTGACGGACTTTGAGCGAGGGCGTATAGTGGGCATGCGGGAGGCCGGGTGGACGTACCGCCGAATTGCTCAACACGTGGGGCGTGAGGTCTCCACAGTACATCGATGTTGTCGCCAGTGGTCGGCGGAAGGTGCACGTGCCCGTCGACCTGGGACCGGACCGCAGCGACGCACGGATGCACGCCAAGACCGTAGGATCCTACGCAGTGCCGTAGGGGACCGCACCGCCACTTCCCAGCAAATTAGGGACACTGTTGCTCCTGGGGTATCGGCGAGGACCATTCGCAACCGTCTCCATGAAGCTGGGCTACGGTCCCGCACACCGTTAGGCCGTCTTCCGCTCACGCCCCAACATCGTGCAGCCCGCCTCCAGTGGTGTCGCGACAGGCGTGAATGGAGGGACGAATGGAGACGTGTCGTCTTCAGCGATGAGAGTCGCTTCTGCCTTGGTGCCAATGATGGTCGTATGCGTGTTTGGCGCCGTGCAGGTGAGCGCCACAATCAGGACTGCATACGACCGAGGCACACAGGGCCAACACCCGGCATCATGGTGTGGGGAGCGATCTCCTACACTGGCCGTACACCACTGGTGATCGTCGAGGGGACACTGAATAGTGCACGGTACATCCAAACCGTCATCAAACCCATCGTTCTACCATTCCTAGACCGGCAAGGGAACTTGCTGTTCCAACAGGACAATGCACGTCCGCATGTATCCCGTGCCACCCAACGTGCTCTAGAAGGTGTAAGTCAACTACCCTGGCTAGCAAGATCTCCGGATCTGTCCCCCCTTGAGCATGTTTGGGACTGGATGAAGCGTCGTCTCACGCGGTCTGCACGTCCAGCACGAACGCTGGTCCAACTGAGGCGCCAGGTGGAAATAGCATGGCAAGCCGTTCCACAGGACTACAGCCAGCATCTCTACGATCGTCTCCATGGGAGAATAGCAGCCTGCATTGCTGCGAAAGGTGGATATACACTGTACTAGTGCCGACATTGTGCATGCTCTGTTGCCTGTGTCTATGTGCCTGTGGTTCTGTCAGTGTGATCATGTGATGTATCTGACCCCAGGAATGTGTCAATATAGTTTCCCCTTCCTGGGACAATGAATTGACGGTGTTCTTATTTCAATTTCCAGGAGTGTAAGTTCAAGAAGTATTTCCGTAATACTTACGTGCTGATCGAACCCACCGGTAACCAATTTAGTAGCACGCCTCGAATTGCTTTGATATCCTCCTTTAACTCAAGATAATGGGAATCCCAAACCCTTGAGATGTATTCAAGAATGAACGACACTATGGATCTATATCCCTTCTCCTTTATAGATGAGCTACACTTCCCTTATATCCCCACAGTAAAACTAAGTCGAGCATTCGACTTCCCGATAAGCATCCTGACTGTTCATTCCATTTCCTATCGCTTTGCAACGTTACGCCTAGATATTTAATGGATGTGACTGTGTCGGGTAGCACATAACTGATGTTCTATTCCCCGTCTCCTCCCCGTCTGCCCCTGCTGGATATGCCCTTGGTAGTGACTGACTGACCATCCAGAGCAGTCCACTCTTAGTAGACAGGAAAAGGAGTGCAAAATGTCTATTTTAAGCTGTTTTAAGTTATGAATTACAGTATAAGAATAGGTAAAGCTGTCATCAACCCGACAGCTGCTTTCAACACCACACTGCTTTAACAGGTCTTACTGCAGGTGCTATCTCCCCATCCTAATCCAGCCTTTCAACTGACTTATGCAGCCTGTTATACAGCGATGCGCAGTTTAAAGTGGACTTTGAACCCCACGGAGCAGCTCATTCTCCGTTCCGAGAATGGCTCGTAAGGAAGTCTAAATTCGAGGCAACACAGAAGGAATATATTATAATTGTAGACAGAGGGGTCACATGGCTAGGGACTGTGGGAAAAGGAGCACTGAGGTAAGATGAAGAAGGAATAAGTGAGAGCTTGTAACGTAACAAATTATTACGAGTTATCATTTTGCTTTGAAAGCTTAGTAGCGTACCGTGGAGCCCAGAGCACAGAGGATTTTGTTTCTCACACTCTCACAGCTGACGCAGATCACAGGGCCTTCAGGGCCGTTGTACTTGCTTAACACTGCGTGCAGTACGCTACACATTCTCTATCAATCTGGAGAAGAACTATTAAATGTTCATCGATCTTTTCATACTTAGTGTACAAAATTCAATGAGTAATAGAAAGATACTGCTAAATTTTCAAATCAATAACTTCACTAAATTCAGAGATATTATTTTTTACCTGAAACACATAATAACTGTGCTGGCATTGTGAAACCTTCTAATGAATTCATCTATAGTATCAATAAAAACTGTAACCAAGAGGACAGGTTCATATAATATAATTTTCTGGAATTTTCTTTGGTGTCATTGCCATAAATTTCTGACGTAATTAACAGTACATTGGAAAGTTATTATTTCATTGAGTTTTGATAGTGCAAGTGGTTTGGAGAGACTGAGAGAGTGAATCTGATATTTTATTAAAACTTCGTGCCTCAAATCTACGAGTCGATAAAGTCGCTCGGGAGTCGTTTTCTCGTAAGCACCTTTGTTATTCGCGCTTATAAAATAGGCTCTGAGCACTATGTGACTTAACTTCTGAGGTGATCAGTCGCCTAGAACTTAGAACTAATTAAACCTAACTAACCTAAGGACATCGCACACATCCCTGCCCGAGGCAGGATTCGAACCTGCGACCGTAGCGTTCGCTCGGCTTCGCGCTTATCAAATTTGTACAAAAATCAAGAAACCCGAGCGATTGATCTTTTTTCATGTAGTTGATGAAAAGTGGCTACAGTGTTGAGTATTTTGAGGAAGTTTGAGCTTTGTGAGTGATTTTTAGTAAATTTTGCGTGTGAACACTTTAAGCAGTAGACAAACTCCGCGTAGCGTGTTTTGTGCAGACTACGAAACACTATGACGAACACTTCTGTACAAGAAGAGTACTGAACGACTGACTGTGTTATCTCGCAAGTAGTCGTGGGTGAGTGACTGTTTGGGATGTGTAAAATATCGGATCGGACTAAATATCTTCTGCTTAACTTTTGGGTGTGAACTTGTTGTGGAGACAGTCAGTAACAACGCATTATTAGAGTCGGGAGATCAAGTAAGGACTTGATAGCCATTTTCTGTGTTTTGAAGACAATAAATCAGGTTACAGGAAATTTTAGACATTTTTCAAACAAGTCATGCAAGAATCTCGAACGCCCGATAGCTTAGCTAACTTTCAGATGCTGCCTGTGGACTGGAGTCATGCGGCCTTTGCGTGGTAGGTATTTAGCTGACTTTTCGTCAACGCTTCTTTCATGGGCTAAACCAGTATCTACAATGACAGAGTGAAGGGTTAGACAATCTGAAATCCATCCAGGTAGGGGGACTGATTGCTTAAACGAGGGTGAGAGAGTAACCCGTTCCGCCGCAAGTCTCCAGATTTTTTTATTAGCAGTGCGATAAATAAGGGCACAAGGATGATGAACGTGAAACGATAATCATTTGCGACAAGTGCAAAATGCGTGGGCAACAAGCACAGGATTTTAAAACACCTAATTGTTACAGGTGCAACCAGTCTGGGTACATAAGAATCCAGTGCAATGAGAAATTAGTGACCGTATCCACAAGTATAATGGGAAACTAAGGCTGTGGAACATGAAGCAGTAGCGTGTTATCACGACGAAATTAGAGTTACAGATTGCAGAGGAAGGAACGAAATTATGATTATTACTATTAATTAATAAGGCAATTGCAGTTTTTAACAGATACCGGCCTTAGAAAGGAAGAGAGGCTCACGAAAGTAGCAGAAATTAATAGGTAAGATATCCGTAGACTGAAGGGTGTGACGCCAGCTACAGTGGATACATTGACAGGAAAGTGCCAGTGAAGCACGGGTTCCATATCTACGTCTACATCTACATCGATACTCCGTAAGCCACAGGACGGTGTGTGGCGGAGGGTACCTTGAGTACCTCTATCGGTTCTCCCTGCTATTCCAGTCTCGTATTGTTCGTGGAAAGAAGGATTGTCGGTATGCCTCTCTGTGGGCTCTAATCTCTCTGATTTTATCCTCATGGTGTCTCCGCGAGATATACATAGGAGCGAGCAATATACTGCTTGACTCCTCAGTGAAGGTATTTTCACTAAACGTCAACAAAAGCCCGTACCGAGCTACTGAGCGTCTCTCCTGCAGAGTCTTCCACTGGAGTTTATCTATCATTTCCGTAACGCTTTCGCGATTACTAAATGATCCTGTAACGAAGCGCGCTGCTCTCCGTTGGATCTTCTCTATCTCTTCTATCAACCCTATCTGGTACGGATCCCTCACGCTGAGCAGTATTCAAGCAGTGGGCGAACAAGTGTACTGAAACCTACTTCCTTTGCTTTCGGATTGCATTTCCTTAGCATTCTTCCAATGAATCTCAGTCTGGCATCTGCTTTACCGACGATTAACTTTATATGAGCATTCCATTTTAAATCACTCCTAATGCCTACTCCCAGATAATTTATGGAATTAACTGTTGCTGACCTGCTGTATTGTAGCTAAATGATAAGGGACCTTTCTTTCTATGTATTCGTAGCACAATACACTTGTCTACATTGAGATTCAATTGCCATTCCCTGCACTTTGCGTCAATTCCCTGCAGATCCTCCTGCATTTCAGTACAATTTTTCATTGTTACAACCTCTCGATGTACCACAGCATCATCCGTAAAAAGCCTCAGTGAACTTCCAATGTCATCCACAAGGTCATTTACGTATATTGTGAATAACAACGGTCCTACGACACACCCCTGCGGCACACCTGAAATCACTCTTACTTCGGAAGACTTCTCTCCATTGAGAATGACAAGCTGCGTTCTGTTATCTAGGAACCCTTGAATCCAATCACACAATTGGCCTGATAGTCCATATGCTCTTACTTTGTTCATTAAACGACTGTGGGGAACTGTATCGCACGCCTTGCGGAAGTCAAGAAACACAGCATCTACCTGGGAACCCGTGTGTATGGCCATCTGAGTCTCGTGGATTAACAGCGCGAGCTGGGTTTCACACGATCCTCTCTTTCGAAACCCATGCTGATTCCTACAGAGTAGATTTCTAGTCTCCAGAAAAGTCATTATTCTCGAACATAATACGTGTTCCAAAATTCTACAACTGATCGACGTTAGAGATATAGGTCTATAGTTCTGGTCGAGAGGATCGGATATTGCTTATGGTGGTCTAGAACGAAGTGAATTCCTGAGGAAGGAAAAGATTGTGATTAATTATGTTGAGAAGGTGGTCAGAATGCGGGGTCGCAATATTCAGCTGCTAACCATATCCGAGACCAAGTAAAATTTGCATGTTGGTAGGAATACCATAGGTCGGGTGGAAAAACACTCCGTTAGTCAGGCCGTTAAGGAAGTGGAAATAAACGGGAATAGTAAATGGAAAAAAGGATCTACAAACAGGAGGGTAAGTTCAACACCAAATATGCATAAAATGAGCCAGTGTATGTCACAGCATGGCGAAGGAAACATATGTAGCGTTAAGGCAACGCATGTGACAAAAATTATGAATTACTTTTATTTCTCGTGGGCTTGCAGCGTTGTATGTGTCTTGTCAGCACGTAGCAATTTGGAAAACCTATTACGCTGCTATAAGATTTCTATTGAGCTGTTCTGATTGCTATGTGCTGATTTCCAACACCATGGTCATTTTCAAGACATCTGCAAAAAAGTCAGCTTGAAATAAACGTTTTTGTACCTTTTTGTTTTCTACTTATTACGTTACAATTTTGAAGTACTTACGTCCTTAGCACATCGTTATTGCTGGAGCTGTCAAAATGTTAATATAACTGGAGACGTATTAACCTTCAGTTTATGCAGGTACTACACATTATTTTTTTGAGATGGTAGGTTACTTTTGTATTTGACAGCTTCTATTGACATCTTTGAACGATGTAGTATGATTACATCTTTGGACTATTATTCCATGGGTTTGTGAGATGCTATAATCTTTGTTTTGTTTAGTGGAATTTTCGTTACGTCTCTGGTTTATTTTGTGTGTCTGCGAGTAGATATAATCTATGTTATGTTTACTGGTACTATGGTTACGTCTCGGTTGTTAATCTGTGGATTTGCAAGATTTTGCTATTTGTGATTTGTTTACTTGTGAAGTTATGTATGCTTAATTTATTTAACCATGATCGATTTCAATGATTTCAATAAAGTTGTCTATGTAGTTTTTATGTTTTAATTCAGTTTATTCATTTAACATTTTATGGGGATATTTGCGCGTGTGAGTGTAAATTTCTATTTCTGCCAGAAAATGTAGTTCCGGACCCTTCGGTGTTACGTGCAGGATTCCTATAGCGTGTTATAACTGGTATGATATACGTGGTGGTTTTCTGTTCTGATGATAGAATGTGGATTAGTTCGTGTCTCTACATCTTATGCGTTCATGATATCGTATTTTTAAATTTCTCCCTCATTGACCTATACAGAATTTTTCACGGTCGCTATAATTGATTTTATATACATCTGCGTGTGTTTGTGTGGGTAGGTGGTTTTGTTTTTCCAGATACGGTTTGTGTTTTGATATTGTGTCGAGTGCGAAATGCAAATTGTACTGTGGTTTTCTTTAATGTTTCGGTCAACTTGTCAAATATGGCTCCTGTATATCTCTGGGATATATAGGTGAATGCTTCACTTACCAGTGATACGTCACTATGACCTGTGCTGGCTCTGCGTGTTTTTCATATAGTCGGTCTAAAATAGTAGGGTTACAGTTGTTCGTATGTATGATGTATCCTAATTCTCTCTGTATTTTAGGATTTTGTCGTGGAACGTTTACTGATCTGTTTATAATGATGTGGAAGTATGCGTATTTGTGTGTTTTGGGATGGTAAGAATATTCGTCTACCTTGTTGTCAGATGTGGTATGTGTGGTGTCACCGCCAGACACCACACTTGCTAGGTGGTAGCCTTTAAATCGGCCGCGGTCCGCTAGTATACGACGGACCCGCGTGTCGCCACTGTCAGTGATAGCAGACCGAGCGCCACCACACGGCAGGTCTCGAGAGACTTACTAGCACTCGCCCCAGTTGTACGGACGACTTAGCTAGCGATGCAACACTGACGAAGCCTCGCTTATTTGCAGAGAAGATAGTTAGAATAGCCTTCAGCTAAGTCAATGGCTACGACCTAGCAAGGCGCCATCACCAAGTTATATTGAGATGATAATACTGTATCAACAAGACCAATGTTCACCAATTGTGGATTAAGGTTAAGTATTCCAGAAGCTACGTACTTTTCTTTATAGCATTCATTAAGCATCCTGTTCCAGACCTCACGCCATCCTGCGTGAGCTTATAGCGTGCATTTCGGCTTCCTCAAACAACACGGTGTTGGCACTTCTGCCGACACTTCAGTATGTTTCCCGTAAATTTCGAATTCATGCCTGTTGCATATGTTTTTTATCGTTAGATCTAGGAAATTAATCTATTTGTTATTTTCTAGTTCTATGGTGAATTTAATATTTGGGTGTAGATAGTTTAATGTATTGTGGATGTGTTGTATGTCTGTGACAGTTCCATCTATTAGAAGCAGTGTGTCATCTATTTAACGAGAGTAGTATAGGATTTTATTAGTAACCTTGTTTATAGTCCTGAATAATTTTTGCTTAAGGGTATTGAGAAAAGTATCATCGGTGGTACCTGTTATACTGCACCCCACTGCGACTCCGTCTTTTTGCTTGTATGATTTGTTATTAAATTCGAAATAGTTCTGGTTGGGTACTACTTTCATTAGTTCCATTATTTCTAATATTCGTGAGACTGGCATTTTCTGGTATTATAGATATTGTTGATTGGAATACTGTCTTTCAAATTCTGAAGGTGGCAGGGGTGAAATACAGGGAGCGAAAGGCTATTTACAATTTGTTCAGAAACCAGATGGCAGTTATAAGAGTCGAGGGGTATGAAAGGGAAGCAGTGGTTGGGAAGGGAGTGAGACAGCTTTGTAGCCTATCCCCGATGTTATTCAATCTGTAGATTGAGCAAGCAATAAAGGAAACAAAATAAAAGTTCGGAATAGGTATTAAAATCCATGGAGAAGATATAAAAACTTTGAGGTTCGCCGATGACATTGTAATTCTGTCAGAGACAGCAAAGGACTTGGGAGAGCAGTTGAACGGAATGGACAGTGTCTTGAAAGGAGGGTATAAGATGAACATCAACAAAAGCAAAACGAGGATAATGGAATGTAGTCGAATTAAGTCGGGTAATGCTGAGGGAATTAGATTAGGAAATGAGACATTTAAAGTAGTAAAGGAGTTTTGCTATTTGGGGAGCAAACTAACTGATGATGGTCGAAGTAGAGATGATATAAAATGTAGACTCGCAATGGCAAGCAAAGCGTTTCAGAATAAGAAAAATTTGTTAACATCCAGTATAGATTTAAATGTCAGGAAGTCGTTTCTGAAAGTATTTGTATGGAGTGTAGCCATGTATGGAAGTGATACGTGGACGATAAATAGTTTAGACGGGAAGAGAATAGAAGCTTTCGAAATGTGGTGCTACAGAAGAATGCTGAAGATTAGATGGGTATATCGCATAACTAATGAGGAGGTATTGAATAGAATTGGGGAGAAGAGGAGCTTGTGGCACAACTTGACTAGAAGAAGGGATCGGTTGGTAGGACATGTTCTGAGACATTGAGGGATCATCAATTTAGTATTGGAGGGCAGCGTGGAGGGTAAAAATCGAAGAGGGCGACCAAGATATGAATACACTAAGCAGTTTCAGAAGGATGTACGCTGCATTAGGTATTGGGAGATGAAGAAGCTTGCACGGGATAGAGTAGCATGGAGAGCTGCATTAAACCAGTCTCAGGACTGAAGAGCACAACAACAACAGATGCCATTGGCACATATAGGGGACATCAGAATAGGTCGTAGGAAAGAAAACATATCATGGATATGTGTACAAACAGGGTCGAATCCCAGTTACGAAAAGGTAAGGATTTTCCCCTGTTCACAGGGCTAGTATCGTCCAGGACTGGTTTTATGAATACGAGGATGAATCGTCGCATCTTCCCTGGCCACCACAGTAACCAGATCTCACCATTACTTACCCTCAGTGATTCACGTTGGAGGGAAGGGTGCGTGATCGCTGTCCACCTCCATCATCGATGCCTGAACTTGCTGCTATTTTCCAGGAAGAATAGTGTAAGACCCCTTGAAAACTATACAAGATCAGTATTCAACCCTTCAGAAAGGACTGGAAACTGGTTTGAATATCAACAGGATTCCTGAGCCGTATTAGGTATGGTAATGTGTTGTGCTTCTTAGTTTTTCCATATTTTTGTCCACCTTCTATATGTCCTGCAAAGAGTAAAAGGTATTACGTATAAATGCTGTACTGAAACGAAGAGGTGGCACCAATGAGGCAGTGGTGGCGAGCTGCAAGAAGCCAGTAACTGACCATACAAAAAGCATAACGTAAATTGAAGGGGAGGGAGAAAAGGAAGGAACTAATAATATCAGTTGCATCGAGACTTTGTGCAGAATCAACGGCGAAGAATGAAAATTTTTGCCAGAATGGGATCGCGCCAGTGATCTCCTGCTTAGTAGGCAGCTTAATAAACACTGCGCCACCCAGTGTTTATAACGAATGCCCAGACTATCTCCGGATGCTCCCCGGCCGACTCATACTCCAACTGAGTGCCACCTATCCGCAATCAATGTCTATGCCCTCCGTGATTGTTACTTTGAGATTCCCGCTGGAGGATGGGCGTAAATACACTACTGGCCATTCAAAAAATTGCTACACCAAGAAGAAATGGAGATGATAAACGGGTATTCATTGGACAAATATATTATACTAGATCGAACCAAGAACAACCACCTCTGGCCTTGATACGCCTGGGCATTGAGTCAAACAGAGCTTGGCAGGTGTGTACAGGTACAGCTGCCCATGTAGTTTCAACACAATACCACAGTAGTGACTGGGGTATTGTGACAAGCCAGTTGCTCGGCCACCATTGACCAGACGTTTTCAGTTGGTGAGAGAGAATGTGCTCGCCAGGGCAGCAGTCGAACACTTTGTGTATCCAGAAATTCCCGTACAGGACCTGCAACATGCGGTCGTGCATTATCCTGATGAAATGTAGGGTTTCGCAGGGATCGAATGAAGGGTAGAGCCGCGGGTCTTAACAAATCTGAAATGTAACGTCCACTGTTCAAGGAGCTGTCAATGCGAACAATAGGTGACCGAGACGTGTAACCAATGACACCCCATACCATCACGCCGGGTGATACGCCAGTATGGCGATGACGAATACACGCTTCCAATGTGCGTTCACCGCGATGTCGCCAAACACGGATGCGACCATCATAATGCTGTAAACAGAACCTGCCATTCGTGCACCCAGGTCGTTGAGTACACCATCGCAGGCGCTCCTGTCTGTGATGCAGCGTCAAGGGTAACCGCAGCCACGGTCTCCGAGCTGATAGTCCATGCTGCTGCAAACGTCGTCGATCTGTTCGTGCAGATGGTTGTTGTCTTGCAAACGTCCCCATCTGTTGACTCAGGGATCGAGACGTGGCTGCACGATCCGTTACAGCCATGCGGATAAGAGGACTGTCATCTCGACTGATAGTGATACGAGGCCGTTGGGATCCAGCACGGCGTTCCGCATTACCCTCCTGAACCCACCGATTCCATATTCTGCTAACAGTAATTAGATCTCGACCAACGCGAGCAGCAATGTCGCGATATGATAAACCGCAATCGCGATAGGCTACAATCCGACCTTTATCAAAGTCGGAAACGTGATGGTACGCAATTCTCCTCCTTACACGAGGCATCACAACAACGTTTCACGATGCAACGCCGGTCAACTGCTGTTTGTGTATGAGAAATCGGTTGGAAACTTTCCTCATGTCAGCACGTTGTAGGTGTTGCCACCGGCACCAACTTGTGTGAATGCTCTGAAAAGCCAATGATTTACGTATCACAGCATCTTCTTCCTGTCGTTTAAATTTATCGTCTGTAGGACGTCATCTTCGTGGTGTAGCAATTTTAATGGCCAGTAATGTATTTATCCGCAATGAACGATGAAGATTCATTCCCTGTTGACATGAATCAATTATACGAAATAACTGAAGAAGCTGATAGTAAAAGAAGAGTATTCCAGATTTCCTTTCGTTCGTTCGGTAGTTACACCACATTTCTCCGTTTGTTAGCACCACAGCACTCCACTGTGGCATTGACGTTGTAGGTTTGTTTCAGAGATTTATTTTTCATTATACTTTGTGAAGGTTCCAGAACGCATCTAGTGTACGGCGAAACTTGTTACCGACGGCAGAAACTGTTCCCATGTTCCACAGCCCTGTGCCAACCGCAGCGCACTGGTCGTCTGGGGCAGACGACAGCGTCGTTGCAGGCCAGGGGGCGTCGCGGCGTCGGCGACGGGGCGCGCTCATTAGGCAGAGCTCAGGGGCGCCGGCGTCCCTTTGTGACGGCACAAAGCCGCCCACGCACCGCTGCCTGCTGACGCCCCACACGGCACAGCACAGCGATCCCTCAGGGTGGAAGAGGGGGAGGGGACAAGAGGGGGGGGGGGGGGGGTTCGCAAACTCCTACACGGCTGCCGCACCACCGCCTCGCCAAAGCTCTCGAGACGTCCAAAGTGAATACTCTGTCTCCATCGCAGGAGCAAATACTCGGATCCAGCGCAGGAATGATCCAAGTTGGTTCGTACGCAGGAAGGAAGTTGAGGTAATCAAGGGGTCACCACCTCCCACTACTGATCACTTCCGTAGATGAATACTGTGTCAATGATTTTCCTTTTGAAAGGCATCCTGAAAGAAAAAGCAATATGAGAGACAAATACTACAGCTGTATACATTGACTATGAAAATGCATTTGACTCGACCAATTGGTAGACGCTGTAACTTAGTTATAATTTAAACGCTAATGGAAGCCGTCTACAACATAACAATTCATTGGGAAACTTCAGAGGTATTGAGATTCTGACAAGAGTTAGGCTGGAACATGAACTGTCACCCATTCTGTTTACCATCGTAGTGCAAAAGATAATAAGAACGTGGAAAGTAGCCACGAAAGGAAAAAGAGCGAATGGAATTTGTTTAGGTCCAAAGAAGCAGGGTTTCAAGACAAAGTGTCTAGCTTTTGATGATTTGGCATTCTTAGCCAGTGATAAAGAAGAAGTTCTAATAACGTTCGTAAGACTATACGAGGTAAAAAACAGAGCAAACTACCTACGAAAATGAAGAATACAAGCAATAGAAATGTGATGGAGTAATTCAACTGAATACTCATACAAGATTTGGGGAAATCTAGGAAAGAGATAACTTCAAGTATTTTCGTGAATGTATCCAATCGAATGGGTTTTAAAAGGAAGCAAACAAAGAATGAGCTGGAAAATTAGATCTAGCACAGAATAGGCATAACAAAGTATCAACCTCCTGCAATACAAAGATTAGATTCTACATGGCGTTTGTTAAGTCACAAGCACTTTACAGATTAGAATTCCTGACGCTGAATGAGAAAGGAGAAATGGAATAACCAGAGAAGGAAAGTACTATGTTAAGGTACATCCTAGGACAGTAAAAAAGAAACAATGGTAAATGGACGAAGAAGAAAAATTAATACCTGTGTAAACAGGTAGAAATGATCACAAACACTATGCGCAAGAATAAGCTAAAGTTTTATGGGCTTTTCGTAAGAACCGGAGGATGAAGACTGACAAAGAAAATTTTCAACTCTATCGCCAACGTAAAGACGACCACAAAAGGTGTAGAGGGCATGAGGGAAGTTGGAATCTATAAAAAAGAGATTTGCGATAGAGGCGATATTTCAAATGAAGGTTAACAGCTTCAAAGATTCCAAGAAAAGCGAAGTATGAGGACTAAGATCATCTATACAGAGGAAAGGAGGAGGAATCTCAGCGGAAGCATGCAGAGATTTTAGGAGGAGACATTCTGTGGGCCATGCGAAACAACTGGTTAATTGTTTCCCATAGCCCACAGAATTTCGAATTCGAATAATGAAAAAAAATGTAGTAACATCTACGAACATTTTATACCAATAAAGGCACAAGTGACTTGAAATAAACTTTACGTCATGTGTTTGACTCATGACAACAAAAGATTACGATAGTTAAATTTTAAATCGTCTCTGAGAGTTATCAATCTATGTCAACATCAGATTTCTGTGAATCACGGTTAGTGGCAGTGGGCAGCTCTGATCCTACCATACATTAAGATTTCTTCCCTTTCCGTTCGAAGGCACATGTTGGGAGAAACGACTGTCTGAAGTAGCTGTTATTTGTCAAATGCCTGTATCACGACGCTACATGCCAGATAAGTAGAAGACTGGTGAATAATCATGATTTTGTTCTGAAGGGC
The DNA here is from genome assembly GCF_021461385.2 of Schistocerca piceifrons. Lineage (NCBI taxonomy): Eukaryota > Metazoa > Arthropoda > Insecta > Orthoptera > Acrididae > Schistocerca > Schistocerca piceifrons. The sequence continues at coordinate 381,488,632 of NC_060141.1, forward strand.
AGCTTTTTAAGTCGATAATCTCCTCGGGTTTGATGGCGGATGCTAAAATCAACATCGTTCGATATTTAAGTAATCCGCCTGTCGCCATCTTCAGGAGAACGCTGCTGGTGCTGGTAAGTCCCACTGAAACCTGACGCAAAGACTCCAAATCTCCGTCCTACGTAGGCCTCCGAACCATACACGGCGCACTATAACATCCACGATATATATATATATATATATATATATATATATATATATATATATATATATATATATATATATATATATATTGCGAGTGGAACATGAACGTGTGGAAAATTACGTAACTCAATAATATGTATTCAATTATTTAATTACTTCTTAAAAAGATGATAATTATGTAAAACAGAGACAATATTTGTTTTACATTCTTTGTTAATCTATGTCATTCTTTTTTTTTGTTTTGTATCCTTTTGTCGTCTTCTTCTGATGTACGTCGCCGACGCAAGACGCGAATCGATTTGAGGTCTGTTGAATGAAAAACATTTAATGTAAAATTATTGTGCTTTTATGTTCATTTGCTGGTAAAAACAAATAGAGCCAAATGCGTTAAAACTATTTATAATTAATTACTGAACATTCACGTCCTCTTTTAATTATAATTTTGGATTAATTGTTTTATCATAGCTGCAAGAAGCGCAGCTATTGTTATTTGCGATTATATAGCAACTTCGTCTGTACTTCTAGTTGAAATTAGCATAGGTTTGTGTTAAACTAATTTGCAAGACAATTTAATAAATTTTTTTATTGGTAGCTTCAATTTAAATAATTAAATACTTATTGAGCAAAGGAAAATCTTAATTAAAAAAGAAATCCTCTATCTTTTGTTGGCCGCCATCTTAACTTTTATCACAGCGGCAAATTTAAATTACTTGAAACTGCAAACGATATTCCGATGTGTAAGAAATAAATGTGTACCGGTGGTACTGAACTCTAATTATAAAAGAAAAATCAGAATCAGACTGCATTTTCTAAGAACAGTGCTGATGGTATTTATTGTTGAACAAGATTTCATTGCTGATGTGTGAGATCAAAATTAAAAACTACTCACGAATCACAGAGAAAAATATCTCTCGTAGCATACGTCATTGTTGTGTGCAGGTGGTATTCTGTGGTTCCTTTTCATGATAAATATGCTAAGAATAATTAAATCCATAGAAGACAAAAATTATAAAAGCTCTGATGTACGATCTGTAATTTTAGTGATATGAACACAACTTGCAGTCAACATTATTACACTACGTCAGGTGGAATTCTTGTGCAATTTGAACAAAATAATTATCCGGGAGAAGTTGTGGTATGAATAATGCATTATACATGTGTATAATATTGTCAGTATCATTTACAAAATCAATTCAATACAGCTGCTAAGAAAATCAGAGTGAATTCAAACCGCAGAATACCATGGAGTATCATATCATCCATATTCATTACATTTGTCCATGTTGGTGATACACAATAACAGACAAAGCATGCGGCGCCTATGACATTCGCTGCCCTCCAAGACTGGGTTGGTGGCGCCTCCCGTCGTAGAACACTGGCGGCATCGCTTTATCGCAGTCAAGATTATTTCAAACACTCGGGTTGGCCGTTCCGAAGAACGTTGTATTATGATGCGCCATACTACAGGGCTCCACGTCCTGTTAAGAGGAAAACAACTGTCTCTAAAAATCAAATTGTCTGCCGACCCAGTTATCAGTTGCCTTTTTATAAACACTATTTCTAAAACCGGAAGCACTAGCAACCATCACAGTTTTGTCAAATTTCATCCTCTTTTCATCGTCCTTTAAACAATATTCTGATACTGACGATTTTTCCAACTGTTGCCTTGTAAGAAGGGTATATGCCACGCTTCTGTCGTGAACTGTGTGAATCGAACGGCAGATATAAGCCTTTCCACACTGCCACAGCATTTTATATATGCCAGGCTTCCTACACTTTATAGCGTCCCCAGTGCCATATTACGAAAAGACAATATTTATAAAGAAGACATTCATAATTTGTAAGAGATTTTGTTTTTATGTAGCCGTAAAATAATAATTTCTCTGTCCAAGTTTCAAATGCAAAGAAATAATTTATGACAAAATGATCTAAAGAGATGACAAGATACAGTCTTTTGTTAATTTTTTAGTCGTCTTTATGACTTCCTATCTTGTCTTTACTGTGTGTCGACGGACATGTTGCGAGAGCTGGCGAATATAAGCATATTTGTATGAGTTAAGCATATAATATACTGATTTAATATTATTGTGCACTTTTAATTTGTAAGAGGTGATCCCGATTTCATGTCCGCCTTCCCTGAATTAACCTGCATTCAAGCAATTTACAGCTCAACAATCGCAGCGGCCGATGCAGCCAACGACGCCATTACGTGGCGATATTAACTTATGAAAAATTAGCGGAAGCGGAAAACTCGCCCGCTATTAGCATAATATCAATTTTTCTCCACAGCCGCACGAAGTTGCAGAAATACTTAGCTTTAAGATTCTTATTTTCAGTACCATAGCCGAGAGCCAGAGCCAGGACTCTGACTACAATACCATTCTTAACGGAGGTAAGAAAAATACTCTCGCGCGTGTGTGGGCCGCAATTGTAATTAATAACTAAAGATCTTTTGCTTTAAAGTGAACTGACTAGCCGAGGAAATTAATATGAAAAGTTTATTACATTGTTCAACTTAAATATCATTTTTATTAAGGCCTACCACGTAAGTCGGCAACAATCAAAAAATAATAATAACAATAATAATATACATATTAAATTACGACGGCCGACTGACGCGAGAACTTTCGCATGGCAGAGTGGATCTCTGATCTTCGAAGGTTGACGGAACACACTCTTAATGTTAAAACCCTTAAAATTATGCCAGTCTTAAACGTTATGTACCCAGCATATGGTATAAAGGCTACAAGGATATGCTCCTCTTCGTGTACCTGGGGGAATGGTCCAAACTCCATAGCTCGACGGAACTGCTTCTCAAGTATCCTTTTTCGTTAACCATACACGTCTAATGTGCCAAGTTCTTGAATTAAACTAACCGCGTGCGAAATGGCATATGCTACGCGTACCAAAGTCCTAAGGACACCATTGCGTTGGTAGGTAGAACGTTGAATCCTATACTACATGGTACGCAGACACAATACTCTTCGGCGCGGCGAGCCCTAGTCTTTAAGTGTGATGTACCGCTGCCACTGACGTTCCACTAAAGGCGGCGCCACCAGCCTAGTCTTTGAGGACAGCAACGGTGTTGGGCGGCGCGTGTGACTTGTGCGTTACTAAGGTCTGTATACGACGAAGATTTTCAGCCTTGGCATCAGCGTTTAGAGGGACTGTAGCAGCAGCGTTCTCCTGAAGATTGGAAACAGGCGGATCGCTGAAATATCGAATCATATTGCTTTTAGGATGAGGCAGCAAACCCGGTGTCACTGTTAAGAATTATTACGCACCGAAACCCTAAGAAGTCACGGTTTTTTAAGTCTTTATGGAAGTTCTGCGAGATATACGGCGTATCCTTGGAATATATGCCAGTAACAATTTTTCGAGAAATGAATTAAACTCTCTCGACAGTCGAACAAACATGTGGACTGTCACACCAACGTTCTTTACATACAGTCGATGTAGTCCGACCTGATGTGGCTCCCACACACTTGCGCAGGATTCAAGTATTTGCCGTAGAATAATATTAATGATAAAGTCAGATTTTTCGCGTATGACGCACTTCTCCATAACGAAGCAATGTGTGAAAAATAAGCTGCACAAGTACTCACTCAGATGTTCACAAGTATTCAAGGTGGTTTAAGGTTCGCCAACAGTCCTTCAGTGCCCGTACATTGTAAAATTGTGTATTTCACAAAACGTTGAAACATAGTGACCTACGACTTTAATACTCGTGAGACACAAATGGAATCAACGAAGTCACAAAAATAACACGGTGTAACAATTTGTGTGAATATGGTATTGTATGATCACATATGCTTAGTCACCGGTATAGCAAGTGGTAGACAAAGTTTCATTTGCATAAAATTGGGAAACATTGTGTCAACAAAGAATAAACTGCTTACAAAGAACTCTTGCGACACATTCTATAATACAAGCTCTAATGTTTTTTTATTTATTTACACGTCAAGTTCCGTAGGACCAAATTGAGGAGGAAATCTCGAAGGTCATGGAACAGGTCAGTACATGAAACTACGACATAAAAGTAATACCAGATAAAAATAGTATGCCTATGAACCCGAAAATAGTCAGTCCATAAGTATAAGTAAACACAATCAATAACACAAAAAGAATCAGCTTAATTTTTCAAGAAACTCCTCGACAGAATAGAAGGAGTGATCCATGAGGAAACTCTTTAGTTTCGTTTTGAAAGCGCGTGGATTACTGCTAAGATTTTTGAATTCGAGTGGATTATTGAAAGTTGATGCAGCAGTATACTGCACACCTTTCTGTACAGGAACTAAGGAAGTCTGATCCAAATGCAGGTTGGATTTCTGCCGAGTATTAACTGAGTGAAGGCTGCTTATTCTTGGGAATAAGATAATACTGTTAACAAGAAATATAGTAGGTACATAGGCCAATGTCAAAATACCCAGTCTTGTGAATAGGGGTTGACAAGAGGTTCGTTAACTTACACCACTTCTTGCACGAACCGCCTGTTTCTGAGTCAAAAATATCCTTTTAGAATGGGAAGAGTTACCTCAAAATATAATACCATACGACATAAGCGAATGAAAATAAGCAAAGTACACTAATTTTCGCGTCGAACGATCAGTCGCTTCAGATATCGGCGAATAGTAAAAATGGCATGCTTTAAGACTTTGAGCAAGATCCTGAACGTGGGCTTTCCACGACAGTTTGCTATCTATCTGAATGCCTAGAAATTTAAACTGTTCAGTTTCACTAATCATATTCCCATTCTGTGATATTAAAACGTTAGGTTTGTTGGATTGTGTGTTAGAAAATGAAAAAAACTGAGTCTTACTGTGATACAGCTTTTGTTTATTTTCTACAAGCCATGAACTTAGGTCATGAACTGCACTATTCGAAATCGAGCCAGTGTTGCACACAACATCCTTTACTACCAAGCTAGTGTCACCAACAACCAGAAATAATTTAGAGTACCCATAGTACTAGAGAGCATATCATTTGTATAAATAAGGAACAGGAGTTGCCCCAACACTGATCCCTGTAGCACCCTAACTTGACTGTACCAAACTCAGACCGCATATCACAGCCATTCTCAACATTGCCAATAATGACCTTTTGCTGTCTGCTGCTAAAACAAGAGGTGAACCAATTGAGAGCTACTCCCCGTATTCCGTAATGGTTCAGCTTCTGGAGCATTATTTTGTGATCAACACTATTAAATGCCTTAATTAAATCAAAAAATATGCCTAGCGCTCCAAATCTTTTGTTTAGCCCATCCAGTACATCACAAAGAAAAGAGAATATTGCATTTTCAGTTGTTAAACGACGTCTAAGGACGAAGATCGTGTGATACAAAATGATCAATTGTCCTTGCATACACAGCCTTTTCAATAACTTTAGCAAGCACTGATGGCGAAGAAATAGGTCTAAAATTGTCTAACTTATCCCTTTCTCCCTTTTTAAAAAGCTTTGCTACTGAGTACTTTAATCGCTCAGGAAACTGACCATTACTAAAGGAAACATTACAAATATGGCTAAATAGAGGTCTAACATATGCAGCACACTTACTTTAATATTCTGCAAGGCACTCCATCATATGCATGAGAGTTCTTAGTTGGCTCAAATGGCTCTGAGCACTATGGGACTCAACTTCTGAGGTCATTAGTCCCCTAGAACTTAGAACTAGTTAAACCTAACTAACCTAAGGACATCACAAACATCCATGCCCGAGGCAGGATTCGAACTTGCGACCGTAGCGGTCTTGCGGTTACAGACTGCAGCGCCTTTAACCGCACGGCCACTTCAGCCGGCAGTTCTTAGTCTTCAGTGATTTAATTATTGACTCAATGTCACCCTTCTCTGTATCACAGAGGAGTATTTCAGACATCAGTCTCAGAAAGGCATTTGCCAAGAAAGTTATATGATTCTCTGTAGAAACTAAATTTTTGTTCATGTCACGAGCAATGCTCAGAAAATGATTTTTAAATACTGTACATATATATGATTTATCAGTAACAGAAATATTTTTACTACTAACTGACTTTATATCTCGACCTTGTGCTGCGGACCAGACACTTCCTTCACAGCTGACCATATGGTTTTAATTTTACCCTGTGAATTAACTATTCTATTTGTATACCACATACTCTTTACCTTCCTAATAACATTTTAAGCACCTTACAATACTGTTTGTAATGGGCTACTGTAACTTGATTGTGATTACTTCTAACATTTTGATATAATTCCCGCATTGTTCTACATGATAACCTTATCCCACTAGTCAGCCATCTGGGCTGCCTGTTACTACTAGGATTCAGTTTAGAACGTTCTAATGGAAAGCAACTCTCAAAGAGCATGAGAAATGTGTTAAGGAAAGCATTATATCTATCGTCTATGTCATCGGCACTATAAACACCCAGTCACTCTTGTTCCTTGACAAGATTTAAACAACTATCTAGCTTGAGCAGAGATGCTCTAAAGTCAGAGTTAGGGGACCTATAAACAACAAAAATTAGTTTAGTTTCAGTAAATTCAACTGCCCTGCACAACATTCAAATATCTGTTCAGTGCAGTGCCGTGATACGTCTATTGATTCAAATGGAAAACTGTTTTTTTACATAGATAGACACTCCCCCACCACGCAAGGAACTGCTTGAGAAACAGCCAGCTAATCTGTATCCTGGTAAAGGAAGCCTCTGAATTGTCAAATTTTTTAAGTGGTGCTCCGATATACCAAGAGTTTCAGAGTCATCATCTATAAGCAGTTCACTAACTCTATCTCTAATACCACTTATATTTTGATGAAATATGATAATTTCTTCTCTTCTTGGAAACATGAAGTCCTCCGAATGTTAGCCCATAGTTAAAGGGACTTCCTTAAAGCAGGTATACCAGTCAGCTGACTTCAATCTAAAAAAGGTGCAGCTCTAACACCAACTAATACAGGAATTATTTCATGAGCGATCCTACTACCACGCACTGCACTGTCACCTATAAACTTTGCCAGCCTCCCCTTCATATACCTATTCAGGTGTAGGCCACGCCTAGTGAAACCTGACCTTCTGATAGACCGAACTGGCACCACTGACATGTGACCCATGCCCTTGTAACGCCGGAAATGCATATCCTCCTATTTCCATCTATTGTACTATAAATTTTTTTCCTTGTTTTGTTACCAGAAGATATGATGTTTCTGTGTCTTTGTATATTGTAATTGTTTTACTATTTGTATATACATGTATTTACGTCGATGTATAATTGATTTGTTTTGTAAATACTATATGTATTTTTACGCTGGGTGTTGCCTAGGGAAAACTGTGCTATCGAACGAATACATCGATAGGTCGTGTGGAGAACCAAGGTGTATAGGATCTTTGGTAGTGTGCACTCGGCCGCGTGGAGCGCGGGCAGAGAGAGTCCGGCTGGAGGAGGACAGTGGAGCAGGTGTGTTGGGTGACGCTCCCGCGAGTTGCCGCGCTTTCGGGGTTCGGCAGCATGTAACTGCGCTCGACTTGCTATGTTGGTTTCTGACATGGTGTCGCCGACGGGAGCGTTAGCTGGCACACATCAAGAGCCCGTTTCGGCTGGAGACCGTGCCGAGAAGAAGGCGCGCCAACATCCAGCTTCTGCAACAGCGACGGCCGACAATGAGTGACTGTCGCCACCTCCTCGATCGACGACTTCAAACCTTCAATCAACCAACAAGGACGACTGGTAGCACGTAAAGATTTAGAACTGTATGGCAGACCTCAGCTTTTCAAACTGTTAAATTTTTCTCACTAAATTACAGCAACGTAGCATGAAATTTTGTTGCTCATTGTCCCAAATTGCATTACCAAGCAGGGTCCCTTCCTTTTCCGGAATGAACCCGAGTGTCGTTGAAATTCAAACGCCAGCATTTAAGTAATGTCATTCGATTTCACTGCTTTAATTTCAAAGTTAAGTTAAGGTATTCATAGCTGGCTACAATATTTAGATTACACAAGCACAAATTAAGAGTGCGAGTTTTGTTACCGTATTTTAGCTTACCTGTGACTGCAGCTCAGCTTGGTACGTACTAAATTTTACTATTGTTAATTGTTCAGAATCATTTAATTCAAGTTCAAAGTTAAATCTCTTATTTCTAAATTGCGTAGATTCAAGTAGCTTTTGAAATGATTGTTGAGGTAGCCCAAGACTAACCGTATTTTACTGAATTTCGATGTGCTTCACAAACAAAGCTCACTATTAATTTCAGTCACTAAATTAACTTTCAATTTTCCGGTTTTATTAATTATTTTGCTAAATTAAGTCAGAGTGTAGCGAAATTTATTACTTCTGACAAACTTACAGTTTTCACACTACACGTGTCAACCTTCAGTTGCCACGCTTCTCGTGCTAATTATAAGTGCAATAACCTTTCTTTTTCAGTTACCATAGTTATTGTCCATAGGACTGGCGACCGTAATTTCCCCCAAATCTCAAATATCTAATTACCGCTAGTTAATTGTTAACGTAACGGTCGCACATTTACTTTCTTTATTAACTTTACCCCTTTTCAAAATTAATTTCCACCAGTTTCATTTGCATTTTTCATTTCATTTAGATGTAACCCTTTCCTCCCTCTTTACGGACAGATTAACTTCGGTGACGATTGCTTTTCCCAAATTTCCATTAGGTACACACGGTTTAATTTTTCACTGTCATTAAGGTCGATAAGTGAGGGGGAGGCTACACCCTCTGCCATCAGCGACGTCTCCAGCCCCACGTTAACGCGCCTAACAGCTGCATTAAGATGAGGCCAATCGTGACGGTGAAACAGTTGCACGAAATGCACGTTAGTGCCACCAGTTTCAGTAGCTATCTTTACCAGGTCACCACCTACGTCATATTCCCCGTCCCTATCAAGACCGTTCCCTGTTCCACCCACTATCGCTACCTGGTCCTCCATCGTAAAATTCCTATGTAACTCCCCTATGCTGTCAGTCAGCTGACCCAATCCTGCACTACGCCTCACAATGCTGGTGATCCGGTACTCACTCCCCAACACTTCCTGCAAGTGCTCGCCCACACCTCTACCATGCGAAGTACCTAGCAGCAGAACCTTCATCTTTCTGTTAGACTTTGCAACTTACCTAGGGCTTCTAACTGCTGAGGACTGCTGCATGTTCCCTACATCTACAGCTACAACAGGCTCCTTTCCACTCTATTCTGACAGCTGGTCAAATCTATTGCACGTATGCAAAGTACAACTGTCTACCATGCGAAGTACCTAGCAGCAGAACCTTCATCTTTCTGTTAGACTTTGCAACTTACCTAGGGCTTCTAACTGCTGAGGACTGCTGCATGTTCCCTACATCTACAGCTACAACAGGCTCCTTTCCACTCTATTCTGACAGCTGGTCAAATCTATTGCATGTATGCAAAGTACAACTGTCTACCATGCGAAGTACCTAGCAGCAGAACCTTCATCTTTCTGTTAGACTTTGCAACTTACCTAGGGCTTCTAACTGCTGAGGACTGCTGCATGTTCCCTACATCTACAGCTACAACAGGCTCCTTTCCCCTCTATTCTGACAGCTGGTCAAATCCATTGCATGTATGCAAAGTACAACTGTCTACCATGCGAAGTACCTAGCAGCAGAACCTTCATCTCTCTGTTAGACTTTGCAACTTACCTAGGGCTTCTAACTGCTGGGGACTACGGCATGTTCCCTACATCTACAGCTACAACAGGCTCCTTTCCACTCTATTCTGACAACTGGTCAAATCTATTGCATGTATGCAAAGTACAACTGACTACTATGCGAAGTACCTAGCAGCAGAACCTTCATCTTTCTGTTAGACTTTGCAACTTACCTAGGGCTTCTAACTGCTGAGGACTGCTGCATGTTCCCTACATCTACAGCTACAACAGGCTCCTTTCCACTCTATTCTGACAGCTGGTCAAATCTATTGCATGTATGCAAAGTACAACTGTCTTAATACCTCCTCTTCCCAGCTGCCTTCGTGCCAACTGCCAGTTCCCATTCCCCACCACTCTTCACCCACCTCAACCTATCTAGTTCCTCCTTTGTTCGTTGTAACTGCACCTGAAGGGCACAGATCTTGCGCTGCTGCTCCTGTATGAACTTATTTCTACTACAGAGTCTACATTCCCAGGAGAGAATCTCGCTAGAATTCCCACTGGCTTGTCCACTGCGTTCCCCCCAACAAAAATACTTTGAACAAATCCCACACCGTAACCCACTACCCACAAACCTACGACAGAGCCCACACTTCTCACTCATGGTAAAATTTTACAGTTACCGAAAAAACTATACGTCTATGTTACCTAAGTTCAGTTACACCAGTAGAACTATTTATAGAACTAACAATAGAGGTCTCAAAATTCTCTATCTACTAAGAAAGCAACTACTTGTGTTAATACTATTACACCACAGTTAAACCCATTACCAAGAAAACTTCACAAAATAATTAGCTAAAACCAAAAATTCAAGCGGCCACTGGAACACTCAACGTGTTAAAACATTGAAAGAAAATTTTACTGAAATATTTCACTAAAAATAATAAGAAACGTCAGCTGAAAACTAAAGCACTAAATTCACTAAACGTCTTGAACGCACAGAAATCTCAAAAACCACAGCGAGCGAACGTTCCTAAAAGTTTATTAAATCGTTATTTCGCCGCAAAGGGCTCAAAACACCGCTGAAAACTATTAAATTTAATAACTGTATAACAGCACACAAATAACTCTGTCATTACGTAGCTTTATACTCATTACAGCAGCAGCTGCACGTCGCAAAATGTTAACACACTACTGACGTACTCCACGTAAGACTAACAGCACACATGGAACGGATACTAAGGAGGGCAGCACGAATGGTTACCATATTATTTCATCCATAAGAGACCGTCACGGAGATTCTGTGGAACTTGAACTGGCAGACGCTTGAAGACATACATTAATTTTCCTGCAAAAACCTATTTGCGAAATTTCAAGAGCCATTGTTGAGGAATCTAGCAAAATATTACAACTACCTATGTATTGCTCCCGTAAGAATAGTGAAGGCGGTTTCTTAACGGGTTTAACTGCAAGTGAACCTTTCTAACCATTCCTGTTCATACCTCTACATATATTTACTCCGGAATTCGCACACCCTGCCACCATAGATCCAGTCCACCACCGTAGCTAAATAATCTCTAGGCCTAACTACCATGAAGGGGACCAGCGTTCGATTCGCGGTACTGCCAGATATGTTTCTTTGATGGGAGAAATGGAACGGCGTCCATTTAGCCTCGAGATGCTAACTGAGGAGCTACTTGGATAAGAAGGAGCGGCACCATTTCTGATAACCCGACAACGGCCGTGAGGCTGTGTGATGACTTCACACCCCTCCACGCCGCGTCCAAATTACGCCAATGGCTGAGAACGACACGGCAATCGGTCTGACGTCTCTATGGCCAGGACGACGGTGCTTTCCTATTTATCAATAGAATATTTGGTCACCCTCAGTACGCGTTATGCTGTTACCTTTCAACGGCCCCTCCAGCAGTGATAATGGCTTGAGTTTCACGAGAAAGGATGTCCTGATGCCGCCAAATGCCGTGATATGACGGCCACGTATCACACGCTGTTCAGAACAGACCCAGACACTTTCTATAAGGAGGGCGTCCTGAAGGTCCTTGGCTCTGAATTTTTAATGTGAAAACTCTCAAATCATTTTCTTTTAATGAACTTCGTTAACGATTTACATCTTTATTCTTCATGTCAACATATTTGTTTCTGAATATAGTCACCCTAGTGACGAATAAATTTCACTTAACAAGAGACCAGTTTGTTGATGTCGTCACTACAGAACGTGTGTTGGCGGAGCTACAACCAAAGTCTGCTTGCACCGCTTCATCACTACCGAAGTCAAGTACTCGAAGGTGTTCTTTAAGCTTTAGTAACATATCAAAATCGGACGGCACCAATTCGGGACTATATGTAGGCTGGCCAATGACAGTGAACCAAAGACGTCCGATTGTTGCAAATGTGGCAGCTCTCGTGTGTGGTCGTGTGATGGTGAAGGAGAGGGTTCCCATGTGTGTACGAACTCTTCGAATTGAAAACTCGATTACAGTATGCTGTTTCTCACGTATCGACATAGTTACTTTACACACCGCAATGTTACACGCTACAATTCGGATTTCTTGTGACCAATTGATCTCTCTCAAAACCAGTGGTCAAACAGACACGAGACATCTGCTCACCATTTTATCTTACGTCCTGCATCATGTAAGCACACCATTTCCCTTGCTCTATGAAAATTAGTAGACTGATTAACTGGGGATACGTTTTATTTCTTAGAAAAGGTACCAGTATCCTTCACTGATAATACGAGAGCTATTTAATCATGTTTCGGCTTTCAAGAACGTTGGCCAAGTTTTGGGTTAGCGACGTGTCGATTACGTACCAAAATGGCTCTGAGCATCTGAGCACCTGACATCTGAGGTCAGCAGTCCCCTAGAATTTAGAACTACTTAAATCTAACTAACCTAATGACATCACACACATCCATGCCCGAGGCAGGATTCGAACCTGCGACCGTAGCGGTCGCGCGGTTGCAGACTGAAGCATCTAGAAGCGCTCGGCCACACTGGCTGGCGAATACGTATCATTCTCGCCCCATTACATGCGCATTTTCATCCTTTGAAAATTGAACCAAGCAAACGAAATTTCTTGTCACTAAGTCCGATTACTGGTTTTGTGTAATGAAAAACGTTCTGTTACATTAAAGATCATATTATTACGGTCCAGCGTCACCAAGCTTTTCCACTCCTCAATGACGAATCTACATCTGACTCTGAGAAGAATTTATAATGGGCGGTAACACAGGCATTTTGGCCAACTAGGAGGTTTGATGTTAATGAAAGTTCATATTGAAATGACACACGTTCCTCTAAAGTACTTCTATGGTCATTGTGATGTATCCCGGCTCCGGATTATTAACTTTCGTAGGACTGATTGAATATCATTTTCTTTCATAATAACTGTTCTTTCCGAGGCCTGTATTACACCTTGTAGAGGAAGAGGCCTGAAAATATGTAGACATGAAGAATGATGCTGTAGAATATTAATTACGTTTTTACGTAAAATGCTTTAAGAGCTTTCACATTAAAAAATTCGGAGGCATTACTTTTCGACATGCCCTCGTAATTAAGATCAGATGATACCGTAACAAGTCGAGATCCTCCTCAATGCATGAGCGATCAGAAAAAAGGAACGCATGCGTACAGTCCTGTCGACACAGCTGTTATCATCTTGGTTCACTGGTGTGTCCACAGCATACTCATTAAGAAGAGGTAAAAGAAAGGGCAACCCGAATAACCAGGAATATTCACATGAACATCCCTGTAGGCTTCCTCCCTAACCTGAACGTGTAGGCTAAAGCCGTGGTACGAGAAACAACACAGAACTACCCACGGTCTGAGTTAAATCTTCTTTCACTCGGTCATCGGTGCACGTGATGCCTTGAATTAAAGGCAGTAATATCGTTTATCGTCTGATCACACTTCTTGTCTCCGGTCAGTTATTGTGCAGTTCTGTGTCTTTCCAAAAACAGACATAATGTCTTATGGGATAACAGCAATCAGTGATTTTATAATGTTACTTTAAATCCGTCTTGATTGCAATTTTTTTTTTATTATTCATATGACCGGTTTCGGTTCATTCAGAACCATCTTCAGATCTGATATTTAAGTTACAGGAGTAACCCGTCCAATTCAGCAACTTTCACATGCTACGTCACATGTGACGTAGCATGTGAAAGTTGCTGAATTGGACGGGTTACTCCTGTAACTTAAATATCAGATCTGAAGATGGTTCTGAATGAACCGAAACCGGTCATATGAATAATAAAAAAAAAAAAAAATTTGCAATCAAGACGGATTTAAAGTAACATTCTGTGTCTTTCCTCACAGTTACTCCAAATATCCACTGCATGAAGTTCTCTTCGCAATGTGTGCTGAAGAACTTGATGAGATCGACCTGCACTCACTGTCAGCAGCAATTCCTGTTGAGTTTGAATCCGACTGTGGCCTACTAGGCGTGACACGTGTATCTGCTTCTTGTGGAGTAGGATCTTTTGTTTTAGTGACCATCTTTACTACACCGTGATACATAGTACTCCATTCCTTGTCGACATGTTGAACAGTGCGCGTTGATACATCAAGAAATAGGGAAACATCATTCGCTGTTAAATGATTTATTCTTGTTGCAACTCATTAATCCTTTAGTTGAAGGGTACCTCTTTACATTTGTGAAGTGTACAGCCTGTACGTACTGCAATCAGAGCATCTAAATTTTTTGCCCTCAGAATAAAGATTGCAGTAGTACTTAATGAGAGATTTTCACCTAACATGGTTTCTATGCGAATTCACAAACGTCAACAGTAGTTGCAGTAGTAGTGAAACGAACACGTTATCATTCAAGTATACCTTAATCACGATGAACCGAATGATATACCAGACGAACACGCAGGCGAGGAAAGGAATGGTTTACGTCATTCTCCGAAAAACGATTGTACTTTCCTCGCCAGTTGTGGCTGTGCATTGTCCTGTTGAAATATGGCAAGTAGGCATGACTGAAGGTAGTACAGTGACACTGGTTCTAAATTCTTTTAAAGTAGACGTTATTGCCCAGCTTTCCCACAGACGATATCAGACATTGTATCCGTTGTCACCGCAAGCTATAGCGCTTAGCATCTAGATCAACATCTGGACCTATATCAAAATTCCGCATAAAGTCTTGCGATGTATGGTGGAAGATACTTTATGTAAAACTGTAACTTCCCCCATTTCCTACTGCAATGGCGAATGCTTTTCGGGGAGATTGACTGCTGGTAAGCCTACTTGAAAGTTAGTAGTTCTCTGATTTTAGCATCATGATCTTTTCATGGGATATATGTAGTAGGAATAAGGACAGGATGTTAGGGGTATAACTGCAGTTATTCTTACTGGTGACTGAAGACGGCGTACTGAACAACATTACATCCAGTATTTACTTCATTTGCAGTCTAATAATTGTAGTTATTAGGAGTAATATGTTTTTAGATTGGTTAGTACCTCCAAGTACGTGTGGCAAGAGCAAGGCATTAATGATTATTTTCGTCTGACAGCAGGTTTTCAGGTGCGGCCGCGTGTTAACAAAACGGTTAGTCCATACCGAAAGCAGTAGTCCACTTAGTGGTGCAGCTACGACCGTGCATGAAACATCAGTTAGTAAATTACATGCTGTGATTGCGGGAAAACTGTTGGACGCAGAGAAAAAATACCTATCACACTGAAGGGGCTACATATTAAGGTACCAATGATCACAGTATCTGCACGTACACACCTAACACACTTTATGTCTGCTGACTCTTCTAGGAACGTACGGTCTCGGAATTTTAACAGCATATCACACCGCGACGAACAATGCCTACCCTGCTGTGTCTGCCACGGGGGTTAGCTGATCATCAACGTGACACTTCCGCGCTTTCTAAATAGGTCGTAACGGAATGCCTTGCTCTTCTTTGGATCTCTGTTTCCCTCATAAACACCATCTGGTACAGATCCCAGACTGACTAGCAATATTCAAGTATTGTTCGAACGAATGTTTTGTAATATACCTCTTTTGTGAGTGGATCAGCTTCCTGAGTACTCTTCCAATGATATCACAAGGAACCACTTGAGTGAGAGGGCTCAAAAGACCGATGATGCTTACGGCATTTGACACCCCAGATACTGTCTACCATGCAACCACAATCTTGGCTGCTAATTGCAACAAGGGACAGAACAGGAGGTACAGCATTAGGCTACAGAGAGTAATTAAACTGCTTAGTGGACGAGTAACTCTTAACAGTGCTACAGCGCTAGTGGTGTTGATACAAAGCAGAACAATGGCAACGACAAACAAATCAAAAATTGCATTGTATCTACAACAGTTGCCAAATTTGACATTTCTTCAGAAAATAACTCAAGGAATTAAACAGAGTGAGTAAGAAGCGGCAGATGAAATATTAGCGTTTCTGCAAGATGACTCAGTGGCGTGAGTGGTGTCATGTACACTCGACTGTGCGGAGCATGCACATGAGGAGCACCATGATGACGATACGTGCTTCAGTGAAATTGAAACAGATGTCGAAGCGTGTTGTCCATCATCCTTGTCGGACAGGAAGCCAAAAATACCGTCTCAGGTGAAACGTAGTAAAGGAGAAGCGTTGTCTAATAAGCGAGAGCTAAATGTAATTACGCAAATCAAAGACAATCCGCAGCGTAGTATAAAAACAGATAATAATAATGAACAGATTTAGAATAAGTTCGCAGCAATGTGATCGTGCAGTGTGTAAGAAAAACTATAGACATTCGACGAGAACAAGGCAAACTTGTTACAGAAACTAGTTTTGCGCACGTCAGGGATGCTCGATAGAACTTAACAGGCTATGCATGATAGTTATGTATATCAAACTGCGCGTGACATAAGTTACAATGATTTCAATGGAAGCAATGGATGGTTGCATAACTTCAAACAGTGTTACGGAGTGGGAAGACGAAAGATAACTAAATTTCAAACAAAACGTCAACCTTTGCGATGAACAAAAATCTACGATATCGGCACGAAAATTTGCAGATACGACAAACAAACTTAACGCCATCGGCCAGAAAGGAATTTGTTTTCAACTCCCACCAATGGGGATTTGAAGAGGAAATGCGTACGAAAACAACCCAGGAAACTATAGGTACCAAGAGTGAGTGGTCTATCAAGATCGCTTAACATCAATACCTTAACGCATTCGTATGAAATTACTGTGACTGTCAATCTGGATGATAAATTGGCTGGAAAGTTATTTATTGCACTGCTAGAAATTAGAGGTGCTCTGCCTCTACGATTCTTTCTTGTGTGCCCTATATTGCAAGAACAGCTGGGAATATTTACGTCTTAGCAAGCAAAAGCGGGAAAATGGGAGTAAGAGAAATACAACTATGGTTGAACACTGATTTGGCCAATAGCTGGTCAAAATAATTTTCCTTTGCTTGATTTCTGATCTTCGTATAAAAATCATACTCGTTTAAAGCAAAGTATCCATTCTGAAAATTGTGTTACATTGCAATTCATACCACCTGGAACGACTAGACAAATTCAGCCTCTGGATGGTTGATTTTCCATGCCTATAAAACACTGCGCGCTACCTGTAGCTACGCCTTGGAGAACAGTCAGTCTCACGATAATCTCCACGGCAGACTGTTTCGTATTCGGTTGCATGCCATCATATTCCATCAGTGCTCATTACCCCGTTACACCAGTCTATATGCATTCCTTAAGAGTGGAAACCTGGTTGAACGTGCTGTACCGTTAGTAACTCCACTTCGATTTTGATGGTGAGAACCTTTACGATGACTGTAACGCGCTATTTTTCATTTTGTGTTCCTGGTGCAAGTTAAAGGTTTGTTTTGAACATTTCCTGAATGTGGAAGATGTCCATTTTGGGTCTCATAGAAGATTGATCTCTGCACCTCCCGGACACTCATTTTCTGTCGCCCTCGCGATGCACATGGTGAGTCATTAGCAGCTAATTTTTTTTTTCGTGTCATAATTGTTAAAAAAACTCTCACAAGTGAGCCTTACTAAACATTGCGACCTCGCACTCAAGGAGCTCCTTGTCAGTCTCGCATCTGCCTTACCTGCAGTTAGCATATGTGGCCGTTCTACTCTACTTCGCTCCATATGCACACTCCTAAATAATTTGTAAATGTGACTGCTTGCAGAGATTGTTGTGCAATCGCGCAATCATATTGTGAATGATGTGTGCACCTACTTTTGCGCAGCATGTTACACCTGTTCATCAATGAAATTACAAAACCACCAGAGCTGCACAGAACATTATTTTTATTTAAATGGTGACCAGTTTCAGACTTCAGCCCATTAACAAGCCATTCACATCAGTTCTACCATAACAGCACAGTATTTATCCGGTGGCCACATTTCTTCTGTGAGTAGCTAAATGCAAGGTCCTATTTGCATACGATAGTCTAGTGCGGGTCGCCGTTTGAATAAAAACAAACTTCTGTACAACTTTGACGGCTTTGTAATTTGCTGCTTATTGCTATTGAACATGCTGGAAGTGAATGTACATTTCTCTATGATGAGGGTCAACTTGCACGAAGCGTCAACCCTTTGCATGTATCCCTGTATTTCGCTACAATTTTCTAGCGTTACGAGTTCTCTGAGTACAATGGCATCGTCTGTGAACATTGAACACCCGACGTTGTTCAGTAGGTTATTAACATAAACTGTGAGGAATAGCTGCCCTACTGGCATAACACTCCCTTGGAGGACGGCCGCAGTTATGATTTCTTTTCTTCGAGAGTAACATGCTGCGTAGCGTTTGCTAGAAACTCTTCAATCAAATCACACAAGTGTTTTGTTCATGAGGCGACAGTGAGGAACTATATCGAAAGCCTTCCAGAAGGTGGCTGGTTGTCTGATTTGGGGGAGTGGACCAAATAGTGAGGTCATCGGTCACATCGGAAGATGGAAGGCTGGGGAGGGAAGTCGGTCGTGCCCTTCCAAAGGAATCATCAGGGTATTTGCCTGAGACGATTTAGGGAAATCACGGAAAACTTGAATAAGGATGGCCGGACGCTGGTTTGAATCGTCGTCCTCCCAAATGCGATTCCAGATTACTAACCTCTGCGCCACCTCTCTCGGTCTTCCAGAAGTCAAGAAACACAGCAGCACCCCGGGCGTCTGTAACAATTGCTTTCTGGGTCTCATGAACGAAGAGAGCGAACTCAGTTTCATCTATCTTTTTTTTTCGGAACCCATATCGCGGAGGTGATTTTCGGCATCCAGAAATGTCATAATACGCGAGCATAAAACATTCCCCGAAATTCTACAAGAGATCTACGTCAGAAATATAGATCCAAAGGTTTGTGCATCGGTTCGATTACCATTCTTGAAACTGGAAATGACCAGCGCTTTTTTCCAATCCCTAGGAATGGTTCACTCTTTTAGCTGCTCCTAGAATAGGAGCAAGTTGCTCCGCGTAAACTATGTTGAATCGTATTGATATCTTGTCCTGAGCTGAGCGATTTCAGTACCTTTTCCACTTATCACCACCACGTCTCTCAACGGCGCAGGACGTCAGATTCCGGTCAGCACAGTAGCGTGTAATACAAGAGCGGACCTCGCTGTTGGATATGATAGCCTACGGCGAAATTCGTTCGGAATTATTAGATCTGTCAGTGAATATATCCCTACTAAATCCTCTCCCCCTCCCCTTACACTTCTCTCGCACTCGATTCTCAAACGACTCAACCTGCTAACCCAGTTGATTTTCCTACAGTGGGTTTTCTTTCATCGATTATAGTTGCGTTATTTGAGCTCACATCTTTCAGTGGTTTTACATTACCATTATTTCGATTTATTCTCAATATTTGTAAGCCATTTATGTTACAGGATATAATTCAGTCTGCCCCCATAGCTCACTTGGCAGCGTTTCTGACTGTTAGGATCCAAGTTCGATTCCTATTACTGAGAGATTGTTTTCCTTGGTGGTAAGATGGGTATGGGAAGGTCCTCAACCATAATATGTAGAGGTTCCATGGCCTGGTAAGCCGACAACGGCCGGCAGAGCTTGTGCTGACGAAACGCATCTCCATACCGCATCCAATGAGCCAATGGCTGAGGATGACACTGAGGTCAGCCAGTCACGATTGGTGCATCAGGTCCACCATGCCGAGCTTTGAATTTTTGCTACAATTTACAATCTGTGCATTGTACCTACCTCCTTCAACACGGATGAACTGGACAATTACATCACTTACTGCTTCTTTGACTTAAAAAGCACGCAACGTGTTCTTAATGAAAATCGCAGCATACAACCTATGGTGGTTGATTTTTGTTGTTCACTAATTACAATATCTTGCTTCGCAGTTGAGAGCAGCTTTTATGTGGTACATAAAGAGATTGAAATCACCAGCCACAAAAACGTAATTACACTCCTTTAACACGCAAAACTGTTAAAAGAATCTAATTAAATCTTTGGCTGGTGATCTCAATATCTTTATTTTCCACACAAAAGCTGCTCTTAACTGCGAAGAAAGATACTGTAATTAGTGAACAACAAAAATCAACCACCACAGGTTATTGGGCAACTGAAAACCCATGTTGGCTATGGCAAGTTGCACACCAAAAACTGTGGTCGGTGAATGTATGGTGTGGGATTCTGGAGAATGGAATTATAGACTCATATTTCATCGAAGGAAAACTTAATGGTAGGAAGTACACCTAATTCCTGCAAGAAACATTAGGTCTGTTATTGGAAGAAACCTTTAGCAACAAGGAACAGAATGCGGTATCAACATGAAGGATGTCCGGAAAATTTTTCGCTGATGGCTGGAAATGAGTTGCAGAGACAATTCCCAAATCGTTGGATTGGACATGGAGGAGATGTGTCGTGGTTGACTCGTACGCCAGACTTGACGCCTCTGGATTCTTTCTTGTGGGGATTCGTAAAAGACATTGTTTATAAGGAAGTTACAATTACGCGTGAAGATGTGTGAGTGGGAACTGTCAGAGCATGTGCTTCGATAAGTGGCTATGTGGTAAGAAATACCACTCAGTCCATGATAAGATGGTTGCAGCACTGCATTGATACCAATGGTAATCACTTCGAACACTTTCTGTACATAGACGTTCATTCCACCTTTGTGAGCTTCGTTGACATTCAAAGACCTTACTATTACACATCTTAGGATTCGTCTCGATAGCCGCTACCCTAAAGTAAGTACCAAACTAAAGCATCCCATGTAAAAAAAAAAAAAAAAAAAAAAAGTTGACCTTCATATCTCTGAAGTGACCCCTTCTAGCATCAAATTATTATGTTGTCCCACACAAAATTTATCCCACAAACTTTTCAGCTCCTATCATACTTTCGGAGCTATTCTTGTTGGCAATGGTTAGTGACTCCCCCATTGGTCATTAAAATTGCTACACCACGAAGATGACGTGCTACAGACGCGAAATTTAACTGACAGGAAGAAGATGCTGTGATGTGCAAATGATTAGCTTTTCAGAGCATTCACACAAGGCTGGCGCCAGTGGCAACACCTAAAACATGCTGACATGAGGAATGTTTGAAACCGATTTCTCATACACAAACAGCAGTTGACCGGCGTTGCCTGGTGAAACGTTGTAGTGATGCCTCGTGTAAGGAGGAGAGATGCGTACCATCGCGTTTCCGACTTTGATAAAGGTCGGATTGTAGCCTATCGCGATTGAGGTTTATCGTATCGCTACATTGCGTTGGTCGAGATCCAATGACTGTTAGCGGAATACGGAATCGGTGGGTTCAGGAGGGTAATACGGAACGCCGTGCTGGATCCCAACGGCCTCGTATCACTAGCAGTCGAGATGACAGGCGTCTTATCCGCATGGCTGTAAGGATCGTGCTGCCACCTCTCGACCCCTGAGTCAACAGATGGGGACGTTTGCAAGACAACAACCATCTGCACGAACAGTTCGACGACGTTTGCAGCAGCATGGACTATCAGCTCGGAGACCATGGTTGCGGTTACCCTTGACGCTGCATCACAGACAGAAGCGCCTGTGATGGTGTACTCAACGACGAACCTGGATGCGCGGGTGGCAAAACATCATTTTTTCGGATGAATCCAGGTTCTGTTTACAGCATCATGATGGTCGCATCCGTGTTTGGTGACATCGTGGTGAACGCACATTGGAAGCGTGTATTCGTCATCGCCATACTTGCTTATCACCCGGCGTGATGGTATGGACTGCCATTGATTACACGTCTCGGTCACCTCTTGTTCGCATTGACACCACTTTGAACAGTGGACGTTACATTTCAGATGTGTTACAACCCGTGGCCCTACCCTTCATTCAATCTCTGCGAAACCCTACATTTCAGCAGGATAATGGACAACCGCATGTTGCAGGTCCTGTACGGGCCTTTCTGGATACGGAAAATGCTCGACTGCTGCCCTGGCCAGCACATTCTCCAGATCTCTCACCAATTGAAACCACCTGGTCAATGGAGGCCGAGCAACTCGCTTGTCACAATACGCCAGTCACTACTCCTGATGAACTATGGTATAGTGCTGAAGTTGCATGGGCAGCTGTACCTATACACGCTATCGAAGCTCTGTTTGACTCAATGCCCATGCGTATCAAGGCCGTTATTACGGCCAGAGGTTTTTGTTCTGGGTACTGATTTCTCAGCATCTATGCACCCAAATTGAGTGAAAATGTAATCACATGTCAGTTCTAGTATAATACATTTGTCCAAAGAATACCCGTTTATCATCTGCATTTCGTTTTGGTGTAGCTATTTTATTGGCCAGTAGTGTATATAACAGGGTGTTTCACTAAATGTTTTTGCCTCTGTAAGTTACTAAATAATACGCGACGGAAGTATTTGTTGCGGTAGGTCACCATAACGGACGTAACACTGTCTGCGGAACTATGAACATAATTACTGTATTATTATCCAGCACAAAGATACAATTTTTTAAATGGAACAATAATTGTTTCTATCATGCAATGGAATCAGTAACACCAGCTGTGTATGCATCAATTTAAATAACATTCCTATCACTTTTAGATTGGGAACTACAACCGTTCAAAGTTTCAGGAGCAGATACCACACGCTGTACATAATACATGGCTGCATGGTGGGTGATGGATGTTCTGGCGGTGGGATGTTGATTTAAATGAGATGTTCAAATGTGTGTCCAAATGTGTGTCCATGTTCCTGAATGCACAATGCAATGCGCCTTCTAAAGGATCTGCGGACGAGATGTAATATCGCCGGTGTCAGGGAGCAACATGCGTCCTCGATGCGCCGTTTTAGATCATCTGGTGATGTGGGCTCAGTGACGTAAACACGATCCTTAAGATATTCCCACAAAAAGAAATCTAATGGTGTTAGATCGGGTGACAATGTGGGCCATGAATGAGGACCATGGCTCCCCAACCACCTTCCTGCAAACCTGTTCTTTAGTTCTTCCACAACAGCACACGCAGATTGTGCTGGGCGACCATCGTGCTGCATCCACATATGGACTCTCTGTAGACACACATTTTCAAGGAGACCACCCAAACTGTCGACTATAAACGCGCGATATAACTCACCTGTCACTGTACCTGGGAAGAAGCGTGGACCGATGATTTCATCCCCAAGGATTCCGTACCATACACTGGTGGTTCAAATGGCTCTGAGCACTATGCGACTTAACGTCTGAGGTCATCAGTCGCCTAGAACTTAGAACTAATTAAACCTAACTAACCTAAGGACATCACACACATCCATGCCCGAGGCAGGATTCGAACCTGCGACCGTAGCGGTCGCTCGGCTCCAGACTGCAGCGCCCAGAACCGCACATACTATACATTAATAGACCACCTACGTTGACGGTCTACAGGTCTTACCCACAGAGGACTGTCTGCGGCCCAATAGTGCACATTTTGGCGGTTGACTGAGCCATAATTTGTGAACATGGACTCATCAGAGAACATAACACCTTGTAAAGACTCCAGCGTGCAATTACGCATGCCCCATTCGCAGAATCTAATCTCAACCGGGAATCGTTCCCATGCAGCTGCTGGGTCAGTGACAGGCGGTAAGGGTGAAACCTGTGGCCGTGTACTATAAGCCACACAGATGTGAGACTGACACCAGCGACTGCAGCAACGGCTCGTAAGCTGACATGAGGATCGTGGTGTACTGCAGCTAAAACAAACATCTCCGTCTCCTCACTTCTTGCAATTCTTCGTCTGTTAGTGCGGTGCATTACCAAGCTGCCTGTTTCTCAAAGTCGTTGTTCTGCACGTAAGAACGTAATGGCTGCCGAAGGTATTCACCTAGGATAGCTCACGGAGTACGCCATGGCTGCTTCAGTGACATCGTGTCGGCACTCGCCAAGCATCAGCAACATGTCCACGTACTCGTTGTTCGTGTATGCCATCTTCATCCGATGTCAGTAACTGTGGCATATTGAGCCCCGTTTGTTTGTGTGGCTCGAACTGTCGGGTATACGGCCCCGTGCGGCGACAGTCGGCAGTCTAACACCGCATCGACGAAGTTTCTCGCTCCGTGACACCGGCAACGTTACAACTCGACTGCACCACATTTAGAAGGCGCATTGCGTAATGCGCAGCATGTGTGGTATCTGCACCTGAAACTTCGATAGGGTCTGGCTGCCAAACTAAAAGTGATAGGAATGTAATTTAAATTGATGTATATACTGCTGGTGTTGCTGATTCATGTGCATGATAGAAACAACTATTGTTAGATTTAAAAATTGTATCTTTTTGCTGTAACTCTTTGGATAATAACACAATAAACTATGTTCATAGCTCCGCAGAGAGTGTAACGTTTCTAATGGTGACCTACCGCAATAAATATTTCCGTCGCCAACTACTTCGCAACTTACAGAGGGAAAAACATTTAGTGAAACACCCTGTACATATACTCATGCTCATAAGGATAATTGCAGAATGTGGTGCCACACTACGTGGCACTACACAAAACTGGCGCTAATAGCAGAGACACATAGGTAACACACAGGACACAGATATGTAAGACCACGGTACTGGTGGTAAGTTGAGAAAACCGTCCCGAAACATATATGCTACAAAACGCCACATTTTCCTGCTCATGTACTCCGTCCTCAATATGGGATATGACCACCATGCACATGTACACAGGCCGCACAACAAGTCGGCATACTCTGGATTGGGTGGTCGAGCTGCTGCTGAGGTATAGCCTCCCATTCTTGCACCAGTGCCTCTCGGAGCTCCTGAAGTGTCCTAGGGGTTTGAAGACATGCAGCTATACGTCGACCGAGAGCATCCCAGACGTGCTCGATGGGGCTTAGATTTGGAGAACAGTCAGGCCACTCCATTCGCCTTATGTCTTCTGTTTCAAGGTACTGCCCCATGATGGCAGCTCGGTTGGGCCATGCGTTATCATCCATCAGGAGGAAGGTGGGACCCACTGTGCCCCTTGAAAGACAGACATACTGGTGCAAAATGATGTCCCGATACACCTGACCTGTTAAAGTTCTTCTGTCAGAGTTATGCAGGGGTGTACGTGCACCAATCATAATCCCACACCACACTATCAAACCACGACCTCCACACAGGTCCCTTTAAAGGACATTAAGGGGTTGGTATCTGGTTCCTGGTTCACGCCAGATGAAAACCCGGCGAGAATCACTGTTCAGACTATACGTGGACACGTCCGTGAACATAACCTGGGACCACAGTTCCAATGACCATGTACTGTGTTCTTGACACCAGGCTTTACGGGCTCTCCTGTGACCAGAGGACAGTGGAATGCACCTTGCACGTCTCTGGGCGAATAAAGCATGTCTGTTCAGTCGTCTGTAGACTTTGTGACTGGAGACACCTGTTCCAGTGGCTGTGGTAAGGTCCCGATCAAGGTTACCTGCAGTACTCCGTGGGCGTCTGCGGGCACTGATGGTGAGATATCGGTCTTCTTGTGGTGTTGTAAACTGTGGACATCCCGTATTGTAGCTCCTGGCCACGTTTCCTGTCTGTTGGAATCGTTGCCATTATCTTGAGATCACACTTTGTGGCACACGGAGGGCCTGTGCTACGACCTGCTGTGTTTGACCATCCTCCAATCGCCCTATTATACTACTCCTCATAACGTCATCAATATGTTTTCTTTGAGCCATTTTCAACACATAGTCACCATCATCATTTCTGAAAACGTCTGCACACTTACTCGCTTCACCGCCCTCTGACATGCACCAACACACCTCTGCGTATGTGGACTGCTGCCAGCGCCACTGTGCAACGACCGCAGGTCAAATGCACCGCATAGTCGTACCCTGAGGTTTTTTAAACCCGTAAACCGCCCACCAGAGCGTTGTTTCACCATTATCCTTAAATTATGAGCATGAGTATGTATATGGGGTGATGATTGGGCTATTGGCGGCGTAGCTGTGCGCTCCGCTGGATTTCATACCCCTGAACAAACTCGGGAGCAACATACGTACTGGTATGCCACCGGCATTGCTTTATTATGTCTCAACATGGAATAAGAATAACAGTAAAAATGAAGAGTCACTTCTTGACAAGACAAAATAAAATTAACACCGTATGGAGATTCACTCAAGAGCCTACGTTTGATCACTGAAACAGGAAATGTCTCACAGCGATCACAAACATCAAGTCCCACGAGGCAGTCGTCAGGAGTAACTAAATGCTGCGCCTGGTGAAGGATAAGTGGCTCACAGGGCAAAGGGTAGGTGGCGTTCCGCGATTAGGCGGGTAGCTGGTAAGCGAGGACTGTTCGATGACGGTGCAGTGGCTCGTGGAGCCTACGGAACTGGATCCATGAGGCTTTGGACGGTGGCAGGCGGCGACCGTTCTGAGCTGACTCTGGAGAGTCCTGCAGACAAAGAGTCCCTCAAGAATGTAGTTGGCGCTGCTGATTGCTTGGTTATTTCGGAGAACCGCGGGGTGTGGCCACGCGGTTTGAGGCGCTATGTCACGAATTCCGCAGACCCTCCTGCCGCAGGTTTCGAGTCCTCCCTCGGACATGGATGTGTGGGTTGTTCTTAGTATAAGTTAGTTGAAGTTGTGTCTAAGTCTCGGGTCCGATGACCTCAGCAGTTTTGATCCTTTAGGATTTTCAAACATATTTGAACATTTGAACATTCTACTCCGGAGACGAGCCAAGACAGTGTCGGAGCTCAGGGAACGTCTAGCTAGCTGAGGACTGGGCAGCTGGTGAGGTACGTGTCCATCGGAAGCATATACGAACAGTTTCCAAGTGGCACGTGGCCAGCGGAGGAAATAGGTCCGTCACAGTGGCGCTGTCTGGAGTGATAGAGGGAAGTTCCCTAGCAGATTAAAACTGTGTGCCTGACCGAGACTCGAACTCGGGACCTTTGCCTTTCGCGGGCAAGTGCTCTACCATCTGAGCTACCGAAGCACGACTCACGCCCTGGCAGATTAAAACTGTGTGCCCGACCGAGACTCGGAAGTTTCATATCAGCGCACACTCCGCTGCAGAGTGAAAATCTGATTCTGAAAGTTCCCTGTTTTGAGGTTCCCCAATTTGTGGAGATGGTGTATTTCTATGTCAAGTAATCAGTGCCATCTTGTGATGAACAATGGAACTAGTGAACGAGCATATAACTGACCTTGGAAGCCAACATTTTCAATAGAGCGCCGTCGTATTGTAAAAACAGACATAATGTCTTATGGGATAACAGCAATCAGTGATGTTACTTAAAATCCGTCTTGATTGCAATTTTTTTTTATTCATATGACCGGTTTCGGTTCATTCAGAACTATCTTCAGATCTGATATTTCAGTTACAGGAGTAACCCGTCCAAATCCAGCAACTTTCACATGCTACGTCACATTGTATTGCGTTGATACAACCAGGAATGCAATATTTATGTTCCTGAAGGTTTTATTCAATGTTAGAAAGCTGGAAATATATCATGAGAGGTGAGTAAATTGTTAAAGAGTTATACATACATTAAAACTACACAGCCTTAGTACTGCAATGACGTAAGTAGTTTCATTGTTCGCAAACTGCAACATGCGCTAATGGAACATGTTTTCTCAGCACTTTCAGGTGCTTCAGTGTAGGGAAGTCTGGAATTCTTAATACGAAGCTCCCTAAATTGGGTTCCCAGATTATTTGTTGTAGCTTTATGTTCGTATATATTTCTATAAATTTAATTCTAAATAAAACCTACTTATATGTAGTAAACATTTTTTTAATTTTTTAATACTGAAGGCTACACGAAGGAAGTATTTTAATAGAAACACAGAACGAATCTTCCACAATAGTCTTTATTTCTTTTGTAGATGACACCAAAAAACTTAGAGACACAAAAAAATGAAGGCTGCCATTATAGTTATGCAAGCTGAAGAAATGGGGATCTTTAAAGCATCCCACATCTTTGGCGTTACTTAAACAGCACTGGAACTCGATGCTAGACAACAAGCACGCAGATGAATGTACGGACATCGAAACAGGAAGGAAATATATTTTACTTGCTAACTGGAGGAGGACTTTAAGAATTACTGCTTCCAAATGGAACTGCGATTCTATGTTCTCTCTAGAAAAGATGTCCGAAGACTTGAGTATCATCTCGCTGTAAAAAGTAATATTGAAAACCAATTTTCGAAAGAAAAACCACAAGCTGATAAAAATGGCTATGAAACTTACTAAAAAGGCATCACGAGCTCTCTGTTACGTCTCCTCAAGAACTGTCCGCAACTCGTGGTCTAGTGGCTAGCGTTGCTGCCTCTGGATCACGGGGTGTCGGGTTCGATTCCCCGCCGGGTTGGGAATTTTCTCCGCCCTGGGACTGGGTGTTTGTGTTGTCCTCATCATTTCATCGTCATCATCGTCCGTGACAGCGGTTAGACTGGACTGTGTACAAAACTTGGGCTGTGTAAAAATTGGGACTTTGTACGGGAGCTGATGACCTCGCAGTTGAGCGCCCCACAAACATAACATCGTCACCATCCTCAAGGATTTTCATTGGCCAGAACTAAGGGTTTCACTGCCGAAGCTGTTAGCAAGTTTTTGACATTGATGAGCCGGTCTTAGCTTCAGTCAAGAGCAACCCAGCCAGTTTGCTTAATTGTGACGAAACTGGCATCGCAGTTATGCAGCATAAGCACTGAAGCGGTGAAAGCAAATTGCTTCTGTATAGGCTGCCGAAATTAGTGCGCTCATTACTGCATTACTTGCATGAGCCTTCGGGAAACATCATATCACCTCTGATGATCTTCCCACGGAAGAATATGAAATGGAATTAGTGGATGGTGCTCTTCTAGGTTCCTTTTGCACATGCCATCCTTCATGGTGGACTCAAACATTTTTACACAACATTTTCACCAATTCTCGCTCCATGTCAAACAACGGAAGATGATCATACGGTCCTTGTCGTGGATGGTCACTTCATCCATGTCAAAAGTACTGACGTGATCAATCTGGCCACGGATAACCACGTCTCCGTTGTGTCTCAGCCGCCTCATATCACCAATTAAATACAGCAATTGCATGTTTCGTTTATGGGGCCTCTGAAGACATTTCATGCTCAGGAGATTAAGACCTGGATCAAGTGCCATGTCGGCCGTGTTGTAACTGTGTACGAAGTATCATTTTTCTAAAAGATTATGTACAAGCAGTGACAGCAGATATAGAAGCAGACGGCTTTTCGAAGGCAGGTCTGTTCCCATGCAATCGCCAGAATTTCCATCCGCCTTGATTTGCTGTCGTAGAAGAACTGGATGATGTTCCTGCGAAAAAGGATCCACAAGATTGAACTCAGTAAAAAATGTCGTTCCTAAGACACTGGAATTTGAAGAACATGCTGTTCCTCAAACTCCAAGATCCAGATTTGTCATGATAACCGACATCGTACCCTTCCAAAAATTAGAAGCCAAATAAGTTCCAGAAGATCCCGTACTGATTCTGACCACCTGATCGCTGGGTCTCCTTATAAGCATTAGTTAGTCGTCTCAAAGCAAAGGGGCGTAACAACGAAGCAAGTTGGGTATGCAGGACGTGGTAAGTGCAGAGCATCAAATCAGGCACCTGGACGTGACAAACCAACCTGCAAGAAATGGAGGCTCATTAAATCATCATCGGAGTCCGAAGCAGATGAAATTGAACTGGCGATGAAAGTGACGATAGCGATGACAATGAATGTGTGGAGTGCGTCTATTGTGCAGTGCTCATCTCAGACGATCACATTGGAGGGAACTGGATTCAGTGCTCAAAATGTATGAAATGGGCACGTACAGCATGTGCTGGCTCTACAGATGTGTTTGTGATAGGTGTCGTTAAAGGGCTACATGTGCCACATATCTGATTACCTGGTTTGCATACAATGGCCATAAGACCTCCTCAAATTAGAAACCCATTTTTGAAAGAGAGACTTTTGTAACATCATTTGTTTTGCGGCATATCTTATGTAAGTGCTCCACAAGAGGAGAAACTGAACATGTACATTCATTCTGATGTGTTAAATAAAGTATATTTAGTGTTCGTGCTAAAATAAATGGTTCTTATTTTTTTCTATAACATATTTAGGAAACCTTCCTAAATTAGGCGAATTTACCCTACTGGCGTCACGTTGCTGTGCAGTGCTTTCCGTAAGTCAGCCGTTAAATACGCTTATTAAGACACAAAGGAGTTAAAGACATTAGCTGCCAGTGGGCATTGATTTATACAAATGGGTAAAGTCAAAAATGAGTGCCGGATCGGCCGAGCGGTTCTTGGCGCTACAGTCTGGAACCGCGCGACCGCTACGGTCGCAGGTTCGAATCCAGCCTCGGGCATGGATGGGTGTGATGTCCTTAGGTTAGTTAGGTTTAAGTAGGTCTAAGTTCTATGGGACTGATGACCTCATAAGTTAAGTCCCATAGTGCTCAGAGTTATTTCAACCATTTTTTGAGTGCCAGATAAGGATTCGAATCCGGGTCTTCTGATAACTAGGCAGATGCTCTGACCTATACGCCATCTGGACGCTGTTCTCAAAGCAACTGCACAGACTACGCTAGTGCACCTTTACATCTACACCTACACCGATAGCCGCTCGCGGTGGCCGAGTGGTTCTAGGCGCTCAGTCCGGAACCAAGCGACTGCTACCGTCGCAGGTTCGAATCCTGCCTCGGGCATGGATGTGTGTGATGTCCTTAGGTTAGTTAGGTTTAAATAGTTCTAAGTTCTAGGGGATTGAAGACCACAGGACTTAAGTCCCATAGTGCTCAGAGCCATTTGAACCTACGCCGATATTCGGCTATCCACCTTACGGCACGTGGTGGAATGTACTCTGTGCCACTAGTAATCATTTCCTTTCCTGTTTCGCTTTCAAACAGAATGAGAGAAGAATGACTGTTTGTATGCTTCCGTACAAGTCCTAATTTCTCGTGCTTCAACTTCATGGTCCTTAGACGCAATGTATGTGAGAGGCTACAGGATCGTTCTGCAGTGAGCTTCAAATGTCGGTTCTCTAAATTTTCTCAATATTGTTCCTCGAAATGGACTTCGCCTTCATTCAATGCATTTCCGATAGAATTCCCAAAGGATCTCCGTGCCACCTGCGGTTCTAACTTACCAGTAACACATCTAGCACCTCACCTTTAAATTGCTTTTCTGTCTTCCATTAATCCGATCTGATGCTGATCTCAAACACTGGGGCTGTAATCAACAGTAGGTAGCATCAGCGTCCTATATGCCGTCTCCTTTACAGATGAACCACACATTCCTAGAATTCTCCCAATAAACCGAAATCAACCATTCGACTATCCTGTTGCTTTTCATATTGCTTTGCAACGTTACGCCCAGATATTTAAACGGTGTGACTTTGTCAAGCAGGACACTACTAATGCTGTAACCGAGCATTACACGTTTGTTTTCCCCACTCAGCCGCATAACTTCCATTTTTCTACATTTAGAGCTGCCATTCATCACATCAACTAGAAATTTCGTCTAAGTCACACAACTTTGACGCCTTACCGGACACCATAGTATTATCGGCCAACAACCTCAGATTACTGCCCACCCTGTTGACAAATCATTTAGAGAACAACAGTGGTCCTATCACACTTCCTTGGGGCATTCTTGACGACACCCTTGTCTCTGATGAACACTTCCCTTTGAGGACAACATTCTGGGTTCTCTCACTTAAGAAGTCTTCGAACCACTCACATATCTGTGAACTCATTCCATATGCTAGTCCCTTCGTTAACAGCCTGCAATGGGTTAACATGTCAAATGCTTTCCCGAAATCTAGAAATCTGTCTGTCACCCTTTACACGCAGTATATCATTTGAGAAAAGGGAAAGCTGAGTTTTTCATGGGCAATGCTTTACAAAACCATGTTCATTCGTGGACACAAGCACGTGGTTGTAGAAAATGTATTATAATACAACTGTGAATATGGTAACGTAACCCTCAGGGTGTGTGTGGGGTTAAGTATGAGTACAACTCTACCCAGTGGGAGGCAGTGGGAGGATTACCGTTACTTAACGAGTCCAGAGCTTATGCAAGTTGTCCTCTGTAGCTTTGGCTCAAAATTCATGTGGTTCACGAAACAATAGGCCCGAGGCTTAATACTGGGGTGTTAATGCTTCAACAAGGTGGTTTAATTAACCCACCAAATTATAAAGGCAACGGATAACGCATCTATAAAAGCCGCTACAGAAAGCACCTAAACAGAGCTCATTAGGGAGCATCTGGCCTCTCAGTATTTGTTGATTAGATAAAACATGTGACTGTGGCAACGGCCTTGCCGCAGTGGATACACCGGTTCCCGTGAGATCACCGAAGTTAAGCGCTGTCGGGCGTGGCCGGCACTTGGATGGGTGACCATCCAGTCGCCATCTGCTGTTGCCATTTTTCAGGGTGTACTCAGCCTCGTGATGCCAATTGAGGAGCTACTCGACCGAATAGTAGCGGCTCCGGTCAAAGAAAACCATCATATCGACCGGGAGAGCGATGTGCTGACCACACGCCACTCCTATCCGCATCCTCACTGAGGATGACACGGCGGTCGGATGGTCCCGATGGGCCACTTGTGGCCTGAAGACAGAGTGCTTTTTAAACTATTGATGACAGGTTTGAGGAAAAACTGTTGGCAGTTCTATACTGATTGGAATTTACTGTCTAAATGATACCAAGACAATTGATAACACATTAATACTAAGAAAGAACCAAAGTCATACAACTGCAAGGGCATCAGCTCTATTTACTCTCAAAGAAGGTCTCTCTAACAAAATAAGCCTATGCTTATTACCACGCAATTGTGGAAAAAGGGGGGGGGGGGGCGATGGAGTGCTGACCTGGCTTCAGTGTAAGTACATATTCAACCATACAGTCATGCCTAGACCCGTGATTTGCTTTGGCATTATTACTAAGTTGGTTGGTTGGTTTTTGGGGGAGGAGACCAGACAGCGAGGTCATCGGTCTCATCGGATTAGGGGCGGATGGGGAAGGAAGTCGGCCGTGCCCTTTGAAAGGAACCATCTCGGCATTTGCCTGGAGCGATTTAGGGAAATCACGGAAAACTTAAATCAGGATGGCCGGACGCGGGATTGAACCGTCGTCCTCCCGAATGCGAGTCCAGTGTGCTAACCACTGCGCCACCTCGCTCGGTTTATTACTAAGTACTACAACTGAAACGCAGAGCAAGTCCAGCTATCTAGAACTCAAGTATACTGGTCAGCACCAACAGGATGCACGATATGCTAACGTGTGTTTCATAAGGATATAGCAAGTTGTCTGCTTATATTTGGTTTGGCAATTCGGATTCGTTTATGTGTTAAGACTACACAGATACACTTTCACATTCAGAACCAAGCGTTCCCTATTAAACATAGCTGGCTTGATTGTAACCCGTAAATTGGAGCAAATAATTTTCAGACACATTTACTGTTCACACATAGATAAAATGGGGCACACACGCACATTTACTAAGTATCAAGTGGCTGGTAAATTATGCAACTATCAGGGCCTTAAAAACTATACATAAAATCGGGGCTCTTTCAAGTAAATAGTACCTTACAATGCATGTTTCGGGGTAAACATCATTATAAATCAAAAGGTAAAGTGGTGGGAGAACGCTTATCTAGTACCACGTGGCGGTAAAGCTACGCGAATGTTAATGATAGCAGAATTATCCATAAAAAATCGGAAATCTCTCTAATAAACGGTATCGTTCACTGAAGGTTGCGTGGCAGTCACCATTATTCTAAAGCAAAGTGGTTGGAGAAGCTCAATATCGTTTACCTCGTACCATGTGGCGGGGAGAGAATTGTGCAAGTCTTAATAGCAGCACAAATTATACCGAAAAACGGAAGTTTCTCTGATAAACTGTATAGCACACTGAACATTTCGCGGCAAGCTCCATTATTCTAAAGCAAAGTGATAAAAGGAACTCAAGGACATCTACCTATTACCACGTGGTACCAAAATCACACGAGTATTAAAGCCGGCAAAATCGGAGCTCATTTCCAGCTAAACAGTACTGTACTCCGCAAGTTACACAGTAAACTCCATTCTTAGTAAGGCAAAATGTTTAAGAGGAGGACACACGCACATCTACCAACCAACATTGGTCCCAGCTCGCACACGTGGCTAAGTTGGAGTAACTCAAAGCATGGAAAATTCACGAAATCTTGACACACCAGATTAACTCGACCGTTCATTGCAGTAGTGCAATGCTGTTTAATTATTGGTTTAGGTCTCATATTGATAAATATGACCTGTTTTCTTACAAATGGCCGTTGATACCATTTCGCGCAAAAATGAGCCCGCGCACATTTTCTAACATCAAATTTAATTTTAGGCATGTATTTATAATCACGGAACTAATTTACTAGCGAAACTGTACTGAAGCTAATTGAACATCTAAGCGATAACCGATCTATACTCTAATGCCATGACCGTTACTCCAACTGGCCACATGGCGGGAAACTGTGTACACAAAGAAAACATCGAAAAAATCATAAAAATCTCCCAAAACTTTACTATACAGAAGAGAGCACACAAAAAGGCATGAATGAAATAACGACCTTCACACTTAGACCCAAAATACGACAATGAGCTTAAGGCCTACGGTCCATGCTTGTGCAAGGCACAAACCCAAAGTTCTTACTGAAATTTAAAGCAAATAGCGAAAATAAATTCCCTTATGGGGGTTTGCCGGTAATGTTACACCTGCTTCCACCATCCTGACCTTAATCAGCAGCAGTTTTGAAACATTCCAATACCTTACATCATACTACCGTAAAGTGCAAAACTCCAACTTCTGCCTCTGTACCGCACCGCTGCCCAGGAACAAGAGCTCTTCCAACCGAATTTGCCTAACCGTTCCGCTTACAAACGTGGTGGTGGTGGCAGCGCCAACCTGACAGAGCTAATTCGCGCGCCTACGTGGCATCTTTGCCCTGACCTGCAAACGTGGTCTCTGCTATACTTGTTCACGCTTGGTGGTTGGTACTACCCTACCACAGAACGACCATTCCTGCAGTGTTACAATCTCTGCCTAAAGCTTTCTGCTAGTTCACACACTCCCTCATTTATACCGTCCAGGCCGCACAAAGGAAAGGAGAATGGGAAATGCGGTACACAACAGAAAAAAGTTCAATAAATAACACTTTTTAGTCCATTCTGTCCTTTTGGACTCCAGCTGAGGTATTACCTGCAAGAGAAGAAACTCTTGCTAATAGTTCCTGCGTGCTAGAAATTTAAGAAAACATTGGAACGGTACAACAAGTTCCGTTTCAATTTGTTAGAGGATTCAGCAGCAAATCGATGTTAGGGATATAGGCCTGTAATTTTTCGGATCTGTTCTTTTGCCCTTCTTATACACAGGAGTTCGCCCCCGGTAGGGGAGTGGTCAGCGCGACAGAATGTCATTCCTAAAGGCCCGGGTTCGTGTCCCGGCTGGGTCGGAGATTTTCTCCGCTCAGGGACTGGGTGTTTTCCTAATCATCATCATTTCATCCCCATCGACTCTCAAGTCGCCGAAGTGGCGTCAAATCGAAAGACTTGCACCCGGAGAACGGTCTACCTGACGGGAGGCCCTCTTCACACGACATTTATTTAGACACAGGAGTCACCTGCACTTTTTTCCAGTTGTTTCCAGTTATTTGCGCGAGAGATTCACGTTAAATGCAAGCTATGTAGGGGGTCAATGACGTGGGGTATTCTTCGAAAAAAAAAACGAATTAGGATTCCATCCGATCCTGCTCACTTATCTGTTTTCAACTCCTTCAGTCTTTTTTTACGCCAGGGATGCTTATTACTATGTCGTCCATACGGGAGCCTTTTAGTTGTTCAAACGACGAAATGTTTGTATGATTCTCCTGCGGGAACAATCTCTTGAAAACGATATTTGCCTTGCGGAGTGGCCTCGCGGTTTGAGGCGCAACGTCACGGATTGCGCGGTAAAATATAATATAGAAATACGTATAATAAAAATGTTTAGACATATGGAAATAATTAGATTAATTTTTCGGCGCTCGGCTGAGCAAACTAAGCTGAGCTATGTATGTAAATGATTTCATATTAGTTCTGCATGGACGAAATAGTCGTTCTCATGCTGTAGCTCAATGCTTACCAATTAATAATACTACGTCCGATCGCAGTATCCATCTACAAAATCTTTACCCTGTCCATGGTATGGTAATCGGATCTCCGTGATAACACCGAAGTACACAGGTGGGCTTCTACAATTCTTCTTATTGCAGTACTACTTGGAATAATAATTCAGTTGTTCACTAACGAAATACATACGTATTATTTCTTCTACACACATAAAAAATACAGGCTTTTCACTTATTCTCATAACGAAAATCGCTACCTCCGATTGCGCTCTAAAATAACGTGCGTCTGCCTTCGATCATTAGCAGAGAGCGAGTACTTGCTCTTACCGAGGAACAGGAAATATATCTTATATTTTTTAACATTTGAAAATTAAAAATACATGACGGTAGGCGCAGGCTCTACGCCGGGTTACCGCTTCACCTCTGTCTTTGCCTTTAAAGAAATCGAAAACATAAAATTAAGAAATGCCCCTCTATTATATACTGCTGGAAATAAGTCTCCTTATTTAGGGAGACAGTATGCAGTAGCCTTATTTACATTGGGGCTCATAATTTGGTCACTTAGTGCACGTCAATGGAGTTCAAATATCCTCATGCTACTACAAGTATATCTTCAAAGCTTCATTTCTTTGTCCATTGCAAATTCATACATATGAATACAATAACATGTATTTATATTACATAACTGCACTCCATGTTCTGATACCGTCTTAATTTGTTATTTATCCTTACTTTTATTAAGCTGTATGTTGTGAACAGGGGAAAAATTTATAATTTCTTAAATTGTCCTTTCACCCTGTTTTAAAAATTGTTTTTCTCACTTGCTTTCGGCTCACTGACAATCCTGAAAAGCTGTCCTTTCGTCACACGCTATCTCATTGTTCGCTGTACTTATGGCCTGCAGCAGCTCATTGTTTACGCGCCCGTCGCAGTGACGCAAGCGCCACGTCAGCACCAGCACTGCCCACGCATCCACTGAAATGTCGCGCCGGGCTTATGACGTCGGTGTTGTGTATGCCCTCCAGTCCGGAAACTGGATACGACGAATTCAGCTCCAACGCTTAACCCGAAAAACACCAGTACCTCAACTAGCACGTGGACGAGGTTTCCGGCCAGTGAAACTGAAGGTATGGGCCGCACTGCAGGACTCGGCATTATCTTCCGTTGTGCATTGTAGTTCGGAGGTCCTCACATCAATTAGTGGTTATACGGATTTTCTATGATTTCTCCGTCGCACACGCATCACACTCACTATTCACTTCGTTGAACTGTACCATTTACTCTTATCACGGCTCAGCCGTTATTTTAGCTATTATCGGGCCTTACTATTTTTGTATCACTTCACCCGTGCGAGTATTTTGCTCGTCCATCGCCTTGCACTTCACATACATAAAATAAGTGGTTCTCCTTCAAGAATAGAATTTCACATAAAATTCACAATAGTACATACATTTTACATAGACATAGACAATAACACAGTTGACAAATAAATGTACAATTCACATTCACATTTCATATTTTCATTCCATGACATGCACCGCCTTACACACTAATATGTAAATCAGATGGAATCTCGCATTTATTCTGAATATTTTCATTTTATTTTCTTGTCTTGCATGACAGACCTCCTGTGCGTTTTTCCTTCATAACTACACATAGAAAATACGTTCCAGCACTACTCACTACATTGAAAAAAGAGGATGTGCTAGGGTCTGCTTCAGAGATCAAGCTACTTCTAGGATTGCTACTTGTAGTGCGTCGTTAGTGTACCTATTCTATCCTTGGCATTTGATAAATCTTCATACTATGTACAATATTTACAAGTGAAACGAGTATGGGGAATGTTTTACCCCTTGACAATCCTGACTTCATCACTGCTTGTTATTCGTCGTAATATTTCACATTCATGTACACATATTTCAAGCCCGTATTTCATCCTTATTGATGCGACGACATATACATGTTTATGAATGGTGGGCACCATGTGGTTCCTAAGTTTTGCAGCGACTGTAAACCATAAAATTATCAAATATGGAGCAACCAGTCGCAAAATCACGTTTTATTTCCTCACTTTTGCAAATCGATTTCAACTGACTAACAGCCATCATCGGTGCTACAAATACACGAATACAAATAATTAATTAATAACAGTGACCAAATGAATAAATGTACATAAACCAACGTAAACTAATTAAATGCATATAGACGCATTAAACCATTTAAATGAACATACAAATTTACCTTTCAACCAATATGTGCCCTGAGTAGTAATACTATCTTAAGCAGAGGTCAAACACAAAGTGATACATCGAGAATTGACTATGACAAGCCGGCCGGAGTGGCCGAGCGGTTCTAGGCGCTACAATCTGGAACCACCGGCTGCTACAGTCACAGGTTCGTTTCCTGCCTCGGGCACGGATGTGTGTGATGTCCTTAGGTTAGCTAGGTTCAAGTACTTCTAAGTTTTAGAGGATAACGGTCTACGAGTAGGGGCGTGGAATGTCAGAAGCTTGAACGTGGTAGGGAAACTAGAAAATCTGAAAAGGGAAATGCAAAATCTCAATCTAGATATAGTAGGCGTCAGTGAAGTGAAGTGGAAGGAAGACAAGGATTTCTGAAGAGTATCGGGTAATATCAACAGCAGCAGAAAATGGTATAACAGGTGTAGGATTCGTTATGAATAGGAAGGTAGGGCAGAGGGTGTGTTACTGTGGACAGTTCAGTGACCGGGTTGTTCTAATCAGAATCGACAGCAGACCAACACCGACATCGATAGTTCAGGTATACATGCAGACGTCGCAAGCTGAAGATGAACAGATAGAGAAAGTGTATGAGGACATTGAGAGGGTAATGCAGAATGTAAAGGGGGACGAAAATCTAATATGGGCTTGGGACAAGGAATGAAAGAGGAGAAAGACTAATTGAGTTCTGTAACAAGTTTCAGCTAGTAATAGCCAATACCCTGTTCAAGAATCACAAGAGGAGGAGGTATACTTGGAAAAGGCCGGGAGATACGGGAAGATTTCAATTAGATTACATCATGGTCAGACAGAGATTCCGAAATCAGATACTGGATTGTAAGGCGTACCCAGGAGCAGATATAGACTCAG
Source organism: Schistocerca piceifrons (assembly GCF_021461385.2). NCBI lineage: Eukaryota > Metazoa > Arthropoda > Insecta > Orthoptera > Acrididae > Schistocerca > Schistocerca piceifrons. The sequence continues at coordinate 381,528,055 of NC_060141.1, forward strand.
ATCACAATATAGTAGTGATGAAGAGTAGGCTAAAGTTCAAGACATTAGTCAGGAAGAATCAATACGCAAAGAAGTGGGATACGGAAGTATTGGAATGACGAGATACGTTTGAAGTTCTCTAACGCTATAGATACAGCAATAAGGAATAGCGCAGTAGGCAGTACAGTTGAAGAGGAACGGACATATCTAAAAAGGGCCATCACAGAAGTTGGGAAGGAAAACATAGGTACAAAGAAGGTAGCAGCGAAGAAACCATGGTTACAGAAGAAATACTTCAGTTGATTGATGGAAGGAGGAAGTACAAACATGTTCCGGGAAAATCAGGAATACGGAAGTACAAGTCGCTGAGGAATGAAGTAATTAGGAAGTGCAGGGAAGCTAAGACGAAATGGCTTCTGGAAAAATGTAAAGACATCGAAAAAGATATGATTGTCGGAAGGACAGACTCAGCATACAGGAAAGTCAAAACAACCTTTGGTGACATTAAAAGCAACGGTGGTAACATTAAGAGTGCAACGGGAATTCCACTGTTAAATGCAGAGGAGAGAGCAGATAGGTGGAAAGAATACATTGAAAGCCTCTATGAGGGTGAAGATTTGTCGGATGTGATAGAAGAAGAAACAGGAGTCGATTTAGAGGGGACCCAGTGTTAGAATCGAAATTTAAAAGACCTTTGGGGGACTTACGGTCAAATAAGGCAGAAGGGATAGATAACATTCCACCAGAATTTCTAAAATCATTGGGGAAAGTGGCAACAAAACGACTATTCACGTTGGTGTGTAGAATATATGAGTCTGGCGACGTACCATCTGACTTTCGGAAAAGCATCATGCACACAATTCCGAAGACGGCAAGAGCTGAAAAGTGCCAGAATTATCGCACAATCAGCTTAACAGCTCATGCATCGAAGCTGCTTACAAGAATAATATACAGAAGAATGGGAAAGAAAATTGAGAATGCGCTAGGTGACGATCAGTTTGGCTTTAGGAAAAGTAAAGGGACGAGAGAGGCAATTCTGACGTTACGGCTAATAATGGAAGCAAGGCTAAAGAAAAATCAAGACACTTTCATAGGATTTGTCGACCTGGATAAAGCGTTCGACAATATAAAATGGGGCAAGCTATTCGAGATTCTGAAAAAGTAGGGGTAAGCTATAGGGAGAGACGGGTCATATACAATATGAACAACAACGAAGAGGGAATAATAAGAGTGGACGATCAAGAACGAAGTGCTCGTATTAAGAAGGGTGTAAGACAAGGCTGTAGCCTTTCGCCCCTACTCTTCAATCTGTACATCGAGGAAGCAATGATGGAAATAAAAGAAAGGTTCAGGAGTGGAATTAAAATACAAGGTGAAAGGATATCAATGATACGATTCGCTGATGACATTGCTATCCTGAGTGAAAGTGAAGAAGAATTAAATGATCTACTGAACGGAATGAACAGTCTAATGAGTACACAGTATGGTTTGAGAGTAAATCGGAGAAAGACGAAGGTAATGAGAAGTAGTAGAAATGAGAACAGCGAGAAACTTAACATCAGGATTGATGGTCACGAAGTCAATGAAGTTAAGGAATTCTGCTACCTAGGCAGTAAAATAACCAATGACGGACGGAGCAAGGAGGACATCAAAAGCAGACTCGCTATGGCAAAAAAGGTATTTCTGGCCAAGAGGAGTCTACTAATATCAAATACCGGCCTTAATTTGAGGAAGAAATTTCTGAGGATGTACGTCTGGAGTACAGCATTGTATGGTAGTGAAACATGGACTGTGGGAAAACCGGAAGAGAAGAGAATCGAAGCATTTGAGATGTGGTGCTATAGACGAATGTTGAAAATTAGGTCGACTGACAAGGTAAGGAATGAGGAGGTTCTACGCAGAATCGGAAAGGAAAGGCATATGTGGAAAACACTGATGAGAAGGGACAGGATGATAGGACATCTGCTAAGACATGAGGGAATGACTTCCATGGTACTAGAGGGAGCTGTAGAGGGCAAAAACTGTAGGCGAAGACAGATATTGGAATACGTCAAGCAAATAGTTGAGGACGTAGGATGCAAGTGCTACTCTGAGATGAAGAGGTTAGGAAAGGAATACGTGGCGGGCCGCATCAAACCAGTCAGTAGACTGATGACAAAAATAAAGTTTTAGGGGACTGATGACCCCAGAAGTTCCGTAGTACTCAGAGTCATTTTTTGACTAAGACAACGAGAAACCATAAGGGGGCGCTGCAAAGCAAACCTGCCCTCTATGTGAAAAGATACAGCTAAAATAAAAATGAGAAGAAGAAGAAAGAGGTATGACGTAGAAAGTGAGGTAAAGTATAATGATATAACTCTAAAATATTTACATGAAATGGATATAATGACAAAGATTTTGTCAACCACATAGTACAGTTATATACGCCAAAAAGCGAGTGTACAAATTAGTAAAAAGGAACAAACATAGATGAGAAACACACCTTCGATACATATTAAAAGAACTTTTAAAAATTTGTAATTATTTATCATATTTTTATCCAAAGCAAAAGTAAATCATTATGCCAAAACGTAAAACGGTGTTGGGATCCATCCAGCGTACAGTTAATGACGTTCAGGAAGATCGGACTTTTTTCTGGCAGATGGCGCCACATTGCTGAATGCACATGTAATGTAAACTAAGTTGAGATAAGAAAATTCACGTAAATATTTTAGTATTATATCATTATAGTTTACCTCTCTTTGTATGTCATACATCTTTCTTCTTCTCATTTTTATTTTAGCTGTATCTTTTCGCATAGAGGGCAGGTTTGCTCTGCAGCGCCCGCTTATGTTTTCTCGTTGTCATAGTCAATTCTCGATGTATCACTTTTTGTTTGACCTCTGCTTAAGACATTATTACTACTCAGGGCACATATTGGTTGAAAGGTAAATTTGTATGTTCATTTAAATGGTTTAATGCGTCTATATACATTTAATTGGTTTACGTTGATTTATGTACATTTATTCATTTGGTCACTATTATTCATTATTTTTATTCTTGTATTTGTAGCACCGATGGTGGCTGTTAATCAGTTAAAATCGATTTGCAAAAGTGAGTAAATAAAACATAATTTTGCTACTGGGTGCTGCATATTTGGTAATTTTATATACATGTTTTCCTTCGTAACTTGTGATCGGTAATTTTACTCTATTTTTGTCATGTGTAATTCCACTCATAATTCATTCCCGCTGTAGACGAAGATGCTGATGCTGAACTACTGCTTTCGCTTCTGAGTGTCAAGAATTCATTGTAAAAAATATTGTTTCACTGCCTTTTGTGTTCATCCCTCGTAAGAACTGTATATCATATTTTCATTTATATTCACCCTATAGTTGCTCAAGTTGCAACAGTTAGTCGCTACCGAAATATTGTTTTACGTTCTGATGTATGTGTAGCAAATTACTGTGCTGCTGTGTGCGTTAAATGTACCGTGTACCTTCGTTACTATTGACTTAACTGTTTCTTCTTTACTCTTCACTGCTTCTTCGAGACTTTTGTTTTCTCTATTACTTACCGTACATGTATCATCATATCATCATATTTCGCTTTCCACACTCATACAATCATTCATTCTGTGTAATCAAATTTCTTATGTCGCGTCCGTGACCATTTCCTAAGCACCCCTGTAATATTTATTCATCTCCATATTCATCGCCATATACCCATCAAATTATTCATTAAAAATCTTCCACATAAATCTCCATTTACACCCATGTATTACCTATGGGGTTCTTGCACTAGCACCACCACCCTATTTATTTCTTCCCACAAATATAAGTAAACTAATGTTACTCTAAGAAACTTCCTTGCAGATTAAAACTGTGTACCGGACCGAGACTCGAACCCGGGACATTTGCATTTCGCGGGCAAGTGCTCTACCAATAGAGCTGCCTAAGCATGATTCACAACCCGTCCCCACAACTTTAATTCCGCCAGTACCCCGTCTCCTACCTTCCAAACTTCACAGAAGCTCTTCTGCGAACCATTCTGGACATATTACTCTAACACACTTTCATTCTATTCTTAGTGTCTCTCCATGTACGATATGTCACCACAAACGCAGATTAACTGATTAATACTTCAAACTGAATCCAAAATCTTTCACACTCTATTTACTAGTATTATCCAGCAGTTAAACTAATTTATTTCTCCCTATTGCTTTTTATGCATACAGTACTTACCTCAGTTACTTTGTTTAATTTCATGAAATTACGTTTTGTGTGTATTGGTTGGTTTTCGTATTTACCTAGCATATCTCCCGCGTGTTGTACGATTCATCTTCAGAGTTTTATTATGCAGATTATGCTTTTCCTATAAGGTACTATGTAATTAATAGCAGCTAGCATAAGTGAGTTCCGTAATAGCACATTTGTGGGTATGTGTTCTCCCTGTACATTAAACTCGCTAGTTCTAATGTTGTCTGTAAAGAAGTGTAGTTCTATAAGTGCACAACTGCTTCTCTCGCTAAATCTTGTACGATATGTTATTTTATAGTTTACATCTTAGTCACACTCATTTTTCTGTGTGTGTGTAATTAATTCACTCTCTCTTCTCATTGTCGCTTACTTGCGAGCTGATTGAAAGTCGTATAGTTCTTAAGTTCTGTACTCATCGCGTTCTTTTAAGTGTACATGTTATTACTTCTCCTTCAGACTTGTCTTAATCCATTTCTATAGACACGGAGAGGTCACTTCCTGTTTATATTCTCCTGTACTTTTAATTCTTATACTTATCTCCAACTATTTACATTCAATAGTCTTTGTTAAGACTATTACTGCGCTCCTTATAGTTTACTTGTGCCGATGGGCTCCTTTTCTTAAAACTACGTATGCTTAACCTAATGACATACTCTTAAAATTAGTGCTCTTTATAGTATGGTCTCCGACTTGAGAATAAATGTCTCAATTCCTTTTGTTTGTGTAACCGATTTATGCTAGGTAATACATTTTTATGGCTTCTGTTTTGTCCAGTTGGTTGCACGCCATGAATGCCGATTCGCTTAAATTCTAAAATGGTTTCCGTCGCGGTGCCCATCTTAAAGGGGACACTGAACCTCACTTAGCGTTTCGCACAGTCTGCCCCTACGACCTGCTGCTAGCCACTTCAAATATAGTTGTTAATGTACGCTCCGCTTTAAGTGCGGCTGCGTGTCCCAGTACTCCTCACTGCTCATGACTCTAGCTTAAAGCTCGCGTGCTGTGAACCCCTTTCTTTTGCATCACTCTTATTCAATTTTTTTCTCCTGATGTAGTATAACTACATCAGCTTATTTATTTATTTAGCGTATGGCTCTTAACATCACAGTAAAAATTACAGAAACAACACGATTTAAGAAAAAATCACATATGTATAAAACAGAGCAATAAATAACAGTTTGTATATAAGAACACGGCCAATTGTAAATTTGCACTCACAGAAGAGCAATCACAAGCAGACGTCCAGCTTATATAATAAATAGTTGATTGGCTCTTGGGTCGCCATTAGGAAATCCCGTGGGTCACCCTCGTATGCCCTTAGTGGGCATTCCTGAACGATGTGTTTGACCGTCTGTCTCTCAGCGCCACAGTCGCAAGCGGCCGAAGGAAGTTTACCCCATCTGCGTAAGGAGTCGGCGCATCTCCCACAGTTGGTTCTGATGCGATTAAGAGTTGACCAAACTTTGCGAGGGCAATCAAATCCTTTTGATTTACTAAGGATGCATGGCATACTGTGGCAGTTTACTGCTGTTCTGCTCTCCCATTCCTCTTTCCATCGGTCATTTATTTTAAAGTTGGTTTGGTGCAGAGCCTGTGCGGTCTTTAGTGGAGGATACCTAGACCGGAGTCGGTTTCCTTCTAACGTCTTTCACTAGTTCAGTATTGTGCATAGGTATTTTAGTTCTTGTATATTCTTTGTTTCCTTAAGGAATATATCAAAAGGTTTTCTTTGCTTCTATGGATATTTAAGTCTTAGAAAAGTACAATATCGAAATAGAATGGGCCATCCGCTGTGGCCAAGCGGTTCTAGGCGCTTCAGTCCGGAATCTCGCTGCTGCTACGGTCGTAGGATGGAGTCCTGCCTCGGGCATGGACGTGTGTTGTGTCCTTAGGTTTGTTAGGTTTAAGTAGTTCAAAGTCTCGTGAACTGATGACATCAGATGTTGAGTCCCATAGTGCTTAGAGCCATTTGAACCATTTGAAAATACAAAAATAATTTTTATTCACGAGGTTGCATCTCGTTCTTACAAGTTAGATAGTAGAAGAAAATTGAACATTCCTCATTGGCTAGAGAGGATAGTAGAAGAGGGAGAGGGTACCGGAAATATAAGTGTTGTACCGCCTAGCTGGAGAGGAACCGAGCGCCAGTCGGTTTATTCTTCAAAGGCCGACAAACCTCCTGCCTTCTGAACACTATCCTACCAAGTATACAAAAAATAATAAACAAATGGTTCAAATGACTCTGAGCACTATGGGACTTAACGTCTGAGGTCATCAGTCCCCTAGCACTTATAACTACTTAAAGCTAACTAACCTAAGACCATCACACACACCCATGCCCGAAGCAGGATTCGAACCAGTTACCGTAGCGGTCGCGCGGTTCCAGACTGTAGCGCCTCGTTCACTATAAATTTGCCTACCAACAAGAAAGCACACTGCAAAATTACACCACATATCCTAATGGGTATGCTCACCTGTAATTTTATAACTTTAGATTTGCTTCCCATCGCCATTACAATCTTACATTTCCCTACGGGTAGCATAGGTACATTTATTTCCCGCACTGTCTCTTTAAACAAGCTGGTTGACATCAGGCTTGTTGACGCGCGGCCGGCCGGTGTGGCCGTGCGGTTCTAGGCGCTTCAGTCTGGAACCGCGTGACCGCTACGGTCGCAGGTTCGAATCCTGCCTGGGGAATGGATGTGTGTGATGTCGTTAGGTTAGTTAGGTTTACGTTGTTCTAAGTTCTAGGGGACTGATGACCTCAGATGTTAAGTCCCATAATGCTCAGAGCCATTTGAACCTTTTGTTGACGCGCCAGTATCCAGGACAACTGGTATATATTTGTTTCCCACCTTTACCTTTATTGTTGCTTGAATAATTTCACTTACCTTTGGTGGTGTTTCTTTCTCTTCGGTGAACCAATCTTCTTCCATTTCCGCTTCCTTATCATACCCTAAAAACAGATTACGAATGTGCTGTACATGTAAGTTTCAGTGTCTACTTACTCTTTCCTATTTCTGTTGGTATTAGTGATTATGTCACTAATATTATTACTGTGGCACACTCAGTTCATTACCGACCTCCTCTTGTAAATCTGTTTTTAAATTATGGCGTAGTCATGCCCGATTATTGATACTTCCTGGGGACGGTAAAGGTATTGTTTCATTTTCTGCCGTCACTTCTACCATGTTCACCGTATGTTCGCGTCCTCGCCAGTTCGTGTCCCGGTTGTTTCGGTGTGACTGTAAGGGGCTGCCGGTTCTCTCTTTGATCCCTGTGTTCTGCATTCCAGTTCTCGTAATTTTCATTTCCTTGTCGCCGAGTATCAAATTTTTCTCTCGAATTTCTCCTACTTCGGCCATTGCCACACCGATGGGGCTGACATTTATTTTCATACCTTCGGTCAACCTATAGCTGATAGGTAGACCGATTGTACTGGATTCCGTTGTGACGCGGTGGTGCATAACGACGCCATTCATTCATACGCACACGACCCTTATAGTTTCCAAAGCCAATGCCGTTACCGTAGTTGTTCCCCCCATTTGGGTCGTATTCATTGCCGTTTCGATAACTAGGCATGACTTGCCCATCCCCATGAATTACATTTATTGAATCGAGAGCCATATTCTGGAATGGTTACTAATTTTTCCCAAACAAAAAAAAAATGGCTCTGAGCACTATGGGACTTAACTGCCGAGGTCATCAGTCCCCTAGAACTTGGAACTACTTAAACCTAACTAACCTAAGGACATCACACACATCCATGCCCGAGGCAGGATTCGAGTCTGCGACCATAGCGGCAACGCGGTTCCAAACTGAAGCGTCAAGAACCGCACGGCGTACTGTGTTCAAATTGGTCTCTAAACCCGACATTTTTGAATTTGTCTGTTAAGTCTCGAAATAAGGCTTCCATATCTTCCCAAGTCACTTCTGACCTACGACTGTCAGCATCTGCGTCTGTTCTAAGCGTACTACTTTCATTTAAAATATTCCTTTGCCTTCATGTGTCATTAATGTCGTCTACTGTAATCAACGTGTTTCTTCCGTATTCACGGACGTCGAATGCAAAAACGGCATGTCGCGTCCACCGTCCAAGTAATCGCCGTTTGACGGTTCCAAATCACTCATTGTTACGTTCCGCAAATGCAAGCCTAATAAATTGGTATTTTGATTTTGGAATGACATTTCCTTGTTGTTTTGTCCATCCATTATAGAAATCTTTACGCCTCTGCAGTTACCAAAATTAATATTTTCTTTGTCGGATTTGACTTCAACGCTATTTCTTGCGCGACACAATCTATATACATCTACATGTAATTGAAGTCTCAACTGTTGTTCACTCATTATGCTTTTCCTACTGATAAAGACATGTCATGTTCTCTACTTCATTGCAGTTGCGTTAACCTATGAAGACTTAGTTCCTGGATTTTAGGAAATAGGTGCTTGGATTTTCTAATAGGTCTACTAGGAACACACTGTCTACATCCATTGCGCAATCCTACTTTATTGTTGTCTTGTAACTGGTATTTAGCACTATTGTGTTTTTATTTGTCCGCTCTTGGTATTGTTGTCTTCTGCCTTCTAATTTATTTGTTATATCTTTTTCCTTCAGTTGGTAAATTTTCCAGTGTTACATCCTCGTCTCCGTCATGTCATCAGCGAACATGGAACATAAAGAGATTATTAACATATATGTATATTAATTGCCTTAACAATACTAAAACTCACTTTTTGCCCACTACGTATCGTGCCTGTGACTTGTAGACACTTAATAATGTTGTTTTTGTTGTTGTTGCTGTTGTCTTCAGTCCTGAGACTGGTTTAATGCAGCTCTCCATGCTACTCTATCCTGTGCAAGCTTCATCTCCCAGTACCTACTGCAACATACATCCTTCTGTATCTTTTTACTGTATTCATCTCTTGGTCTCCCTCTACGATTTTTACCCTCCACGCTGCCCTCCAAAACAAAATTGGTGATCCCTTGATGCCTCAGAACATGTCCTACCAACCGTCAAGTTGTGCCACAAACTTCTCTTCTGCCCAATTCTATTCAATACCTCCTCATTAGTTATATGATCTACCCATCTAATTTTCAGCATTCTTCTGTGGCACCACATTTCGAAAGCTTTTATTCTCTTCTTGTCCAAACTAATTATCGTCCATGTTTCACATCCATGCATGGCTACACTCCATACAAATACATTCAGAAACGATTTCCTGACACTTAAATCTATACTCGATGTTAACAAATTTCTCTTCAGAAACGCTTTCCTTGCCATTGCCAGTCTACATTTTAAATCCTCTCTACTTCGACCATCATTGTTATTTTGGTCCCCAAACAGCAGAACTCCTTTACTACTTTAAGTGTCTCATTTCCTAATCTAATTCCTTCAGCATCACCCGACTTAATTCGACTACATTCCATTATCCTCGTTTTGCTTTTGTTGATGTTCGTCTTACATCCTCCTTTCAAGACACTATCCATTCCGTTCAACTGCTTTTCTAAGTCCTTTGCTGTCTCTGGCAGAATTACAATGTCATCATCGAACCTCAAAGTTTTTATTTCTTCTCCATGGATTTTAATACCTACTCCGAATTTTTCTTCTGTTTCCTTCACTGCTTGCTCAATATACAGATTGAATAACATCGGGGATAGGCTACAACCCTGTCTCACTCCCTTCCCAACCACTGCTTCCCTTTCATGGCCCTAGACTCTTATAACTGCCATCTGGTTTCTGTACAAATTATAAATAGCCTTTCACTCCCTGTATTTTACCCCTGCCACCTTCAGAATTTGAAATACAGTATTCCAGTCAACATTGTCAAACGCTTTCTCTAAGTCTACAAATGCTAGAAATGCAGGTTTGCCCTCCCTTAATCTAGCTTCTAAGATAATTCGTAGAGTCAGTATTGCCTCATGTGTTCCAATATTTCTACGGAATCCAAACTGATCTTCCCCGAGGTCGACTTCGACCAGTTTTTCCATTCGTCTGTAAAGAATTCGCGTTAGTATTTTGCATCCGTGGCTTATTAAACTGATTGTTCGGTAATTTTCACAGCTGTGAGCGCCTGCTTTCTTTGGGATGGGATTTATTATATTCTTCTTGAAGTCTGAGGGTATTTCGCCTGTCTCATACATGTTGCTCACCAGCTGGTAGAGTTTTGTGAGGACTGGGTCTCCCAAGGCCGTCAGTAGTTCTGATGGAATGTTGTCTATTCCTGGTGCCTTGTTTCGACTCAGGTCTTTCAGTGCTCTGTCAAACTCTTCACGCAGTATCGTATGTCCCATTTCATCTTCACCTGCATCCTCTTCCATTTCCATAATAATGTCCTCAAGTACATCGCCCTGGGATAGACCCTCTATATACTCCTTCCACCTTTATGCTTTTTCTTCTTTGCTTTGAACTGGGTTTCCATCTGAGCTCTTGATATTCATACAAGTGGTTCTCTTTTCTCCAAAGGTCACTTTAATTTTCCTGTAGGCGGTATCTATCTTACCCCCAGTGAGATAAGCCTCTACTTCCTTACATTTGACCTCTAGCCATCCCTGCTTAGCCATTTTGCCTTTCCTGTCAATCTCATTTGTAGACGTTTGTATTCCTTTTTGCCTGCTTCATTTACTGCATTTTTATATTTTCTCCATTCACCAATTACATTCATTATTTCTTCTGTTACCCAAGGATTTCTACTAAAGCACTCGTTTTTTTTTTATCTATTTGATCCTCTGCTGCCTTCACTACTTCATCTCTCAAAGCTACCCATTCTTCTTCTACTTTATTTCTTTCCCCCATTCCTGTCAATTGTTTCCTTATGCTCTCCCTGAAACTCTGTACAACCTCTGGTTTTGTCAGTTTATTCAGGTCCCATCTCGTTAAATTCCCACCTTTTTGCAGTTTCTTCAGTTTTAATCTACAGTTCTTAACCAGTAGATTGTGGTCAGAGTCAACATCTGCCTCTGGAAGTGTCTTACAATTTAAAACCTGGTTCCTAAATCTCTGTCTTACCATTATATAATCTATCTGAAACCTGTCAGTATCTCCAGGCTTCTTCCATGTATACAACCTTCTTTTATGATTCTTGAACCAAGTGTTAGCTACGATTAAGTTGTGCTCTGTGCAAAAATTCTACTAGGCGGCTTCCTCTTTCATTTCTTAGCCTCAATCCATATTCTCCTACTACGTTTCCTTCTCTCTCTTTTCCTACTACCGATTCCAGTCACCCATGACTATTAAATTTTCGTCTCCCTTCACTATCTGAATAATTTCTTTAATTTCATTATACATTTCTTCAATTTCTTCATCTGCAGAGCTAGTTGGCATATAAACTTGTACTACTGTAGTAGGCATGGGCTTCGTGTCTATCTTGGCCACAATAAGGTGTTCACTATGCTGATTGTAGTAGTTTACCCGAACTCCTATTTTTTATTCATTATTAAACCGACTCCTGCATTACCCCTATTTGATTTTTTATTTATAATCCTGTATTCGCCCGACCAAAAGTCTTGTTCCTCCTGCCACCGAACTTCACTAATTCCTATTATTTCTAACTTTAACCTATCCATCTCCCTTTTTAAATTTTCTAACCTACCTGCTCGATTAAGGGATCTGACATTCCACGCTCCGATCCGTAGAACTCCAGTTTTCTTTCTCCTGATAACGACGTCCTCCTGAGTAGTCCCCGCCCGGAGATCCGAATGGGGGACAGTTTTATCTTCGGAATATGTTACCCAAGAGGACTCCATCATCATTTAACCATGCAGTAAAGCTGCATGCCCTCGGGAAAAATTACGGCTGTAGTTTCCCCTTGCTTTCAGCCGTTCGCAGTACCAGCGCAGCAAGGCTGTTTTGGTTAGTGTTACAAGGCCAGATCAGTCAATCATCCAGACTGTTGTCCCTGCAACTACTGAAAAGGCTGCTGCGCCTCTTCAGGAACCACACGTTTGTCTAGCCTCTCAACAGATACCCCTCCGTTGTGGTTGCACCTGCGGTACGGCTATCTATTTCGCTGAGGCACGCAAGCCTCCCCACCAACGGCAAGGTACAGGGTTCTTGGGCGGGCACTTAATAATACAACAATAATGTTTAGATATATGGAAATAATGAGATTAATTTTTCGGCGATCGGTCAAGCACAATAAGCTGGGCTATGCCTTTAAATGGGTTCATATTATTTCTGCATGAACGAAATAGTCTCTCTTGCTGTAGATTTATGCTTACCAATTACCACTAAGTCCGAATGCCGTATCCACCTAAAATATCTTGACCGTGTCCGTGACACGGTAATCGGATCTTCGTGATAATTCCGAAGTACACAGGTTGACTTCCACAATTCTGCGTATTGCAGTACTACTTGTAACAATGATTCAATTTTTCACTAACGAAACACGGATGTATTATCTCTACTACACACATAAAAATACAGACTTTTCACTTATTCTCATAACCAAAGAGGGTACCACCGATTACGCTCTAAAATAACGTGCGTCTACCTTCATTCATTAGCAGAGAGCGAGTACTCCCTCTTACCGAGGAACAGGAAAAACATCTCATACTTTTTAACATATGACAATCAAAAATGCACGCGGTAGGTGCAGGCTCTACGCTGATCTACCGCTTCACCTTTTCTTTTTGTCTTTGAAGAAAACGAAAACATAAAAGTAAGTAATGCGAAAGGTACATCACAGTGCCCCCTCCCGCCGGAGGTTGGAGTCCTCCCTCGGGCATGGCTGTGTGTGTTGTTCTTAGCATAAGATAGTTTAAGTATTGTGTGAAGCTTGTGGCCTATGACCTCAGCAGTTTGGTCCCTTAGGAATGCACAGACATTAGAACATTTGAAAGTGAAATTTAAAATTTAGGCTTCGTTTTGCTGTCTTCAACTGCCATATCAGACAGGTCAACAAGTAAGTGCATAGAAGCCTTGACCCACTTAGTGATTTTACATAGGACAAGAATTTTCTTGGGTCCTCTGCCAAGTCTTCTGCTAAGGTGTGACCGTTGAAGCTGTTGTATGCTTCGCGCATAGATCTTTTCACAGACGCACGAATCTCTACAAACCTTTGCTGGTTGTCTTTCGCAAATTCTGTTTTGAATCGAGAGTGCAGCATCGTCGACAGGACCGATTGCGGACCCTTGGTACAGAGCCGAGTGAAGGGCTGAATCAGAGGCTCAGACGGTTCTACGACCGTGTAGGCTGCAGATTCCTCGACTTGCGCCATAGGGTGGTGGGGCTTCTGGTTCCGCTAAATAGGTCAGATGTCCCCTACAAACAGGAGGCGGCTACACGGGTAGGAGGGACTGTGTGGCGTGGACTGGGTGGTTTTTTAGGTTAGACAGTATTAGGAAAGATCAAAAGAGCTCCTGTTTCAAAGGGTACAGGGCAAAGAAGCAACGAGAATCAACCAAGCAACAGTCAGTATTGCAGTTGTAAATTGTCGTAACTGTGTTGGAAAAGTACCAGAGCTTCAAGCGCTGATAGAAAGAACTGAAGCTGAAATCGTTATAGGAACAGAAAGCTGGCTAAAGCCGGAGGTTAAGTCTGCCGAAATTTTTACAGAGGTGCAAACTGTGTTCAGAAAGGATAGATTAAATGCAGTAGGTTGTAGTGTGTTTGTGTCTGTTACTAGTAGTTTATCTTGTAGTGAAGTTGAAATAGATAATTCCTGCGAGCTACTACGGGTAGAGGTTATACTCAACAGCCGTACCAAAATAATAATTGGCTCCTTCTACCGACCCCCTGACTCAGATGATATAAAAGCTGAACACTTCAAAGAAAACTTGAATCTCAATACAAATAAGTACCCCACTCCACCCTCGATTTGTTGGCGAAAATACATTTTCAAAGCCTGTGGTAGACAGAAAACATCTTCCGAAATTGTACTAAATGCTTCCTCTGAGAATTACTTTGAGCAATTAGTTCATGAGCCCACACGAGTTGTAAATGGTTGCGGTAACACACTTGACCTCTTAGCCACAAATAACCCTGATCTAATAGAGCGTCATGACGGATACAGGGATTAGTGAACGCAAGGTCATTGTAGCGAGGCTCAAAACCATATTAACCATAACCACTAAAAATAAACACAAAATATATCTATTTAAAACCACAGATAAAAATTCGCTTGACGCCTTCCTAAGGGAGATTCTCCACTCCTTCCAAGCTAATTATGTAAGTGTAGACCAGATATGGTTCCAATTCAAAGATACAGTATCGGTAGCAATAAATAGATTCATACCGCATATGCTAATAACAGACGGGACTGATCCACCGTGGTACACAAAGCACGTCAGAACACAGTTCCAGAAGCAACGAAAAAAGCATACCAATTCAGAACAACACAAAATACCCAAGACTGGCTAAGTTTCACGGAAGCTCGAAATTAAGTGCGGACGTCAATGCGAGGTGCTTTTAATAGTCTCCACAATAAAATACTGTCTCAAAACATGGTAGAAAACCCTAAGAGATTCTGGTCGTATGTAAAATGCACCGGTGGCACAAACCGTCAATACCGTCACTGCGTGATAGCGATGAAAATGTTATCGATGATGGTGCCACTAAAGAGGAGTTTCTAAATACAGTTTTCCATAATTCCTTCACGAAGGAGGCGAAATAACTGTTCCAGAATTCGAAACCAGAACAGCTGTTAGCATGAGTGACATAAACGTAATTATCTTAGATGTTGCGAAACAACTCATATCACTTAAGAAAGGCAAGTCTTCCGGTCCAGATGGTATACCAATCAGGTTCCTTTCAGAGTAAGCAGACACAATAGCGCCTTTCTTAGCAATCATATACAACCGCTCACTTGACGAAAGGTCTGTTCCTAAAGACTGGAAAGTAACACAGGTCACACCAATATTCAAGAAGGGAAATAGGAGTCACCCATTGAATTACAGACCCATATCGCTGACCTCAATTTGCAGTAGGATTTTGTAGCATATACTGTCTCAAACATTATGAATCACCTTCAAGAAAATGACTTATTTATACATAACCAACACGGATTTGGAAAATACCGTTCTTGTGCAACACAGCTAGCTCTTTATTCCCATTAAGTAATGAGTTCTGTCGACAATGGATCTCAGATCGATTCTATATTCCTAGATTTTCAAAGGCTTTTGATACCATTCCTCATAAGCGACTACTAATGAAATTGCGTGCATGTGGAGTATCGCCGGCCATAGTGGCCGAGCGGTTGTATGCGTTTCAACCAGGAACCGCGCGACTGCTACGGTCGCAGTTTCGAGTCCTGCCTGGGGTGTGGATGTGAGTGATGTCCTTAGGTTAGTTAGGTTTAAGTAGTTCTAAGTCCTAGGGGACTGATGACCTTAGATGTTAAGTCCCATAGTGCTCAGACCCATTTGAACCATGTGGAGTATCGTCTCAGTTGTGTGACTGGATTCGTGATTTCCTCTCATAGAGGTCACAGTTCGTAGTGATAGACGATAAATCATCGAGTGGAACAGAAGTGATGTCTGACGTTCCGCAAGGTAGTGTCATAGGCCCTCCGCTGTTCTTGATTCATATAAATGAGCTAGGTGATAATCTGAGCAGCCCCCTTAGATTGTTTCCAGATGATGCTTTAATTTACCGTCTGGGAAAATCATCAGACGATCCATTCCAATTACAAAATGATGTAGAGAGTATTTTTTTTATGGTGCAAAAAGTTGCAAGTAGCACTAAACAAAGAAAAGTGCGAGGCCATCCACATGGGTACTAAAAGAAATCCGATAAATGTTGAGTATACGATAAATCGCACAAATCTAAGGGCTATCAATTCGACTAAATACCTAGGAATTACAACTACGAGCAACTTAAAATAGGAGCACCACACAGATAATATTGTGGGAAAGGCGAAACAGACTGCGCTTTGTTGGCAGAACACTTAGAATATGTGACAAACCCACTAAAGAGACAGACTACATTACTTTTGTCCGTCCTCTGCTGGAATACTGCTGCGCGGTATGGGATCCTTACCATGTATGACTTACGGAGGACATCGAAAAAGTGCAAAGAAGGGCAGCTCGTTTCGTGTTATCGCGCAATAGGGGTGAGAGTGTCACTGATATGATACTCGAGTTGGGGTGGCAGTCTCTGAAACAAAGGCGGTTTTCTTTGCAACGAGATCTATTTACGAAATTTCAATGACCAACTTTCTCTTCCGAATGCGTAAATATTTTGTTAAGACCCACCTACGTAGGGAGAAATGATCAATATGTACCTACTAGGTACACAATTCTCCAGACAACGATTTACATCGTGCTTAAACTTTGTCCTTAATTCCTGTAAGTCCATCTTACTGAAACTAAGTGATGTCAATTCACTGTCTAAATGAGATGATAAGAACTGTTTATGTTCTCTTTCTAGGAGATACACTCTCCTAGCCTTTTTAACTGATTTGGTAACTTTCGTAACCATAGCTGCTATAATGACATGATGTTCACTAATCCTCGATTCTATATTGATGATGTCGATAAAGTCCTGCCTATTTTCAGAAAATACGTCGAGAAGCACTTCGTATGACTGTCTGTATGTGCCCCCTGCAATCAAGCCATAGACCTCCCAGCTTACACTCGCTAGGTTAAAGTCACCTCCAACTAGTAATAAATGATCTGTGTATTTACGCGCAACTGACAAAATTCTTCGAATAATTTTAGAACTGTTACAGCAGGCTCAGCAAGCCGGTAAAAACTTACAGCAATTAGCTTGGTTTCATCCAGAACTGTTATACACGACCAGATAACTTCGCTTTCACACTCATCTTCGATCTCAAATGAGATTTTTGTCAACTGCAACGAACAACAACCATCCTATGGTCTCTAATCTGTCTTTCGGACATATCTTCCATGAGTCGCTAAATATCTCAGAGCTTTCCACTTCGGGTTTCAGCCAGCTCTCGGTCCCAAGAATAATTTGATCACGAGAACTTTCCTGGAGGGCAGTAAGTTCGGGAACTTTGTTATGAACGCTTCGACATTTTATTGATAAAATTTTGACAGTCGAAGCGTCTTTACTCTGAACATGGTCTCACTTCCCTTGCTGCATATCGACTGGCAAGTGTACCTCAGAGTATCTCAAACTAGGGCATAGCTTAAGACTCCTATGCCCGAGTTACTGCCTACCTTCCGTAGTGCACACATGACCTACCAAGGAGAGTCCTACAAATCCACAACCGATAACGCAGGTCTAGAAATCTGCAGCCAAGATTGTCACAGAGTCGATGAATTCCTTGGTTGAGACTCTCCACACGGCTCCACACTAAATGACACGGACCAACTCTTGGAATAATGCTGCAAATTTCGAATTCTACTTTCACCCTCGGATGAGGCCAGCAACCTTAACCACTTCCACCAGCCTCCTGTATGAAGTGAGAATAGCCTCAGAACCCATACGACAGACGTTGATGGTGTCTACTTAAACCACAACCCGAGGATGACTGCACCGTGCGCACTCGATAGGTGCGGCCAAGGCTGTTTCCACGTCTTGGATGAGGCCCCCGGCAGACACACCGAGTGCACAGTGGGTTAGTTTCAGCCCTGAACGCTATCAGCCTAAGGGGCTGAATGACGCGCCTAACGTGGAAGATCTCAATAAATAACAATACCGCTCTGACCCTGATGGAGCGGCCACCTGTCCATTCACAGGGTGAATGGGCGAAGCCAGATAACCAGGCTCTGCATAGGTCCTCCGCCTCGAGCGTTACCACCGACCACTCAGTCTCCTGTGAGTGTGGACCCAGCGTATCTTGTGCACTAAGAGGTGCTTCGGAAGTAGAGTCCGTGGGCAAAACAAGCGACAGCTTCGGTATCCCATGCCTCGCGCCACCCCAAGGCAGCAGCCTAAACGTGACCAACCGTAGCCAAAAGTGCGGTCAGCTGTTCGTGAACTGCGGCCACCTCCTCCTGCGTCCTCGCACAACATGCACACATCCTACTCACAATAGCAAGACTAACTGAAGATGTAAACTACACTCCTGGAAATGGAAAAAAGAACACATTGACACCGGTGTGTCAGACCCACCATACTTGCTCCGGACACTGCGAGAGGACTGTACAAGCAATGATCACACGCACGGCACAGCGGACACACCAGGAACCGCGGTGTTGGCCGTCGAATGGCGCTAGCTGCGCGGCATTTGTGCACCGCCGCCGTCAGTGTCAGCCAGTTTGCCGTGGCATACGGAGCTCCATCGCAGTCTTTAACACTGGTAGCATGCCGCGACAGCGTGGACGTGAACCGTATGTGCAGTTGACGGACTTTGAGCGAGGGCGTATAGTGGGCATGCGGGAGGCCGGGTGGACGTACCGCCGAATTGCTCAACACGTGGGGCGTGAGGTCTCCACAGTACATCGATGTTGTCGCCAGTGGTCGGCGGAAGGTGCACGTGCCTGTCGACCTGGAACCGGACCGCAGCGATGCACGGATGCACGCCAAGACCGTAGGATCCTACGCAGTGCCGTAGGGGACCGCACCGCCACTTCCCAGCAAATTAGGGGCACTGTTGCTCCTGGGGTATCGGCGAGGACCATTCGCAACCGTCTCCATGAAGCTGGGCTACGGTCCCGCACACCGTTAGGCCGTCTTCCGCTCACGGCCCAACATCGTGCAGCCCGCCTCCAGTGGTGTCGCGACAGGCGTGAATGGAGGGACGAATGGAGACGTGTCGTCTTCAGCGATGAGAGTCGATTCTGCCTTGGTGCCAATGATGGTCGTATGCGTGTTTGGCGCCGTGCAGGTGAGCGCCACAATCAGGACTGCATACGACCGAGGCACACAGGGCCAACACCCGGCATCATGGTGTGGGGAGCGATCTCCTACACTGGCCGTACACCACTGGTGATCGTCGAGGGGACACTGAATAGTGCACGGTACATCCAAACCGTCATCGAACCCATCGTTCTACCATTCCTAGACCGGCAAGGGAACTTGCTGTTCCAACAGGACAATGCACGTCCGCATGTATCCCGTGCCACCCAACGTGCTCTAGAAGGTGTAAGTCAACTACCCTGGCCAGCAAGGTCTCCGGATCTGTCCCCCATTGAGCATGTTTGGGACTGGATGAAGCGTCGTCTCACACGGTCTGCACGTCCAGCACGAACGCTGGTCCAACTGAGGAGCCAGGTGGAAATGGCATGGCAAGCCGTTCCACAGGACTACATCCAGCATCTCTACGATCGTCTCCATGGGAGAATAGCAGCCTGCATTGCTGCGAAAGGTGGATATACACTGTACTAGTGCCGACATTGTGCATGCTCTGTTGCCTGTGTCTATGTGCCTGTGGTTCTGTCAGTGTGATCGTGTGATGTATCTGACCCCAGGAATGTGTCAATAAAGTTTCCCCTTCCTGGGACAATGAATTCACGGTGTTCTTATTTCAATTTCCAGGAGTCTATAAAAGGAGACAGGATCCAAGATATACAACTCGCCACCCTCCTGATGTGTCACCAATGGACATTGATGCCTCAATGATTTGTGTAGCTGGCTTTTCAGAACAAATGAAAACTGCTCTACAGACTGCCCGAATTTACACTTAAAAATGCAAGTTTGCATGTCATAAACGCAAACACGCACAACAATTAATACATATAAATAGACACTTATCTTCACCTCCTGCCGGGACCACATGTATATATACACTACTGGCCATTTAAATTGCTACACCAAGAAGAAATGAAGATGATAAACGGGTATTTATTGGACAAATATATTGTACTAGAACTGACATGTGATTACATTTTCACGCAATTTGGCTGCATAGATCCTGAGAAATCAGTACCCAGAACAACCACCTCTGGACGTAATAACAGCCTTGATACGCCTGGGCTTTGAGTCAACCAGAGCTCGGATGGCTTGTACAGGTACAGCTGCCCATGCAGCTTCAACACGATATCACAGTTCATCAAGAGTAGTGACTGACGTATTGTGACGAGCCAGTTGATCGGCCACACCACTGACCAGACGTTTTCAGTTGGTAAGAGATGTGGAGAATGTGCTGGCCAGGGCAGCAGTCGAACATTATCTGTATCCAGAAAGGCCCGTACATGACCTGCAACATGCGGTCGTGCATTAACCTGCTGAAAAGTAGGGTTTCACAGGCATCGAATGAAGGATAGAGCCACGGGTCGTAACACATCTGAAATGTAACGCCCTCTGTTCAAAGTGCAGTCAATGCGAACAAGAGGTGACCGAGACATGTAATCAACGACACCCCATACCATCACGCCGGGTGATACGCCAGTATGGCGATGACGAATACACGCTTCCAATGTGCGTTTACCGCGATGTCGCCAAACACGGATGCGACCAGCATGATGCTGTAAACAGAACCTGGATTCATCCGAAAAAATGACGTTTTGCCATTCGTGCACCCAGGTTCGTCGTTGAGTACACCATTGCAGGCGCTCCCGTCTGTGTTGCAGCGTCATGGTAAACCGCAGCCATGGTCTCCGTGCTGATAGTCCATGCTGCTGCAAACGTCGTCGAACTGTTCGTGCAGATGGTTGTTGTCTTGAAAACGTCCACATCTGTTGACTCAGGGATCGAGACGTGGTTGCAGGATCCGTTACAGCCATGCGGATAAGATGCCTGTCATCTCGACTGCTAGTGATACGAGGCCGTTGGGATCCAGCACGGCGTTCCGTATTACCCTCCTGATCCCACCAGTTCCATATTCTGCTAACAGTCATTGGACCTCTACCAACGGGAGCAGCAATGTTGCGATACGATAAACCGCAATCGCGATAGGCTACAATCCGACTTTTATCAAAGTTGGAAACGTGATGCTACGCATTCTCCTCCTTACACGAGGCATCACAACAATGTTTCACCAGGCAACGGCGGTCAATTGCTGTTTGTGTATGAGAAATCAGTTGGAAACTTTCCTCATGTCAGCACGTTGTAGATGTCGCCACCGGCGCCATCCTTGTGTGAATGCTCTGAAAAGCTAATCATTTGCATATCACAGCATCTTTTTCCTGTCGGTGAAATTTCGAGTCTGTAGCAGGTCATCTTCGTGGTGTAGCAATTTTAATGGTGAGTAGTGTAAATGTGCTGATGCTTACTGTCTGTAGCCTAGTGTTTATTTATCAGCGGTCAAGTTCTGTCGAGACAATCGCCGAAGGTCGAATGTGGTGCGGTACAGCCGAATTGTCCAGGGGTACCGCTACGTGATTTTGCACTGGACTCGGATAGTAGCACCTTGCACGGGCGATGGAGAGGGTTTTAAGGGCGCACGAATGCAAGGTCTTCAGCCCTGGCTCAGTAACTGATTGAGATGGGTGTCAAGAAAAGACTCAGAACAATAAGATTAAACAGAACGTAAGACACAGAAAACGAGCTTGGAAAACCATGTGCCTACCCACACTGAAGCGTGTGACGAAGCATGCCGCTAGCAGTAATACATGGGCAACTGAGGAAGAAAGTGGTAGAGGGAGCTAAAGCAATATAGCAGATGGTAGTGGCTGGCTGACCGCAAAGAGAAGGGGAGGAGCCAGCCACTGTGCAATACACTAAAACCTCCAGCCTAAAAGTCTAGGCCAGAGTCCAGACACAACACAAAACTTTAAAACCCTAGACACACGCGTCTCATCATTAGCTAAAACACAGGGCAGATTCCATCAACTTGTGCTTCTGCCCTTGCATCACGTTATAAAATGCAGTCTGTTAAAATGTGCCGGACAGTCTTATCAGTCTTATCAGAGTGCCGACACTGGTGTCTCCTGAGGAAGTCTCTATCGTGGAGTCTCGCCAGCAGGTCTTCCCTCTGCAGTCTAATCTCCCACACAAGGAGGAACTCTTAGTTATGTGCAGTCTTGCTTGGCATGCTCGTGGACACCATTGACCAGCTTATGTTCTTATTCCGGCCAATCAAATTACTTTGCAACAGTCTTGTTGACTAATACCACTCACAATCTTCACTGCAGAAAGACTACACACAACCGCCAAGAAAGTTATTCCTAGAATGCACTCCCTCGCTTGGCAAACTGCATGTCATCCATTAAGAACTGACTTCCAATGTCATGTGGACGTGTCTATTTGTCATCTCTGCCTTCATGTTTGTAGCTGTCTGATTTCACTCAAGCCTAATACTATGGGTCTGGATCCAGGATTGCTTTGATACATGTCCAGGCATGCAGTAACGGCTACGTGAGTGGTCTGTGGTGTACCGTTTGTGTGCGACTCCAAACAGTGCAGGTGTTTATCCGCTCCGGTGTCAGGCAGCTATTGTTTCTTGGCAGCCAACTGAGCGGAAAGTCTGGCCAATACATCAAACTAATGAACATCGGCTAAGTACTGCTTAACGACTGTCACACCCCATTCAGCACAATGTACATGCGGCAAATAGTTGTTTGGCGTGAAATGCGTGATTTTCGTAAGTACAAAGTGGTAACCAGACAGAACAATTTTGATTAACAAAACAGACGCTAATTAACAGTCCACAGCGCCTACACTGCATGAAAAGGTGAGGGACTCCTGATACTACCGTTCTATAACATTAATTCCAGCACTCACATATTCATATATAAGCAGTTAAAAACATTAACAAATACGAAATCAAGAAAATTATTTTAAATGGCTGGTAAAAGTTTTTATTACGAATCTGAATTAAAGCAAATCGAAGATTACTAAGTGGGAATGCTTTACTTTGTATTTTAATATTGGTAGAGTTAACACACACGAAAAACAACGAAATGAACAATATTTTAGCAACACATTATACAGTGGGTTCTTGATCACGAATTATTACAGCATTCTTTATTTTACGTCTTACCAGTACCCCTTCAGAACACTCACGTGTGAATTTAAGGCACACTTTTCAGTCACGGATACTTTTCTCCTATGGCCACACTTCCTAGTAGCAAACTGATCGACTCAGCATTTTAGTGAATATTTTTTATTAAGTTCCTAGAGAATCCACAATACACTCTTAAATTTAACGTAGTTAGCTTCAGTTCAAACTATCTCTCTCGCTACAAACGAAATGTATATTTTACTACCCTCTGTCGGAATGAATTCTGGCACGGAGACAGCAACTTTCACCCGACACGCGCAAGTTCCTCAGAAACACACGCTAACGTGGACGTGGAGACGCGACAGAATAGCGAAAAGGAAGTATCGTGTTCTGACGGTGGATGAAATGGACCGATTTGTTGAAGTATGAACGCGAGTTCTCAGTGTGTCTTCAAGCAATGGTTTACCACTGGTATTTATGTAACACAACGTAAAGGCTGTGGTCGTACTAAGCTCGTAACCGGAAGGGCCCTGAGACGTGTGTCAGGCCTTGTTTCTGCCAGTCGGTCTTAAATACGACCGGAACTACTGCTGATAGTGAAAGCTGGTCCCTCTCAACCAGTTAACGAGCGAACATTGCTAACGTAACGGGACGTGAGAGGGTACAGCTGCGCTTCCACAGTAATCTTATGGTAATCTGAATGATCCGCATCAGTTTTACTGGCCGATAGTCAGGTCGTTCTCCACGGGGTCATAAATAAACGGTCTCACGAAATGGATAAATAACACAACAGAGGTTGCCCCAGCAAACATGAGACATGGACGTTGTAACTCACGAAAGATAGCGAACAGGCTGATCATCTAACTAGGAAATGAAACAACAGTACACATTAATTCCTGTTGTCCGCCCCGATAGCTGAGTGGTCAGCGTGACGGATTGCCGTCCTACGGGCCCGGGTTCGATTCCAGGCTGGGCAGGGGATTTTCTCCGCTCAGGGACTGGGTGTTGGTTGTCTTCATCATCACTTCATCCCCATCGGGGACGCAGGTTGCCCAATGTGGCGTCGAATGTAATAAGACCTGCACAAAGGCGGCCGGCCCTGCCCCGTAGGGGGCCTCCTGGCCAATGACGCCAAACGCTCATTTCATTTCCATTGATTCCTGTTTATTAAATGTTGCCTACTAACAAAAATGTATATAATAATCTGTTAAAGGGTCTGTTCGATTTCAAGAAATACAGAGGATACGACAAGTGACGATTATTGACTTGGGACGGTACTAAAGCAATATTTGAATCTCCGAGCAAAGTCTGGGTGGTGTAAATGAGAAACCGTAACCTATGAATGAGTTGTGGGAAGACAAATCCGCAGTGAACGAACAGTGATTGCTTGAATCCTCAAGAAAAATTAAACACTACCATGTGCAAATAACATCACTTGTCGCATCATGAAAGAACGTTCAGTCACTCGGGTAAAGCATAAGTTACGCGGAACATAGTCGCACCTAACAACAGTCTTATCAATGCTCGATAATTCTCATACCTCCTTCTCTCAAGTTGCAGTTTCTCACCATGTTCTGCAATCAGTGGCGAGGAATGTTGCGAGCGCCGTGTACTGCTGCAGACTGCAATACATCAGCTGACAATTGCCAGAAAAGTCCTTTACATCTGTAAAGGCTGCCCTCGCTTCTATGTTCGCAGATCAAGTGTATCGTTCCGTGTCTCAAGCCGAAGTATTCTGTACCATCAGAGTTCTTTCTCCTCTCTACATGCTCACGTAACTCTCATGAGCCAACGAAAAATGCTGTGCAAAATACTGGCAGGTGATAGTTTTGTAAACAAGACAGCAGTTTTCCCTCTTAGTCAACGTTCGACAACGTTAATCAATTGCTTCACTTACACATACACAGCTCTTAAAGATTTCTGAGTCACACTCCACCTCTTCAACCAAGTTTTCCACGTCAACCAATATACTAGTCTCCATGTCCGTATTTGTCAGAGACTACCGCCCTGATTCCCCTTTCTGAGCTATATTTTAAGATCAACCAATGAGGAGCCTTCTTACCCTTTTTTAGACAACAGGCTATCCACCCCATATAAAGTGGTGCCAGAAACCCGGCCCATCACTTTACAACGAGAAAATAATTCCTGAACACAATGCAACACGCTAGATTCTTACGGAACGCAGAGATCTCTATCTTCCCTCAGAAACCTGCGGCACAAAGAAAAGTTCATATACAATATGTTTTGGCCGGATGGTACTGCTTGTAAAAACTTAAGTTCTCTTTGAATGGAGATGCTTCTACGGTAAGTTGTTCGATATCTGTGTGCATAGGCCTGTACCCCATACTTCGCAGGGCACATTCTGCGAAAAAGTACTAGAAGTCGTCGGACCCCGTCCCGAACAATGCCTTGGGATACGGCGTACCCGGCACTAGCGGATACTTCGTACCATTCCAGTCTCTTTCGGCTACAAAAACCAAACTGAAAATCGCAGGAGCACTTGACTGGATATCAAATCACTGCTCTGCACCTCTCTAAGGACACTTATAACGGACACAGCTAAACTACAGAAAATATCACATGCAAAACAGCCACTAGTAGACAGAAGGAATTAAAAAATGGCTCTGAGCACTATGGGACTCAACTGCTGTGGTCATCAGTCCCCTAGAACTTAGAACTACTTAATCCTAACTAACCTAAGGACATCACACACATCCATGCCCGAGGCAGGATTCGAACCTGCGACCGTAGCAGTCGCACGGTTCCGGACTGCGCGCCTAGAACCGCAAGACCACTGCGGCCGGCACAGAAGGAATTAATATAAAAGACGACGACTTAATCCAGACGGATGCTGACGTTACTTACTACAAGCATTTAATATTCCATTGACAGACATGAATGGAATTCAGACAGTAATGACTTTAAGTAATTTATGAATGACGCATCAGACGTGCCATTTCGGCAATGAACTGACACATTGACATAATGAACATGAAGAGGAAACTAACTCGCGAAAGGTAATTGGAGACAGCAGTATATAAATTCGCACAGCTTAAAAGGGCCAAACAACATAGAAACTGCACAGTACCTGAGTGGAGGCGTGTAGAGTGGTTCGACGACTCGTAATTTTGCCTCTTTTCAAAGGATAAAAGGCGCACAGTGCATCGACGGTTCAGTGAGGTGTTTAGCCCGCAGTGTCTATGACGTAGTTCTGGTCAGAGGTGGTTCTGTGATGGCCCTAGTACTATGGCTTACGCTCATTCATTCTGGTTATCGAGGTTGCTCTTTTTCATCATTTTCACGAAGAGTTGCTGCGGACAATCCCGTCTCCCAAGGTGACAACAGGAGTACTTAAAGGACTGCTTTCCTGGTTTGACGAACACTCAGGCAATCCTGTTGCACCTCGACTGTAACAACAGGTGAAACACAACAGTGTTTGGTATCTCTACATGATCACTTACAAGTCGCTTCATCTGGATGTGGGATACCGGAAGGAAGTCTTCAGTTCTCTTCTACGCCTAATATAGGCTGTTATCATGGATAGAGGCTATGCTTGACGCAATTAGCGCGATTTCTCCTGGGAGAAAAAAAATGGCTCTGAGCACTATGGGACTTAACATCTGAGATCATCAGTCCCCTAGAACGTAGACTTAATTAAACCTAATTTACCTAAGGACATCACACACACCCATGCCCGAGGCAGGATTCGAACCTGCAACCGTAGCGGTCGCGCGGTTCCAGACTGAAGCGCCTAGAACCGCTCGGCCACTCCTGCCGGCCTCTCCTGGGAGATATCCGACGTCCATTGTGCTTCTTCTGTGAAGCAATGTTGTCTCCAAACCCATGGATATATAGTGAGTTGGATGCTGCCTCCTGACGTGCGTGTGCTCTCGTTCACGGTTCAATAACGACAGACCGAGATGCTTAACTATAGATCCCTTTGGTGCTCAAGATAATCCCCTACCTTGTACCTTTGCTTGTCTCATTAATGACATTTGTCTAGTGGAACTAGCGCTGAAAATAGATTTTACCTAGTGCTTTGAATTTCAAAATACATTATTTACATACTTCAGAGTACATTAACCCATAAACTAATTCATTAAGTTTGCAGGATACGTTAAACTAACACAAAATTGTGAATATTGTATTAACACATAAGACAAGTTAGTATTTCAACTAATCACACTCAGATGGTGCCACTGAATCTATTATATGCGTAAAATATAAAAATTATTGAAATCGAAATTAATTTATTTTGAAAAAATTGTAAACAAGATATTTGTATACTATCGCATACCATTGTATCGTTACAGTCCTACCAATGATTGTACTCATTATAATCTTTATCACTACGTTTCACTTTGTTACAGAATACGTCGCTTAGTACAACAGTCGTCATGTAATGTAAATTATGTAATTTTGAAAGTGGAAGTTACTACTGTTCAGTATACAGACATTGACGTGGTTTAACAGAAATCCCACTGTGCCAGAAAAAGTTATCTGATTATACACTATCTTTACAACTATTCTACTACTACCTGAGAGAACCCACTTCGCTTGGTTTTTCGTCCATCTGATTACTGAAATGAGAGTGAAGTGAGATTAATCATCTCAGTTGTATCACCTAACATGGCTCGCTAACGGGCGCGAAGAAAAATAAGTATAATTGGTTTTCAACACTCGAACACTTTACGTATAGCTTTCCATGCGAGAAACACAATACTTCTAAGTTCTCCTCGCTACATTAGAATGTTTGCCCTTGCGCTTTGTCGATAGTCATACTTCAGAAATTCTGAGTATTTAAAGGTGACTGCTAAGTTATATGAAATGAAAAGAATTTGTGGTATACATACTCACCTGCCTTTCTTCTTTCCTACTTAATATTTGTGCTTTTGTGATGTTACTTAAAAGCTTTTTTGCTAGGGCGTACAGGATATATTGAGCGAATTCAAGAATTCTGTCGGGAAGTTCAAGCTTTCGTCGTGGTTGGTAATTTTATCAGCCGGTTTAAATATTCTTTCTTCCACTGACATCACATTCTGTTTTCGCTGATTTCTTTATTCAACTACTCAATTTTTGCTGCTAAAGGTAATCTGCTACAGAATTATTCTTTGTTTACCTCGTTTGTCTCAAAAAGCATACACGCTTTTTTTCTTCGATGAAGCGTTCGTCTGTCGGTCTGCACACCTCACCGTTTAAGACGATATTGCCGGAGTGCAGATAATTGTGATATCTGGCGTTTTTAAGCTGTATCTAGAACATTTGAAAGAATTCATTAATATTATAGAATATTTTTAAAACTTTGAAAACATTTTAAAACAATCTGGAATATATTCCCTTCAAAAATACGTTGACGCAAAGGAGGCACAATACGCCATGGTACCACAACTACAACGACGATCACCGGACAACCACTACAGTGCACAACGCGGGAACCATGGTTTCATACAGGTTGATTTCGTGATGACATTACAAACCCTCCATCATCCGTGAAAGTTTGTAATATAATCACAATGTGGGTAGAATGTTATAATAAGTTGTCTCGGGAAACGTAGAAATCAGAATCATCTGCTGTTTTCTTATCTTAACGTAAAAGCCAATACATTGCACATTTAGCAGAGAGCCATCTGTAATATCTCTCTCTATTCCATCTAAAATTGCAAACTCCAATATTTGCGCGTGCGGCGTCCTCTGATTAAGAGCAAATTTAACATTCTTGTTGAAACAACACTTTTTTGCAGGAGAGATCAATTTATATTTATGAAGAGTATTCTTCCATTATTAACTGAATTGTTTGCGTATGTGACCTTTTTTCCTTGCGTTTCTCATTTCCTCTGGGCTTTCACATACTGGTTCATCGAAGTAGTCGTTTCCATACTCTTGTTTGTCTTCAGCGGAACTTACTAACCAAGTCGCGATCTTCCTTTACTGAGTAAAGGAATAGTTTATGTTCTTTCAAATATTAACCATCTCTTTTGATTCAGTTGATGGCGTGTTGATAATGGCATAGTGGGAGAATTTAGCGTTGTATCTTTCAAGTACGTTTGAGTTGCCTTCCAAGTACATGTACAGATTGTTAATTCAGTCATGCAGTATTTCAATAGTGTGGTGTACATCACTTCATTAGCCATCAGAACTGAGATGATTGCCAGGATCAGTAACGCGTTTAGTAGCATGAAACAAAAGCTGCCAAGTCTGACAACTTTGGATCGTAACTACTGCAAATGTATAAAGGTAATAAGGCTCAAGACACTCTTTATAAATCAGTTCTAAAGTGTAATTTGTGTATAATTTGTTCCAACCTTACGGATGTCTCATTAGCTGAACTCACAACAAACCCTCAAAGGAATTTCTTTTTGTGAAGTCTGCCTTTGTTTCATAAGGTCACATCGATTAACGGTGACCAGTTCGAAAGCGCACGATGATAATGCAGTGCTCATGAATATTATTGAAGTATAAATACGTGTATATACGCGCACTATGGAATTGGTTTGCTGATTCATAGCTATGAGTCAGCGAATATGCCGTTTACGTTTCATCATGTGTCAACTACACTGAATGATGCTGCTTTGTTTGAAACGAGGGTTAGAAATACAGCGATTCCATCAGTTGTGAAATAACAAATGGATACCATACCGTTCTTGAGGGTAAACCGAATTAATTGTAACTAGATTCAAGGGCAGACGTACTTGGGCCTTATTGTATGGAAGTGCATTGCCCTACCTGTTCGTTTGTATTTTATTTTTGATTGGTGCAAGCACAGCGCGACAATCACTTTGTTATTTATATGTCGTACTTGATGTGCAAGTTTTTGTAAGGATTCACAGCTCACACAGCAGCTAACACAAAAATCGTAATAACACAGCAACAGTAACAAATAAAATTATTTTGGGGTATTTATGCAAAAAGGTGGAAACGGTAAAAATTGGTTTATCGGTTAAGAAGTGATATTGCAAGACTACCTTCTGGTTAATTAACGGCTTAAACTAATTTTTCCGAGGTAGCATCGATGGATAAACACCACACACTGTGGAATAACTCAAAAAGGAGCAGGAGGGGTGCTATCGCCTACGCTAACCCGAAAAATGTTCTGTAGGTGGACATGTTCAGGGAAACGATCACCGTGTGAGTTACTGAAAGTTGTAGGGATGATGTTGTCAAAGAAGCCCTGGAACTAACGGCCTAGCGAACGCAAGGCTTAAGCCGGCACTGTGAACTTGGAGGCAGCTTACAACTCGGGACCAACGAGGCCCTGTGGCGTATCACAGCACGTGACACCACAGATCTTAAGAGTTGCAGCGACCGTCTCCTACATCTACATCTACATACACACTCCGCAATCCACCATGCGGTGCGTGGCAGAGGGTACCTCGTACCACAACTAGTGTCTTATCTCCCTGTTCCACTCCCAAACAGAACGAGGGAAAATGACTGCCTATATACCTCTGTACGAGCCCTAATCTCTGTGGTCTTTCCGCGAAATGTAAGTTGGCGGCAGTAAAATTGTACTGCAGTCAGCCTCAAATGCCGGTTCTCTAAATTTCATCAGTAGTGATTCACGAAAACAACGCCTCCTTTCCTCTAGAGATTCCCACCCGAGTTCCTGAAGCATTTCCGTAACACTCGCGTGATGTTCAAACGTACCAGTAACAAATCTAGCAGCCCGCCTCTGAATTGCTTCTGTGTCCTCCCTCAATCCCACCTGATACGGATCCCAAGCGCTCGAGCAGTATTCAAGAATAGGTCGTATTAGTGTCTCCGAGGTGTACTGAGTTACTACTCCACACGAATTTAATATTCGTAGCTGTGCATTTAGATATAGGCAAGGTCTCGATAACAATTGATAACGATGAGAAATTTATTTGGTACGTTTTCATGCACGTACTGATTTCCCACCTGTCCAGACATATCTAGTGCTCAGGATGTATGTGACGCAAGGCAGTTAGAGTGATGTTATAGGTTCGTTGCTGGGGTTAGGGGGCTTTCCCGTGGACCCCGCGACAGCTTGTGTATATAAGGCGTACCGGCAGCTCGAAAGCTGTCGTTGACATTTAGCAAGGGCCTAGGAGAACTTGCTCCAATTCTTGTCACATTTGAACTATCTGAAGTTGGTGGAAACGCTAGAAGATTTTATATTGGAACCTCCTTTATTACTTTTATCTATATCTACGTCAGTATCTACATCCATACTCCACAAGCACCTGTGTAGGGAATGGTACTTTGATCACGCCAGCCAGTTCCCCAATTTTATGTTCCTGTCGCGAATGATGTGCGGGTATTTCTCCATGCGGACCCAAATATCTCTATGACGTTATTATAAAAAATGTCTAAAACAGCTGCAACTTAATTATCTGTCTTTATTTCAAAACAGATCTGTTTCGGCTATCATCGTTACTTTCAAGTAACCTGCAAATAGAATGTTGGTGATATTATTTACGTACATAATAACTCTTGCATATCTCATTGATTACACATTGCTACTTTTAGGCGAACTTGACATCCATATTACTCGTATATTGTTAGTAAACAGTCACGTAACTGTAAATGCTTGTTTGTCAGTAAAATTACATAATTCTAATATATGTTATGCATTGAATATGTGTTCATAGTAATTTCACACTAATCTCAATTTGATGTTACATGTTTACAATGTATATGACAATAGATAATGATGGTGTTATTTCCCATTGGTTGGATATCGACGTAGGCTATATTTGTTAGTTGTGCTTTATTTGTTTCTAATTTTATCCCTTTTCGTGTTAGTTTTTCAATAAACTTTTTGTGTAAATTTTTCAAACGGAGATAGAAGCTCCATTGGTTATTTCCGCTATTTCTGATGTGCTTTTTGAATCTAGGGTCCTGTTTCGCAGATGCATAAGTTAATGCAGATGTTAGAAGTGATTTTATGTGTACCTGGGTTAGCATATTCTGAGGATTTAGTGTTGCTTAAACGTAGTCTAATTTTGAGGTGACTGTTAGTACGAAACGCTAGCTGTATATTTGTGGTTTTGAATAATGTGTTTATTTTATGGCATATTTGTCCTAGGTATATTGTCAGTGCATACTTTGTTTTGATTTCATCTGAATAATCAACACCACACAATCGACAAAAATGAAAATGCCTGAAAATGCCTGATGAATGCTGCGCTGAATACCCTGAGGTCTCACTATGAACATTCTTGAAGAATTATAAATTTGTATACACCTGAGATACTATCCACGAGTAATATTAAAGGAACATACCGATTTTAAACACAAATTCTGTCTAAAAACGCTACTCAAATACTGCAACACGAAAAGGGATAAAATTAAGAACAATCAACACACTACAACCAAAGATAGCTCATTCTGAAATCCAACTAGTGGGAACTAACATTATCGGATCTATTGACATATACTTTGTGAACGTATAACATCTTAGTAAGATAACCGTCAAGTTACTGTCAAAACAAATTCAACATTTAATAAATTTTACAATTTCGTAATTTTACGAACAACTGAGCACACACGGTTATGTGACAGTTGATTATAGTTGTAATATGAACATCAAATTCACCTAGACGTAAGTACCAATATGTAATCAATCAAATATACAAGTTCTCTTATATATGTAAACAATCTCACCAACAGACCAGGGCTCGAACCCGTATTACCCGCTTATCGCGAGTAGTCGCCTTGCTATTTGGCTATCCGAGATCGAATCTCGGCAAACACAAACTTCCATATGTCGTCAACCATGTGTCTACAACCAGTACTCGTACATCATTTGTGTGTATTCCCGAACAAGGGAGACATTTTACTTGAAAGTCACTTGCCCAGGGTCGGCGAATACATACGGTATTGCAGTGTTTGTGTTACTCCAAATTACGATACAATGTTTCTTCGGATATGCACGCATCTCCGATAGAAGATTGGATCGTAATTTGGAATAACACAGTCACTGCTACATCGTATGTTCTACAGAGTAACGACGTGTTGCCTTGGCGTTCTCAATCACCAGATCCGTCTCCGTTCGAGCACATACGAGCAAGGACGTAGCCATGATTTTGTCCAAAGGGGAGGAGGGTTTCGATTTGTTAAAGAGGACATTAAATGGCCTCAAGTTTTTCATCTATTCTGAAATGCTTTTATTTATTTTTTCATTTTATGTACATAATTTTCATTTGGGAGGCCTTCATACAAATAGTTTTGGCCCGTAAAATTAAGCAACAGATGCTTTTCTTAAAAAAGTATAACACATTCAACAGTATATAAGGAAACGCAAATGCACAATTTGATATTTCTTTATTTGCGAATATGATAAATTTACTCTACTGCCAAACGAATTATAATTCTAAGGCAATGTATTGCCTCTTTGCTATCAAAACACAGCTCAGTCTACTAATATAAGCATCACTGCCACCCTCACGAATCCCGGAAGCAGGGTGCTAGCGGGTGCGACTATCCATGAGGGTCGGGCAAAACTTCAGTCATTTTAAACACATCATTACCATTCGTGCCATATCATCGCAAGAGACAGCTTCAGGCT
Source organism: Schistocerca piceifrons (assembly GCF_021461385.2). Taxonomy (NCBI): domain Eukaryota; kingdom Metazoa; phylum Arthropoda; class Insecta; order Orthoptera; family Acrididae; genus Schistocerca; species Schistocerca piceifrons. The sequence goes on from NC_060141.1 coordinate 381,561,529, forward strand.
TTCCTAGTGGATGTTTGCATATTTTGATCTTATAGGAAGTAAATTCATGCATGTTAGATATTATGATTTTTTTATACTTAATATAACATTTTTTTACAATTTAATCCTGCATACTAATCACCTTTTCCTGCCTTTAGTACATTACATTACACTACTGTGCACAATATTGCGTTTTCTCAATTTTACTCCATAAAATATGGAATTCCAAAAAGAGCGATAGCCGGCTGCTGTGGCCGAGTGGTTCAAGGCGCTTCAGTCCGGAACTAATATGCTGCTACGGTCGCAGGTTCGAATCCTGCCTCGGTCATGGATGTGTCTGCTGTCCTTACGTTAGTTAGGTTTAAGTAGTTCTAAGTTCTAGGGGAATGATGACCTCAGATATTACGTCCTACAGCGCTTCGAGTCATTTGAATCAAAGAACGATAAATCAATTTCTTCGACAATGATCACGAAGTTTTCAACAAGCAGAAATACAATCTCGTTACTTTAGGGTCCTGTATTTTGGCAAACAACTGAGGAGCAGTCATGGTCTAATCTCATTCACCATCAAAGGTTATTTTACACTCTTATTCTTTCGATCTAGATTTTGCTACGAAAGTGATCAGGAACGAAGGAATGCGAAATTTCTCGGATATCGTGATTATTACCGACAGGGTTGTTGGAATAAACAGTTCTGATATTGTTGTAATAGACAGATGAGCTTTAACAGTTCCTGGTAGCGAAAATGAGATCTGGAATTACTCAACATTACACTTTCTCAAACTTCCTCATTTAAATACTCATTTCTCACTTCTTGCAATAGAGAAAGACAAACCCCGTCCCATTGTTCCGTACTGGGACAGGTTGTAACGGATTGGGCGATACATTGTTATTTGGGCATCTAATGAAGAATTTTGAGTTTTATTTTTCTTTTTTTTTTAATGCAACCATCGACGTTTTGTCGGTATTTTTGTTGATCAACGCAAAATTTAGGCGACACAGGCAAATGCAAGTGCATTTTTGTGCGTCGGTTTTAATATAGTTTTATTTTTAATGTTTTTTAGCACTCCGGTGCCTTGTGAAATACTGAGTTATTGCAAACCCAGAGTTGTACCAGTTTCCAAATAGCGAGCCCAGTGCTAGGTGGAGACAGGTAATTTGACTATCATACTAGTGTGTACACATTTTTAACTTATTGTGACGTAAGTGGACGAATCAAAATCGGTTTTCCTCTTCTTTTTTGTTACGAACTTATCCATAATTAGAAACTATCACAACAGCACACAGCAACGGAAACAGTAAACAGTGGCACTGAACATTCAGCTGCTAGCAAGAACTGACTTTACAAACAAAACAACAACTGAACTGAAGTAAGGCCAACAATGTACAGTAGTTGTCTGTAGCCAAACCGTGGATGGGCAATAGGCGTCACTACTATTGATATGTAGATAGTTTAAATGTATCTATGGCCTTATTAACTATCACTAGTGCTTATTCATTTCTCGTCGTATGAGTACAAATCAAAATATCATACAATTGCACTACGCGGCGACTAGGTCGTAGGCAAATTAATTTAGGTAATGTGGGGGGAGCGGGGAGGGTAGGGTTGATGGTTACGGACCGCCGGACAGCCCACCACTCACCTGACTAGTCCCTGATATGGGACATCATCCGACGTCAACCCCAGCGTCATCCAGAAACAGCGTTAACCATCCCTGTATTGATCGAACAAGTCCACAGGCACTGAATTCCGTAGCCACAAAGGGACATCTAGGACCTGTACAAAAAGCGCAGACACGTGTGCCTGCTTGCATTCCACATTCTGGCAGTTACACCGGTTATTAATGTAACAGCATTTCACATTTTCAATGACGTATCTCGCGTTTTCACTAATCTGTGGTCTTGAATTTTAAGCACTTAAATATGTTACGTAGACAAATGTATTCCCAAAATTTAATTCGTCTACATTAATTATATATTGGTCTTGCGATTATTTCTCGTCAATGTACATTTATATTGACGAGGAAATACTTCACCCTGAAATGGTTGGTGACCCCTGACCACGAATGGGGAATTACCTGGCAAACAGCTAGTTTACGGACCTATGTTTAGTAGATGCTTTTGCTTCTGTTACCGGCACTACCACCCATACGACTTCCTGCCGTTAATGACATCCCTTCTAGTAAATGATGCGTATTTTGAGACTTTAACATAACATTAATGATTCTTCAAACCCATAGTAATAATTTCCAGTTAAGTATAACACAGATGGGAACATGTGGTATAGCATGGTCTTATGGAAGTTTATTTGTCCCTCAGTGGCTCTAGAGAATTTTGAAGGAAATTAGAGTTATAATAAGTAAAAAGAAGTTTGAGAATATCGCCCATGTTTGTGGGAGTATTACAAGGTTTACATAACAGCTAGCGCTGCGGTCCCAGCGTCTGCTTGCACGCACCGCCCCACAATCCCCTCCACCCGCTGACATCTGGCTCGGGCTCAAGCCCGCCGATAGGTTGGCTAGCCGCGTAAACACTATCCCGGGTTCGGCGTATCGGGCACGTACTGCCGGCGGCCGTGCTTGCGCAAACAACGCGACGCGACGCGACAGGCGGCGCGGGCGCAGAGTGTGAAAGCTTAGAGCGCGCGCGGCAGGCCGTAAATCTCATCACCAACTCCGCCCTCCCTCCCCCTCCCCCCCCCCCACACCTATCCTCCCAGCAGCCGACATAAATCTACCAGATCGCTATCTTATTTATTCGGCGCGACCAGCCGTGTGCAGCTTCCCGATAAATCTGGCGCGGCCGTTATTTAACGAAGCACCAACACCGAGCGGGTATCTGCCGCTCCGCCCATCTCCTCCGCCGGGATCCTGAGGCATCACCATTCTTATCAATAACTGCCTCCGAGAGTGTGCGCGGCCACCACCCACACTATTAACCACAAAGTCCCACGCTCAGTACGACTGGTTGAGGCAGCATCCTACACTTCGAGGGGCTAAACCACGGCCGGCCAGATATTCTGCACGCGTGCGGTGCTCCTGCACACGTGCAACTTCAGAGTCACAGCGTGCACGCCGCAGCCGTCAGCGTCCATGTAGTGCATGTTTCTACGCACAGATGTCGCTCCTTTGTTACACAAAGTGCGTTATCGACTCCTCGTATGTATATCACAACCTGGGCTGTATCTGTAAGATCTGTTGCTTCATCGAGCGCAACAGAGAAAGCAACAAAGTATTTAGCTTTATTTATTAGCTGCCTGTGCAGATCGCCAGCCAAAACACTGATACGTCTTGTCACTGTTTGTTTGGATAGACTGATTTTTTGAAACCTAACGTTCGTGGGACACACAAGTTCTGCAGCATCAGACACCCTTTCACAAACTCCCCTTCGGAAAAGGGTTTCCCAGACTGTGCAATTCTTGATGCGATTTTAAAACTTGCTCGCAATTAAGGTTTAGTGTGGTTGTCATTCTGGGAAATTGAAAACAGTACATTGTACAGCGTGCAGTAAAACAGACATAAATGTAACACAAGAAACTAAGAGTTCAAGAAGAATCATTTACTTTGACGTACTGTAAAATCGAGTTGATGTGTCTCATTCATTTTCTTAAGGACATTTAATTTTGCTTGCTGTTCTTCACTGTCGAGTACACTACACTCGTCTTTGTGATATGTATTGTAATGTCTTTCAATTGAAAACTTACGCTGGACGCCTATTATTCGGCGGCACAGCAAACACTGTAAGTTTTCACCAACGGCTACAGAAAAGAATTGCAGTTCCCAGTCATTTTTAAACGACTGAGAACATAGATCTCCCGTCTTTGCTTTTTCAGAATACTTGGCATTTCTCAGTACTTCTCTGTTAAGGTTACGGTCACCAGACTGGATATGTTGCGCTCTTGCTTGTACCACAGGGAAGTGGAGCCGCCGCCGTTAATTTAGGACACACGTCAAATAACAGATGTCGCTGTCGCACACGTGCGCACATGTGCAGCACTTCCGCACGTCTGCACACTGTGCAGCGTTTGGCCGGCCCTGGGCTAGACTGTGAGGGGCAGGGGAGAATTATGCATATGACGACAGTTAGCACCAAAATCACAATGATCGGATACTTACATGTTCATTAATAAAAGTACAGTCATAACGGTTGTTTTACACTAAAGCACTAAGGAAACCGGTCTACCCATGCGTATTCAATTACAGAGACATGTAAACGGGTAGAATGCAGCGCAGTTGTTGTATAGGTTACTGCAGCTAAAATGGCAGGTTATCAAGATGTAAGTCAGTTTGAATGTGGTGTTATAGTCACCGCACGAGAGATGGGACACAGCATCAACGACGTAGCGATGAAGTGAGGATTTTCCGGTGCGACCATTTTACGAGTGTACCGTTAATATTAGGAATCCGGTAAAACATCAAATCTCCGCCATCGTTGCAGCTGCAAAAACATGCTACAAGGGCGGGACCGACGACAACTGAATATAACCGTTCGGCGGGACAGAAGTGCAACATTTCCGCAAATTGCTGCTGATTTCAGTGCTAGGACAACAAGTGTCAGCTTGCGAACCAACCAACGAAACATCATCGATATGGGCTTTCGTAGCCGAAAGCCCACTCGTGCACCCTTCATGACTGCATGAGAGACAGCCTTACGGCTTGCCTGGGCCCGCCGGCACCGACATTAGACTGTTGATGACTGGAAACGTGTTCCTTGATCGGACGAGTCTCGTTTCAAATCGTATCGAGCGGATGGACGTGTACGGTTATGGAGATAACCTGGTGAATCTATGTACCCTGCATATCAGCAGGAGACTGTTCTAGCCGGCGGAGGTTCTGTAATGGCGTGGCGCGTGTGTAGCTGGAGCGATATGGGACCCCTGATACGTCTGTATACAATTCTGACAGGCGCGTGTGTAGCTGGAGTGATATGGGACCCCTGATACGTCTGTATACAATTCTGACAGGCGCGTGTGTAGCTGGAGTGATATGGGACCCCTGATACGTCTGTATACAATTCTGACAGGTGACACGCACTTAAACATCATGGTGTATCACCTGCATCCATTCATGTCCATTGTGCATTCCGACGGACTTCGATAATTCCAGCAGGACATTGCGACACCCCACACGCCCAGGATTGCTACAGAGTAGATCGAGGAACGCCCTTCTGAGTTTAAACACTTCCGCTGGCCACCAAAATCCCTTCCCCCCCAAAACAAATATTATTGAACATATCTAGGATGCCTTGCAACGTGGTGTTCAGAAGAGACCTCTTCCCCCTCGTGCTCTTACGGATTTATGGACAGCCCTGCAGGATATATGGTGTCAGATCCCTTCTCCACTACGTCAGACGTTTGTCCAGTCCATAGCACGTTGTGCTGCGGCACTTCTGAGTGCTCGAGGGGGCTCGCACACGGTATTAGGCAGGTGTTCCAGTTTCTTTGGCTCTTCAGTGTAGAATCATTGGTCTCCTGACTTGCTCGATGCTGATAGCTGCAAATTCCGCACTTGTGCCATCCTCTTCGTTTTACAGTAGCAGTTGCAACTTACACCCGGAATTGTTTGTTGGATGCATTCCAATATCTGTCTTCCTCTACAGTTCTTACCCTCAACATCTGCCTCTAGCACAATGGAAGTTAATCCCGGCGTCTTGAGAGATTTCCTGTCATGCTGTTCCCCCTCATTCTCAATATTTTCAATGTTCCTTTCTTCACTGATTCTGAGGAGAATCGCTTTATTTCTTGACTTATCAGTCCACCTAATTTTCAACGTTCACCTGTAGCACCATTTCTCAGACGCTTCGAGTCTCTTCATTTTCGGTTTTTCCACAGTCCATGACTCACTACCATACAATGTTGTGCTTCAAGTGTGTCAATTCCCAAAAATATATTCCTCAGATTAAGGCCGATGCAGATACTAGCAAACCACCTATTTTTCCTATAACTGAATTATGGTGAGTCACGTAACGTTACCGCTGGATATATTTCGTAAACCACATCAAATACTGACGAACCGATTCCATAGACCGAACGTGAGGGGAGGGGCTAGTGTGATTGTTTAATACAAACCATAAAAAAATGCACGGAAGTATGTTTTTTTAACACAAACCTAGTTTTTTTTAAATGGAACCACGTTAGTTTTGTTAGCACATCTGAACATATAAACACATACGTAATCAGTGCCGTTTGTTGCATTGTAAAATGTTAATTACATCCGGAGATATTGTAACCTAAAGTTGACGCTTGAAACCTCCGACGTTCAATTGCGTGTTGTAACAAACACGGGCCACGGTCGGCGAGCAGCATCTGCAGGGACATGTTTACGATGACGACCGTGTTTACGAGTATGGCTGTAGTGCACTGTTGTGGTTTGGTCTAGCTGTCGCAGTGTCCGCATGTAGCGCTTGCTGCTATTGTTATTCTGCATTCGTCTCTTCACAAAACCAACCGTAGTACACCGTGTTACCAGACGTCTGTGATAGTGTAGTGTTGTAGGAACTGTGACCATTGTGTATTCGAACTCTAAAAAGGCTGAGATGATACTCATCTATGGCGAGTGTCGACGAAATGCAGCTGAAACCTGCAGGGTGTATGCAGAACGGTACCAGGACAGAGAGCATCCAACGTGCCGCACATTGCAAAACATCTACCGCCGACTGTATGCAACACGTATGGTCGTAGCACGCAAACGGGTCCGTAACAGACCCGTCGCAGGAGAAGCGGGTGCAGTTGGTGGGTTAGCTGCTGTTGCCACGAACCCACACATGAGTACACGGGACATTGCGAGAGCCGGTGGACGGAGTCAAAGTAGTGTCATGCGCATACTGCATCGTCACCGCTTTCACCCGTTTCATGTGTCGCTACATCAGCAATTACATGGTGATGACTTTAATCATCGAGTGCAATTCTGTCAATGGGCATTAACAGAGAATGCGTTGCAGTTCTACCTGTTTACCGATGAAGCGGGTTTCACAAACTACGGGGCAGTGAATGAATTACGGAACATGCATTACTGGTCCGTGGACAATCCTCGCTGGCTCAGACAGGTAGAGCGACAGCGACCGTGGACTGCAAATGTATGGTGCGGAATCATTGGCGACCACTTCATTGGTCCTCACTTCATTGCAGGGGCCCAAACAGCTGCAACATACATCGCGTTTCTACAGAATGATCTGCCAACGTTGCTCGAAAATTTCCCACTGGAAACGCGTCGACGTATGTGATATCAGAATGATGGTGCACCTGCACATTCCGCAATTCACACTAGGCTGATCCTTGACAGGCTGTTCGACGGGCGTTTCATAGGACGTGGAGGACGCATGAATTGGCCAGCCCGTTCTCCTGATCTTACACCTCTGGGCTTCTTTCTGTGGGGTACGTTAAAGGAGAATGTGTACCGTGATGTGCCTACAACCCCAGAGGATATGATACAACGTATTGTGGCAGCCTGCGGCGACATTACACCAGATGTACTGAGGCGCGTACGACGTTTCATTGAACATCTATTGGCCTGACATGTCGGGACACACTCTATTCCACTACATCTACAACTACATTGATACTCCGCAAGCCACCCAACGGTGTGTGGCGGAGGGCACTTTACGTGCCACTGTCATTACCTCCCTTTCCTGTTCCAGTCGCGCATGGTTCGCGGGAAAAACGACTGTCTGAAAGCCTCCGTGCGTGCTCTAATCTCTCTAATTATACATTCGTGATCTCCTCGGGAGGTATAAGTAGGGGGAAGCAATATATTCGATACCTCATCCAGAAACGCACCCTTTCGAAACCTGGCGAGCAAGCTACACCGCGATGCAGAGCGCCTCTCTTGCAGAGTCTGCCACTTGAGTTTATTAAACATCTCCGTAACGCTATCACGGTTACCAAATAACCCTGTGACGAAACGCGCCGCTCTTCTTTGGATCTTCTCTATCTCCTCCGTCAGACCGATCTGGTACGGATCCCACACTGATGAGCAATACTCAAGTATAGGTCGAACGAGTGTTTTGTAAGCCACCTCCTTTGTTGATGGACTACATTTTCTAAGCACTCTCCCAATGAATCTCAACCTGGTACCCGCCTTACCAACAATTAATTTTATATGATCATTCCACTTCAAATCGTTCTGCACGCATACTCCCAGATATTTTACAGAAGTAACTGCTACCAGTGTTTGTTCCGCTATCATATAATCATACAATAAAGGATCCTTCTTTCTATGTATTCGCAATACATTACATTTGTCTATGTTAAGGGTCAGTTGCCACTCCCTGCACCAAGTGCCTATCCGCTGCAGATCTTCCTGCATTTCGCTACAATTTTCTAATGCTGCAACTTCTCTGTATACTACAGCATCATCCGCGAAAAGCCGCATGGAACTTCCGACACTATCTACTAAGTCATTTACATATATTGTGAAAAACAATGGTCCCATAACACTCCCCTGTGGCACGCCAGAGGTTACTTTAACGTCTGTAGACGTCTCTCCATTGATAACAACATGCTGTGTTCTGTTTGCTAAAAACTCTTCAATCCAGCCACACAGCTGGTCTGATATTCCGTAGGCTCTTACTTTGTTTATCAGGCGACAGTGCGGAACTGTATCGAGGCGACAGTGCGGAACTGTCCGTAATTGAGAACGGAAACCACGTGTGTATGTGTACCTCACCTCTCATGGTAACGTACATGTGCGTCAGTGAAAAAGACCAATAAAAAGGTGTTAGCATGTGGACGTAATGTGCTGTTCCAGTCTCTTCTGTACCTAAGGTCCATCACCGTTCCCTTTGGATCCCTACGTAATTCGGTGCTCTCTAATACACACGATCGAACAGCGGAGGAGTGGTACTCAAGCGCCAACTATAGGTTACAATATCTGCGGATGTAATTAACATTTTACAATGCAACAAACGGCACTGATTACGTATTTGTTTATATGTTCAGATGTGCTAACAAAACTAACGGGGTTCCATTTAAAAAAACGTAGGTTTGTGTTAAAAAACATACTTCCGCGCATTTTTTATGGTTTGTATTAACCAATTACACTATCCCCTCTCCTTACGTTCGTTCTGTGGAATCGATTCGTCAGTATTTGATGTGGTTTACGAAATACATCCAGCGGTAACGTTAGGTGACTCACCCTGTATATATATCTTTTTAATTAAAAATATCTTGCGTCATTACACGATGTCGAAAGCTTTTTCCTGGTCGATAAATCCTGTAAACGTGTCTTGATTTTTCTGAAGTGTAATCAAACGAAATTTCTGACTGAATTGGGGAGTTATGGGTAGGGAAGTCGTGACATTTTAGTTTGGATGGAGGCTGGATGATAAAACCAGAAGTATCTTCAGGCAAGTCACACAGATGTGTATCTCAATCCCTGCTGTTTATATTGTGTATTATCGACCTAGCACAATGTTAAGAGCAAAATCATTCATTTTGTAAATTATATTAAGTCCAAGAATTGACAAGCAAGGCAAATTTTGAGAATACAATACCTACTGATGACTTCACTGAAAGTAGTGATAAAGTCACTCTGCAACGGCGCAGTTTGGTCAGGTAACTGTAATTTGTAGCTCTTTGAGTTTCCTTAGAACCCTGTCTTAGCCTTAAGCGATGTACAGTTTACTTCACCCTAAATAAGCTGTTTAAAATCCAGGCTGCACTATGCGTATCAGCAGTGCATAAAACCTATTTATTGCTGCAAGAAGGTCACTTTCGAGCATGCAACTGAAGCTACTCAACGAATCTAGTACATATAGCCGCTGACTGATGGACCCCTGCAGCCACTGAGACGGAGCACAGACGCTATAGTGGTAATAACGTACACATCGAAGCATGTGAATCTTCTCGCTCGCAGCAGCGGCATTTACTTGCCTAAAAAAGCTACATCTGTCGAGAGTTGGTCGACATCTAATGGTTAGCAGAATATGGAATCCGTGGGTTCAGGAGGGTAATACGGAACGCCGTGCTGGATCCCAACGGCCTCAAGGCACTGGGACGAATCGTAGACACAACGCGCGAATAATTTACACAGGGTGGCATGTGAAAACTAAAGAATTGTGGAAGAAGCCAGAATGTTCTCAGGGCAATAAGGACGATGCTTATAAATCAACACCGGTAGATTCTTAGACAAAGCACAAATATGAGACTGTTCAGGTTGCACATAGAGATATCCGTTACAAAGAAGTGTTGTGTAGCTGCTTTCACAGCATCTAAAGTATGCAGAAAAACATCAGAGTAATATACGATCAACGGTGGCAACAGCCTTGACGGTGAAAACATGGGGAAGACGGCAATTCTCGAGTCACCCACCAATCCACACAAGGTAAAAACCTTCCACTCTGTACTGAGAGCGTCCTCATGAAACGGAGGTCGGTTATTAGGTGGGATTGCAAATTAAGTCCGCGAATGAGAACGCCAAAATTTCGAGGAATCGTTGAGCTTAGCGAGGGGGTGAGAAGTGGACAGTCAGTGAGACAGTGCAGAAGAAGGAAGACACGGGGCGCTTCCATCCTTCACCTACATCCGCCTTCCGACAGCGTGACAGCGCTGCTTTGGCCAAGCAATCCACAATAAGCTTCCAACGTGAAGACCAGTCCGGGCCCTCTCCACAAATCCGCGAGTCGCCGATGGGAGAAGACGACTCGTGTAGCATGCAGCTCCGAGACAACACAACGCCTGTCACCGAGATAATACACGGCAAATAACGACAAAGAGTGGTGAAATAAGATGACTCATTCCCCCCTCCTTATCCTTAACAACTGAGTCGTGCCCAACTCCTGTCAGATTGGCCCCAAGGTTTGTGATTTTGTTTTGTTTTGTGTAAATGAGACTGAAGAATCTGAATTTCTCTCAAGCTTTAATCAATTAATTAATTTGTTCCATTCATACATCAGCCCCTTAATCTCATAATCTTCTGCTGTTTGAGTTCACTGAATTACTGTTGTCACTTAATCGTTAGCTCTCGGGGGGTGGGGTCAATACAATTAGTACTCTGCATATCATTTTATGTAAGACGTCAAAGAATTCTCAGTCCACTGCAGTTTTTGGTGCACAGCGCGAGGCCATCTGATTATTCATCTACATCTCATTTCATAAGGTAATTCGAAAAGTCCGTCCTGTGTTCTATTTGTATTATTAGAGTAAAAGAATTTTATATTTCCATAACCATACCCACTGAGGATCAAGATAATATTTATTGTTCTTAAAGTATTTCTCATCCCAAGTTAGAGACTACACAGTCCATGACTATTTAATTTATATGGGACAACTAAGGAAAAAAGTATCAAAAAAGTATTTAAAGGGAAAGAAGAAAAAATTAAGGAATACTACTAGCGATTTTGGTCTCTTGTAGTGGTCAGTGGTCGAGGTCCTTCTGGTATACAGGGTGGTCCATTGATCGTGACCGGGCCAAATATCTCACGAAATAAGCATCGAACGAAAAAACTACAAAGAACGAAACTTGTCTAACTTGAAGGAGGAAACCAGATGGCGGTATGGTTGGCCCGCTAGATGGCGCTGCCATAGGTCAAATGGATATCAACTGCTTTTAAAAAAATAGAACCCCCCATTTTTTGTTACATATTCGTGTAGTACGTAAAGAAATAAGAATGTTTTAGTTGGACCACTATTTTTGCTTTGTGATAGATGGCACTGTAATAGTCACAAACATATGGGTGACAATTTTAGACGAACAGTTGATCCAGGTAGTTTTTTTTTAATTAAAATACTGAACGTTGGTACGTTTGAACATTTTATTTCAGTTGTTCCAATGTAATACATGTATCTTTGTGAACTTATCATTTCTGAGAACGCATGCTGTTACAGTGTGATTACCTGTAAATACCACATTAATGCAATAAATTCTCAAAATGATGTCCGTCAACCTCAGTGCATTTAGCAATACGTGTAACGACATTCCTCTCAACAGCGAGTAGTGCGCCTTCTCGTAATGTTCGCTCATGCATTGACAATGCGCTGACGCATGTTGTCAGGCGTTGTCGATGGATCACGTTAGCAAATATCCTTCAACTTTCCCCAGAGAAAGAAATCCGGGGACGTCAGAACCGGTGAACGTGCGGGCCATGCTATGGTGCTTCGACGAACAATCCACCTGCCATGAAATATGCTATTCAGTACCGCTTCAACCGCAAGCGAGCTATGTGCCGGACATCCATCATGTTGGAAGTACATCGCCATTCTGCCATGCAGTGAAACATCTTGTAGTAACATCGGTAGAACATTACTTAGGAAATCAGCGTAAATTGCACCATTTAGATTGCCATCGATAAAATGGGGGGCAATTATCCTTCCTCCCATAATTCCGCACCATACATTAACCCGCCAATGTCGCTGACGTTCCACTTGTCGCAGCCATAGTGGATTTTCCGTTGCCCAATAGTGCATATTATGCAGGTTTACGTTACCGCTGTTGGTGAATGACGCTTCGTCGCTAAATACAACGCGTGCAAAAAATCTGTCATCGTCCCGTAATTTCTCTTGTGCCCAGTGGCAGAACTGTACACGAGGTGCAAAGTCGTCGCCATGCAATTCCTGGTGCATAGATATACGGTACGGGTGAAGTCGATGTTGATGTAGCATTCTCAACACCGAGGTTGTTGAGATTCCCGATTCTCGCGCAGTTTGTCTGCTACTGATATGCGGATTAGCCGCGACAGAAGCTAAAACACCTACTTGGGTATCATCATTTGTTGCACGTCGTGGTTGACGGTTCACATGTGGCTGAACACTTCCTGTTTCCTTATACAACGTAACTCTCCGGCGAACGGTCCGGACACTTGGATGATGTCGTCGAGGACAGCACACATAGCACACGCCCGTTGGGCATTTTGATCACAATAGCCATATATCAACACGTTATCGACCTTTTCCGCAATTGGTAAACGGTCCATTTCACCACGGGTAATGTATCACGAAGCAAATACCGTCCGCACTGGTGGAATGTTACGTGATACCACGTACTTAAACGTTTGTGACTATTACAGCGCCATCTACCACAAATCGAAAATAGTGATCCATATTTCTTTACGTACTACACGAATATGTAATAAAAAATGAGGGTTACTATTAAGAAAAACAGTTGATATCCGTCTGACCTATGGCAGCGCCATCTAGCGGGCCAACAATAGCGCCATCAGGTTTTCCCTTTCAAGCTAGCCGAGTTTCGTTCTCTGTAGTTTTTTTCGTTTGGTGCTTATTTCGTGAGATATTTGGCCCGGTCACTATCAATGGACCACCTTGTATATGTTCCAATGTGACACCTTTAATTGGACAGAAACAATACAGCTGCTTACGTGCCGACGTGAACAGAAGCAGCACGCCAAGGGCGATTAGCAGTGATGCACGCAACTGGCGACAAGAGGCTCACTGCAGCGGCGATTCACGTGACAAGCTACAAGGCGGCTAAGACTGAACCAAATACGAAGCTCTGCGTCTCTCGTGCGACAGGGCACATAAGGTTCAATGTAAAGCGAAACGCCTGTGCTCTGCATCTGGACGCATTACCTCCCTTTCGAAAGGACGGTAATGGCAGGGAAGTGACTACATTCGCAAGCGAGCATATACCACGTGCTGCAGTGCCTCTCAGAAAGCCCAACGATGAATGAGTGTCGCTACGCTACAGCCGACATTCTGTTCTAAGTGTAGGCACGTTAGTCTGGTGTGTATACTTGCGCATAGGGTTAGAAAGAATAGCACAGTGCAGGAAACGGGTGGTGTTTCTCACCGTACATGTTACTCTACTTACGTTACATGGAATTTACTTTTTGAAATCATATTATATCGGTTCCTAACGCTTCCTAACTGATTAATTCTGGTGTGATGCATAATGTTGCTACCGTGAGAACAGTACTGCGTTGGACATGCCAACAGCGCAAATTGTTTCTCGCGAATTGTTGCCTGTGGAAGGCCACGTTGATCCAATCATAAAGAAAGGGTCCAACACATCTGTAAATTCGCTAATTTACCTCCTAGAGGTATGCTTACCTCGCAGCTTGTAACGTTCTCTGGATGTCCCAACTGGCCATCTAACTCAAAAATTGTAGCCACATACAAGCATACAGTCGACTGTAAATAATGGAATGGCAAGCGCATGTAACAAGAAACGCTGTTCATCCAACCGGGCCACAGGTACCCCTTGATACAAGTCAAAAATCTCAATGATTCCGTTACCACGGCAGTTCTATTACATAATGTGGCTGTATCAGCATAGGAACGCTTTGCTGTCATCTTTCGCAGAGCCCCGTGCTCAACAGTGTGAGGTGAACGGTATGCTCCGAATCGTACCTGCACTAGCATTGCACTCAGTGTCAGATCTGTCTGCTTTAAAGAGCGAGCAAGCTCCCAACCTTTACTTTCTATAATGACGTGTGGACGTCCAATACTCCGACGTCTACCCAGGGTTTCAAAGTCCTTCAAACGCTCTCGACAGATGCTGGCGACAGCAGCACGTGAACACCAGCACAGCGTCGCCGTTTCCGCCATGCTCTTACGCAGCAGCCTAGACATAACACTATGACCTTTGTGTAAGTACACTACTGGCCATTTACGAAGATGACGTGCTACAGACGCGAAATTTAACCGACAGGAAGAAGATGCTGTGATATGGAAATGATTAGCTTTTCAGAGAATTCACACAAGGTTAGCGCCGGTGGCGACACGTGTGACGTGCTGACATGAGGAAAGTTTCGAACCCATTTCTCATACACAAACAGCAGTTGACGGCGTTACCTGGTGAAACGTTGTTGTAATGCCTCGTGTAAGGAGAAGAAATGCGTACTATCATGTTTCTGACTTTGATAAAGGTCGGATTGAAGCCTATCGCGATTGCGGTTTATCGTATCGCGACATTGCTGCTCGCGTTGGTTGACATCTAATGGTTAGCAGAATATGGAATCCGTGGGTTCAGGAGGGTAATACGGAACGCCGTGCTGGATCCCAACGGCCTCGTATCACTAGCAGTCGAGATGACAGGCATCTTATCCGCATGGCCGTAACGGATCGTGCAGCCACGTCTCGATCCCTGAGTCAACAGATGGGGAAATTTGCAAGACGACAACCACCTGCACGAACAGTTCGACGACGTTTGCAGCAGCATGGACTATCAGCTCGGAGACCACGGCTGCGGTTACCTTTGACGCCTCATCAGACAGGAGCGCCTGCGATGGTGTACTCAACGACGAACCTGGGTGCACGAATGGCAAAACGTCATTTTTTCGGATTAATCCAGGTTCTAATTACGGCATCATGATGGTTGCATCCGTGTTTGGCGACATCGCGGTGAACGCACATGGGAAGCGTGTATTCGTCATCGCCGTACTGGCGTATCACCCGGCGTGATGGTATGGGGTGCCATTGGTTACACGTCTCGGTTACCTCTTGTTCGCATTGACGGCACTTTGAACAGTGGACGTTACATTTCAGCTGTGCTACGACCCGTGGCTCCACTCTTCATTCGATCCCTGTGAAACCCTACGTATCAGAAGGATAACGCACGACTGCATGTTGCAGGTCCTGTACGGGCCTTTCTGGATACAGAAAATATTCGACTGCTGCCCTGGCCAACACATTCTTCAGATCTCTCACCAACTGAAAACGTCTGGCCAATGGTGGCCGAGCAACTGGCTCGTCACAATACGCAAGTTACTACTCTTGATGAACTGTAGTATCGTGTTGAAGCTGCATAGGCAGCTGTACCTGTACACGTCATCCAAGCTCTGTTTGACTCAATGCCCAGGAGTATCAAGGCCGTTATTACGGCCAGAGGTGGTTGTTCTGGGTACTGGTTTCTCAGGATCTGTGCACCCAAATTGCGTGAAAATGCAATCACATGTCAGTTCCAGTATAATATATTTGTCCAATGAATACCCTTTTATCATCTGTATTTATTCTTGGTGTAGCTGTTTTAATCGCCAGTAGTGTAGTTATTAAAGGAAAAAAACCTTTAAACAAAATTAATCACACTAAACTTATCACAGGTTCCTCAATTAACAAAAAACAACTCTAGATGAGGTGCTTCTGAAACGTTACTGGAACGAGCAAACATCACACTTTTAGTTTTGTAAGATTGGCAAACTGCCTGTTGGCTTTTGTCTCGGGTTTTTCGTAAGACTGCGGTGCCCGATGCTCACCCTGAGTAATTGAACCACGAAGTATAGCTTGAATGACTCCATCAAATTGGCTCTCCACCCATCATTAGCCACGGCGAAAGCTAAACAGAGGACTAGCCTCGTCTGTGCCACATCTATCCCCAGGCTGACGCAAATACGGAACAGCACGATAATAAAGCACAGCTAATTCGCTGAAGCAGAATGCTTACCTTTACACAGCACAACGAACTGATACATAAACTCTAAGCAGGCAGGCACGTGTCGCAGTGCAACAAGTCAGCGCAAGTTCACCAGCAGAACAGATAACATATTTCATCACACATGTATTACCCACAGTATGTGTTGGCCATCACTGTGCAATCTGCCAACAGAGTTTCATCAGTGTCACTTGCCCGTCCGAACGCCGACTGCCGCAAGACAATCTGTGCCTGGTATCTTCAAGCCTACGAGCGTTACCCCCACCACATACTGACGAGACAGACCCAGCACGCAACAGTAAACTCTTTGCAGTCGGCATTGACCGTCTCACCTTTCACTGGACGTGTATTAAAAATCCACTATTACAATTTCAGTCACTTGATCATTTCAAAGTGGGTGACAGGTGCTGTAAGCACAGCAGTCAGTCATCACGTTATTTTTATTCCTTGTGCTGATGACTACTAGAATGCTCAGAGCACCTGTTATCCTCATTAAAATGACTAAAAGGTTGAAACTGCAATAACGGATTTTTAATAAACGTACAGTCAATTGAGAAAATGAAGTCTTTCAATGAATTTTGCCAGGCTGTGAATGCACAGCAAATACAACTGGATATGGGACTTACCACCTCAATACAAGTTAATATGAGTAGCTCAAAACGTACATACACGCAGGATATATAAGTACATTTTTATGAGCATAGGAAGGTGATCGGCTCTGGCCTTGATGGAGGAACCATCGTGTCACTTCGTGAAATGATTTAGGGAAACCACACAAAACGAAAATCAGGATTTCCGGACGGAGTAGACTCCATCGTCCCGACTGACAAGTCGATGTCTTAACAACAACCTTGGATCACTCTGTTGGTCCCTACTGTACACCTTTCTTCGATTTGCACACAATTTACCCCAGATAACTTATAAAACATAGTTTTGCACTTCATCATTGCACACACACTAAGAACCCCTTTCGGTTACTCCTGGACCATGAACATGCTGCTGTACCCCTTCCACTAATTCCAGTATGTTCAGAAAACTGATTTCAAGCCCGTAAACATGCGACTATGCACCATACACATCTTGTTGCACTCCTCTCAGTTCACCTGAAAAACTGAGTCAATGTCCTTATGTGATATGTTATATGCTGAGCTCAGGAGAATGACAGTGCATTACCATCGAACACTGTGGATGTGGTACCTGATGTCCTTGTACGAGTAATGCAGTGGGATTATGTATTGTAATGTAGTCATGTTTATCTTACCAAGCAGATGTATTTCAATCACGTTTTTCCTCTCGAATGTTTTCTGCATGGCCGTAACTGCACCATTAAGTGGACTACGCCTGTTAGTATGTACGAACCGTTTTGCATCTATGCTTCTACATTGCAGCTTCTGTCTTACTGCTTGTTCTTGCCACATATGCTTCAAGGTACTAACCAATCTAAAAGCATACGACTTGTAATAGACTTAATTATTAGTCGCTCAATGACGTAAATATGGATGTAATGTTCAGTGCGCGACAATTATTCTCTTTACACACTCTACATGCTTGTGAATAATTTGTTTTGTAGTTTAATGCACCTTGTGTCAATCTTCGTGATATGGGAAGTAGTGATATCTATGGTCATGAGTTGTTTTTACTTAGTTCAGAGTGTGTTTACTGTAAATACTGGTGTATCTACGTGCGTGCGTGTGCGTGTGTGTGTGTGTGTGTGTGTGGCTGTGTGTGTGTGTGTGTGTGTGTGTGTGTGTGTAAGTTGTCCGAATTAATTGTTCATAGGTACTACACGACAGCGCAACGTATCTCAACCTAGAACTGTCAATTCGTTTTATAGACATTTCGTTAAGTTATTCCTAAATGTTATTAATTTTTGCAAGCACCACGACTCTATTATCGAGCCTCACACTGTTCGGAAAGTAATGTTTCTGTAACACCATATAGTGAGGAGCCGGTACGGGCTTGGAACTAGGGAATTCAAAAAGCGATATATCTCATTCTTATTTAGTTTATGTGATGATAATGTCAGTTTTTCCTAGTAATTTTTTGACAAGTCCTTTGAAAGTGATGGTTCACTCAAGCAGAATTATATAAATAAAAGTTTTAATTCGAACATTAGCGCTTTGGATCAAGGCTATCTCCTCCAAAGAGACAGACGAAGGGAAGAAGGCGCGCCTGCTCCTGCTCTGTTTTTAATTACGGCGCGCTGAGCTGGTGCGGACAGGGGACTCATGAATCAGCGGCAGATGGTGCGCCTAGCAGTGAGCAACCCGCGCGCCACGGCGAGCCAACCAGTCTCTCGCGGAGAGGATTCCGCGTCGGCTGCAATTTCTTCCAGAGCTGGCGAAGCCCTGCCCTCATATTTCATAGCTGTCCGTCGTATTTCTTCCTACCCGTCTGACTACATCTGTAGCCGCAGCAATCAGTTTTACGACTCGCGCTATAAGCTGCCTCGATCCTGGACGCTTCTTAAAATATAATTTAGTGTTTCCTATTTCCAGAGATTTTTTATACAGTTGCTCAACAAAGCCAATGATAATGAATTAAATATTCTAGATTCCTCCATTTCATGAAAGTTATGAGACAGCGCTGGCCTCTTGCAGATTACAAGATTGTGAATTAATTTCTTGTCTCTAATCAGAGTATGTGATGTGGCGACTAAATTTGAATAACTATATGTCTCAGACAGGGATCAGAATGCTGAAATGCAGATCCTTGTCTTTCACGGACAGTCTGGTGGAAAGAGCAAGAGCCTCTCTCACACAGAAGCAATGATTCGATTTGTAAGGCTTGCAAAGCTGCTGTAATGGGCGGCACAACAAACGAAAGTGATGTAGCTTCAAAACTGGTCCAGCACAAAATTCTACCTTATCATACTCAGTGAAATAAACAGATTCCCTCTCACCAATGTCGCCATTTACTTACGACAAAAGCTTAAAGAATAACTTCTTTTCTCAGAGTATCATCTGCAACCTACGTCCTCAGATGTTTGCTGGATGTATTTCAATCTGTGTTTTCTCTCTACAGTTTTTACCCTCTACAGCGCCCTCTAGTACCACGGAAGCCATTCCCTGATAACTTAACAGACGTCCTACCATCCTGCCCTTCTTCTTGTCACTGTTTTCCACATATTCCTTTCCTCGCCGATTTTGCGGAGAACCTGCTCATGCCTTGTGTTATCAGTCCACCTGATTTTCAGCGTTCTTCTGTAGCACCACTTCTCAGATTCTTCGATTCTTTTCCCATTTTCCCATAGTCAGTGTGTCACTACGGCAGAATGCTGTGCTCCATATCTATATCCTCAGATTATTCTATCACACATTAAGATCTATGTTTGATACATCTCTCTTGGTCACTCTGCTTCTTGTATTCTCCTTGCTCCACCCGTCACGGGTTATTTTGCGTGCATAGGTAAGGGAATTCCTTAACGTCATCTACTTCGTGATCACCAACCCTGATGTTACATTTCTAGGTTTCTCAATTCTGCTACTACTCATTACTTTCGTCTTATCTTTCGATTTGCTCTCAATCCATGCTCCGTACTTATTAGACTGCTCATTCCATTCAGCAGATCCCGTAATCTTCTTCACTTTCACTGAGGACAGCAATGCCATCAGCAAATCTTATCAGTGATATCCTTCCACCATTGACTTTTAATACGATTCTTGAACCGTTTTTTTTCTTTCCGTCATTGTCCGTTCGGTCTATAGATTGGACAGTAGAGGCAAAGGATTACATCCCCCTCATGCATCCTTTGTAATTCTACAAATTCGTTCTTGGTCAGCCAGTCTTATTGTTGCCATTTGGTTCTTGTACGTACTGGATATTAAACGTCTTTCCCTCCAGCTTACCCCTACTTTCCTCAGAATTTAGAACATATTACACCAACTGACGTTGTCGAACGCTTTTTCCATGTTAACAAAGCCTATGAATATTTCTTGATTTTTCTTTAGTCTTGCTCCATTATACCACAGCGTCATGATTGCCTCTCTGATGCCTTTAACTTTCTTAAAGCTGAAGTTATCACCTAACACATCCTCCACTTTCCGTTCTTCTGTACATTATTATTGTCAGCAACTCGTATGTATGAGCTGTTAAGGTGATGCTACGATAATTTTCACACTTGTCGACTCTTGCTATCTTCGGAATTGAGTGAATGATATTGTTTAAAATTCATTTCACACCAACGTGGAGATCCGTATTGTTGCCATTTTAGAAATTCTGACGGAATGTTATCTATCCCTTCTGCGTTAATCGATCTTAAGTCTTCCAAAGCTCTTTTAATTCTGATTCTAGTACCCCCTATCTCTTCTATACCTATCACTTTTTCTTTTTCTATCATCTCATCAGACAAGCATTTTCCCTCATAGAGGTGTTCAATGCACTCCTTCCACTTATCTGCTCTCTCTTCTACATTTAACAGAGGATTTCCCATTGCACTCTTAATGTTACCGCCCTTACTTTTAATTTAACGGAAGATTGTTTTGATTTTTCTATACGCTGAGTCAGTTCTTTCGACAATCACTTCTTTTTCACATTATTCATCTAGCCATTTTGCTTTAGCTTCCTTGCATTTCTTATTTGTTTCATTCGCTAATCACTTGTATTTCTGTGCACCTGAATTTCTCTGAACATTTTTGTACTTCCTGCTTTCCTCGATCATCTGAGGTATTTCTTCTGTTGCTCGTGGTTACTCCGCAGTTACCTTCTTTGTACCAATGTTTTTCTCTTCAAGTTCTGTGATTGCCATTTTTACGGTTGTCCATCCCTCTTCAACTGAACTGCCCACTGGACAGTAGCTAAAACCTCAGATCTTCAAGCCTTTTTCTTCATTTCTTAGTACTTTCGGAATTCACTTCGTTGCTTATTGATTTTCTGTGGCTAGTCTCTTAAACTTCAGCCCAATCTTCAACTTAATTGTCCGTCTGTATCTGCTCCTGGTAGGCCTTACAATCCAGTAATTAATTTTGGAATCTTTCACTGATCATGATGTAATCTAACTGAAATCTTCCCATATCTTCTGGCATTTTCCAAGTATACTTCATCCTCTTGTGATTCTTGGGTAGAGTATTCACTATTACTAGCTGAAATGTATTGCAGAACTCATTTATAGTGCCATGCTCATCCAGTAACCCTTTCACCTACTCCTCGTGGTTAGAGTATTTGATATCACTAGTTGAAATTTATTGCAGAACTCATTTCTAGTGCCATGATCATCCAGGAACCCTTTCATCTGCTCCTTGCCCTGCAGCAGCATTCCAATCTCCATGACTATCAGATTTTCATCTCCCTCTGCGTACTGATACGTTATCTACCTCTCCATCTTCTGCCTGTAGTGTCGCCATGTATACCTCAACTATCGTTTCTTATGTTGGTTTGCTGTCGATTAAGATGACAATAACCGTATTACTGAACTGTTCACAGCAACTGACTCTCTGTCCTACCTTCCTACTTATAACGAATCCTACTCCCGTACGCCATTTTCCGATACTACTGATATTACCCTATACTCATCTGACCAGAAATCCGTATTGTCTCCTCGTTTTTCTTCACTGATCCCCACTACGTCTAAATCGGGCCTTAGCATTTCTCTTTTCAGATTCTCAGGGTCCCCTACCACGTTCAAACTTCTGACTTGACACGCCCCGACTAGTGGGACATAATTCTTTTGTTAGTGAGACATAATTCTTTTGTTGGTTATTTAATGTTTTTCTCTTGGTCACCTACCCCTTGGTAATCCCCTCTCGGAGATCCTAACGGGAAACTAGTTCGGAATCTTCAGCCAATGGAGTGATTTTTCAGTTGCAGGGCACAGGTCCTACGCATACACTTTATGTGTCTTTAGTTAAGTGTCGGTCGCTGTGGCCGAGCGGTTCTAGGCGCTTCAGCCTGGAGCCGCGCCACCGCTAAGGTCGCAGGTTCGAATCTTACCTCCGGCATGGGTGTGTGTTTTGTCCTTAGGTTGGTTAAGTTTAAGTAGTTCTAAGTTCTAGGGGACTGATGACCTCAGATGTTACGTCCCATAGTGCTCAGAGCCATTTTGTCTATGATTAAGTGGTTTCCATTGCCTTCCGCATCCTCACGCCGTTGACTCTTCCACCTTTAGGGGCAGTTTCAGCCCCTAAAGGCGAGAGAATGCTCCGAACCTCTGTCGGCTCCTCTTTTCTCTTTGACATGGTCGTTGGCTGAGTGAAGGTGACCTCTTATGCTGTAAGTCTTCAGCAGCCGTTGCTAATGATTTCATGATTTTTATTCATATGTGAGCGGTGGTGTGTTACGAACTGGGGATCGAGGAAGTTTTGATTATCAATCAAAGACGCTAACTCTGGAGGACCACGGGTACCATCGGCTGTGGAGTTATCTACGCTTAATAATCACGATAATCAAAAAGCGACAAGTCATAAGCTATCCGTCTCTGCCTCTTTTGTTTCATTCTGTCGTACTAAGTCGCGAAGCACTGAGAATGAAGACAAATCCGTCTATTATGGCAAGGACTGAAATATAGTTTACGCAGATATGGAAGACACAAACCATAATGAAAAAATATGGAAAAAGAAGTTACCTCTAGTAAATTCGCCACGGTTGAGGAACAGAATGGCTTAAAAGAAAGGACCTATTTCAGCCTTCACCTCTAGCACATTCCTTAATGGTTGAGATACAGCATGTTGTAAGACCAATGAACAGCGGACGGGAAGGAGAACAGCAGACTGATAAACATCAAAACTGGAGAAACCATCAGCACAACTGAAAGAATTCTGCTGTCTGTGCAGCAAGTGTAAATAAATGTAGTAAAAGCGACGGCTCGTTTGGAGCGAAGAAGATTAAATAATTTTTCTATAAATGTTAACACGTAACTGATAAAAAGGTCTGTGGTGTATTACATTGAATAACAGTACTTCACAGACGTGGAACGTGATTACGAGACGTAAGGAGAAAAGGACCAGTATGAGCTTGATTTATGGTGCTACGGATGGATCTCAACAATTTACAAACAGAAAAAACTTCTAAATCCTGAGGTGGTAATTTAACAAGACCGGAAAAGATCTCTATGAGAAGTTCTCAGCGGATGAATATGCGCACAAATATGAATGAATCATGACCCCACATCTAATTGCTAAATTAACTAAGTAATAATGTTTATCAAAGCAAGAGCGAGTGATGTATAGCAAGCAGAACATTTACAGACAGTGGTGAGTGCAGAACAAACGTGTAGTGCCCCGCATTAATTCAGGAAGACAATAAAAGAATCTTGAAAGTTCGACCAACAGTTAAATTAAATTATTATAATGCAGTAGAATCACGAAAGTAATAGTAGGTAACAAATAACTAAATCGCGACAAATTTTGCGTGAAAGCAAACTAAGAATTACTGGAAATCGACATGAAATATTTGATTGCTAACGAGGTTAGCGGAAATACTAAAGTTTCCAGGGGAATTGTCGCTAGAAGGAGGAGTGGATGGGATATTTTTATATTAGCGTATACAGCTGTTGTGGATTACATGTGGCCGGAACCGCGCGACTGCTACAGTCGCAGGTTCGAATCCTGACTCGGGCATGGATGTGTGTGATGTCCTTAGGTTAGTTAGGTTTAAGTAGTTCTGAGTTCTAGGGGACTGATGACAACAGATGTTAAGTCCCATAGTCCTCAGAGCCATTTGAACCATTTTTTGATCACATGTGCAGATGAACAAGTTACAGCTGAATAGGAAGAAATTAAATCAGAATCAAATAAAACGCCTCTACAGCGTAGGAAATACTGTAGAAGAAGGCGAAATTTGAATGAGCGGAAGTGAAGGGCAGTTTTTGCCTGATATTCTGCTGTATACCGATCTGTTAATTGATATAGTTGTCTTGGTTCCGTAGTATCTGCCTGTCTGAACTTATTCTGCACTGTGTCGTTAGGCACTTAACGATTCTGTTCGTAGAGTGGTTTTATGTGATGTTTCACAGCACACTGTAATCCATTTCGAACTATCATACTATTGCTCTTCAGCAAACACGTCAATTACAGAATCCTTTCGTAACCTAGTTAGCCGGCCGAAGTGGCCGTGCGGTTAAAGGCGCTGCAGTCTGGAACCGCAAGACCGCTACGGTCGCAGGTTCGAATCCTGCCTCGGGCATGGATGTTTGTGATGTCCTTAGGTTAGTTAGGTTTAACTAGTTCTAAGTTCTAGGGGACTAATGACCTCAGCAGTTGAGTCCCATAGTGCTCAGAGCCATCGTAACCTAGCCTTCACAATACGTAACCAGGAGCGTTGCCGTGCCTGATGCATTGCCCAGAGGTGGTTTTCCTTTTCCCTCTAATTGTGTACAGTTTGTGTTTCCTTCGTAGGGTACCTCTTTTAAAGCATCTTTTCACTACAGATAATCACTGTGTTCGTCCGTCTGCGTATGAAACATTTTCAGTGCAGTGCAGTCGTGACTTAACAATGTGGTTTCCGCACACTCTTCAGTATTTGTGAAATGTAAACACTCAAGGATGTAATACAATTAAATATTCCGGGCTCTTATGTCGTGGTGGGACGAATTGCTAGTTGAAGCCCAGCATTTCGTCCCCGTCTGTGGAGCACATCATCAATGGTGTTGAAGCTTTTTCGAATATCTGATAGACACTCTGGCTCGCCACTGACTGGAGACCGCTGTGACTGCCGACTACGTCTACTATCCGACCAAGTCCAGACCACCGCCTTCGACACTTCCACTGACTGCCCGCCGAAGACCTTCGCTTCCACTCCTGCGTGTCTGCCAACCAGGCCAGAACAATAAGCAACAGACAAGGGGAACGTACCAGGGTCGTGCCAACCAGGCCGGAACCATAAGCAACAGACGAGGGGAGCGTACCAGGGTCGTGCCAACCAGGCCAGGACATAAGCAACAGACAAGGGGAGCGTATCAGGGTCGTCCCACAGCCGCAAGTAGAAGTCCCATCTCCAAGTAATCCCCATTTCTAACTGAAGAGGAGATCACGGAGGCCTTGTCCATGCAACAAATAATGTCAATGAGCCTCTGCCAGAGCTACCAACCTCCCGTGATATCTTATGTAACCAGCCACAGTTGCACCCCTTGCACTATAGCACCGATGGGCTGGTTAACTCGTCGAATGGGTATTTTCCGATTAGGCTCCGCTGCTTCCTTGAGTAATCTGCCTTTATGCTGGCTAATACTGTACTCCATGTGCCTTGCTCATGCCATGTAATGTCACTCTTAAATTTACTTCTTGAAATTCATCATCTCGGAACGTGTTTGCCACCAATACTTCTCTCTTGACTATCCATTTACTGAACATGTATTTTCTTGTGGACATCGTTACTGATTCGCTCTTCCTCAATTTTTTATTTTAAATGAAGTCAGGAAACCCTTTCTGCTTAGCCGCATTGCACCGACAACGTCGGTGTTCTTACATGTTCATCTGTCAAATCTGGACTAATGTATCAGTTGCTCAGGCAAATCAATATCCCTTTCCGATCATATCATGAGTGAGCTGCAAACAGTTCTCTTCAGCATAGTAAACATACTTAAGTTTGTGTTTTTGGCAGTATAAACAATATATCAGTGTTTTCTAAATATTCCTTTCTTCCGATTCGGCGCAGTACCTCCTCATTCCTTAGCTTATCAGTCCACCACATTTTCAACATTTGACTGTTGCACCACATCTCAAATGCTTCAATTCTCTTCTGTTCCGGTGTTCCCACAGTCCATGTTTCACTACCATACAGTGCTGTACGCCAGACGTACATTCTTACAAACTTCTTCTTCAAATTAATGTCGTAATTTGATATTAGCAAACTTCTCTTAGCCAGGAATGCCCTTTTGGTCATTTCTAGTCTGCTTTCGATGTCCTTCTTGCTCTATCCTTCATTGGTTACTTTACTGCCTAGGTAGCAGAATCCCTTAACTTCATCTACTTCGTGACTGTCATCCTGATGTTAAGTTTCTCGCTGTTTTCATTTCTGCTACTTCTCATTACCTTCGTCTTGCTTCGATTTACTCTCAATTCATACTCTGTACTCATTAGACAGTTCATTCCATTCAGCGGATCATACACACCTGGAAATTGAAATAAGAACACCGTGAATTCATTGTCCCAGGAAGGGGAAACTTTATTGACACATTCCTGGGGTCAGATACATCACATGATCACACTGACAGAACCACAGGCACATAGACACAGGCAACAGAGCATGCACAATGTCGGCATTAGTACAGTGTATATCCACCCTTCGCAGCAATGCAGGCTGCTATTCTCCCATGGAGACGATCGTAGAGATGCTGGATGTAGTCCTGTGGAACGGCTTGCCATGCCATTTCCCCCTGGCGCCTCAGTTGGACCAGCGTTCGTGCTGGACGTGCAGACCGCGTGAGACGCCGCTTCATCCAGTCCCAAACATGCTCAATGGGGGACAGATCCGGAGATCTTGCTGGCCAGGGTAGTTGACTTACACCTTCTAGAGCACGTTGGGTGGCACGGGATACATGCGGACGTGCATTGTCCTGTTGGAACAGCAAGTTCCCTTGCCGGTCTAGGAATGGTAGAACGATGGGTTCGATGACGGTTTGGATGTACCGTGCACTATTCAGTGTCCCCTCGACGATCACCAGTGGTGTACGGCCAGTGTAGGAGATCGCTCCCCACACCATGATGCCGGGTGTTGGCCCTGTGTGCCTCGGTCGTATGCAGTCCTGATTGTGGCGCTCACCTGCACGGCGCCAAACACGCATACGACCATCATTGGCACCAAGGCAGAAGCGACTCTCATCGCTGAAGACGACACGTCTCCATTCGTCCCTCCATTCACGCCTGTCGCGACACCACTGGAGGCGGGCTGCACGATGTTGGGGCGTGAGCGGAAGACGGCCTAACGGTGTGCGGGACCGTAGCCCAGCTTCATGGAGACGGTTGCGAATGGTCCTCGCCGATACCCCAGGAGCAACAGTGTCCCTAATTTGCTGGGAAGTGGCGGTGCGGTCCCCTACGGCACTGCGTAGGATCCTACGGTCTTGGCGTGCATCCGTGCGTCGCTGCGGTCCGGTCCCAGGTCGACGGGCACGTGCACCTTCCGCCGACCACTGGCGACAACATCGATGTACTG
Source organism: Schistocerca piceifrons (assembly GCF_021461385.2). NCBI lineage: Eukaryota > Metazoa > Arthropoda > Insecta > Orthoptera > Acrididae > Schistocerca > Schistocerca piceifrons. The sequence goes on from NC_060141.1 coordinate 381,588,915, forward strand.
TGGAGACCTCACGCCCCACGTGTTGAGCAATTCGGCGGTACGTCCACCCGGTCTCCCGCATGCCCACTATACGCCCTCGCTCAAAGTCCGTCAACTGCACATACGGTTCACGTCCACGCTGTCGCGGCATGCTACCAGTGTTAAAGACTGCGATGGAGCTCCGTATGCCACGGCAAACTGGCTGACACTGACGGCGGCGGTGCACAAATGCTGCGCAGCTAGCGTCATTCGACGGCCAACACCGCGGTTCCTGGTGTGTCCGCTGTGCCGTGCGTGTGATCATTGCTTGTACAGCCCTCTCGCAGTGTCCGGAGCAAGTATGGTGGGTCTGACACACCGGTGTCAATGTGTTCTTTTTTCCATTTCCAGGAGTGTATAATTCTTCTTCACTTTCACTCAGAATAGCAATATCATCAGCATATTGTATCATTTATATCCTTTCACCTTGAATTTTAATTCCACTCCTGAACCTTTATTTTATATCCATCATTGCTTCCTCGATGTACAGACTGAACAGTAGGGGTGAAAGTCAACCTCCTTGTCTTACACCCTTATTTATACACTTCGTTTTTAGTCGTCCACTCATTATTCCCTCTTGGCTGTTGTACATATTGTATGTGACCCGTCTCTCCCTATAGCTTACACCAGCTTTTCTTAGAATTTCGAACATCTTGCACCATTTTACACTGACGAACGCCTTTTCCAGGTCAAAAAATCCTAAAACGTGTCTTGACTTTTCTTTAGTCTTGCTTCCATTATTAACCACAACGTCAGAATATCCTCTCTCGTGCCTTTACCTTTCCTAAAGCCAAACTGATCATCATCTAGTGCGTCCTCAATGTTCTTCTGTATAATATTCTTGTAATCAACTTGGATGCATGAGCTGTTAAGCTTATTGAGCGGTAATTCTCTTGCTGTCTTCGGAATTGTGTGGATGATGCTTTTCCGAAAGTCATATGTATGTCGCCAGACCCACACATCCTACACACCAAAGTAAATAGTCGATTTGTAGGCACTTTCACCAATGATTTTGGAAATTCTGATGGAATGTTATCTATCCCTTCTGGCCCGCCTTGATAGCCGCGCGGTCTAACGCGCTGCTTTCCGAGTGAAAAGGCGTGCCGGTCCCTAGCACGAATGCGCCCGTCGGATTAGTGTCGAGGTCCGGTGTGCCGGCCTGCCTGTGCATGGTTTTTAATGCGGTCTTCCATCTGCTTCGGTGAATGAGCGCTGGTTCCCCTTATTCCGCTTCAGTTATATTATGTTGGTGGTTGCTGAGCAAATATTGTCTCCACGTATGCGTACACAATAATTATTCTACCACTCAAACATTTGGGATTACATTCGTCTGGTATGATACGATCCCGGGAGGGGGGGGTCCACTGGGAACCGAACCGCACATTACCCTGAGTTCGGTGTGGGGCGGCGGTATGGTTGTTGAGCCTGTGCCCTGTTTAGGGGCTGTGAACCATTGAGGGCAATGTACGGGAGGAAGCCTCTCCGTCGTTTCTAGGTCCCCAGTTCAATACACAATACATACAATCCCTTGTGCCTTATTTATTCTTAAGTCCTCCAAAGCTCTTTTAAATTCTGATTCTAATACTGGGTCTCCTATCTCGTATAAATCGACTCCTGTTTCTTCTTCTATCACATCAGACAAATCTTCCGCCTCATAGAGGCTTTCAATGTGTTCTTTCCACCTATCCGGTATCTCCTTTGATTTAACAGTGGAATTACCGTTGCACTCTTAATGTTATGACCCTTGCTTTTAATGTCACCGAAGACTGATTTGACTTTCCTGTATGCTGAGCCTGCCCTTCCGACAATCATTTCTTTTTCGATGTCTTCACATTGTTTCTGCAGTCCTTTTGTCTTAGCATGCCTGCACTTTATATTTATTTCATTCTTCAGCGACTTGTATTTCTCTATTCCTGAGTTCCCGAAACATTTTTGGACTTCCTCCTTTCATCAATCAATTGAAGTACTTCTTCTGTTACCGATGGTTTCTTCTTTGTACCCATGTTTTCCTAGCCAACTCTGATGATCCTTTTTAGAGATGTCCGTTCCTCTTCAACTGCACTGCCTACTGAGCTATTCCTTATTGCTGTATCTATTGTCTTCGAGTACTTCAAGCGCATCACATCACTCCTTAGTACATCCGTATCCTACTTCTTTTGCGTATTTATTCTTCCTGACTTATGTGTTAAACTTCAACCTAATCTTCATCACTACTATATAGTGCTCTGAGTCTATATCTACTTCTGGGTACGCCTCACAATCCAGTATCTGATTTCGGAGTCTCTGTCAGACCATGATGTAATCTAACTGGAATCTTCCCGTATTAACTGGCCATTTCCAAGTATACCTCCTCCTCTTATGATCCTTGAACAGAGGGTTCGCTATTAGTAGCTGCAACTTGTTACAGAACTCAATTATTCTTTCTCCTCTCCCATTTCTTGTCGCAAGCCCGTATTCTCTTCTAACCTTTTCTTCTACTCTTTCCCCTACAACCGCATTCCAGTCCCCCATGACTATTAGTTTTTCGTTCCCCTTTACGTACTGTATTACCCTTTCAATTTCCCCATACACTTTATCCATCTCTTCATCTTCAGCTTGTGACGTCGGCATGTATACCAGAACTATCATTGTCGGTGTTGGTTTGCAATCGTTTCTGATAGGAACAACCCTTCACTGAGCTGTTCACAGTAACACACTCTCTGCCCTACCTTCCTATTTATAGTGAATCCTACACCCAATATACCATTTTCTGCTGATGTTGATATTGCCCTATACTCATCTGACCAGAGATCCTAGTCTTCTTTCACTTCACTTCACTGACCCCTACTATATCTAGATTGAGCCTTTACATTTCCCTTTTCAGATTGTCTAGTTTCCCTACCACGTTCAAGTTTCTGACATTAAAGGCCCGACTCGTTGGACGTTATCCTTCCGTTGTTTATTCAATCTTTTCCTCATGGTAACCTCCCCTTTGGTAGACCCCTCCTGGAGATCCGAATGGACGACTATTCCGAAATCTTTTCCAGTGGAGCGATCACCATAACACTTCTTTAATTAGAGGCCAAATCTCCTGTGGATACAAGTGACGTGTCTTTAATGCAGTGGTTTCCATTGCTTTCTGCATCCTCATGCAATTGATCATTGCTGATTCTTCCGCCTTTATGGGCAGTTTCCCACCCTTAGGACAAGAGAATGGCATGAACCTCTGTCCGCTTCTCCGCCCTCTTTGACCCAAGGCCGTTGGCAGAATGAGGTGTGACATCTTATGCCGGAAGTCTTCGGCTGCCAGTGCTTATTATTAATCAAAATTTAAGGAGCGGTGGGATTCGAATCCGGGACCGAAAACGTATTCGTTAGTAATAAGAGACGCGACTCATTTTTTAAGCTATGGAACTAGAAGACTTACATATAAAAAAGACCTTCAACTCTCACGTCTCCTTATTTTGGCAGTCATTCCATGCCAGTTTACAATATCTGGAAACCGTTGCCACTGGTGACTTATAAAAGACGTCGACTAATGCTCCGAATTGCTGTCTCAGTCAACAACACGCTACATTTCTAATTTTACGTCTTATAGACTGGCCGCTCTTCTTCCAACTGTTCTTTTTCTTAGCATTATTTACGCTTTTTTTAATCCAATGACGCGTTTTGCTCCGGTAATAAGGTGGCAAAATTTGTAAAATGTCAACTTGTCAAAGAAATTTAATTTCTTTCTCACTGACATGATGTTTGGTTTATGGGGCGCTGAACTGCGTTGACATCAGCGCACGTACAAAGTTCCAGTTTTTACACAGTTCCATTTTTTTACACAGACAAATCTAGCTACTGTCGATGATGATGAAATGATGAGGACAACAGAAACACCCAGTCCCAGGGTAGAGAAAAATCCTCAACCCGGCCGGGAATCGAACCTGTAACTCCGTGATCCAGAGGCAGTAACGCTAGCCACTACTTGGGACCTATACCTTCGCAGGCAAGTGATTTACCAGATTTTTTATTTATTTATTTATTTTTGTTTCGTTTTTTTGTATTCATGTAACTAATTTTTCTATTACAAAAAAGATCCTACAAATGCCGTAGCCGAGTGTCCGAGTCGTCTTTTTGTCTATTGCTAGGTGTTCTCCCTACTCCGTCCGTAATGGGTGAACATGCTCCAGGATTCTTGTTCACTTTCAGTAGCTCATACCCGGAACACCCCAGTGAGCAGGAGGGTCCGGAAGTAGTAAACCGAAATAATTAGCGAAGTGGGACCTGTACTTTGTGTGGCGGCTGAAGCCTGCATGTGTAGGTATCAGTACGGACCAAAAGTTGAGGGTGCCTTAGTGACCATCACGAAATATGTGGCAAAGGGCCATGCCTTTTAGCGAGTTAACGGCGTCCTGGTTTGGTGGAAATTATACGCCGTCGGGGCGCAATATGACATCAGGGGGGATAGAATCCGGCAATCGCCGCTAGAGTAATGCCAACATGCGCTGCGTGAGTAGGCAGCAGCCGTTGGTCGCGGCACAACTCAGGCGCTGTGCATCCAAGTCAACGACTGAGCATGTCGGACACCAGGGGTCGTCCGTCAGATGAGTGGAATGTAGCCTCTGACGAGTAGCGATCTTCCCGTTCACAACCACGTACCACAATGAACGCAGCATCGTAGGTAGAAAAGGCGTGTGTACTGCTCGCCACACCGTGTTCCAGCTAACTTCGGGGTGTGTATGTGCGACCGTACTGACAGGCTGCTGCTGCTGATAAAGGCGAGAATAGTCTTACGTGCTGGGATTCCGTGTCATCGAAAGGTCTAATCTTAAGTAGCTGATGTGGGCGAGCGTCGATGAAATTTGTACTACAGAAACCGGGGCAAACAGAGACTGTGCTGCCACTTCAGCTATCAGGGTGCCCGTAAGACTGGCGTGGGAAGAGGTCCACGTGCGACCAGTAGTGTTGAGATAAAGCGATCGCGCACAGTGACAGACATGAATTAAACGGATACCGCCTGCCCGCTGCGGCAGTGTCAGGGTGGCGTATCGGACTTTAAAAACGAGACCGGCGCTCACGAAATGATCATATGCTGCCCGAAATCTGTCGGCCATCGTAATCGTCTAGGGAAGGATATGTGCAAAATCAATTTGGAGACAAGATAGGTGTTGCCATAACGTGTTCGTAGGTGCATGTCCTTTCGACGCAATTTGTGGCCCTATGTCAGAGCACGTGTCTGGTGTAATAGCCGGCGATACGTAGCCGCCGCCGTGCGGCGAACATTGCTATAGAACCGTACTCCTAAACATTTGAGCACGGGCACCTTGTCAATGGGCACCGCCGTTGCTTGGGAAAGCCCCCTTCCGACATCCATGTGTTTGGTCTTCATCACTTTGATGACGCTCTGAGCGACCATCCTGTACTGGCGTAGCCACTGAAGCGCCATGTGCATTCTATCCTCTGATCTGGCCAGTAACACCACATCATTGGCGAATGCACCACAACGAAAGGTCACGTCACGCATGCAAATATCTACTAATTGCTTTCTTAGATCATGCAAAGCTGGTTCAAAAATAGTGTGACCAGACTGGTAACCGATCACCATCATGTGGGAACGCGGTCCGTGAATCAGACGACGGACCACCTGTGAAGACTCTGGAGAGAGGCCCATGCATTCCAAAACTGCACGTAGGAAACCGTGGTGGACGTGGTCGAATGCGTGGTCAAAATCGACTGCGACAAGGGCGACTCGTTCTTTATAGGCCGTCGTCAAAGCAATTACGTTTCGGTATGCTCCGAACTCTGTATGAATGTTGCTGATACCACCTAAACACGGCTGATCGGTGTGGATGGCTTTCCCGATAGCAGCGCAGAGACGCGCGTGGAGGATGCGGGTAAAGATCTTGTAGTCGTTGTTGAGGAGTGTGAATGGCCGGAAGTCCTGCCACCTACAACCACCATTCGGTTTTGATACTGAGATCAAGATGCCGTTTTTGAATGACGTGGGGACAGTGAAATCAGGGCGGATCAGTTCTTCAAACATTTGGAGCCACTCGTCGCCCATATGGTCATAAGAAGTGCGGTAGAATTCCAGGGGTAAGCAGTCTGGGCCTGGCGATTTGTTCGGTGCTCCACGTGCCAAGACCGATGTTAGCTCGTCGTATGTGATGGGCAACAGCGGAGTGTCATCGGGTGCCACGTCCTTAGCCGCGGGAAAATCGTGCAGCAGCTCGTAATAATTACGTACGTTTCGCGAATCTTCCATTTACAAGGTCCCATAGTATCGGGCAAACATGTGCACTATGTCCGTTGGCGTCACTGCGCTGCCACCTGCCTCCGTGTTTATCGCCGTAATGAGCTGACGTTTCCGGTGGCGCCTTTTGGGCACAATGTGACGGACTTATGCCTTTTCGTTGGGGATGCAGTCTAGCACTCGCGCGCGGATGCGAATACCTTCCAGCTGCTCTGCCCTGATGCGAAGTAGACGAGCTCTGATGCGTTGTACGGACATATGACGCTCGGGACATCAAAGTAGGCCTGTGCTGTGATAGTGGCACTTGAAACAACAAGGGGGGCAAGCCCCCTCCATGAAAATCACGACCACAACATAACACCAACGCCTCCGAATTTTACTGTTGGCACTACACACGGTGGCACATGACGTTCACAAGCCATTCGCCATATCCACACCCTGCCATCGGATCGTCACATTGTGTACCGTGATTCGCCACCCAAAAGAACGTTCTTCCACTGTTCTAACGTCCAATGTTTACATTCCTCACGCCAAGCGAGGCGTCGTTTGGCGTTTACCGGTGTGATGTGCGGCTCATGAGCAGCCACTCGACCATGAAATCCAAATTTTCTCATCTCCCACCTAACTGTCATAGTACTTGCAGTGAATGGTGATGAAGTTTAGAATTTCTGTGTGATGGTCTGGATAGGTGTCTGCCTATTACACATTGCGACTCTCTTCTAACTGCCGGCGGAGTCTGTCAGTCAGCAGACGAGGTCGGCCTGTACGCTTTTGTGTTGTACGTGTCCCTTCCCGTTTCCACTTCCCCATCACATCGGAAACAGCGGACCTAGGGATATATAGGAGAGTGGAAATCTCACGAAAGGACGTATGACGCAAGTGACACCCAATCACCTGACCACGTTAGAAGTCCGTGAGTTCCGCAGAGTTGCCGATTCCCTCTATCACGATGTCTAATGACTACTAAGGTCGCTGATATAGAGTACCTGGCAGTAGGTGGTAGCTCAGTGCACCTAATATGAAAAACGTGTGTTTTGGGGGGTGTCTGGATGCTTTTGATGGCATAGTGTATATCCGGCCCAGACGACTGGCAGAGTGGCCGGTAAAATGCGTATGTCCGCGCTGGTTCCCACAATGTAAGAGCCATGTGTCGTGGAGCGCAAAGTCACGTACCTGTGCTTGTATAGCCGGGCATGGGACGTAATGAGGTATCTCGTCCTTGGGCCGCAGAAGACTGTTAAAATCGCCCCCACTATGTAATGATTTCCTTGCAAAAGTTGGGCGTCTTCCTCCGAATTGAATACATGACTGTCACTGAGGTGTGAAGTACCGGAGGGAGCGTAGACGTTAACGAGGCGGAGTGCACCAAGCGTGAAAGCAATGCCTCGCGCGTTTGCCATGTATTTCACGTCCGTCGCCTCCATACCATCTCGGAGAAAGGTGGTCGTTCGTCCTGCTCCATCACCAGATAGTAGGTTGTAGGAGGTGTAGCCATATAGGTGTAAACGCAGCTCGTGACGGACTTCCTGGAGAAGGGCGATGTCAAAGTCTGCCGTTCTGATCATGTCGTGTAACATGCGGATCTTGACAGTGGAATGGACACCATAGACCTTGACTGCCCCCCCACCTTATGACTGTGGTGGAGGCAATGTAAGCGTGCAAGCCCACGGTGAGCTAGTACACTGCACAGCCATCCGGCCACTTGACGTGCATTATTACAGTGCCGTATGATCTCCTGACTGGCAGTACACTCCGGGCTCATTGTCAGCCGTGAGCTTCGGAGGAGTTAACAATGTGTGCTGTGCATCATCTGCCTCCATGTCGCCCACCCAATCTCCAAGAGCAGATTGGGAGGTCAGCGATGACGGGCCACTTTCACAGGAGCCCACATTTTGGGAGTCGACCCGATGCGCCTCGTTTCAAAGCTCACCAGGTGTAGGAGAATGTTCCCTATCGTCAGGTACCTTCTGGTGAATGAGGCCACTGGAAACGGTTGCAGCTGCAGACGCGACAACTGAGTCGATGTCTTCCATCAGTCTCACATTCCTGTCCCGTTCTTCAGCTGACAATCGTCTCTTCTTGTGTCGCTTGGTTGATTTTTACTTGCGGGTACGAGACTCGACATCCACTGGAGGGCGGGGCTCGACACGGTCTCGGTTATCGGGAATCCCTGTGTCCGATCCCGACAGTGACGGCGGCCGGCTGCACCCATACCGACGAGCAGAGGCTGCAGGAACCTTTGCCCCGTTTGGCTGCAGTGGCGTCGTCGTCGTCGTCGTCGTCGTCGTCGTCATCGTCGGTGCGGACTCTCCAACGGAGCTTGCAGCGGCTTGAGGTGGTACCAGATTCTGATCATCCGTCACATCATGACGTGCCGCCTCCACATACGTTAGAGGGAGAGAGGTCATCGTGGATCGTTGCGGAAATTCATTGGGGGGCACCTGAACAAGGCGGCGCTGCGTACTCAGTCCTAACATGGCCCTCCTGGCCGCAGTCCAAGCGGGTTATCGGTTGGACATGATATATAACAGAATGAGATTTTCACTCTGCAGCGGAGAGTGCGCTGATATGAAACTTCCTGGCAGATTAAAACTGTGTGCCCGACCAAGACTCGAACTCGGGACCTTTGCCTTTCGCGGGCAAGTGCTCTACCATCTGAGTTACAGAAGCACGATTCACGCCCGGTACTCACAGCTTTACTTCTGCCAGTATCTGGTCTCCTACCTTCCAAACTTTACAGAAGCTCTCCTGCAAACCTTACAGAACTATCACTCCTGAAAGAAAGGATACTGCGTAGAAATGGCTTAGCCACAGCCTGGGGGATGTTTCCAGAATGAGATTTTCACTCTCCGCTGCAGTTTTAGTCTGCCAGGAAGTTTCATGATATATAACAATTGCGCGGCAGCCGCCAACGAAAACGTTGGATGGAATGTGCTTCTTAAGTTCTATACGCTCCCCGTTAAAGACAGGATACGTTTCGAATGTATCCTATTTGTCCTCTGTGTATGGCGGTAATGCGTCAACGATAAGGTTGGCGGGAACTTCGAACGGTAGTTCAAAGATGCGCACGTTACGCATCCACAGTCCAGCATGGCCAGCTGCTAGCACGCTCACTTTACCATCAGCGTGGCGGAAGCGGAAGGCACTTTTATATCGTTTGGGGAGTTTGTTGCGGGTGGCTTCGTCACCAGTTTGAGGTACACTGTGCTGGATGCAATAGACAAATGGATGTCTATCAGTTCTTGCAGTTCTATGTGCATGACGTCTCGGAGAAAGCGTTCTATTTCATGGGATTTCGGTCTCGTGTAAGATGCATTGAACGTAGATGAAACGTCATTGTGGGTCGGTACCGGTACTGTAAGTCAATACAACGATGCACGACCACGCGCTAGCGGGTAAACAACAACGTCTGCGGAGCGCTGCTCGGCGCTCTGAGCCCCTCCGCACGGTATCACGGCTGAAAGCAGACTGTGTCCCACAGACCACAGGTGCGCTTTAGTGCCATCTACTGGAAGAAATGTCAACTAATATTAAAATAGCATTATAAGAACTATCGGTCTTATCTCGCTATACCAAGACAGACCACGTAAATATCGAAGCATAGTTCCTGCGGTAGTCGCAAAAGAGCCCCTAAGGAAAGTCATAAACCACTACAGAAAACGCACTCCCTGAAATTTTTATGTCGGCATTGAAATCTTGGTTTTGATAATTATCGAATGGAACTGGTATCGCGCTTTTCTGGACCTGGACAACGATGTGGAAGCCCGGTTGACTGTGTATTGCGAAAGAGAATTCCGGCTCTGTTCATCGGTACTGATGTGAGATCACGTTACTTGCAGCTATGACATTTGATTATTTACATCGTACATCGGAGAAAAATCATCATTCAAACACTGATTTATCACATGGGTGCCGATAGTGATCTTGTGTAATGTTGCAGGTGACGATCAGAAATCTTACTACATCTCATTGAGCATTATTAGATTCCTATTTACTTCCTCCTTTCCCCACCCGCATCACTGCACTCCCCCCCCCCCCCCCCCCAAAAAAAAAAAAAAAACGCTGAGTTCTGATTTTACAGACCTAACGCTATTACGTCATAGTCGGCGTTTTGATTATATCGGTCTGAGGCATAGTTGTAACCTTCCACCCGCTTTATTTTGCTGATTCTTAATAGAAACAGTTTCCTTAACGGTGACCAGACATGGGTTTTGGATACGTAACAGAGGAAACACGCTTCATATGAAACCTGTGCGCACTGCCTAATACGAAAGTATGTTACTATTGTTTCCGAATATTAAAGTCATTAGCCATTCAGTTTAAGGGAAATGTTGTTTTGGAAGCATCACGGTTCAAATCATTTTTCTCCTCTACACACAACCTAACAATGGCAGGAACCAGCCACAATGATCGTAGCAATCAAATTTAGCTCCGTTTCTAACCTGATTATGCCATGTTGTGTTATTTTTCGCAGATTTAGTTATCACGCTATCAGAATTCACGGTAGCCTTAATAGTGGTACATGTAATAGTATACGTGCCAAACGGATAGTACTGACTTAGAATGACAATACTGAATAGTCCAGTGCTTTCATGTGTAATTACGTACATCCGTCGTGATTAAACAGATAAATCCCTCACTGTTGCTCTACCATTAGACGAAAAGCTACCAACGTCATAACTTGTCAACATCTGTAAACTTCCCGTATTAATTTCGGTGCGACCCAACAGCAGTATGCCATTCCAAGCGAAACCCAAAGGTCTGCCCTCGACACGCATAAAGCGTTGCTCAACGAAGCACAGCGACAGTGCCTCCTATCGGAAAAGGCGCACTCAGTTTCGGATGTTCCGTAAGAAATGTAATTACACACAGAAACGCCAAAGAAACTAGTACATGCATACGTATTCAAATACATATGTAAACAGGCAGAATGCGGTGCTGCGGTCAGCAACGCATATACACACATCAAAAAATGTTTTGCATCACCTCGGTTCAAGAGTTCCGGAACCTGTACAGAAAATTGCAATACAGATGGACATAAATATCATTTCCGCCCTTTTTATTGCTCATGAAAACCACACATTGAATGTTGTACCATCATACAGCGACGCCTTCAGAGGGGGTGATCCAGAATGCTGTACACACCGGTACCTCTAATAGCCAGTAAAGCTTCCTCTTGCATTGATGCATGCCTGTATTCATCCTGGAATACTACCCAAAAGTTCATCAAGGCACTGTTGGTCCACATTGTCCCATTCCTCAACGGCGATTCGGCATAGAAACCTCAGAGTGGTTGGTGGGTCACGTCGTCCATAAACAGCCCTTTTCAATCTATCCCAGGCATGTTCGATATGGTTCGCGTGTGGACAACATGCTGGCCACTCTAGTCGAGTGATGTCGTTATTCTGAAGAAAGTCATTCACAAGATGTGCACTATGGGGCCGCGAATTGTCGTCCATGAAGACGAATGCCTCGCCAATATGATGCAGATATGGTTGCACTATCAGTCCGAGGTTGGCATTAACGTATCGTACAGAAGTTACGGCGCCTTCCATGACCACCAGCGGCGTCCGTCGGCCCCCATCATGCCTGCCCTCCCCTCCGCCCTTCCCCCTACAGAAGGGAACCTCCACTTGCTGCACTCGCTGGGCAGTGTGTGTAAGGCATTCAGCCTGAGAAGGTTGTCTCCAAACAGGTCTCCGACGGTTGTCGGGTTGAATGCATATGCGACACTTATCGGTGAAGAGAACGTGATGACAACCCTGAGCGGTCCATTCTGAATGTTGTTGGGCCCATCTGTACCGCGCTGCATGGTAACGTGGTTGCAAAAACAGACCTCGCCATGGACGTCGGAAGTGAAGTAGCGGGTGCAGGAGCCTATTGCGCACAGTTTGAGTCGTAACACGACGTCCTGTGGCTGCACGAAAACCATTATTCAACAAGGTGGCGTTACGGTCAGGGTTCCTCAGAGCCATAATCCGCAGGTAGCGGTCATCCAATGCAGTAGTAGCCCTTGGGCAGCCTGAGTGAGGCTTGTCATCGACAGTTCCTGTCTCTCCGTATCTTCTCCACGTCCAAACAACATCGCTTTGGTTTACTCCAAAACGCCTGGACACTTCCCTTGTTGAGAGCCATTCCTGGCACAAAGTAACAATGCGGACTCGATATAACCGCGGTATTGACCGTCTAGCCATGATTGAACTACAGACAATATGAGCTGTATACCTCCTTCTTGGTGGAATGATTAGAACTGGTCAGCTGTCTGACCCCCTCCGTCTGTTAGGCGTTGCTCATGCATGGTTGTTTACATCTTAGGGCAGCTTTAGTGACATCTATTAAAAGCCAAAAGGACTGCGTCCGTTATACAGTATCCACAGTCAACGTCTATCTTCAGGAGTTCTGGGAACCGGGGTGATGCAAAACTTTTTTTTTGAATGTTTGTATTAGAACAACACATCTCTCAGGTGATGTTACGTCATAAATACTGAGATGCGTGGAAAAATAGCATTCCCCCAACAACTTCCAACATATGTAAACGTAATTTCAAACCTTTCGTAAGTGTTTTCTCTCTTATGTGCTGCACTTCCAATATTTAACACATTAACCTATTTGCAAACTAATTTAACGTTTGAAACTGTTTTCTGCACAGGAGTTCGATTATTTAACAAATCGGGTTATCGATAGTTCATAAGCACACCTACCAACAGTTCCCATAATATCAAATTTGTTTTTGGATGGGATCCGCGTTTAGAAAACAATTATTTTTTCGTTAACCCGGACATGTTTCGCAGTGGTTTCTGTTGTTTTCCATGTTTTGCACTACAGTCAATTTTTTTTCACAGTTTGTCATTCTCTATAGTGTGGAAAACAGTCGTCATTGAAGTGTTACAACACATGTCATTCAGACATCTCGAATTTTTAATGATCTATTTTTCTCCTATGTTGTTGGTACTTGCTATAAAGCTGAAAGAGCTATCGTGTGAAATAAAAGAATAATTTAAAAACTAAGTAAAATGTAGAGAAACGTGGGGCAGGGTGGCCGCACTAAGGGAAATTGAATTTTCACCAAGTCATGTTATTGATAGAAGCTTCCCCCTTACACATTTCGAATCTACATTTTATAACGTGTTATACCAAATATATTTAAGCTGAAACTAATTAGCTGAAACTTGAAAACTGTGTGTGATAAAACCTCGTACTTAAAAATGTTTCTTATCATGAATGTAGACCCTGTAAACTTTAGCAGTAGTATGAATTTTTATTTTAACGCTTCTACCAGAATACAGTGTCTCAGTGTATTACAAGTAATGTAAGAGGCAAGTGCTCTAAATTTCGATGAGTGTCGTCCGTGTCTTCTTATCCAGAATTGCCTGTACTATCCTACTCCTGACCATGGACGCTAACAATGTAAATTATTTTCGATGTGTGTGAAATTAAACACAAGGAATGGTTGTCAATCACATAAAGAACGGTTTCTTCATCAAACAGTCAAAACATACTGGCTGATTGGAACTTATTGAAACTGTGCCCCGTTTGAGACTGTATCTACTGTGTTAGATGAAAATTTCAGAAATGAATACAGTTCCTAATTTCATATCAGAAAGTCTGTTTAGGCCCTACGAATGATTCTTAGAGGCCAAGGATAACTTAGCTCTGCTCTGTCCTGTTCAGTCGTAAGATTACGAAGTGCTGTACTACATAGTCCTGAAACAAATCACTGCGCGAATAATTAGCTGGGCACTAATCTTTTCAGCTGTTTTTTAAAATGAGAATTTTACTATCTTTAAAACATGCAGCTAGCTGTCCATGAAATAGTACAAGGTGTGACAGTTGAATAATATTATGACTTTTATTAAAACTGTGAGGATAAGCTTAGTCAAAAAATTCAAATGGCTCTAAGCACTATGGGACTTAACATCTGAGGTCATCAGTTCCCTAGAAATTAGAACTACTTAAACCTAACTAACCTAAGGACATCACACACATCCATGCCGAGTCAGGATTCGAACCTGCGACTGCAGCAGTCGCGCGGTTCCGGACTGAAGCGCCTAAAACCGCTCGGCCACAGTGGTCGGACTTGGTGAATTGTTTGGCAAATAAATGAAACCGGTTAAATTGAATTTTGATTGGATCGTACTAACATGAAACCCTGATCTTCTTTTGCATTATAATAAACGATGGACGATGAAAACTGCCTAAGACACACAGTACCGAAGTTACAGATTTACTCTTTACTTTTATTACAAAATGAGTTTAACTAAAAGTGGAAGGTGGTAAATAATAAAGATTCTGAACACATTTTACCTGGATAGCAAAACATAGTATTCTTGAACAAAATTGATTCTGTGAACTATAATAATTACTCAGTTTGTGCTTGCAATAATTAAGAACTGCATTCATGTTGCCTTTTTCCAAATGTGTCGTCTTTATATGAAATAATCTCAAAATCATTCTCTGTTCTCAGTCACACAAGAGAGCATCTCAAATAAAATTAATTCTTTTATTCGTGGCTATAACTATCAGAATCAGTATTTTAATTCCTTAAATAGAAATTTCAGTCGTCAGCTGCAAATAAATTTCATTACGCTTTAACGATTTCGGCCAATTAATTTATCACCTTCAGAAGCTTACTCTAGCAGAAAGTCAATATGTTCTTCAGAGAAGGATAATGCCATGATATATTCAGAAATGTACATGTATGTTGTTATTTTAATCACCGTTTGACAGTTTACAATAACTCAATCACAACTATGTAATGCAGATATGTATTCATTTATTGTAAACTGTCAACAGTGTTTAAAATACTCAGATATAATATGTAAATTTCTGAACTCCCCATGGCACTATCCTTCTATGAAGAAGATATTCACTGTCTGCTACACTACGCTTCTGAAGATGATAAATTAATTTGTCGAAATCTGTCAAGCATGATAAAATCTGTTTGCAAAATGGTTCAAATGGCTCTGAGCACTATGGGACTTAACATCTGTGGTCATCAGACCCCTAGAACTTAGGACTACTTAAATCGAACTAACCTAAGGACATCACACACATCCATGCCCGAGGCAGGATTCGAACCTGCGACTGTAGCAGTAGCGCGGTTCCGGACTGAGCGCCTAGAACCACTAGACCACCGCGGCCGGCATCTGTTTGCAACCGATGACAAATTCAACCTGAAAAAATAAAATTCATGCACTATTCTGGACGCCCGCCATGAAGACTGTTCCTCACCGAAACCCAACACAAACTCTTGCAGCAGACTAACTCACTCTGTCACTTACTCTATTACTGCTACTACTACTACTACTACTACTGCCTCTGCAAGCCAAAGAGTGATATACCTTCATGCGATCAGGGATCCAAATACGCTTCATGCGATCAGGCATCCAAATACGCTCAAACTGCCGAACAGCTTCCAAACAAAATTGCCATCTCCTGCGATAACATAAAGCTTTCAAAATGAAAAAGGAAGAGATATATAGAGACTACAGGCATTCTTCTGAAAGTGTACATAGTGGCCATTTTTCTCTGCGTAGGGGATAGTGGCATTGTAGCATCATACCATGTTTGTTGCTCTCAGATCTAGACATACGAGGGATGTTCAACAAATTGTGCAACACATTTCGTTCACGGACAGTTTCGGTTGAAAAAATGCGGAAAATGTTGTGGGTCATCTTGGAACATTCCCGATTCAGACCCTATAGTTTCATGAAGTTCCAGTAGCTGGCGGCGCCAAGTTTAGCCATCAAAATGGAGTCTGCAGCGGAGTTTCTTTTGACGAAAAATCAGAGCATCGCTCTCATAGGCGTAGCAGAATGTCTACGGAGGCAGGGCAGTGAAGAAAAGCAGGATGTGTAGTTCAGCGAGGCATCTGTCATGAACGCAATGAGGTCACGCAGAGCTGTCCAATCTCCCGCTAGCCGGACGGCTGCACACAACTGTGAGTCATGTAGTGTCTGAACAGCTGGCCGCTGTGGCCGAGCGGTTCTAGGCACTTCATTCCAGAACCGCGCTGCTGCTACGTAGGTTCGAATCCTGCCTAGTGCATGGATGTGTGTGATGTCCTTAGGTTAATTAGGTTTAATTAGTTCTAAGTCATGATCTCACATGTTAAGTCCCATTGTGCTTGGAGCCATTTGAACCATTTGTAGTGTCTGAACGTGTGAACATTCTCATTCGATGTAATCGACGGACAATAATCAAACACCATGCTCCACAACTGGACGTCTCTTTCGGTAGTGTTAACACGCTCGTCTACTAGTTTGGGTACTCGGAGGTTTGTACTCGATGGGTTCCTCGCCGCCTAGCGGAAGACCATAAACAGCAGGAAGGACCATCTGTGCGGAATTGCTTGGGCGTTTCGAGGCTGATCGTAAAATTTATTTGTTGGACAGCGTCAAAACATTGGTTACCATTTATAACTGGAAACAAAACGGCAATACGTAGAGTGGCGAAGAAGAAGCATGTTGAGTTATTTTTTTTAGAAAATACGTTTCTGATTTTAAGTCCTTTAATGTAAGGAAAGTCCTTTATATAATTCTGGTTACCTCACTTATACGCAGAATAATACTCTTTCCGTGTCAATGTTTAATCAATGTGTTTTTGACTACTAATGGAGCTCATTGTTGTAGTTCATTCTTTGCGTTTGATAGTTTCCTATGCGAACCACTAACGCAGACGTGGCGTCTGATCGGGAAAAGTCACCTCACTACTCGCCGGGGAAAAGGTGAAAGTGCGGGCACTTCCCGAAGAAAAAGTTCAAAGCCACGCTCTCGGCTGGTAAAGGCATGGCAGGGATTTTCTGGGATTCTGAAGGGGTTAATCGGTTTTAAGACTTCCCTCGAGGTGAAGAGATCAACTCTGAACCGAATAAATGCCTTCAGCGTATTCACCGCCACAAAAATGAAAGCTAACTTCTCCTTCTCCATGACAGCGCACACGACTTCCATCCATTAGGTTAACTGAGGATTGTGGTCGCAAGAAGCCTCCGACCTTCTAGTTCAATAAAATGAGTTTGCTAAATCATGGAAACAATACCCCTTACGACAGGGTAAACGCTACGAAAGAGAGAGAGACAGAGAGAGAGAGAGAGAGAGAGAGAGAGAGAGAGAGAGAGATAGAGAGGGAGAGAGGGGGGGGGGAAGAGACAGAGAGAAAGAGAGAGAGGAATGCTATCAAAATACGGGTGGCGTTCAGTAAGTAATGCAACACGTTTTCTTTCCCCTCCAGCCGGCCGCACACAGCTGCGACTCCTGCAATGTGGGAACGTGCGAACATTCGACGTGATCGGCGGATCACAATGAGACACCTCGCATCACAAATGGACTTCTCTGTTGGTTGCTGACACACGCCCACCAGCTGGGGTATTCAAAGGTGTATGCCCTCTGGGTTCTTGCTGCCCACAGTGGACCTTAAAGAGCAACGAAGGACTATCTGTGCTAAACTGCTTGTGCTGATCGTAACAATTGTTTGTCGAACAACGTCAAAGGCGATGGAACACGGTTTCATCACTTCGAACCGGAAACAAAACGGCAATCCATGGAACGGCGCCACACCACCTCTCCTCCGAAGTGAAAGTTCAAAACCGCACCCTCAGTTGGTAACTCGTGCCGACGGTCATCCGAGACTCTTAAGGGATTATTTTGTTTAATGTCCTCCCTCATGGTACGTCGATCAACTCTGTACTATACTGCGCCACATTCAGGAAACTGAAGAAATGCCTTCAGCTTGTTCGTCACCGCAAAAAAGCAAGCCAAGGCCTCACACCAGTTTACGCAACCGAGAGCAGCTCACAAAACTTCATTGGACAGTTCTGCCTAATCTCCCTACAGCCCGGGTCTTTCACCTGCAGACTTCCATTTCTTTGATTCAATGAAAGATTAACTCCGCTGGAAACAGTACGTGGCTGATAGGGACGCCACTGATGCCGCAAGACGTTGGCTCCAACGTCAACCAGTACAACGGTACCGTGCGGGCATAGAGACCATCCCAGTAAGATGGCATAAGGCTGCCGCCGTGAATGGAGAATATGCTGAATAATAGGGTGTTCAATAATATAGTGTATTGAAATCTAACAAAGAACACTCCTCGTAGATAAGGTTTAGAAGTGAGACATTCTATTTTTAATACTGTAGCAATATTGAAGTAACAATTTTGTTTGTCAGCGTCCACTTTCGGCGAGGGTTGGAAGTGTGCAGTGACAGTATTTTACTGGCGGCAGTTTTGTAAATGTTTCTCAAACTGAAAGTGTGATTAATCTGCACATAAGAAGCACGCAACTTGCTAGATATTTACGCCTCGGATCGCACGCGATATTACGGGAGGCCGCTGAGTTCTTACCGAGACGTCTCAAGACAACAATTCTGTCCCAGTGGCGGCGGTAGACGTCAAAGCGCAAGATGGATGGCGTGGACCCCTCGCAGAATGGAGGTTGTCACAACGCTTGAGTGATTGCGGCCTGCACCGGAGGCGAATCGACGAGAACGCCGGCGACTGCTATCGCCAGATTATGAACGTTTAGAGTGCCCTGCTAAGAGGCGCGAGCGGAAAACGAAACATCGTTCCGCATGCATTAATAGTAAACAGTACGGCTGTTTACGCAAGCTTTCATCGTCGTGAATGAGCACAGCATCTCATGCAAATATTGAAGGAGAAACTTTGTATGCGGCACGTAACAGGAAGGAATGGCAGAAAGCCTAAGGCCGTGCATGGCTTTCCGATCTCGTGTTCAACTAGTTTCCAATGAACTACGTTTTATTGCATCCCGTCCATTTAACCAGCCTCTTTTTGTCACATTTAACAATACCAATTCCGGTATCTTCGCTCCCGCTGCAGTTGTTCCCCAAAACTCTCTCCCCCTCCTCTCCCGCATACCCTTTACTCTGACACTGTGTGTAAACCATCCGGTCCTGCTCACCTACAGCACTTTGTTCCCACTGCTTACCTGGACTTCTCTCCTAAAAGATTCCCAACGTTCCCTCCGTCTTAGCTAGTCTGTCTCCTAGTGCATACTTAAAACTAACCCTTCAGAAATGTAGACCATAAATTACAGGAATAAACCATACGCAGCTTACCCCTCCATAACTTTTATGTAACCATACATGACAGTCTTATTCAATTAATTAAAGCGTTAAAAACTTAGAACTAACCCTGGACGTTAAACTAACTTGAAAGAGCCATCAACTAACCACCCATAAAAAGTCGACAGTAACCATAAACTGCTTAACACAAGATCAAGGGTATTTCGTACAACCAGCACTCTCTTCCCCTATAAAGCTTTCATGCCAGGACTTCTCTACTACGCCAACGTCTTCGGGTTTCCGATACACATGGTTTCTGCCAGCTTCACCTTACTTACCGCATTCACTTATCACTCCTTACTCGAATCCCTCACCACGCCTTCAAATTCTGGTCCCTTCACATCTACGTTGAACGTTTCTTGAACATATCTCATAAACAAGACTCCTAAGCTTCTGCCTTCACCGCCATCCCTCCCAGTCATCAATTCAGACATGCTTCCAAGCCAATACCAACACATTAGAACCACTCTGCAACTCCACACATTCCATGTTCTCTCAGAATACAACATACACAGCGTCGCCCTCGCTCTGAAAGTAACCCTACTTATTTAGATCTAATACGTTCCTCCCTATTCTCCACACATGATGTATATATGCTCTTTTCGAAATCCTTCTTTCTCCTCTTCATAACAACGGTTTGGCATCCAGGGCAATCACTCCTGTCCCAATGTCTCCTGCCACCAACTCACCCGCAATACACCTCCTCAGAAACCGCACTATCAACTTGTACATGTAATGTGGTATGGCAACCCGCCTCAGAATCGATAGGTTCTTCTTCCAAGATCACATACAGTGACTGTGAGATTGGTGCGTGAATTTTCACTCTCGGCAGCAGAAGTACTGGAGGGCGTCTGGTAATAAAAAAGCCAATAATTGTGTGTCTAGGAACAGGTATAACTTTTTTGTATCGGTCTTTGTCAAGAAAAGGGTCCATGCAATATTGTATCTACGTACCGTACTGGTGTATCGGGTCTTCGAAGCAAAATTTGACCTCACTATGACGTAATCAGGAAGCGTGGACTTGAACTTAATTCAGCGAACTTCCTATTCCATAAAGAACATAGAGTGCAATTATAATTTACGATTGAAGACACTTTCGTTTATGTTTCGTGTCGCGAGATCAGCAGCCAATCGCATCGCGAAACGGTAGACGTACACTCGCGAAAGAGATAGCAGTCATTAGTATGAGAAAATATGAACTGTGTCGTTACGAAAAGGCGCACTGAATATTCGGAGAGTGAGTTTCAGTTGATGGAGCGGGTAGTAAGTTGATCAGTGTGATTGAATAGCACTGTGGCTGAAGCGTCAATTTTAGTTCGAAGCTATAGCATTAGTAAAACATTTGTGAACAGTGCCATCCATGTTTATATGTTTCAATGTAGACTGAACACTTACCTTTACGAGATACCTTTGGTCCTCATAAAATATACGTCTACGTCTGTCTTCTGCCAGTCACCTTACAACGTGTCGCGAAGGGTACTTCTGGTAACACTATCTGTTCCCTTACTCCTTGTTCCATTCTAGAATTGCAGATGGGAAAAATGATAGTCGGGAAACTTCCATATTAGCTCTAATTTCTCGGATGTGGTCATTTCGCGAGACGTATGTGAGAGGAAGTAATTTTGTCACGTCGTACCAACACTCAAATCCAAATCTGTAAACAGGGTCGTCAGTTAAGAACAACACTTGGCACTGAAACCGTATTTATTAGGGGCACTTAAATATCGATAGAACAGAACTGTCTCCTGGATGGAGAATGCTGCTACTTACACAATCCCGCAGAATATGCAATCGTTATAAACACAATAAATCTGATGGATCATCTAGATGTGGTAACTACTATATAACCTGAAACTTCCTGGCAGATTAAAACTGTGTGCCGGACCGACACTCGAACCTGGACCTTTGCCTCCCTGGGTCCGGCACACAGTTTTAATCTGCCAGGAAGTTTCATATCAACGCACACTCCGCTGCAGAGTGAAAATCTCATTATATAACATGTATTTTTTGGCGATCAGGTGTGTTGAACTGGTGACCGGTTGGATGCCAGTCAACTGCGTTAAGCGTTATTCTAATTGCTTGCAGGATAGCTCGCCACATTGCTCCCTCTTCTGAAGATCAGCTGCTCACTGTTTCACAAGTGTCAGTGGCTCCGACCACGGCATCCTAGATCTAAATCTTGTCGGCAGCCCTCTGTATGGCAGAGCGGAGGATCCTAGCGTTCGGGTCCTATTGTCGCATCTTATGATGAACATCTAAGGTAGCCCCTCCCGTCGAAGCTTCATGATCTTCAGGTGGGTCTTCAGTTTCCTTAAACGCCAAATCCCTAAGTTTTCTAGCTACACTCAGTGACCCAGTGTCCTAGAGCAGTCGTCCTCAAAGTGAGGGTCACGCCCCTATGGGGGGCCACAGACAGCAATATAGGTGGCGACAGCTTTCACTGAAATATGTATATTACATGAAACTTCCTGGCAGATTAAAACTGTGTGCTGGACCGAGACTCGAACTCGGGACATTTGCCTTTCGCGGGCAAGTGCTCTACCAACTCAGCTACCCAAGCACTACTCACGCCCCGTCCTCACAACTTTACTTCTGCCAGTGCCTTGTTTCCTACCTCCCAAACTTAAGAGAAGCTCTTCTGCGAACCTTGCAGAACTAGCACTCCTGAAAGAAAGGATATTGCGGAGACAGAAATTTTCACTCTACAGCGGAGTCTGCGCTGATACGGAACTTCCTGGCAGATTAAAACACAGTGAAAATTTCATTCTAGAAACTACCCCCAGGCTGTGGCTAAGCCATGCCGCCGCAATATCCTTTCTTCCAGGAGTGCTAGTTCTGCAAGGTTCGCAGGAGAGCTTCTGTGAAGTTTGGAAGGCAGGAGGCGAGATACTGGAGGAATTAAAGTTGTGAGGACGGGGCGTGAGTTGTGCTTGGGTAGCTCAGTTGGTAGAGCACTTGCTTGCGAAAAGCAAAGCTCCCGAGTTCGAGTCTCGGTCCAGCACACAGTTTTAATCTGCCAGGAATTTTCATATCAGCGCAGACTCCGCTGTAGAGTGAAAATTTCATTCTATGTATATTTCATATTTGCTAAGGACAGGACTTCTGGAAAAAAGGAAAGGAAAACCACTGACTTTGTACATATGTACTGTTTGTGTTTTCCTTTTCTAT
This sequence comes from Schistocerca piceifrons, assembly GCF_021461385.2. Classification (NCBI taxonomy): domain Eukaryota; kingdom Metazoa; phylum Arthropoda; class Insecta; order Orthoptera; family Acrididae; genus Schistocerca; species Schistocerca piceifrons. Next base: position 381,611,400 of record NC_060141.1, read on the forward strand.
TTATAAATGTATAGCTATGGTGTTCTTTTAATCATTGGCAAAGGTCTTCTTAGGCACTTGTGGGTTTCATTGTTGTTCTGAAGAAGGTGTAGTTATCTACGCCGAAACCTAGGTTAACACTAGGTGCTTATTTCGCAATAGAGGCGGGTTTTTAGTTTTTTAAGAAAATGTTTTGCATCACCTCGGTTCCGAGAGTTCCGCAACCTGTACAGAAAATGAGAATACAGATCAACATAAACATCATTTCCGCCCTTTTCATTGCTCATGAAAACCACACATTGCATGCTGTACTACCATACAGCGAGACCTCTACCCAAAAGTTCATCAAGGCACTGTTGGTCCAGATTGTCCCATTCCTCAACGGCGATTCGGTGTAGAAACCTCAGAGTGGTTGGTGGGTCACGTCGTCCATAAACAGCCCTTTTCAATCTATCCCAGGCATGTTCGATAGTGATCATGTGTGAACAACATGCTGGCCACTCTAGTCGAGCGATGTCGTTATCATGAAGAAAGTCATTCACAATATGTGCACGATGGGGCCGCGAATTGTCGTCCATGGAGAAGAATGTCTCGCCAATATGCCGCCGATATCGTTGCACTATCAGTGGGAGGATGGCATTCACGTATCGTACACCCGCTAAGGGGCCTTCCATGACTACCAGCGGCGTACGTCGGCCCACATAATGCCATCACAAAACTGCAGGGAACCTCCATCTTGTTGCACTCGCTCGACAATGTGTCTAAGGCGTTCAGCTTGACAAGGTTGCCTCCAAACACGTCTCCGACGCTTGTCTGGTTGAAGGCATATGCGATACTCATCGGTGAATAGAACGTGATGAAAATCCCGTGCGGTCCATTCGGAATGTTGTTGGGTCCATGTGTACCGCGCTGCATGGTGTCGTGGTTGCAAAGATGGACCTCGCCATGGACGTCGGGAGTGAAGTTGCGCATCACGCAGCCTATTGCGCACAGTTTGAGTCGTAACACGACGTCCTGTGGCTGCACGAAAACCATTATTCAACACGGTGGCGTCTGGGTTCCCCCGAACCATAATCCGTAGGTAGCGGTCATCCACTGCAGTAGTAGCGCCTGGGCGGCCTGACCAAGGCATGTCATTGACATTTCCTGTCTCTCTGTATCTCCTCTATGCCTGAAAAACATCGCTTTGGTTCACTCCGAGACGCCTGGACACTTCCCTTGTTGAGAGCCATTCCTGGCACAAAGTAACAATGCGGACACATTCGAACTGCGGTACTGACCTTCTAGGCATGGTTGAATACAGATAACACGAGCCGTGTACCTCCTCCTTGGTGGAATGATTAGAACTGATCAGCTGTCGCACCCTCTCCGTCTAATAGGCGCTGCTCCTGCAAAGTTGTTTACATCTTTGGGCAGGTTTAGTGACATCTATGAACAGTCAAAGCGACTGTGTCTGTGATACAAAATCCACAGTCAACGTCTGAGTTCTGGGAACCGCAGTGATACTAAACATTTTTTGGTATGTGCAGAACGGATGCCAGATTCGCCGAAAACATAAAAAAAATAAACGATAAATGCTCCTGAGAAATCCTTAAGTGCATCAATACAGGTATCCTTGTTAACTGCAAAATCTATATCACCGCACATTACTGGTGAGAAACTAGGTCCTCCTGCAGATGTCAAAATACGTAAAATCATGTACACAGAACGGTTGGGCGTCCATCTAAAGTTCTTACCACTCTCACATCATATCGCTGCTCGTCATACTGATGCAGTAGTTACTGAAATGAAAAATGAACTGCTACCGCATTTTCCGAAGCCAAAATTCGCTCTCCAACTTGATAACAGTATTGATATTGGAAATCTTCACTAGATTCTTGTTTTTGTACGGTACTGTTATAAAAATGAGATGTACGACGACCTTATGTCTTATAAACCTCTGGAAGGGAGGACTACAGACGGAGATGTTTTCTTTCTTGTGTTTTTTTTTTTTTTTTTACTACTACAATCTGTTATGGAGAAATTGTATTGGTGTATGTATACCGATTGGGTGGCAGCATTTGCTTAAAGTAAAAACGATTCGTGTCAGGAATGTGTTTCTACAAACTGCACACATTGCATAATATACGCGCAGGCACTTGCTTGTAATGTTTTACAAACGGAAGTCAATCAAGTGCTGAACGATGCAGTCAGTGTTGTAAATCTGGTGAAAGCACGGCCTTTACACAGTAGGCTATTCTCCATTCGTTTCGAGGAGATGGGTTCTACTAGTGATTCGCATCTATTGCACTTCGAGAAACGGCCTTCTGAATCTGCTTAGTGTATTCATCTCTTGGTCTCCCTCTACGATTTTAACCTCGACGCTGCCCTCCAATACTAAATTGGTGATCCGTCGATGTCTCAGAACATGTCCTACCAACCGCTCTATTCTTCTAGCCAAGTTGTGCCACAAGCTCCTCTTTCCCCAATTCTATTCAATACCTCCCATCTAATCTTCAGCATTCTTCTGTAGCACCACATTTCGAAAGCTTCTATTCTCTTCTTGTCCGAACTATTTATCGTCCACGTTTCACTTCCATACATGGTTACACTCCATACAAATACTTTCAGAAACGACGTCCTGACATTTAAATCTATACTCGATGTTAACAACTTTTTCTTCTTCAGAAACGCTTTCCTTGCCATTGCCATTCTACATTTAATATCCTCTCTACTTCGCCCATCATCAGTTATTTTGCTCCCCAAATAGCAAAACTCCTTTACTACTTTAAGTGTCTCATTTCCTAATCTAATTCCCTCAGCATTACCCGACTTAATTCGACTACATTCCATTATCCTCGTTTTGCTTTTGTTGATGTTCATCTTATAATCCTCCTTTCAAGACACTGTCCATTCCGTTGAGCTGCTCTTCCAAGTCCTTTGCTTTCTCTGACAGAATTACAATGTAATCGACGAACCTCAAAGTTTTTATTTCGTCTCCATGGATTTTAATACCTACTCCGAATTTTTCTTTTGTTTCCTTTACTGCTTGCTCAATATACAGATTGAATAATATCGGGGATAGGCTACAACCCTGTCTCACTCCCCTTTCCAACCACTGCTTCCCTTTCATACCCCTCGACTCTTATAACTGTCATCTGGTTTCTGTACAAATTGTAAATAGCCTTTCGCTCCCTGTATTTTACCCCTGCCACCTTCAGAATTGGAAACAGAGTATTCCAGTCAACATTGTCGAAAGCTTTCTCTAAGTCTACAAATGCTAGAAACGTAGGTTTGCCTTTCCTTAATCTTTCTTCTAAGATAAGTCGTAGGGTCAGTATTGCCTCACGTGTTCCGACATTTCTACGGAATCCAAACTGATCCTCCCCGAGGTCGGCTTCTACCAGTTTTTCCATTCGTCTGTAAAGAATTTGTGTTAGTATTTTGCAGCTGTGACTTACTAAACTGATAGTTCGGTAATTTTCACATCTGTCAACACCTGCTTTCTTTGGGATTGGAATTATTTTATTCTTCTTGTAATCTGAGGGTATTTCGCATATAGGAAAAAGTAATAGAATTTGCGTAATACATCTCGAAAACTTCGACAACAAATGGAGAATAAATTTTCATCACCTTCATCTGAGTGTGAGTGTATTCAAAATCCGTTGGATACGGTCGTAACAGAGCAGGAGGAGTTAATAGAAGTATCAAATGATAGAAAACTTCAGAAAGCAATTTAATTCCAATTCTCTTGAAAACTTTTGAGTGGGGACTCGGAATGAATATCGTAATTTAGCAACAAGGGCAGCAGTCGTGTTATTACTCGTCGCATCAACTTACGATGTGAATCAATATATTCCACAATGGGATTAATCAAGAGGGAATATCGGTTCGACTGCAGCTGTAAGGGGATCTGCGAGTTGCTGTTTCAAAGATCGAACCACGACCTCTTTCTTCTTATGAAGAAGCGCTCACGGCAAACTATATGTGAAAATGTCAAAAAATTTCCCAATTTCAATCAGAGTGCACTTTTATTCTGGTTTATTTCCAATTTGGTTGATCAGTTTGAATATAAGAGTCTATAAATTAGCTTCTAATCATTGAATATCATCCTGCCGTTATTTTTACGTCGTGATCGTTCAATGTAAAAAATTTGTTTATTTACTTACACGTCAAGTTCCCTCTGACCAAACTGAGGAGCAAATCTCCAAGTTCATGGAACATGTCAGTACATGAAATTAAAGCATTTATGTTGATAACAGATAAATTAAAATGTTTATGAACCCGAAAAAAGTCAAACATAAGTTTAAAAAAACGCAATCAACAATACAAAAAGAATCTGTTCAATTTTTCAAGGAACTCTTCGACAGAATAGGAGTGACCCTTGAGGAAACTCATTTGTTTCGATTTGAAAGCGCATGAATTACTGCTAAGATTTTTTAATTCTAGCGGTAGCTTATTGAAAATGGATGCTGCAATATACTGAATACCTTTCTGAAGTCCGAGCCAAATACATTGAGAGGCCAATGTCAAAATACCCACACTCGCGAACGGGGGTCGACAAGAGGGTCGTGAACTTACGCCGGACCACCCGTTTCCGAGAAAAAAAAAATATCCCTTTAGAATGGGAAGAGTAACCCTAAAACATAAAACCATACGACATAAGCTAATGAAAATAATAGTTTTCGAGTCGAACGATAACTCACTTCAGATACCGTTTGAATAGTTTTACTGTGATTTAGCGTTAGTTTATTTTTAGAAGCCATGAACTTAGGTCATGAACTGAACTATTTGAAAGCGAGCCAGTGTTGCACACAACATCCTTTACTACCAAGCTAGTGTCATCAGCAAACAGAAATATTTTAGAATTACCCGTAATACTAGAGGACATATCATTTATATAAATAAGGGACAGGAATGGCCCCAACACTGATCACTGGGGCACCCTAACTTGACTCTGCCCCACTCAGACCCCACATCACAGCCATTCTCAACATTGCGAATAGTGAGCTTTTGCTGTCTGTTGCTAAAGTAAGAGATGAACCAATTGTGAGCTACTCCCCATATTCCATAATGATCCAACTTTTGGAGCAATATTTTGTGATCAGGATTTGTGATCAACAAATCAAAAAATATGCCTAGCGTTCGAAATCTTTTCTTTAACTCTTCTAGTACCCCAGAGAGAAAAGACAATATACCATTTTCAGTTCTTAAAGGACTTCTAAAGTCGAACCAAGCATTTGATAGCAAATCGTGTGATATAAAATGATCAATTATCCATACATACACAATCTTTCCAATAACTTTAGCAAATACTGATGGCATAGAAATAGGTCTACAATTGTCTACATTATTCTTTTCTTCATTTTTATAAAGCGGCTTTACTACCGAGTACTTTAATCGTTCAGGAAACAGACCATTCCTAAAGGAAAAATTACAAATGTGGCTAAATACAGGACTAATATGTGCAGCACAGTACTTCAATATTCTTCTAGGCACTCCATGATATCCATGAGAGTCCTTAGACTTCAGTGATTTAATTATTCACTCAATCTCCCCCTTGTCTGTAATACAGAGGAGTATTTCAGACATCAGTCTCGGAAAGGCATTTGCCATGAGAGTTATATGATTCCCTGCAGGAACAATAATTTTATTCAATTCACCGGAAATGCTCAGAAAATGATTGTTAAATACTGTACATATACCTAATTTATTAGAAATAGAAATATTTGTACATATTTGTACTACAAAGTGACTTTATGTGGTCGACCTTGTGCTGCTGACTGGACACTTCCTTCACAACTGACCATATGGTTTGAATTTAATCCTGTGAATTAGCTGTTCTCTTTCCATACCACATACTCTTTGCCTTCCTAATAACATTTTTAAGCTCCTTACAATAATGTTTGTAATGGGCTACTGTAGCTTGATTGTAACTGCTTCTGACATTTTGACATAATTCCCGCTTTGTTCTACGTGATATCCTTATCAAACTAGTCAGCCACCTGGGCTGCCTTTTACTGCTAGTACCCCATTTAGAACGTTTCCTGAATGAATTAGAAACGTTACAGATGGAAATAGTTAAATTTTAATTAACGAAATCATTTTTGTATTGGTTTGTAAAATAAATATATATTGAAGTACACATAGCTGCTCAGTTTCAACAACTGTACTCGCAGCCGTGGTTATTTATAAACTCCTTGTATTTGTCATCTTCCACAGCCTTTGAATAATACAAATGTAAACTAATCTAAAATGTTTACCTCTTATGTGCTCGTATGACACTTTCTATTATTACTATTATTCTGGTTGTTGTTTTTGTTGTAGCTGAGAGCTGCCGTAATTAGGAAGAAGGAAGTATACATCGCAGACCGTTCGTATGCCAAGTATGAGAAGTGCTGGGGAAGGAAGGCTAGATGTATGGAAGTTTGAAATGAGCTATGTTTCAGAAGCGGAGCACTATGGAAAAAGTTTGACAACCTCTACCCTTGAGAACGCATTCTCACACGAGGAGCAACGTATGGTTATGTCAGACGACCGGGTCGTCAAATCGAGCTGTGAACGTATGCTTCGCAGCTAGCAAATATTACTCACCTGCCTGAGTTTTATGAAACACATTTCCAGCAAATCAGTTGCTACAAAAGTCTGTACAGCCTTTTACAGTGGCAACAATGAACCACTGTATGAATATCAGTTTAAAAGCTGAAGTAAGACTGAAATACATAAAATCAGATAAAACACAGAATTTAGGACTGTAAATAATTTAACAATAACTAATTAAAGAAAATTTACGTTTAAATGCTAAAATGTACATAATATGTTCAATATCAGACATACACTATTATTTCATTTTTATGCGTCTCCATTTTCATTTTTTTAATTGTATAAGTGGATGAGGAGATAAATGCGGCATTTGTGTGAAACATGAACCGTTGAAATTGTTAACAACCAAGCGTTAGTGGGTGTGGGAATCAGATTGTGCAGTCTTGCTGTGTGTCACAGAGGTGTGGGAGTCTAATATTTCTAAAATAGCTAGTTTTCGGTTCTCCGGCAACGTGTTTGTTTCGATTCTTCTGACGACTGAACTCGGGATATTTTTATTTTTATTGGATTTTGGACTTAAGGGGGGTAGGACGTCAAACGGGCCGACTTGGAGCAGGAGAGGCATCGCAGGACATTTTAATTTCCAGTGTCTATACTTTTTCAAATAAATTCATAAGACTTTGTGAGCATCACCAGGAAGGATTCAGGATTCACACCCATTGCAATGGAAGTTCGAAAACATAAAAAAATAAATTTTTTTACGTGCGAAATTTCATAATTTTTTCACCTACTAATGGCTGCATTTGTTGCTATAGGAACACTTTTCTTCATAAGTTAGAGAGATTCTTCGATGAATTTTGCACAGAATACATACCATACTCACAGGTGTATGAAACTCTAGAATTTATTTAATTTATGAAAAAACGGATGAACTGTTATATTTTAAACTTCATGTTTAGAAAAAACACAAATTTCATAGTTAATTACCTCAATTTTTACCACAGTTTTTAATAGATTTGGAAAATTCTAGTGTTTCATACACCTTTAAGTATGGTTTGTATGCTGTGCAAATTTCATCGAAGAATCTCTCTTACTTATGAAGAAAAGTGTACCTATAGCAACAAAATGCTGCCATTAGTAAGTGAAAAAATGATGAAATTTCACATGTAAAAAAAATTACTTCGTTATGTTTTCGAACTTCTACTGCAATGAGTGTGAATTCTGAATCCTTCCTGGTCATGCTGACAAAGTTTTATGAGTTTATTTGGAAAGTATAGACAGTGGAAATTAAAATGTCCTGTGGTGCCTCTCCTGCTGCAAGTCGGCCCGTCTGACGACCTACCCCCCTTAATTTGGATTTTTATGTAAAGTGCCTTCTGAACTGGGACTGGTGAACAGGGGAGGGGAGAATTTCCCGGTCGCATGAGTTGAAGTACGAGGGTGACTGGCTGCCGTTATATTCGGCAAGTTGGAGCATATCTCTCCCGCACGTTAGTATCGGGAGATAATTTTACGATTTCGTTTCTTGAGAACCCCTGGCCAGCTCTCGTGAGATGAGATCGTGTAGCTGGGACTGTAATCATTAAGATTGTGTTAAATTTGTTTTATGAAGAAGCGGATTAATTCGTAAAGGCTTATGGCTAGCCGTGTGTGACGTACCGAAAATTTAAAGTTTTTTTTAGCCAGAATTGCTAATTTAATTCCGTCGGTCCTAAAACTTGATGAACTGCGTAGTACTTGAGCAGTCAGTTAAAAATGTTAACCATCGTGTTTATTTCCAAACGACTGATTTACTGACAAAAATCGTGGTTCCTTGAACAACATGCCGTGAATTGAAACCTGAAGTTGGCTGCTGGAGAAGCGAGGTGCTGTAAATCACAATTAGTACAAACTGTAATTTTTTTTCGTATCTTCATCGTATCGTATCTTCAATTACGCACTCCACCCAGATTAGATTCACGCAATACATCCAAAAACTCAAAGGCCAAACACCGCCGTCACCAGCTCCATTCGTACTGCCAGTGTTTCATTAGTCACCAAAAACACCACTGCCGCTACCGGTACACTAAGCGTTGCAGTCTGCCAAGCAGTGATGAAAATAAATGTCGTCTGTGCTTGTGTGGACCCATCAGAGGTAGTAGTGCACGACAAGGTGGACCTGTTCCTGGTCGTATTGTACATCCAGTCGTAAGTTCTCCACTCTGAGGAAATTCTATCGCTCAAGTTAGCCATAAGCAACATGCAAATCGAACTGCAAATAGAAACAAGAGTCCTCCACAACCATCATAGATTGGCAATCTTAATACCACTTGTGGTCCCTTGCTCTTCATCTTCGCGACTCTCCACTGTGTAGTTACAGCAACAACGTCATTAAGGTCAATGGGCAATTTACAACCTAAGTCCAGTACCAGTCTATTGCCCTCAGAGTCAGAATTTGGTCATCGACGCTCCTGGAGACATCAGTCTCTCGTGATCAGTTATGTTTAACGCTCTTGACCTAGAAATCCATGACATTACCTCCACTGTCAAGTAGCTGGCTGCCAACCCATATCTAAAATATCTTCCTTCTAAGTTCAATTTAATGTTCACACGAGCCTCCTCATGTGTGAAACATTCTGAGGCACGTGTGGCTCTTCTCCCTTTAGAAACACCAAGTTGCTTCAAAGTCGGAAATGTTCCCCTCGCACACAGAGACAAATTTCGGCTGGAACTACGGTAGTTGCAGGATGAGGATATTCTCACTCACCTTCCCAACAGCCAATGGACCACTCCCATCATGACTGTAGAAAAACTAAATGGCGCATTACGCGTCTGACAGAGACTTCAAGACAACCATTAATGCCCACTTTGCCACAGATGTTTATCCTGCTTCCAAGGCAGAGGACATAATGACACGCCACATTGATAACAAACGATTTGCAGGATTGATCTCCATGGTGCTTAACTGTACCGTTCGTTGGTCAAGGATTCCCAAAGCTTCTTGATGATGAATACTTCTTTTGGAATATTTCAGTATAATGGACATCTGTTTGGCTACTTTCAAACACTACCTCGATCACCTCACCCAGAGTGTTTCAGGCAAGATGAACTACTTAGATGACATTCAAGATGCAAGAAAGATACAAAAGACTTGTCTAACCACCTGCATTCACTGTTCAAGGTCCTCGAAGAGGCCAATCTCAATTGCAAGAAAGACCTGCCGTTTCTTTTTTTTTTTTTTTTTTACATAAAGAGGAATACTTGGTACAAGTTTTTTGTACATCTGGCATCCATCCTACCCCGCAGCATAATGAACCGCTGCGAAAGCTTACGGCCCCCATCAACACCACCTAGCTGAAAATCAGAGTTGAGACAGCTCAGTTATTACCGTAAAGTTATTCTGCATACATCAACCATTGCGGAACCGTTACACAACCTCTTACACAAAAACGTTCACTGGCAACTGACGCTAGCTTATGGTAAAAAGATATATAAATCGGTCTATCATCAAATCAGGGAATACGGTTTCTTAAGAACTGAAATGTCTACATATACCGATAGTGAAGAGCAATTTTCCTCTTATTTAATAGAAAGAAAACTAGAAAAAGAAACATAGATGATGAACTTCAGAGAAACATGTTTGGATAAAAAGAAGAGAAAATGTTTGTTCAAAGCAGAACCCATCCAAAAACAAATTTATTTGTAAGTAAACATGGATACAAGAGCGAGCTCAAACTTCAAGATGAACATTAATTTTCCTGTTTGTTTGCATTTCTTAGATGCAGAATACATTTCAGTAAATGAGCAAATTTCGACTGCTCCCGATGGTATGATTGTGGTACGGTCCTTCCTTTTCATCTACATACCTACGATGAACTTTCATTAATCGATGTTTAAAGTGACTGCTTGATTCACACCAGTGAGTAGGGTCGAATCATATGCTTCAGAGGCCATACAGTACGGGATCATTTGCTTTTGCTTCTACTTGTTAGAGACACTGGGATCACGCGAGGTGAACCACCAGTGCTGGCAGATTGCAGGTGCGCAGTGCACGGGGCATTCCGTATCTGAGATGTGTACACTTCTTAAGTGTCACAGTGTCAATGTTGTACCGCAAATAACTCGATGCGAGAAAATAACAGTCGTCGCATTTGAAAACGTTGGGCAGCAACATATTCGGCACACTAAAAATGGCGGAGGTATTAAGCACGAGGAATTCAGAGCAGGGACGAAATGGGTTTCAGATATTCATATCATCGTTTCTCAAAGGTTACCGCTACAGAAACTTGAGGTACACAAAAGTAGCGATAGCTCTACAAATACTAGTGTGCGTGGGCAATGCTATATAATGTTTCAGTTTGTGTCAGCAATATTTGTACCGAACACGTCGGAAAGCCAACCTGTTTATTCGTTAACGTCTTTTTTCAATAGCAAAACGTTTCTTTCCTAAAACAAATTATAAAAATCATGAATATAATACTAGGGTCAATGAAAACCTCTACATAGATTTGAAGGGCTTAACATTAGCACACATAGAAGTCAGATACATTAGTACACTTACTCGACAACTGTCAAAACGTACTACGTTTCTTATCGATTGAGGAATGGTATTATAACTGAAGAGTGTTTTAGGCAGCAACTTAAATAAGTTCATAGAATTATTGGTTTAGACGATAATACAATTAATATTAAAACATTAAAACTATTACGACTGTTATGGTTCATAGTATTAAGTAACAACATTGCATTACACTTATTAAAATGTACATGCTCGAATTATTTACAGTTCTCTGATAACACTCTTGGCGGTATAAGCAGAATACGACTAATTTAATGACATGTAAGGGAATGGTTATATATTTTACCTCAATCACAGGTCACGAACCTTTTTTAATATCCCCGGTAACTAATTTACGTTCTTCAGATCTGCGTACACATTTAGCTGAACATATCGTGCCACCATACGCAAAAAGGGTTCGATCACAATATAATTACCTGATACATTGAATTGGTTTTTCTGATCCGAAAATGGAATAAAATATATACTTATCTTCTTGGAGCCATGAGAAAAATTTTGCTTCAACAGTGTCGTAATTCGTATAAACTAATTTAATACATTTATGCTGCATCAACTGTCAAGAAGCACATTGTTGAAGTTATAGTTTACACACCTGAATGTTAGACTCTCGCATTTGTGATGAATAGGATCCATGCTGTTTTTCTCCAAATTTTCATTACCGATTTGATTTTGAGACAATGGTTCAAATGGCTCTGAGTACTATGGGACTTAACAGCTGAGGTCATCAGTCCCCTAGAACTTAGAACTACTTAAACCTAACTAACCTATGGACATCACACACATCCATGCCCGAGGCAGGATTCGAACCTGCGACCGTAGCGGTCGCTCGGCTCCAGACTGTAGCGCCTAGAACCGCACTGCCACTCAGGCCGGCTTGAGACATTGTTTCTCAATTTTCAAAGCTCCGTCTAGAGCAACTCTGACATAGATGGAACTAAGAAAAGCTCCAGTATTGTAACTCAGCCTTAGGTTGTCAGGTTTGCCGAGACGTCTCTAACACGAGAGGCACAAACCATTGTGTGCCTTCTGGTCGATCTCAAGTGGATTTTCGATGCATTGTTGTACCAAGTTACTAAGTGTGTCAGAAATACTTCGCTTAACCTCCAACTGATCTGCGACACAATGAGACGATGATGTTAACAATTGTTTTCAGAAGAGAACTGCATGACACAGGATCTCATCTTGGTTTGGGGCAATGAGGTTACGGATAGCGCTGTACACTTATCAGTGTGGGAGATGATGCAGTGCCAGTTCTTCGTTGTAACGTATATTGTTGCAGTGATGATACGTGAGGAAGAAGCGTGAATAAAAACGTTAGGGACCGGCTGATGACATGACACAGTGCCGCATCGTTTATTTCCTAGGTAGACAGTGTGTTGTCGAGCGCACCTGTCTACCATGGCAGGATGGAAAGACGAAGAAAAATGGTGCAGGCAGCCAAGGGCAGCGATCGATCGATGGGGGCAGCTGCTGCAAACACTGGCGATGACTCGCCTCAGTCCTGACGATAAACAGAACTGACTTTGCCAAGCGGCACTGAACTGAGCAGCCACGATAACGGTGAATTGAAACTGAAACCTACATATGTTCTAATATTTTGGCATAAAGTCGAGTTCCCTATTCAGCAGTCTCTGACACTCACAAAGCCCGTAAATATACTTCCCTTTTTGTACTTGTTTTTCAGGTCCACTGCATCATATGCCTCATGGGATTCTAACCGACTGAGATGCAAAGAAAAATTTTGCGTAATGGTTGTTTATTACTAATCAGCAGAAATTAAAAAGGTAGCGCTCCATTTTAATATGATTTTCGTCATTGTTGCCATCATAGTAGTTATCAGACTCGAAGATGCTCAGTGTTGTCTGAAATTGTTGTTTTCAACTCAATAACAGTGGCTCCCCCCTCCCCCATGAACCATGGACTTTGCCGTTGGTGGGGAGGCATGCGTGCCTCAGCGATACAGATAGCCGTACCGTAGGTGCAACCACAACGGAGGGTATCTGTCGAGAGGCCAGACAAACGTGTGGTTCCTGAAGAGGGGCAGCAGCCTTTTCAGTAGTTGCAGGGGCAACAGTCTGGATGATTGACTGATCTGGCCTTGTAACACTAACCAAAACAGCCTTGCTGTGCTGGTACTGCGAACGGCTGAAAGCAAGGGGAAACTACAGCCGTAATTTTTCCCGAGGGCATGCGGCTTCACTGTATGGTTAAATGATGATGGCGTCCTCTTGGGTAAAACATTACGGAGGTAAAATAGTCCCCCATTCGGATCTCCGGACGGGGACTACTCCAGAGGATGTCGTTATCAGGAGAAAGAAAACTGGCGTTCTACGGATCGGAGCGTGGTATGTCAGATCCTTTAATCGGGCAGGTAGGTTAGAAAATTTGAAAAGGGAAATGGATAGGTTAAAGTTAGATATAGTGGAAATTAGTGAAGTTCGGCGGCAGGAGGAACAAGACTTCTGGTCAGGTGACTACAGGTTATAAACACAAAATCAAATTGGGGTAATGCAGGAGTAGGTCTAATGATGATTAGGAAAATAGGAATGCTGGTAAGCTACTACAAACAGCATAGTGAACGCATTATTGTGGCCAAAATAGATAAGAAGCCCACGCCTACCACAGTAGTACAAGTTTTATGCCTACTAGCTCTGCAGATGACGAAGAAATTGATGAAATGAATGATGAAATAAAAGAAATTATTCAGATAGTGAAGGGAGATGAAAATTTAATAGTCATGGGTGACTGGAATTCGTCAGTAGGAAAAGGGAGAGAAGGAAACATAGTAGGTGAATATGGATTGGGGCTAAGAAACGAAAGAGGAAGCTGCCTGGTGGAATTTTGCACAGAGCACAACCTAATCATAGCTAACACTTCGTTCAAGAATCATAAAGAAGATTGTATACATGGAAGTAGCGTGGAGAAACTGACTGGTTTCAGATAGCTTATATAATGGTAAGACAGAGATTTAGGAACCAGGTTTTAAATTGTAAGACATTTCCAGGAGCAGACGTGGACTCTGACCACAATTTATTGGTTATGAACTGTAGATTGAAACTGAAGAAACTGCAAAAAGGTGGCAATTTAAGGAGATGCGACCTGGATATACTGACATAACCAGATGTTGTACAGAGTTTCAGGGAGAGCATAATGGAACAAGTGGCAAGGATGGGGAAAGAAATGCAGTAGAACAAGAATGGGTAGCTTTGAGGGATGAAGTGGTGAAGGCAGCAGAGGATCAAGTAGGTAAAAAGACGAGGGATAGTAGAAATCCTTAGGTAACAGAAAAAATATTGAATTTAATTGATGAAAGGAGGAAATGTAAAAATGCAGTAAATGAAGCAGGCAAAAAGGAATACAAATATCTCAAAAATGAGATCGACAGGAAGTGCAAAATGGCTAAGCAGGGATAGCGAAAGGAGAAATGTAAAGATTTAGAGGCTTATCTCACTAGGGGCAACATAGATACTCCCTACAGGAAAATTAAAGAGACCTTAAGAGAAAAGAGAACCACTTGTAGGAATATCAAGAGCTCTGATGGAATCCCAGTTCTAAGCAAAGAAGGGAGAGCAGAAAGGTGGAAGGAGTATATAGAGGGTCTATACAAGGACGATGTACTTGAGGACAATATTATGGAAATGGAAGAGGATGTAGATGAAGATGAAATGGGACATATGATACTGCGTGAAGAGTTTGACAGAGCACTGAAAGACCTGAGTCGCAACAATGCTCCGGGACTAGACAACATTCCATTAGAAGTGCTGACATCCTTGGGAGAGCCAGTCCGGAAAAAAATCTACCATCTGGTGAGCAATATGTATGAGACAGGCGAAATACCCTCAGACTTCAAGAAGAATATAATAATTCCAATCCCAAAGAAAGCAGGTGTTGGCAAATGTGAAAATTACCGAACTATCAGTTTAATATGTCACGGCTGCAAATTACTAACGCGAATTCTTTACAGACGAATGGAAAAACTGGTAGAAGCTGACTTCGGGGAAGATCAGTTTGGATTCCGTAAAAATATCGGAAAACATGAGGCAATACTGACCCTACGACTTATCTTAGAAGAAAGATTAAGGAAAGGCAAACCTACGTTCCTAGCATTTGTAGACTTAGAGAAAGCTTTTGACAATGTTGACTGGAATACTCTCTTTCAAATTCTGAAGGTGGCAGGGGTAAAATACAGGGAGCGAAAGGCTATTTACAATTTGTACAGAAACCAGATGGCAGTTATAAGAGTCGAGTGACATGAAAGGCAAGCAGTGGTTAGGAAGGGAGTGAGACAGGGTTGTAGCCTCTCCCCGATGTTATTCAATTTGTATATTGAGCACGCAGTGAAGGAAACAAAAGAAAAATTCGGAGTAGGTATTAAAATCCACGGAGAATAAAAAAAAACTTTGAGGTTCGCCGATGACATTATAAATTTGTCAGAGAAAGCAAAGGACTTGGAAGAGCAGTTGAACGGAATGGATAGTGTCTTGAAAGGAGGATATAAGATGAACATCAACAAAAGCAAAACGAGGATAATGGAATGTAGTCGAATTAAGTCGGGTGATGCTGAGGGAATTAGATTAGGAAATTAGACACTAAAAGTAGTGAAGGAGTTTTGCTATTTGGGGAGCAAAATAACTGATGATGGTCGAAGTAGAGAGGATATAAAATGTAGACTGGCAATGGTAAGGAAAGCATTTCTGAAGAAGAGAAATTTGTTAACATCGAGTATAGATTTAAATGTCAGGAAGTCGTTTCTGAAAGTATTTGTATGGATTGTAGCCATATATGGAAGCGATACATGGACGATAAATAGTATTGACAAGAAGAGAATAGAAGCTTTCGAAATGTGGTGCTACAGAAGAATGCTGAAAATTAGATGGGTAGATCACATAACTAATGAGGAAGTATTGAATAGGATTGGGGAGAAGAGAAGTTTGTGGCATCACTTGACCAAAAGAAGGGATCGGTTGGTTGGACATGTTCTGAGGCATCAACGGATCACCAGTTTAGTATTGGAGGGCAGCGTGGAGGGTAAAAATCGTATAGGGAGGCCAAGAGATGAATACACTAAGCAGATTCAGAAGGATGTAGGTTGCAGTAGGTACTGGGAGATGAAGAAGCTTGCACAGGATAGAGTAGCATGGAGAGCTGCATCAAACCAGTCTCAGGACTCAAGTCCACAACAACAACAACAACTGTGCTAGGACAGCCAACAGCTGCTCACCTCAGCCGATGCGGATTCTTTTATAATGGTGACTGGGGACATCACTTTCGTGGTGTCAACCAAAGACACGTCATAATTACAAAGTGACTTACGAATGAAGTGCTTATTTGTACAGTTTCTAATGATACGAAAAGCTAATTTTGAGATTAATCAGGTGGATCAAAAATATAGGTCTGGGACCCTTACAGATACTGAGAGACTATATTTCTTCTCTTGTGTGACAAACAGGATGAATGGTGTAAAAATAATAATCAAGATTGGAATGTCAATGTTACCATACCATCAGCTTCTCGCGCATGTTCATATGACTCGGACTTACAGATCATTAACATTTGTTGGAGGAAAAGATATTAAGCCCCGTTCCCGTCAAGCAGATCACATAAAATATCACCCCCTCAACACACAGGATTGATATCGCGTAACATCGCCTTTAGTCTCGCCAATGCCTTCAATTCGGAGACGTTTCTTCAGGCATACGGAGATGAAGCCGCTCTCCGATAATTAGACATCATTGTTTTGCAGGGGGAGGGGTAGAGCGTCATCAGTCATCTGTTTGGTTTGATGAGGCCTTCCATGACCTCTTCACAACCTCTTCATTTCATAATAGCACTTGCACCCGACAAGCTCAATTACTTGTCCGATACAGTCCAGTCTCTGTCTCCTCCTACTGTTTTTACCCTGTACAGCACCCTCTAGTGCCACGGAAGTTATTCTCTGATGTCCTAACAGAAGTTCTGTCATCCTACCCCTTCTTGTGAGTGTCCTTCACATGTTCCTTTCTTCGTCGATTTTGTAGAGAACCTCATTTCTTAAGTGACTAGTCCTTTTAACTTTCAACATCCATCCATCTTAGACGCTTGGATGCATTTCTTTTCGCCGGCCGGGGTGGCCATGCGGTTCTAGACACTTCAGTCCGGGACCGCGCGACTGCTACGGTCGCAGGTTCGAATCCTGCCTCGGGCATGGATGTGTGTGATGTCTTTAGGTTAGTTACGTTTAACTAGTTCGAAGTTCTAGGGGACTGATGACCTCTGATGTTAAGTCCCATAGTGCTCAGAGCCATTTGAACCATTTCTTTTCCCGTTTTCCGGAAGTCCATTATTCAGTTCCATCAATGATATGCTCCATATGCACATATGCACAAATGCTTTCCTCTAACTAGGACCTATGTTTTATCCCACTAGTGCTCCTCTGGACGGTAATACCATCTATTTTAGCCTGTGTTACTGTGCTTTACATACGTTCTCTCTTTCGTCCGCCATGTGCTATTATGCACCCAAAGTGTCAGAATATCTAAAATTTGGTTATTTCGTGGTTCCAAAGTTGGTGTTCAGTCTACCGCTAACCTCATATCTGCTAACCTTCATTACTTTCGTTTTACTGCGATTTACTCTCAATTCACATTCCGTGATCATTAGTCTCTTCATTCCATTTAAAAGGTCTTGCAGTTCTCCAACACTTTGACTGACGATAGCATTGTCACCAGAGAATTTTGTCATAGATATTCTTGCATGCTTTATTTCAATTCCATCGTATGGACCTTAGCAGACCACTCGACGCTTTACCTGTGTACGCCAGGAGGTGCGGTCGTGGCGCTACAGGTCTGTAGACAGACAGTGAGCTAAAGCTGCCTGTTTCATAGAAAATAGTTGTACCTTGTCCACTTAGCACAGTCAGCAAGATTTCACATTTGAAGGACGAGAAACCTGTGACGTTTGCACTGCTACACACAACTGCTTTCAGGGAACCACATGGAAATATTTATGTATAATAATGTCTCACCCAAGGCCAAGTTACCCGAGAATTACATAACGAAAACTACTCTCTGGTTCAGTATAAAATATAAATCAGTAATGACTACGTGTGTTTGAGGTTTTTAAACCATTATATAGATTTATATTCTGCTAACCACTGTGAAGCGCAAGGCAGAGGGAACCTCCAGTTGCACAATTTATTAGAACTGGCTCGCATTCAATTCGCGTATGGAGCGGGCACAGAACTGTTGATTAATTACAGTGTCCTTGCATTCGTAATCCTATTAGCCAACTGTCTTTCACTTACCTTGACTCTATTCCAATAAAGTTTACGATTGACGGTATTCCAAAAGTGATAATGCGGTAAATCATTAAGATGGAAGATAAATGAGACTACTAAGACACCGACTGGAAAAAAGAGTGTACCTGATGTTGTAGAGTATTAATTAAAATCATTCTCAACGTCGAAGATTGTAAGAAAGTGTCATTTTTCCTTCTAAGGACCTAAACAATATACACAAAATATCTACACAGAGAAAACGTCGACGAAAAGACAAGAAGATTTAACGTTGTGGTACTGCCCATTTGTACTTAGGAAAGTAGGGAGAGTTTTAAACTTTAACTCTGTTCGTGAAGCTTGCTTCTAGTTTTCAATTCGTAGCGCAGTGATCAAGAACGACATATGTAGCATACACAACATCTTGGATCGAGCCTTGTGTTAGCAAACGATATCGAAACAGATGAACGTCGCAGCGCATACTACCCTGAATTGCATATTCTGGTATGATTTTTTTTTGTTTAGTAATTGTAAGCTTTGTTGCTTTGGTAAAATTAAAATTGGTTCTTTTTGTCGTGACAGAATAAATTACTATTAATCACACCAGATTTGTCGGAGAACAGCAGCAACATGTGTAATTGATCCAGCTTTAAGAAATTCTATTACCTTTTAGCGGAAAATTCGTGCGGTACTCTCCGACCCTAGAAAAGTCGTGGTGTTCCGTTCGGATTTCTGTTCCGACACTGACAATGTTGAGTGTTTATGGAAAAAGTTCAAGGCAATCGTAAAATGCGTTTTAGACAGGTACGTGCCGAGTAAAACTGTGAGGGACGGGAAAAACCCACCGTGGTACAACAACAAAGTTAGGAAACTACTGCGAAAGCAAAGAGAGCTCCACTCCAAGTTTAAACGCAGCCAAAACCTCTCAGACAAACAGAAGCTAAACGATGTCAAAGTTAGCGTAAGGAGGGCTATGCGTGAAGCGTTCATTGAATTCGAAAGTAAAATTCTATGTACCGACTTGACAGAAAATCCTAGGAAGTTCTGGTCTTACGTTAAATCAGTAAGTGGCTCGAAACAGCATATCCAGACACTACGGGATGATGATGGCATTGAAACAGAGGATGACACGCGTAAAGCTGAAATACTAAACACCTTTTTCCAAAGCTGTTTCACAGAGGAAGACCGCACTGCAGTTCCTTCTCTAAATCCTCGCACAAACGAAAAAATGGCTGACATCGAAATAAGTGTCCAAGGAATAGAAAAGCAACTGGAATCACTCAATAGAGGAAAGTCCACTGGACCTGACGGGATACCAATTCGATTCTACACAGAGTACGCGAAGGAACTTGCCCCCCTTCTAACAGCCGTGTACCGCAAGTCTCTAGAGGAACGGAGGGTTCCAAATGATTGGAAAAGAGCACAGATAGTCCCAGTCTTCAAGAAGGGTCGTCGAGCAGATGCGCAAAACTATAGACCTATATCTCTTACGTCGATCTCTTGTAGAATTTTAGAACATGTTTTTTGCTCGCGTATCATGTCATTTCTGGAAACCCAGAATCTACTATGTAGTAATCAACATGGATTCCGGAAACAGCGATCGTGTGAGACCCAACTCGCCTTATTTGTTCATGAGACCCAGAAAATATTAGATACAGGCTCCCAGGTAGATGCTATTTTTCTTGATTTCCGGAAGGCGTTCGATACAGTTCCGCACTGTCGCCTGATAAGCAAAGTAAGAGCCTACGGAATATCAGACCAGCTGTGTGGCTGGATTGAGGAGTTTTTGGCAAACAGAACACAGCATGTTGTTATCAATGGAGAGACGTCTACAGACGTTAAAGTAACCTTTGGCGTGCCAAAGGGGAGTGTTATGGGACCATTGCTTTTCACAATATATATAAATGACTTAGTAGATAGTGTCGGAAGTTCCATGCGGCTTTTCGCGGATGATGCTGTAGTATACAGAGAAGTTGCTGCATTAGGAAATTGTAGCGAAATACAGGAAGATCTGCAGCGGATAGGCACTTGGTGCAGGGAGTGGCAACTGACCCTGAACATAGACAAATGTAATGTATTGCGAATACATAGAAAGAAGGATCCTTTATTGTATGATTATATGATAGCGGAACAAACACTGGTAGCAGTTACTTCTGTAAAATATCTGGGAGTATGCGTACGGAACGATTTGAAGTGGAATGATCATATAAAACTAATTGTTGGTAAGGCGGGTACCAGGTTGAGATTCATTGGGAGAGTGCTTAGAAAATGTAGTCCATCAACAAAGGAGGTGGCTTACAAAACACTCGTTCGACCTATACTTGAGTATTGCTCATCAGTGTGGGATCCGTACCAGGTCGGGTTGACGGAGGAGATAGAGAAGATCCAAAGAAGAGCGGCGCGTTTCGTCACTGGGTTATTTGGTAACCGTGATAGCGTTACGGAGATGTTTAATAAACTCAAGTGGCAGACACTGCAAGAGAGGCGCTCTGCATCGCGGTGTAGCTTGCTCGCCAGGTTTCGAGAGGGTGCGTTTCTGGATGAGGTATCGAATATATTGCTTCCCCCTACTTATACTTCCCGAGGAGATCACGAATGTAAAATTAGAGAGATTAGAGCGCGCACGGAGGCTTTCAGACAGTCGTTCTTCCCGCGAAGCATACGCGACTGGAACAGGAAAGGGAGGTAATGACAGTGGCACGTAAAGTGCCCTCCGCCACACACCGTTGGGTGGCTTGCGGAGTATCAATGTAGATGTAGATGTAGGCGGCTGTCTTTCCTCATTCGCGATATCGAAAATTACTAAAAAAAGATGAACAGAATTTTTTTTTCGGAGGAAGATCGCGCGGAGAAAACAGACGGAAGTTACATGAAAGAAACCTAAGGGACCAACTAATCGGATTTGTACGAACATATAAACGGAAATTAAAGAACTTGGAATAAATACTATAACGATGTCGTCACGACAGCCGCCTGTTCCGACAGAACACACGCTGGATCATAAGCTGCATAAATCTTTTAAACAGGAAAGATTACCACAAGTATAATTAATGAAAATAAGGTTGAGAGATTTTCTTTGAAATTAAATAAACTTCAAGGCTTCAAGTATTACATTATGAAACGGAAACTTACACTAACATGGCCACCCATTGTGGCGGTGGAGCGAATATTCATGATACACATTCTCGCTTGTTTGTAACTACATATATTTTTTAATCACTTAAACTCTTAAAGTTACAATAAAATGATTATATCAGTATGGAGCACAATACTTTTGCGTCCGACTCGCAACACATTCACAGAACAGCTAGAGAGCGGCGCGGCTCCCTGCAGAAGTAAAAATTGGCAATTGTTATTTTGAAACATAGGTGCATCGTTTTTTTTTACTGATCGATAGCAGCGTATAACAGTTTATAGCTATCGTGATATTCTGCGCTTTTCAGGAGCGCGGCAAAGATATCTGGTCACAACATTCATTGGTATATGTTAAAAGTTCGCACATACTGACGCGAATACAGAAAAAAAACTTTTACATGTTAAAAATCGCAGTGATAAAGGCTGTAATGTCACAATTGCTCCCATGTGAGGCATGATGATTCCGGAAGGATCATCAGGACTCACATGTAGTTTCAAGACATTACTGTGTTTTATCATCTGTTTACTTTCGTTCTAACATAAAATTGGAACGAGTTTGTCATCTAGTTATTTTACGCTTCCAGTACAGTTATGAAAACAAATAGTCTTTCAGTGTCTTTTGTGCACTTTGGCACTTCTCTCAGTTCATTGTAAGGTGTCCTCGCACTGTCATCTTAATTGCTGTTACTGTGAAACAAAATATGACAAAAAACAATCTTAAGTCTAACACACACAAAGATAAATGAATAATACTCTATATAGAAAACAAAACATGTCAGTAGACAAACATACACAGATACATTGAAATAATTACTTAACCAGTCCTCTAAAATTGTCTGTGACCTGTTTGGTCTCGTAATGTTTTTTATCCGTTTCATTAGATTCTTTTAGAATGTCGTTGTTAATCAGGACGTTTCACTTGACACTACACTGTACACTTTTATTTGTCACACGCTCGCTTAACCGGAGTCTGCAACGTCTATTCTCGTTCGGTGAGCGGCATCGTCCGAGAGGTCACGACCCTGGGTAGCGTCTATTTTGTGTTCGCTCGTGTTGCCTCTCTAGTGTCTCGCATCAAGCGTCATGTCGTTTACATGCAAATAAACAGAAAGAAACCTGTGTTAGGTTCGTGCTATAATGTAGACTTACAGGTAAAGGTTTTATAGGATTCTGGACAGGATTGATAACCTTCCCTTCCAGTTAACGTTTCAGTGCTCAGTAATGCCTTGTCTTTATTTAACTATCTATCGCAAAATATCCGACGTGACTGATTAAATGGAAATTAATTTGAAGCTAAGACTTCTCTTTTTACAGAATAAATAAAGTTCATAATTAAGTTTCACTGTGATAGCTTTAGCAATGTCTCTTGCGTAGTTGTGAGACGGAAAACATTCTAAGGTCAGTGACACGCCTCCACAGCGCGCGTCGGTTGCGTTTCAAATGTTAATTGTTGAGTCCAACTGCAAGCAGCTCCGCGCTGTTGCCGGTTACTAGTCCAGTGCAACACGCGCTCGTGTATGCTCGTATGAAGTTTAACGTGTGTCACTCGCGCTCTGCTAAAATGAGAACACGTGGAAAACACACGTCTAGTGTCCTTTCTCCATCGTCGATCGGCGTATCGAAAACTAGGGTAGAAAGTACCACCGTCTGTTTCGAGGATTTCACACGACAGTCCCTGCGACCTGCCATGCTGCTTACACACAGGTAAGTGAAGCCAACGTTTTACATATAGTTTGCGAAATGCTTTGCTGTGATCGCTGTCACTACCTGCACTTGCGTGTACACATGTCACTGCACACGTATTTTGTACACTTTATCACTCGAATTTTGTTTAGAACGTCTTAGAGTGTCTGCAGATTCACATCTCCCATCTCAGATTGCGATTTCAAAGTTCACAGTTCAAGTTACTCACAGGTAAATACATTACAAGATTAAACAATGTCCATAAATTACATACATACATACATACATTTCTTAAGTTTGCTTACAGTCACAAAATTCTGTTAACCTTTTCAGTCACGCCACGCCGGATTAGCGTATTGAATACCACTACTTGTGCATCAAGGCACGATTATTTCGGTTATTCTCTCTCCCTTTTACAAAGGTAAAATTTTTTTTTAAACAAATCTTTTAAGCAGCTTGTTATTTCGTTTCTCTTCAAAATTTAGTGTCACTGTTTATGTAGAGCACAGATTGAACAAATTCTGTCTCTACTGGTCGAGCATACTCATGCATTTCTCTCCGGAAGATTCATGCTTCATAAAGTTACTGGCTGCAAGTACTACTCGCGGAATGTATTATAATCTCTCAACATTGCTACTCGCGATTAGAACAAAACTTTCGCTAACGGATCTCTCCCACAATTTTCGTTTCCACTTCAACCGTCTAAAGAGCACTCAGATGAGCCGGTCAAATTCTAATCCTCACTTTTTTTTAATGGGATAGGATGGGGAAGTGGAAGAGGAGAGGATCAAATATGAACATAAATACACTATATACATATACAAATTCTAGCACAACTACACTAGGATATTTTTGTGACCTTAGATGCATGACGTGCGTCACGTGTGCCTTCAAGTGGCTATTCTTTAATCTAATATCAGATCTTAGTTTTATTATTATAATGTGAGTCATATCTGGTGACAGCTTTCTAGTTTCTCACGCTTCCTTCTGGGCGATTGTCGGGCTTGGCTGTGAAATAGCTAATTACTTTAGTGCATCTTACATGTTTAAAGAAGAAACGTTTACCATCAGGAATACTTCAGACTTGTCAGTACGACGTATATGTTTCCATGTAGTGGCACTCTCGACTACATGACCTAACAGCTGTTGTAAAACAGAATAAAGGAAATGCTTAGCTATTATGAGGCTTACTTTTCGTAGATGATACTTTGAATGTGAGATTGAATCTCCTGAAAACTATCAAATACTACATGATACTCTCTCTCTCTCTCTCTCTGTTATTTACTGCTTTTGACAGTTCAAACACTTGGCTGCACAAATCTGTTTAATTCTGAAGATCGCGCTAACAAAAGGTATAGTTCATGGCGGTGTTACAATAACGCACAGTTTACACGCAATAGGCTGTACTCTGTACACTTAAAGACTAACATTCCATCTTGAGGGCTGAAAAAGAAATTGCTTAACCTAATATTTCACATACATATATATTCATTGGAGTTGGAAGGTGGCAATCTGCTACTTCATTCCGTATCTCCTTTCACCAATAAGGGCATTTCTCAATGCCAACAGCCAACTTGGACTGCTTACACCTATGACTAACTTAAAACTAACTGAGAATCTGTCCTCTCAAATGGAATGTGCTTCCTTTTTCGTACGCCATAATAAATCAAATCTTCAATTACCTCCATAGTTTTTCGCCAAAGTGTGAGTACTCGTATTGGTGTGTTTGAATACCGAAGTGTTTCACAGATTAAACCTTAGGCTAATGTTCCTTTGCTTGTTACTTTGCCTCGTTATACTTCTTGAGATCCTGGTAGTGATACAATCCTTTAATTCTGCCAGATGCTGGATCCGCTATTAGATAACATCCTGTATGTGGTTTCCCAATTACTACAAATGGTCCGTCGTACAACAGCCTCCATTTCCGATTTCTTTTCAACAACTTCGATGGCTTAAAATGTGTCCGTAAAAGCACCTTTTCATTAATATCCTATGTAAGAGCCTTAGATACTTTCTTGTCATAAGACTTCTTGCGTAGATTCGCCTGTACAGCTAAGGATACCAATGCTTGCCTAAGTTTTGCATCTAAATCTAATTCTGGTTCTACAATTTTAGGTATGGGATCTAACCATTAATTTCTTTCCCGATGACTCGTCATTAATTCCGCAGGTGTAAATCCAGTTGAGAAGTGTGGAAGATTGTTGACAATCTGCTCGAATGAAGATACGAAGTCAATCCAACAGGTTTGTCGATTAGGTATGTAGGTTCGAATGAATGTATTGAACTCTTTGAAGATACGTTCGGTGGGATTAGATTGCGGTCTGAAACGAGATATAAGTATTTGTTTGATGCCATGTCTGGCAAGAAAATTGCGCCATTGTCTGCCAGTGAAATTCGATGCATTATCTGATAGAATGGCCTCCGGCTTGCCAAATCGAGGAAAATAGTCTTGTTCGATTCGACGGATGATCGGAAGTGCACTGGATGATTTCACTGCATAAAGTATCACATGTTTTGTGAAAAGATCCATCAATGCGACTAGGTATTTCACCCCTCCCCTCCCTTGAGGCAGGGGGCCTGTGAGATCAAGGGCCATAACTTGATTTGGTCTCTCAGTAATAATTGGATTCAGAGGAATTAGGTTCGAATGGTTGAAGGGTTTTGCCTTCTAGCAGATAAGACATGTACTTAACAACTTGTGGATTCGATGGTGCAAGTTTGGTACATAGCAATACGCAGAAATCTTTCGTTTGCATTTTTCAGGTCCATAATGACCCCAGGAAAGATGTGTGTACCAGATAAGGTTTTCAACGTATGCATGTGGTATACACACACACCATCTACCAGAGAGGAGAGAAGTTCGATGGAATAAAACATCGTTGTGTAGTTTATAAAATTTGGACAAGTGGTGATCGGGTTTTGTTAGAAGAAGTTGTTTGACCTTACGCCATTTGGGATCTGTTTCTTGGAGTATACGCATCTGCTTGCAGAGCTGAAGGAAATACTTTCTATGTAGTGGGTCTTTCATTAGAAGAATTCGGTAGTTAGACATCTGCTCGATAAGTTCACTGGATTCGGGAAGTCCTTGCGGCATGCGTGACAAAGCATCCGTGATAATGTTGTTTTTACCCTTGATGTATACTATTTCGATATCATACTCTTGCAAGAAGAGACTCCATCGTGTAAGACGAGGATGAAGAAGTTTACACGAGAGCAAGAAACTAAGAGCTTGGTGATCAGAAAAGACCTTAATTTTCCGACCATGGATGTAGTAATTGAACCTTTTAAAGGACCATACAATGGCCAGAGCCTCCAACTCTGTCACCGAGTATGACCTCTCACATTCTGTGAGAACCCTACTTGCAAAGCTGATAACTCTTATCTGTTCTTTTCCATCAATTACTTCTATTTGAAACAAACAAGAACCAAGCCCCTGAAATTAAGCATCTGACGAAATACAGAATTCTTTATCCATGTCTGGATGGAACAAAATATTGCTGTTAAGAAGTGCTTGTTTAATGCGATCAAAATCTGCCTGACACTCTGGCGTCCAATGCCAGTGAGTATTCTTCTTTAGAAGATCATGCAATGCTTGACTGTTCATCGACTGGTCCGAAATAAACTTTCTGAAAAAGGAAGTCATTCCGAGGAAGCCTTTCAACTGGCGTTTAGAAGAGGGCACAGGAAAGTTTTTAATAGCTGCTAGTTTGTCTGGATCTGGGGTAATTCCCTGTGATGATACAAGATGTCCTAAAAATTTAATCTCGCTTTTACCAAATTTAGACCTATGTAGATTAGCTGTGACTCCATAGTCGACAAACCTCTGGAAAACTTTGCTTATTATGTCTAAATGTTCTTCCCAAGATTTCGTAGCAATCAGTTAGTCATCAACATACACTGTTACTCGATCCAACAGTTCAGGTCCTAATACATGATCAAGTGCAGCTATGAATACGCCTGAACTCACATTCAAACCAAATGGAACTACTTTGAATTGGTATGATCTACCTGCAAATATAAACGCTGTATATTTTCGAGACTGTGATGTCATCTTGACCTGCCAGTAGCTCGATCTCAAGTCTACCGATGTGAGGAATTTTACTCCATGAAACCTTTGTAATTGTTCATCCATAGCCTCAGGTCGAGTTCTTACTGGAATAATTATTTTATTTATGTTTCTTGCATCCAAAACTATACGTACACTACCATCCTGCTTCAAAACTGGCAATAACGGACTACTGTAAGGTGAGTCTGACGGTTCAATGATCTCCCACTTAAGCATTTTACGTATTTCATTTTTCACAGCCTCGCGCCTTGCATACGGGACAGAGTACGTTGTCTTGCAAAAAAGTAGAATGGGGAGCGACCTTCATGTCATATTCGTAGTCACGTATTACTCCAGGTTTCGAAGAAAAGACATGAAGATACCTCATAAGTAAGTGCAGTAAATCTTGCCTTTGTATGTAATCAAGTTCACTTGATTCGCTTACTTTATTCAAAATCTCTTCTCTAGTCGGAAGTCCGTCATCAGTATCAAAATCCGTCCAACTGTTACCCTGTCTTGTCATGTGCGCTTGGTTCAAAAACATTCGCTGTACCAGTCTGCGCACCTTAACTTTGTGCTCAGTGTTGACTCTTTTGACCTTGCCGCCCAACAATTGCAGCGTTACCTCCT
This sequence comes from Schistocerca piceifrons, assembly GCF_021461385.2. Classification (NCBI taxonomy): domain Eukaryota; kingdom Metazoa; phylum Arthropoda; class Insecta; order Orthoptera; family Acrididae; genus Schistocerca; species Schistocerca piceifrons. The sequence goes on from NC_060141.1 coordinate 381,639,204, forward strand.
GTTCACCTACTCGGATTGTACAGATACCCTTTTCTATATCAATCACTGCCTTATTCTTCCTCAGGAACTCCATTCCTAATAAGCATGACACTGACAAATTCTTAACTGCTAGAAATACACACATGAAAGAAGTAGAATTAATCCTTATCGGTACCTGAGCTTGAAAATTGACTCGCTGTGATAAAGATCCTACCGCTCCTGTTACTGAACAACCTTGTACTGGTAACGTTAAAATTTTCATCCCTGCAGAAACTTTCTTAAACATACATAGTGATAAAGCATTTACGTTTGCACCAGTATCAATAATAGCATCTATTGGTGTCTTGGCTATGTAAATTTTAGTCATTGCTTGTACTTCGTCTTCCCATACGTCATTCAAGTCTGTCTCAATATTTTCCTGCAACAATCGTCTCTCAAGTCAGTGTCGCGATCATAACGTATTACGTTAAGTCGTTCAAGGTCGAGTTTGCCCCCATTATGTCCCGCAGCATCCCCAAGGAGGCGAAAAGGTGCTGCCTTTAGTTTTCCGCTTTATTGTGATGCGACTGATTTGATTCTTCTGTCACATCACTTGACCATTCTCGCTGGTTTTTTACCCATTGTGTGTGTTGATTTGTATCAAACCCTTGTTGGTACTGCACTTGGTTACCAGGCTGAAAAATCGGTACATTACTTGCCTGCGTAAAATATACCGATGGATTGTATTGTTTTCTTGGTTTATTGTTATTGTATCTAAAGTCCTGTTGTGGTCGCGTGTACTGTTGTTGTTGCATGAATGGTTGTTGCTGAGGCGTGTATTGCTGTTGTTGCTGGTGTTGTGGCTGCCCATAGGGTTGTGGTGGAGGTAGCTGACCTCCGCAATTTTGATTGTTGCAACGTATACCCTTGTATTTGTTCCCATTCTGGTAGAAGCTACTACCGTTATTGTTTGATTGGTATGGGGCATTCCCGTAATACTGTTGTTGCGTGTTGTATATTGGATTGTGCCGTTGGTTGCCGTAATGCTTGTTTTTGTGTTTACCATTACGGTAACCATTGTTTCGGCCTCTATTGCGGTTATTGTACTGTTTGTTTCCGTATTGTGTTTCGTGTGAACCATTTCCATTACTACCGTTTCCATTCGAATTCGTGCCTGCGTTGTTGTTCTTACGGTTAGCATTCGCACGCGCGTCTTCGTGTATAAGATCGAGCGAATCAAGGACGGATAAAAATGCGTCCTGATCTTCCTCTGACACGTTCACTAGTTTTTCGCGTATGGAAATGGGTAGTTTTGACTTAAGAATCATAATAACATCTTTTGTTGTTATGGGAGTGTCCCAATATTGTATCTTTCTCAAGTACTTTTCAAAGTACCGGCGAAGTCCGCCACTGTTCGAATGGAAAGGTTCGGCGTTGTAGACCTCTTTGCGTAGGCGTCGCTGAACACCTGCGCTCCAAAATTTGCTTAAAAAGTTCTTCTCAAACTCGCTAAATGTTTTGCACTTATCAACCATCTCGGTTCCCCATATAGCACTTTCTCCTTGTATGTATCCGGTAATGAATTGCATTCTCTGTTTGTCATTCCAGGCAGCTGGAAAGACTCCTGAAAAGTTCTTTAGGAAAACGACTGGATGAATATTTCGCTTTTCCGGTTGGAATGGTTGAAAATCTCTGTGTTTCAATACACTCTCCTCTTTCATGAGGGTTGTGAGTGTCAATTGTACAGTGTTGTTGTTGTGTGAATCGTTAAATTCATTTTTCGGTCGCGGAATGTACTGTTGTGTGTTGTGTTGTTGTGTTGTCTGGTATTGATGTTCATCTGGCTCAGAAGGTAGTGAGTGTTTCCCGTCACTCTGGGTATCATACTGTAGTGTTTGAACTTGCTGTTTCAGGTCGGATATCTCATCTGTTACTTGCTTCCGCCATTCCGGCAAATCCCGGGTAAACACTCGTCTAATTTGGCCTAGTTCAGTACAAACAGTGTCTCCTGAACTGCCGGGTGCAGATAATATGTCTAAGGTTGCGGATTTAACAACATCTTTCAAGTCACGTGTAATCTTCTCCTCAACAAGCTTCTCTTGTACAACAATCCATTGTTTGTAATGTTCGGTAAGTGCTTTAGTGTGCGAAGCAACACTACTGTTAACTCTTTCCTCAATAGTTCGGTCCGAAATGTCATTCGCCATTGCACTTGCTTTTGATTCTACAGTGGCTACCGCTGTCGCTAACTCGTCTACCTGTCGTGCAACTGTTTTATACGCAAGTTTTACCGAATCGGTTTCTTTGCGACAAGCTTCGATTTGAGTTGTGAGATTCTGACCAATGTTATCAATTTTGTTATCCGGAGTGCTTATCTGTGTTGTCAAAGTGGTTACTTGCGCCGTGACGTCACCCTTAACCGAATCTATCTGTGCTGTGAGAGAGCCTACTTGCGTAGTGAGGGTACCTATTTTCGCATCAATGGTGGTATTTACGTCATTCCTAACTGAGTCAATATGTGTTGTCATATCCGTTTTCAACTCTGATAAAAACTTGTCTCTGTCTTTCTCACGTTGTTCACGATCACGTTCGCGCTGTTCCCTCTCCTGTCTGTCTAGTATCAATTCCTGTAACATTTTGACAATGTCAATTGATACCGTTATCGGGGAGGTGGGTGTTCCCTGCTGAGTGTCGTCCACGTTAGCTACCTCTTGTCTGTCGTCTGTCCTGGCCGTCGTTCCGCGTGAGCGGAGTCGGTAATGTTTGTTAACAGTGCCGTCGCTTTCGTCTGCAGAGTTCGCGCTCGATTGTCCGTCCGCCATAATGAAATTCAACTATTGCCAACTTAAAATGGGTACTGCCAACTGAAATTCTGATTGTCAATTGTTCTTGCCGCGCAAGTTAAAGTCGCAGCGCGTTCGTTAAATGTCTAAAGTTACGTGGGTAATAACTGACACACGTCTGTAGCAAAAAGACAAGATGGAGTCAACGCCGTTGAAACAATTGATTGCCAACGCTGTTACACAGAAAAGACTGAAATGGCATCCATCTTGAACTTACACGAGAATACTAACTACAGTATAAAACAAATAGTCAAGCAAAAGGTTACAGAAAATGTTCAAATATTTACGTAGAAAAAAAATGGTTTTTTACGCTAAGCTGCTGAAAGGATAGAGTGAGGTCGAATTTGAAGGTCAAATGAGCTACTCTTTAGACAGAACTATGGCAAACGAAAATTTGGTACTCACTCGGCGTTGTCTTCAAAACTGCAAATCTGCGTCTTATTAAATCCCAAGATATTTGTGTAAATACCGCGTCCTTCAATATTGCGTATATTTATTGCTCATCCGTAATTTTATGCAGCATTGGGTTCCAAAGAGCGATATATGAAATAAGACAATCATATATTAGTACCGTTACACTTTCAATATTTTAGTCAAGTCCCTGTTCGGGCGCCAGATCTCGTATGATTTTTTTAGTAATTTAATTGTAAGCTTTGTTGCTTTGGTAAAAATAAAATTGGTTCTTTTTGTCGTGACAGAATAAATTACTATTAATCACACCAGATTTGTCGGAGAACAGCAGCAACATATGTAATTGATCCAGCTTTAAGAAATTCTATTACCTTTTAGCGGAAAATTCGTGCGGTACTCTCCGACGTCAGAAAAGTCGTGGTGTTCCGTTCGGAGCAGGAGGCGGCTGTCTTTTCTCATTCGCGATATCGAAAATTACTAAAAAAAAGATGAACAGAAATTTTTTTTTCGGAGGAAGATCGCGCGGAGAAAACAGACGGAAGTTACATGAAAGAAACCTAAGGGACCAACTAATTGGATTTGTACGAACATATAAACGGAACTGAAAGAACTTGGAATAAATACTATAACGATGTCGTCACAACAGCCTCCTGTTCCGACAGAACACACGCTGGATCATAAGCTGCATAAATCTTTTAAACAGGAAAGATTATCACAAGTATAATTAATGAAAATAAGGTTGAGAGATTTTCTTTGAAATTAAATAAACTTCAAGGCTCAAGTATTATATTATGAAACGGAAACTTACATTAACATGGCCACCCATTGTGGCGGTGGAGCGAATTTCCATGATACACATTCTCGCTTGTTTGTGACTACATATATTTTTTAATCACTTAAACTCTTAAAGTTACAATAAAATGATTATATCAGTATGGAGCACAATACTTTTGCGTCCGACTCGCAACACATTCACAGAACAGCTAGAGAGCGGCGCGGCTCCCTGCAGAAGTAAAAATTGGCAATTGTTATTTTGAAACATAGGTGCATCGTTTTTTTTACTGATCGATAGCAGCGTATAACAGTTTATAGCTATCGTGATATTCTGCGCTTTTCAGGAGCTCGGCAAAGATATCTGGTTACAACATTCATTGGTACATGTTAAAAGTTCGCACATACTGACGCGAATACAGAAAAAAAAACTTTTACATGTTAAAAATCGCAGTGATAAAGGCTGTAATGTCACAATATCATACTTAATATTGTTGACCTGACAATACTCGGTTGCTATTAATGGTTGGTTGACTCGGGGGAAGGGAACAAACAGTGAGGTCATCAGTCCCATTGCATTAGGGAAGGATGGAAAAGGAAGTCCGCAGTGACCTTTCAAAGGAACCATCCCGGCATTTGCCTGAAGCGATTTAGGGAAATCAAGGAAAACATAAATCAGAATGGCCGGATGCGGGTTTGAACGTCTTCCTCCCGAATGCGAGCCCATTGTGCTACTATTAATATAATATCAACGATGTTTTCGTTAGGTACATCTGTACGTTACTGAATACAGGCAAAATTTGTTTCACCACACACATTTCATCAATTGCCCCTAATACGTATAGTACACATTTTCCATTGTACGCTGCACTTTATACTAAAGCAAATTATAAACAGTTTCGACACGGTCTACTTTCGCTCAATATATGTTTCATTTCTTACTGTGTGTTTTGCTATTGCTCTACATGTACTTTCGATGTGCTGCTGGTGAAGCTCTTTTTCTGTCTGTAGTACTAAAAACATTTTGTGTGAGGGTATTTGTCTCCTGTGCTGAAAACTGACTTTAGTGCTACATGCAGAACGACTGCTTCACCAGCGTACATCAGGAGCATATGTAGAGAAATTACGACTCATATATAAACCGTTACTGAACGAAAGTTTTGTAATTCAAACCTGCCGGCGGCGGTGGCCGAGCGGTTCTAGGCGCGTCAGTCTGGAACTGTGCTGCTGCTACGGTCGCAGGTTCGAATCCTGTCTCGGGCATGGATGTGTATGATGTCCTTAGGTTAGTTAGGTTTAAGTAGTTCTAAGTCTAGGGGACTGATGACCTCAGATGTTAAGTCTCATAGTACTAATTGCCATTTGAACCATTTAATTAAAAACTGTTTGTAGCTTAGATGAGCAGTAGCAGAATATGTAGGTTGAAAATGCTGTACGCAAATGAAAATATATAAGTATTTAAGATAAATGATGATGTCTTAATCAATTACGTCTAAGCACGTATGACAAAACAAATATTAACTTTATTCAGTTGCATATATACAGCACTAAACTAAAAACCACTTGTACAGTATGTTAGACATGTCTTATAAAAGGAAGGAACAACACATTTTTAGCTCCCATCGACGAAGAGACGTTAGTAATCAAGCTAAAGCTCATACTATGGAACTGTAAATTGACCCTGTCCTTGTCAAGTAATCCATTCCAGCATTAGTTTTAACTGACTTCTGGAAATCATGAACCTAAATTTCGACAATCAGAACGAAATTGGCACGGGTCTCTACATTAACCATCCAGTGTCGTTAGCACGGCTTGTCCGCGGGGTAACAACAGGTATCAGCCGCTTCACCGATCAGTAGAATTCTCTTCTGGGATGAGTCCTGTCAAGATTCCAAAGATGACAAACAAATATTACAATCAGTCTCACAGAAGTCTCAAGTTTGTTTGTTAATCAAGCGTGGCATCTAATCGTATCTTGTTTACCAAAACAGTTGGAACATTTATTGTAAAATAAAATACGATGTGCGATAAGCCACGAACCTTTTCCATCGCAGAGGTAGAATAAACGACGGAAAAGTTAGTGTACACCGCGTAACAGTGCCAGTTTCTTGTCTCGTGTGGTAACTGGAGTTAGCAGATTTACAAATTTACAAAACAGTTGAAACGCATATGAAGTAGTCGGACTGGTGACTTCCGCATGTGGTATTCCGTTATTTTGATTAAAGAGACGGTCGCCTTGGAGTTGCAATTAAGTTACGTCAGCTGAGTCTTCCGAGCTAGGAGTTAGCCAGATAATTAGTATTTTTAAAGTAACATTCATCACACTCGGTGCGAGGCAAATTTTTCTCTGACGCAGTGGAATTCCAATTAGCGATATTTAATGCATAATCAGTCGTTCCGCAGCTTTCGTGAGTTCGTTCGTTTAAAACACTTTCATAGCTTTTTCAGTGATGTATTACGGCGTAAATTGAGAAATTATTTGGACAGTAATGGATTTGATCCTAGTAATTGGGTTTTCATCGGTGAGAATAGAAACATCACTTCGATTTTCTCGTGGGACTACTATTTTTTAGCACAGCGCGTTTGAAGACTTCTGCTCATATGATTTGACGATGAAAAGGAGACCCATTAGTTAAATCATTTTAAGGAACGCCAAGTGTAACATCACTGGAATCCATCCCGATTATACAGCTCATTCTAAATTACACAGAATAACGGGAATGTTTGAAATGAGTAGTGGGAGCCATGGGCACGTGCAAGCATGGCAGGTTCGTGAAAATCCGCCATTTTAGTAATTATGGATCAGTGGAACGCACAACAGCGTGCGTTAGCAATAAAAATGTTTTATAAAAATAATGATAGTTTGGTAGCAGTGCAGAGGGAGTTTCGACATTTTTATAATTTAGGACATCATGATGCCGTTCCGTCGAGACACGCTATAAAATTTTGGGTTAATAACTTTGAAGAGACTGGATCTGCCCTCAGGAAGAAGCCAACAGGACGACAAAGAAGTGTACGTTCTCCTGCGTACATTGATGTTGTACGTGAATCTGTCTTAAGGAGCCCACGGCGTTCAATTCGTATGCAAGCAGCAGTGGATGGAATGTCCCCGGAAAGTGTTCGCAGAATTCTTCATCTTCATTTAAAATTTCATCCGTACAAACTACAGATGGTGCAACAATTGAAGAACAACGATTACCGGTTACGATTAGGATTCTGTCAACAAATTACAACAAAAATAATCAATGAAGATGAATTCCTAAACAAGATTTGGATGTCAGATGAGGCACATTTTCATCTCACAGATTATTTGAATAAAAAGAACAACCGTTACTGGGCAAAAACGAATCCTAATGACGTTCATGACCGCTCTTTACACGCTAGTAAGGTGACAGTGTGGTGTGGTGTTTCTTCATATGGGATTATCGGACCGTATTTTTTCGCAAATGAACAGGAAAACGCGATAACTGTCAATGCTGATCGTTACGTGGAGATGTTACGAACTTTCGTTACAACTGCATTGAACAACTTTCCAAACGTTCTGGAAGCCTGGTTTCAAGACCGAGCGCCATCACACACTGCACGGCAATCACTGCGAGAATTTTTTGGCAAACGTCTGATCTCACGATTCGGAAACATTCCCTGGTCCCCTAGATCGACAGATTTATCCGTTTGTGATTTTTTCTTGTGGGGCTACCTCAAGAGCAAAGTCTACACGACTCGACGAAGAACCCTGGATGAGCGGTCATTGAGAAACCTCAACAGCAGATTTCACGAATGTATTCGTACATGAGGATTCCACCTAAAGGACGTAATTTTTTAAAAAGAGGTAAATGCCATCAATGTTTCGCAAATGTTAAAGTTGTAAGGTTTCAATTACTATGAATGCAGTTTCCTACCCTCATCACTTCTAGTTGTATTTGATTGTGGAAATATTTCCGTTTTTCTGTGTCACCCTATACATACCTCTTATACCAATATTATTGTCGAACTTACACGTATAGGTTGAGGAAACTACTGCTTTGTATACGGATTGTGTCACATTCGCACAGATCTGTAATCGTGCTCCTTTTTTTCCGCTTCTACTGCTATGAGTGCTGCTGGTGTGTTTAAGGTTCACACCCTATTTCACATGCTTTTTGACGAATGCTTATTTGCAGAATGCTCCACAACCTAATGATTCCCCAAAGGGGTGAAACGTGTTATTAAGTAATCATTACTTTGAAAACAAAACTGTTTCTTTTTATATAAATTCTAACGTCTGATGTACCAGCCAGACTATGGAGTGGAAAAGATCTTCGCTGTTAGTTATGAAAGTTTCTTTACCTTACAGAAGGAAGAAGGGAATACTGAATTTCGTCTTCCAAAATACACTACTGCCCAATAAAATTGCTACACCAAGAAGAAATGCAGCTGATAAACGGGTATTCATTGGACAAATATATTATACCAGAAATTACATGTGATTACATTTTCATGCAGTTTGGGTGCATAGATCCTGAGAAATCAGTACCCAGAACAACCACTTCTGACCGTAATAACGGCCTTGATACGCTTGGGCATTGAGTCAAACAGAGCTTGGACGGCGTGTATAGGTACAGCTGCCCATGCAGCTTCAACACGATACCACAGTTCATCTAGAGTAGTGACTGGCGTATTGTGACGAGCCAGTTGCTCGGCCAAAATTGACCAGGCGTTTTCAATTGGTGAGAGATCTCGAGAATGTGCTGGCCAAGGCAGCAGTCGAACATTTTCTGTATCCAGCGAGTCCCGTACAGGACCTGCAACATGCGGTCGTGCATTATCCTGCTGAAATGTAGGGTTTCAGAGGATCGAATGAAGGGTAGAGCCATGGGTCGTAACACATCTGAAATGTAACGTCCACTGTTCAAAGTGCCGTCAATGAAAACAAGAGGTGACAGAGACGTGTAACCAATGGCACTCCATTCCATCACGCCGGGAGATATGCCAGTATGGCGATGACGAATACACACTTCCAATGTGCGTTCACCGCGATGTCACCAAACTGAGATGCGACCATCATGATGCTGTAAACAGAACCGCGGTTCATCCGAAAAAATAACGTTTTGCCATTCGTGCACCCAGGTTCTTCGTTGAGTACACCATCGCAGGCGCTCCTGCCTGTAATGCAGCGTCAAGGGTAACCGCAGCCATGGTCTCCGAGCTGATAGTCCATGCTTCTGCAAACGTCGTCGAACTGTTCGTGAAGATGGTTGTTGTCTTGCAAACGTCCCCATCTGTTGACTCAGGAATCGAGACGTTGCTGCACGATCCGTTAGAGCCATGCGGATGAGATGCCTGTCATCTCGACTGCTAGTGATATGAGTCCGTTGGGATCTAGCACGGCGTTCCGTATTATCCTCCTGAACGCACCGATTCCATATTCTGCTGAGAGTCATTGGATCTCGAACAACGTGAGCACCAATGTCGCGATACGATAAACCACAATCGCGATAGGCTACAATCCGACCTGTATCAAAGTCGGAAACGTGATGGTACGCATTTCTCCTCCTTACAAGAGGCATCACAACAACGTTTCACTAGGCAACGTCGGTCAACTGCTGTTTGCGTATGAGAAATCGCTTGGAAACTTTCCTCATGTCAGCAAGTTGTAGGTGTCGCAACCGGCGCCAACCTTGTGTGAATGCTCTGAAACGCCCGTCATTTGCATTTCAGAGCGTCTTCTTCCTGTCGGTTAAATTTCGCGTCTGTAGCACGTCATCTTCGTGGTGTAGCAATGTTAATGGCCAGTAGTGTAGTTTCACAAGCGGACATCAGAGTGTGGTTTCTCCTTTCGATAATCAAGCGAATACCGAAACGGCAACTGCACAACAGTAGCAAAGCACTGGCTGAATGGTACCAGCAAGGTTGTACAGAGATTATGTGAATGAACTAGCTCCCCTTCTAGCAACAGTTTATCCTGGGTCATTGGAGCTACGGAGGGTACAGAGCGATTGGAAGAAAAGCATAGGTCACTTCCGTTTCCAAGGAGGTCATCGGCCAGACACGCATAGGTTTAGGTGAATGATTAAATCTACATAGAATCCTCAAACACAAATCCTGTAACACACAGCTCGCTCTGTTCCTCCAAGAGATCCAGTGCGCCGTAGACATAGGCGCAGCTATCCGCGCTCCTTGCCGTCTGTATTTTACAAGATTTGGTTTGTAGGACATCCGCAGCTGAGAGGCATGATAACTAATTTAGAGAGATCCACTTCAGTTGCATTAATATTTATTCAAATCTCTACCAGTTTCGGAATTTTGAAATCCCGTCTTCAGGTGTATGAAATTATTGTATTTGGTAACACATAAAGTGCGGTCGTGCCACTCAGTGTAAGAGCTCCAGTTATTGCGTGTTCGAGGAAATTCTCCGCAGACGGGCAGCCTCACGGTAGGAACGCCAAGCACTCTTGTGTGAAGCACCACGCCGTAAGTGTGGAAGCGCGGTGGGGTGCAGTTTTGTTTTATGATCTACTGGATAACTCCGAAAGATTCGTGAGGCTTTTAGAAGGTGATGCAGTTGTCTACATGAATCATCAACGACAAATGACTTCAGCGAACTGCAGGAAGACCTACAGAGGTGTTCACTATTGGTGCAGTGACTGGCAGTTGACCCTGAACGTAAAGGTAAATTGTGTCGAATAAATAAGCGAAAAACTGAAACTATCGTGTGGCATTGATGACGGGGAAGCCCCGTCTGGTGGAGTTTGGCGCGGAGTGCAAGTCTTATTTCAGGCGACGCCACACTGGGCGACTTACGAACCGGTGATGATGATGACACCACAACATCCAGCCCACGAGCTGTAAGAATCTCCAACGTAGCCGGGAATCGAACCCGGGCCCGCTGCATGGTAGGCTAACACGTTACCACTCAGGCAAGCAAGCGGACTAAGCGAAGAAATCAGCTACGGTAAGAGTACACTACTGGTGACATATCACTGGACGCTGTAACTGTCGTAAAATGCCTGCAAGTAACCATCCAGGGCGATCGAAAATGCAATCACTACATGAAACAAGTAGCAGGAAAAGCCGATGCCAGATTGAGATTAATTGGAGAATGTAATTCACCCACGAAATAAGTGGCTTACAAAACGCTCGTTTGAGAGATTCTAATATTGTTCATCAATCAAGTAGGATTTATAGAAGAGTTAGACCGTTTACAATGAAGAGCAGCGCTGTTCGCCAATGGATCGGCAACTCACGGTGGGGGCATTACATAAACGTTCAAAAAACCCCAGTCAAACGCTAAAAACGAAGTTTACTACTGACATTTCACGAGCATACTTTGCAAGAGGAGTTGGGCAATATAGCACTTCCTCCGAAATGCGTATTATGTTATTGTCCAGGTGACCTAGCAGTCGGGGGAGAAGGGAGGGTGGGGGACATTCTCGTTATATTTTAAATCTTGGTGGGAATGAGATTTTGTTTCAACACCAGTTACAGACGCTACACTAGAGTCTATTTCTTGAAAGAAAAGCCACATACCAATAAGTTGATCAATTCTTGTTGTGTCAATCAGGTTACTAGCGAAACAAGGTGACTTAAGGCCTGCAGGTGCTTACATAATCGTGGAAGCACAATTAACACCTGCAGTCGCCGAAACCGCTAGGCGACTGATGACCTCAGAAGTTAAGTCCCATAGTGCTCAGAGCCATTTCAACCATTTTGAAACCGCTAGGACTCTGTGCGACCTACAAAACGGTGGGATGGAAGGAAGAATTTTCTGCTCTCTGCCTTCTCTGTCGTAGTTTCTTTCTCTTCTTTATGTGTCTCAGGATTCAGCTAATGTCTTGTTTCGCAAGTGTGAAGTAGTCGCCCGTAATTTTTTTTTTTTTTTTTTTTTTTTTTTTTTTTTACATACGAGTGACGAGTGACACAACCAACAACAGAAAGACACAAAGTGGAACTCAGCTCTTGCGATCTTGACAGATTACGGAATGGTAACGTCCCACGGCTCACATAGCTGTATTGCATACTTAGGATAGCAACGTACCATGGCACATGAATTTAAAGAAGTATTAATTACAGGTGAAGGCACTGTTGCAGTAATTGGAGAAGACATCTATATCCTCAAGTCAAACACAAAAAACTGAAAAACTTTATTAATCTGTCTTTATTTCGGCTATGTTGTTGTTGTGGTCTTCAGTCCTGAGACTGGTTTGATGCAGTTCTCCATGCTACTCTATCCTGTGCAAGCTTCATCATCTCCCAGTACCTACTGCAACCTGCATCCTTCTGAATCTGCTTAGTGTATTCATCTCTTGGTCTCCCTCTACGATTTTTACCCTCCACGCTGCCCTAAAATACTAAATTGATGATCCCCTGATGCCTCACAACATGTCCTACCACCCGATCCCTTCTTCTAGTCAAGTTGTGCCACAAACTTCTCTTCCCCCCAATCCTATTCAATACGTCCTCATTAGTTATATGATCTGCCCATCTAATATTCAGCATTCTTCTGTAGCACCACATTTCGAAAGCTTCTATTCTCTTCTTGTCCAAACTATTTATCGTCCATGTTTCACTTCCATACATGGCTACACTCCATACAAATACTTTCAGAAACGACTTCCTGACACTAAAATCTATACTCGATGTTAACAAATTTCTCTTCTTCAGAAACACTTTCCTTACCATTGACAGTCTACATATTATCTCTTCTCTACTTCGACCATCATCAGTTATTTTGCTCCCCAAATAGCAAAACTCCTTTAATACTTTAAGTGTCTCATTTCCTAGTCTAACTCCCTCAGCGTCACCCGACTTAATTCGACCACATTCCATTATCCTCGTTTTGCTTTTGTTGATGTCCTTCTTATATCCTTTCAAGACAGTATCCATTCCGTTCAACTGCTCTTCCAAGTCCTTTGCTATCTCTGACAGAATTACAATGTCATCGGCGAACCTCAAAGTTTTTTTTTCTTCTCCGTGGATTTTAATACTTACTCAGAATTTTTCTTTTGTTTCCTTCACTGCTTGCTCAATATACAGATTGAATAATATCGGGGAGAGGCTACAACCCTGTCTCACTCCCTTCCCAACCACTGCTTCCCTTTCATGTCCCTCGGCTCTTATAACTGCCATCTGGTTTATGTACAAATTGTAAATAGCCTTTCGCTCCCTGTATTTTATCCCTGCCACCTTCAGAATTTGAAAGAGATTATTCCAGTCAACATTGTCAAAAGCTTTCTCTAAGTCTACAAGTGCTAGGAACATAGGTTTGCCTTTCCTTAATCTTTCTTCTAAGATAAGTCGTAGGGTCAGTATTGCTTCACGTGTTCCTATATTTCTACGGAATCAAAACTGAACTTCCCCGAGGTCAGGTTCTACCAGTTTTTCCATTCGTCTGTAAAGAATTCGCGTTAGTATTTTGCAGCCGTTACTTATTAAACTGATAGTTCGGTAATTTTCACATCTGTCAACACCTGCTTTCTTTGGGATTGGAATTATTATATTCTTCTTGGAGTCTGAGGGTATTTCGCCTGTGTCATACATCTTGCTCACCAGATGGTACAGTTTTGTCAGGACTGGCTCTCCCACGGCTGTCAGCAGTTCTAATGGAATGTTCTCTACTCCCGGGGCCTTTTTTCGACTTAGGTCTTTCAGTGCTCTGTCAAACTCTTCACGCAGTATCATATCTCCCATTTCATCTTCATCTACATCCTCTTCCATTTCGATAATATTGTCCTCAAGTACATCGCCCTTGGACAGACCCTCTATATACTCCTTCCACCTTTCTGCTTTCCCTTCTTTACTTAGAACTGGGTTACCATCTCAGCTCTTGATATTCATACAAGTGTATCTCTTTTCTCCAAAGGTCTCTTTAATTTCCCTTTAGGCAGTGTCTATGTTGCCCCTAGTGAGATAAGCCTCTACATCCTTACTTTTCTCCTCTCGCCATCCCTGGTTAGCCATTTTGCACTTCCTGTCGATCTGTACAACCTCTGGTTTGGTCAGTTTATCCAGGTCCCATCTCCTTAAATTCCCACCTTTTTGCAGTTCCTTCAGTTTTAGTCTACAGTTCATAACCAATAAATTGTGGTCAGAGTCCACATCTGCCCCTGGATATGTCTTTCAATATAAAACCTGGCTCCTAAATCTCTGTCTTACCATTATATAATCTATCTGAAACCTGTCAGTATCTCCAGGCTTCTTCCAAGTATACAACCTTCTTATATGATTCCTGATCCAAGTGTTAGCTATAATTTTCACACACCCCAATACATGTAAAAAAAATTTCATAAAAAAATTATAAAAACTTTTAAAGATCATTGCGAAACCGCCGGTCGGGCTAGGTGCTGTGAAACCTATTTCAGTGCGCTATTGACACCAGCCAGTACTACAGATGACTGCGTGATTAGGGAAATATACAAATAATACCAGGACACTTACACTGTGCTGTGGCCCCCGAGCGCCGTTGCGTACGTGTACTAGGCGCGGTGTGCTACCTATGAGCGCAGAACAGGGAGTAGCGGAAGCGAAAGAGAAAGCAAATTGGTAAACCATAGTGGCAAAAGTGCTGTCATCTATTAACGGAGAAAAGAACGCGGGACCACTTGCTCGGCCGTTTAAAATTTGAATTTGTGGTTTACATTTAAAATGATTGGTCCGATAGAGAGATCTAATTCCTGCACTATACGATGGGGCAGTTTTCAAACTGTGAAGCGGTGGTAAAATATTATTTTCAGCTAAGAAAGAGATATTTGATCATTGAAACAAAGCCCTCAATAAATAAAGTGATATATTGTTGCTTATAATCTGCTGTCATCTTCTGTAAAATAGTGATGTAAGTGGGAAATGTAGGACGATGTTGATATGAAGATGTGTGTGAGGTATAGCGATTAGTGTGGTAAAGATGACTGAATTTGGAAATTAAGGTTGAAGATAAAATAATACGAATATGATACTGATACCTGACCTACCACACAGCTGACGCACTTGTGATAAGCCGCCATGCAACGATGCGCTGTCACCCCCATCACATTTCCTTTCTCTAGCTTCACACATCTTGTGTCGTAACCCTCGTATCCTGCGCCTCTCTCTCTCTCTCTCTCTCTCTCTCTCTCTCTCTCCACTCTACAACCCGCCTTCAGCACTTTACAGGGCTGTCCCTACCCTTCATATCAAGTGGAAGCTGTGAACTACTACCATGAGGAGTAACCTTTTCACTCGCCTTCGTGACATACTTGATGGATTGTCGACCTGTCACAGCCCTCTTCATCTTATTGCACAAGTGCTTGTTGTTGACATATGCCTTTACATGTGGTTCGGTAGTGTCAAACTTAAATGATCACGGGAAAATTGTGCCATCTGAGTGTCCCACTAAATCGTGACTCAAACCTCTTGTCTCACTCCTCAGCTCAACAGAGACTAAAGTAAATGGTGGTCATCATCACACATTGGTTAGTATTATGCTGTTAACTTCTTGTAACTGTCACGTTTGTGTGTTAGGAAGCTTCCAGCTGTATATTTTGTATTCAGTGCGTAAAGTTTGAATCAAGTTTGTTAGCTGAAGGTATTGTACGGAAAGTGGTGATTTGGAAATGCTTCATGCAGGTGCACCATTCCCTGTTATGCTGTCAAAATGTTTGTAGTCTTGAGTAGATGCTAATAGTTTTTCAGTTAATTTGAAGAAATACTACCATGTAGTTTTACACATTTGGTTATTTTGTGAATATGCGAAGTTGAAGCAGCGACATTTTACCTGATGGTCTGGCTATTTTATACTTTCATTTTTTTTAGTTGAGGTTCCAGTGTTAATTTACCTTCGTCTAGATGTAAGATTTAATTGTGTACGCGCTTCACGAGTCATTCAAACTAATGTTCAGTGTTATTCCCTTAATGGTTAAGCGTTACGAGTGGACTGACTCGCACCTGTGGTACACTTCTTCACTGCTCAGCCGGTGGGATCACAATCGTCTGTTAATATCAGCTAGCTAATTGTTGCCCTCCCTCGTTAATTTTTACCCTCTTGCTACGCCATTGACTCTATCCTGCGTTTACTCTTCTGTCAAAGAAGAATAGTTCACGATGAATCCTTTCGACACAACTAGTTTTCCTGTCTCGTTGTCCATCCATAATTATTGCGGCATTATGCCTCCCTTCCTACAGCATTCAAATAGTGGTCCTTGCAAAGGGTTTCCCATCGGCAGTGAACCTACATTCTACTCTCCATGTGAATAACTAGTAAGCAATTAGTCTTCTCACTTTGTATTCTGTGTACTTTGTGGTCTGGCCCTCCTTGTTTGCAAGACCCACCCAACAACGAAATTAGTTACTGTTTGTTGATCTTTGTGCCTCTTTCTATTATCTTCCTATTGCAAATTGTGAAATAGTCAGTATGTGCCTGTGATTACACATATTCTGAAGGGGACTTACGTTTGTCAGTCACACCACTCCACACAGTTAAACCGAGTTCTGCCTCTTTTCAGATAATACCTGCTTACTTCCTTTTTAAGACGTCAGTTTATTGGTGGTGTATCTAAACTATACAGTGTATGTTATCCAACTTACCTTAATTTTCGTTAAAAGGTAACTTCATTTATGTCGTGAGCTAAATATTCAAGATTTTAAAATAATCGAAAGTAATACATTCATTATTAGCTCTACCGCATTACGTGAAGTTTTATGGCTCTGTGAGTTTGCACTGTCTTAGCACATGCAGTAATAAAATTCCAAGTTAAGTATTGTTATATGAGACAGAGCCCACGGTTTTATACATTTCTCAAAATTTTTGCAATGATCAATGCAGGAATTTTCCTTTCTAATAATTTACCACATGGCATAGCAATGTTTTGTTTAATATGAGCAAATCAAGAATTTTTAACACAATTCAAAATAAACTAAAGCTACGATGCAACATCATTTCATTTGCTAGGATTAATTACTCAAAACGGTTTCCCAAATTCGCTTAAAAGTTTAGTAGTTAAATACTATGTGATCTAAAACTGTCAAAGCTTTCCGGCCACAATCTGACACACAGCCTGTTGGGTTCTGTCTCGGGTTCTTCGGCCAACGTCCGTCTGATGATTTTTCTGAGGTTCACCAGCACGAGGGGCTGCCACTGCCAAAGCTTCACCTTCCGTTGCTGGTGGTTAACTGGAACCGAGCTAGTGTCCGTAGACTATACGTACCTGGCGCGCCGACATCCAAGGGCTTCTCCGCGGTCATTTCCGGTACGGTCCTCCTCTTGCTACCTGCAACGGTCGTTCGCTACAGCACAGGAAGCCAGGATCCGTTTACATTCAGGTATTTTTCTTCCTTGCTGAAGCTATCCTCGTGTTCCTGTATTTCTATAGCTTTTCTGAACAAACCAATGTGATAGTTCTTCTCTACAGCCAGAACATCCGTGGCGGCGAATTTTACTGTGTGGTCGACCTCACACAGTGCGTGCTCTGCCGTGACCGAATTCTCCATCTGCCCCAACCTGCAATGTCGCTTATGTTCCGTGATTCAGGTGTTGATTGATCTTCCAGCCAATTGAACATAATCTTTTCCACATGTACATGGTAAGCGGTATATTACGGACATTGCAAGTGTGTCCCTTTTCTCTTTTGCCGACCTGAGACATTCTTTTGTCTTTTCTGTCTGCTTGTAAAAAGTCTTTACGCCGTGTTACTTGCTCCTCTGAACAATTTCCATGTGATGCATTTCGCGTCTGAGATGCTACGGCTTACATATTCGTCTTGCTCTCGTTAGGGAGCGTATTAATCACGCCTCTTTTCTGGGTCGGGTGGTGCTTTGACAGTTTGTGCCGACATCGGTCCGTGTATGTCGGTTTTCGATACATGCTGTGTCACAGGTTTTCACAGTCCCTTGTGACCAGTGCACCTAGAACTGATAGTATTTTCTCCTTTTCTACTTCCATGGTAAATTCTATGTTCACATGGAGGCTGTTCAAGTTTCTTAGGAAGATTTCCTCTTCATGTCTCCACACAACGAGCCCAAGACACAAACCAACAGGTAGTTTGTCAACAAGTAGCAAGACAGCCGTAACAATTTTGTATTATGCCTTAACGGGGAGGAGATTTGCAGATTGTATCCACACCTTGTTCAACGACGGAAGAAGAAAGTGCTATTGATGTCCTCTTTCGCCTTCTCTCGCGGTGCCGGGTTGAAGGAGCTACACCAGATTTCTTGCACCATCACCCAGGTACATAGTATCTACACTGGAGCGCCAAAGAAACTACTATAGGCATGCGTTTTCAAATACAGAGATACGTAAACAGGCAGAATACAGCGATGAAGTCGGTGACGCCTGCGTAAGACGACAAAAGTCTGACGCATTTCTTAGATCGGTTACTGTTACTCATAGATGGTTGTCTACATCCTTGGGTAGGTTTGGAGACACCTCTAAACAAAGGGGCTGTGTCTGTGATACAATATCCACAATCAAATCTTCAGGAGTTGTGTAAATCGTGGTGATGCAAAACAAAAGGGTCTGGCGCAGTTGTTACTACTGCTGCAATAGCAGGTTATCAAGATTTAAGTGAGTTTGAACGTGGCGTTATAGTCGGCGCACGAGCGCTGGAACGCAGTATCTCCTAGCCAGCGATGAAGTGGGGATTTTCCCGTACGATCATTTCACAAGTGCACAGTGAACATAAGGAATCCCGTAAAACATCAAATCTCCGACATCGCTGCGGCCGGAAAAAGATCTTGCAAGAATGGGACCAACGACGGCTGAAGAGAATCGTTCAACGTGACAGAAGTGCAGCCCTTCCGCAAACTACTGCAGATTTCAGTGCTGGGCCATCAAAAAGTGTCAGCGTGCGATCCATTCAACGAAACATCATCGATATGGGCTTTCGGGGCCGAAGGCCTACTCGTGTACCCTTGATGACTGCACGACACTAAGCGCTACGCCTCGCCTGGGCCCGTCAACACCGACTGGAAGCATGTTTCCTGGTCAGACGAGTACCCTTTCAAATTGTATCGGGCGGATGGACATGTACGGGTCTGGAGACAACCTCATGAATCCATGGAACCTGCCAGTCAGCAGGGGACTGTTCGAGCTGGTGGAGGCTGTGTAATGGTGTGGAGAGTGTACAGTTGGAGTGATATGGGACCCCTGATACGGCTAGATAAGACTGTGACAGGTGACATGTACATAAGCATCCTGTCTCATCACCTGCATCTATTCATGTCCATTGTGCATTCTGACGACCTTCGGCAATTCCAGCAGGACAACGCGACATCCCACACATCCACAATTGCTACAGGAACACTCTTCTGAGTTCACTTCCGCTGGCCACCAAACTCTCCAGGCATGAACATTATTGAGCATATCTGCGATGCCTTCCAATGTGCACGATTCATGGTTTCAGTTCCCTCCAGCACTACTTCAGACATTAGTCGAGTCTATGCCACGTCGTGTTGTGGCACTTCTGTGTGCTCGCCGGGGCCCTACACAATATTAGGCAGGCGTACCATATATATCGGCTCAACCACTTGTTTATAGTGTAAAAACACTAAGATTGACGCGTTTCAGAAGTCAAGCTTCCATCATCAGAATAATAAAAAGTAAAAGAACCTGTTAAAACTCGCTAAAATGGAAAACCTGTTAAAACTCGCTAAAATGGAACATGCACCAGGCACAATAAAATTGATAATAAAATTAAAACATCGTGGCTACTTCCCTAGTTGCAGCCATGTCTTCCAAGATGCATCTCCACTCTAAAATGGTGTCACCTATGGTGTTCAACATCTAACCACATGGCTCTCTCCTCTATCGTCGTAAACCGCCCGCGCGTCTTCGTTGATACCACACACCACGTAGCCAAACACGACACTGAAACGCGAGTGAGCTCACGCGCAAGTAAACAAGGAAGTCACAGAGATGTCTATACAAACATATAACGTATACATGTTCCAAGGACCTCATGAAATGATGGTATCCTACCAACTGCTAAAAATGTAGTTACTAAAAGAAACCGGTGAAATGTTTGAAAAAGTTATTTGTATCACCAGTTAGCTGTTCATTCAGTGTGTTCTGATTATCCACGCTATGTATCGTAATTTCCAGCTGTTCTAGTAGATCCAGCTTTTTACGTTGTCCTGACTATGTAAAATAGAGATCCTGATCTATTCCCAACATGGGGTGTCCCGTTTCCCAAATATGCGTAGCTGCAACTGACTTTTCGAAATTATTAAGCCGGAAAGCATCGCTATGTTCTTTGTAACGTACTTCAAAGGACCTACCCGTATGGATAAAACCAAGGCAGCCGGCCGCGGTGGTCTAGCGGTTCAGGCGCTCAGTCCGGAACCGCGGGACTGCTACGGTCGCAGGTTCGAATCCTGCCTCGGGCATGGATGTGTGTGATGTCCTTAGGTTAGTTAGGTTTAAGTAGTTCTAAGTTCTAGGGGACTGATGACCACAGATGTTAAGTCCCATAGTGCTCAGAGCCATTTGAACCATTTGAAAACCAAGGCGTACTATTGTTTGGCTCTTGAGTGTACTATAGATTGTAACGAACTTCACTTCGTGAGATCCTTGGCGGGAATGGATGATTAACTTTTGGATGTTTTCTATCAACTAAGTAACAGAGGCGAGTGGGACAAGAGCGATAGTAATGTCACAGGAGCATGTAGAATGTACTCTACTGCTGCACTAAGAGACAGAATAATAAGTTTGCGAGATGCCGGAAACAGACTAACAAGGCGATTCCCGTCGTGTCACGCACAGTGGTCAACCTCAATGAACGGTAATTGACCGAAAATGAAGACTGTGACCTTGAGAAAAGGAGGGAATTTCGCTATCTTTCCTAGAACTATACCTTTGGAGGATGTCATTGTTAATACTGAAGCGGCCATTCGGATAGGCAGGATACAGCGCCGAGAAAAACCACCAGCTTGCAACCTCGAGAAATACAAGCTATCAAGAATCTTAACGCCGACAAGAGTACATTGGTACTGCATGCCGATAAGTGAAATGCGACCGACGTAATGAAGACCGAAGAATACTAGCAGAAGATCCGAGAGATGTCATATCCGACGATTTACCGAAAACTAAGTGCAGATCCGACGCAGCATATCACACGGAATACAAATCGATTAATGAAGCCGTCTTCCTTGCCGGTGCACATACAGAGGTACCTGCACAGAAGCCCTGCCACCTCGGCCATATGAATTACCAAAGATCCATAAGAATAATCTTTCGCTAAGACCGATTATTAGCGCTCCTGGCTCACCGACGTATAAACTGGCAAAACAGCTGGCCTCTCCGCTCCAGCCGCACGTAGGGAAGACTAACAAATACATAAAGGACTCAGGGCATGTCATGGACAAACTAAAGAAACTAAAACTTGCCCCAAACGACATCCTAGTCAGCTTTGACGTTGTTTTTTCGTTTACAAAACTGCCACTCAGTGACTCTCTGAAGAACATCGGTTCCATTTTCACGCAAGACATCACCAAGTTCTTTCATGCATGTCTCACCAAGAGCTATTTGACGTGGAATGGCAACTTCTACGAACAGCTGGAAGGCGTCACCGTAGGTAGTGCTCTTAGGCCAGTGGAGGCCACCTGCTTCATGGAGCATTTTGAAGCACAGGCACTGGACTTGGCTCCTTGCAAACCTAAGATGTGGTACAGATATGTCGCTGACACCTCTGTTGCGTGGAGCCATGCTGAGGAACATCTCGGCGACATCATTACACGCTTGAACAGCCTCCATGCCACCACAAAATTTACCATGGAACTAGAAAAGGACAAAGAACTACCATTTCTAGATTGCTGGCGACAAGTGATGGTGAAAACCTGGGACACAGCATGTATCGAAAACTGACACACACGGACCCATACCTACACAAGCTGTCAAAGCACCACCCGAGCCATAAAACAGGCATGACTAATACGCTCCCTAACGCGAACAAGACGTGAAATGTAACACTCGTAAAGTGGTATGAGGAACAATGGATACCACAGAAGTATAATAAAAGCAAACTCTCTGCGAAGTAACACATCAGAAAAAGAAATGTCTGGTAGGCCTTTCTCCCAAACATTTCCAGAGTAACGGACAGTATCGGTCGTATACTGCGCACAGACAGCGTAAATACCGTTTACAAACCGACAGAGAAGATACCAGACTGTCTCAGACCGGCAAAGGCGATAAGAGACACACCTACTATATCGGAAATATACCACATACCATGCACATGCGGAAACGTTTATGTTCGAATGACTGGACTATCAATCAGTAATAGGATCAGAGAACATAAGCGAC
Source organism: Schistocerca piceifrons (assembly GCF_021461385.2). Taxonomy (NCBI): domain Eukaryota; kingdom Metazoa; phylum Arthropoda; class Insecta; order Orthoptera; family Acrididae; genus Schistocerca; species Schistocerca piceifrons. The sequence goes on from NC_060141.1 coordinate 381,661,431, forward strand.
ATTGAAGTTTGGCGCAGGTGGAGAAGTCGAACGTGGCAGAGCACCAACTGTGTGAGGCAGACCTCATAATACAATTTTGCGACACAAAGTTCTGATTATAGAGAAGAGCTATCACACCTGCTTGTTCAGCGAAGCTATAGAAATACACAAACACGTGAACAGCTTGAACAAGGAGGTCAACGGATCCTGACTTCCCTTACTGGAGCGAAAGTCCGTTGCAGGTAGCAAGAGCAGAACCGCACAGGAAATGAAAGCGGAGAAGCCCTTGGACAATGGCGTCCCAGGTACATATAGTCTGCGGCGGCGAGCTCGGCTCCAGTTAAGGACCAGTAATGGACGGTGAAGCTTTGACAATGCCAGCCACTCGTGCTGGCAAAATGTCACAAAAATCATGAGACAAACTTTGATCGCAGAACCCGAGACAGAAGCTAACGGGCAGTTTGTCACTATATGATTTTCTAACGATATTTGAAACGTTGATAGATTTTGAAAATCGTTTTGGCAAATTACAAAGATATCCACTTCTGTTTTGTCGTCTTTCCAAGGGGGCGTCTAAGGAACTTATTAACATTACAGTTACCATCCATATAGAAATGTTGCCCAGCTTGAGCCACCTGCCAGGGAATACTAGGGAGTCTGTAATAAATTTTTCTTGTCAAATACGAGCCACGTCTTTCAAATACCCTACCAGCAAAGGTTCCCACAGTGCCTGTGTGCCCACTCAGCGTGCCCTACAGGACAGAAGCAGTTCTTTCCAGTGAAAGCTGCTGACAGCAAACGCATTCAGACCTCTGCTGAATGCACTAGCGTACCCACGACCCCACATTTAGGGAACGTGAGAAACGAGTCATGTTTGCTTGAGTACTTGGGGAGCAAGGAGCAGCATAGACGGGCCCTTTGGACTTCAGACTTTAGAGCGGCTTCTACTATGGCTGGCTGTGACCTTATTCATCGGGACTAGCTACCAGCCACACGAATGTCAACCGCCTCCTCTCACGCTTCCTATTCCTTTATTTCACTCACCCATCTAGACCGGCAGTCGACCTTTACGTACAACTCAGCGCGAGCCCTTTTCTTCCCGAGTGCTGAGGCTAAACTAAAGTTCAGTGAATTTCAGTCTTTAATTTCGTAAACCTTCCTTGTGAAGCATCGTTCTCTCGTCCTGACGAGACTACTCTTCCTTTACGCCTGCACAATAAAATCAGAGAAATCAGGTGTCATACGAAGCGTAAGCCATGCTCTATTCGAAAGCGAAACCGAAATTGTGGCAAAGACAGTGAAACCGAAAGTACTCTCCGCCATACAGAGTAAGGTGGCCTCGCAGAGTCCTGATGTAGATGTAGATAGGTAGACGTAACATTAAAGTTCGAAAGCTACGTAGTGTTTCACATTATGGTTAGCATCGAGTCACTCTGGAGCCGTAATGTGTACTTGCCGTATCCGGAAAGCACGTTCCACGAGAGATTACGGCATTCCAACAGCTAGTTTTCGAGGGCCACGGCTGCAGTATTTCTGGCTCACAGCTTCCTCTGCATTATCTCCGACTTGCCTCTTGCAAGGCAATGCACACACGTATGCAGCAACGCGGAATGCTGCAGCATGTCAACTTGAGTTGTGGTGAGCCATGGCGGACGCTGAGAACAGCTACCGCAGGGCCAGACTACGTGGAAACACGATCACCACTGGAACGCCACGATACAAGAAAGGCGAGTAGCATAGTCGCAGTGTTTCACTTTAAGAAGCAACACTGAATACCACGTCACTTATAAAAACAGATGTACAGCGTTGGTCAGGAGGAAGGGTACATGGTCATTGGTGACAGTATTAGCGCGGAAACTAATGAAAACAACAGGGAACAGGACAAATGCAGTTAATAGTAAATGAAATATTGTGATCTAACGTTTTGTTTAATTGTATACATATTCACGCAAAATATGTTTTCGGAAATTCCACCGTAAACTGCGATACATTTTGCGGCTCTTGCAGATAGCTGCTGTGTTGCTGATCTGAGCTCATTCGTACGGTGACTTACTTGAGCACTAGGATGTAAAATGTGGTGTCACCGCCAGACACCACACGTGCTAGGTGGTAGCTTTAAATCGGCCGCGGTCCATTAGTACATGTCGGACCCGCGTGTCGCCACTTTCAGTGGTAGCAGACCGAGCGCCACCACACGGCAGGTCTAGAGAGACTGGCTAGCACTCGCCCCAGTTGTATGGACGACGTAGCTAGCGATGCACACTGACGAAGCCTCGCTCATTTGCAGAGCAGATAGTTAGAATAGCCTTCAGCTAAGCCAATGGCTACGACCTATCAAGGCGCCATTAGCCTTACATAGCTTGTATCTAAAGAGTCTCACCTGTCTCGTCAAGAGCGATGTACCACAAGGATGGTTTAAAGTTAAGTATTCCAGAAGCTACGTACTTTTCTTTATAGCACTCATTACGTATCCTGTTTCAGACCTCACGCCATCCTGCGTGAGCTTATAGCGTGTATTTCGGTCTCCTCAAACCCCACTGTGTCGGCACTTCTGTCGACACATCATAAAATACGAGCGAGACATTTCTCCTTTGTGTCCACTCTTTCTCTTGAGGAAATCATCCGATTTTTCTGAAATTTTACTCATTTGTTTGTCTGTACATGCACATCACATCTACCGATCTTCGTCCCATTCAGAAAAATTCATGCGTGCTCTTGAGGCGTATATTTTTTCCTAGGGTGTAAATTTAAGTGCCAGGAAGTTTTTTTCTGAAGATATTTCCCTAGAGGAGATAAGAAACTTGTGGATCAACATGACCAGCAGGAACAGTCGGTTGATAGGATACATCATAAGACATGACGCAATCGTCAGCTTGATAATGGAAGGAAGTGTTTGGGTAGAGAGGGAGGCGCGAATACACTAAATCAGAGTCAAATTGTTACAGGCTGATTTAGTTACTCAGGCACGAAGAAGCTTGCACAGGGTAGTATAACGTGGAGCACTACATCAAAACAGTCATTGGACTGAGGACCACAAAAAATGTCTGCAGTAGTTTTTGAAACTTTAGTTCTTTAATCTTCTTTCCATTAACATCACGACTCAGCCCTCCATCTTGAAGTCATTCGAAGTGGTAAAAGCCCGAATACCATATTTTTTAGCCAAATGGTAGAAAATAAGCATAGATCAAAATGCTTCCGTCTGAGGGCGTTGCTGCAACCTACAGGCAATGTAGTGCCACTCCCATGCAGGGTATGTAAGCACCGACGTGTAGGCAAGGGATTAGTCGGGGCCGGCCGGAGTGACCTAGCGGTTCTAGGCGCTACAGTCTGGAACCGCGCGACCGGTACGGTCGCAGGTTCGAATCCTGCCTCGGGAATGGATGTGTGTGATGTCCTTAGGTTAGTTAGGTTTAAGTAGTTCTAAGTTCTAGGGGACTGATGACCTCAGCAGTTAAGTCCCATAGTGCTCAGAGCCATTTGAACCCATTTGATCAGTCGGGCATTTGTGTCTTTCCGACTTGCGCGCGTTAAATCCGGATACGTGAACTATGGCGACGTTATTACCAAACGCGTCCAAACAGGATTAACGTGCTGATATTCCTTTCTTGGATAAAGTCCGGTAGACATCTATCGGACAATGATGACTGCGCACGGGACAGAACATCGCTTCAAAACCTCCGCTGTGCGACGTGGGGAGCTGTTGCTTCGTATTAATGCATGTCCCCTTACTGCAAATGTCGTAACGCAAAAGTTGCGCCAATTCAAGTGGGAGACACTAACACCAGCCCTCTAGTCGTGATATCTCCACATACTCCTTATCACATCTTTAGCCCCTTATGAATGTACTTGAAGGTCTCGCGTAACAATTAAAAATATATATTAAAGGTAATTCATTAATTGTGTGACGTGGTGGGCTCTTTAAAATGGTTGAGATCTGAATTTAAATTACATTTTTAACATTGTTTTAAGCAATCTTATTGTTCACGAACTAATCTTGAAATGTGTTACATTTAAGTAACGAACTGATATAATCTTTAGGTGTTTTTGCCTCGGCTAAATATTTCTTCTCGAGCATGAGATCTTTGATTATTATTTGCAATTGCCCACACACGCGCGAGAGAATTATTTGTTACCACTTTTGACAATTAGCTGTGGTCCCAGTCGTGGCTCTGGCTCTCGCCCAAGAACTGAAACTGAAAATCTTAAAACTACGTCAGCTGCTGCTGTTTCAGTCGGCTGTGGAGAAAATGTTTATTATAATTTTAGCGGGCGAATGCTTCGCTTCCGCGAATTTTATGAATTACGATTGCCACGTAATGGCGACTAGGGCTGCAGCGGCGGCTGTAATTGTTGCGCTGAAAATTACTCAAAGTCTTGGTATTTAAAGGAAGCGGACATGAGATAGGGCTCGCCTCTTACAAATAAAAGTGACAACAACATTAAACTAATATATTATCAGATTAGTAGAATAATTGATCTTACATTCAACAGCAGCGAGCCAATATGTCCTACTTCTCACATGGCAGACAAGAGAGAGAGAGTAAATTGATGAAAGAAGACAACTGAACACAGTTCTTCCTTACATTAATTTTCCATTGTTCTAGTAGTGCAAACTGATAACTTTTTGCGCACGAAAGTTTATGTCCATATTTTATATAATAATACTAATACACAGGAGAGAAATTACACTACTGGCAATTAAAATTGCTACACCACGAAGATGACGTGCTACAGACGCGAAATTTAACCGACAGGAAGAAGATGTGATATGCAGATGATTAGCCTTTCAGAGCATTCACTCAAAGTTGGCGCCGGTGGCGACACTTACAACATGCTGACATGAGGAAAGTTTAGAGCCGATTTCCCATACACAAACAGCAGTTGACCGGCGTTGCCTGGTGAAACGTTGTTGTGATGCCTCGTGTAAGGAGGAGAAATGCGTATCATCATGTTTCCGACTTTGATAAAGGTCGGATTGTAGCCTATCGCGATTGCGGTTTATCGCATTGCTACATAGCGTTGGTCGAGATCCAATGACTGTTAGCGGAATACGGAATCGGTGGGTTCAGGAGGGTAATACAGAACGGCCTCATATCACTAGCAGTCGAGATGACAGGCATCTTATCCGCATGGCTGTAGCGGATCGTTCATCCTCATCTCGACCCCTGAGTCAACAGATCGGGACGTTCGCCAGACAGCAACCATCTGCACGAACAGTTCGACGACGTTTCCAGCAGCATGGATTATCAGCTACGGATTTCTTCGCGCAGCAGGACGTGATGTTACGCCTCACGGGTGCGTCGGTGCGTCGGTGGGATTCTTGCCTCACTACTCAGGGCGATTTTGCCTGATTGGCATACCTGTTCTGGACTGTACGTCCTTTGAGCGCTTCTTATACTTTAGTATTACACATTGTTTTCTTATTTCAGTCGCAGCCTATTTCTATCATTCAAAGGAGATTGTGATGTTAAACCTTATATTACGTTACATCTACACGTTCTGTACTACTCACGCCTCGTGCAAATTCTCTTCGGAAGAGAAATAATGAACCATAAGTTGATGTGGTTAACGAGTGGCAAGCGCTAAGTGATGTGTGCACAGAGGCTGCAGCTCTAAAGAGAACTCTAGCGCCCGACACGTGGCATCCTGCGGCGGGTATCGAACTCGTGAATATCCCGACAGTGTCCAACCCACACCACTGCCGGGTCGAATGGGAGACGCTAATCCGCGGCTCGCCGGAACCGATACAGGATTAATTGTCCCTGTAATGACGCGAATTTGCATAGCAAATTACGGATGCATGACCGTTGCGTTATCTTGACAGTGCCTCGTCCGGCACATCAGCAATAATCGGGCGGTTTGTGATTTGCGGCGCTATAGCGCAACACACTGTAACTACAGCAATCAGCTCTCGCAACGGAATTTCACTTCAAGGGAATCATTACGATCACAACTTTTACGTTCATTACCTCCGACGTAAATAGCCACATGGATGTGCACTGAAGCTTACTTCATACACGAGACGTTAATTATTTACTTATTCGGCGTTTCTAGACCTCGAAGATCATGTGTGGATCTCACAGTCTGCTTCCAGTGACTGCGTCCTTGAGCTGTTTCGATCCAGTTTGAGCCGGCCGGAGTGGCCGAGTGGTTCTAGGCGCTACAGTCTGGAATCGCGCGTCCGCTACGGTCGCAGGTTCGAATCCTGCCTCGGGCATGGATGTGTGTGATGTCCTTAGGTTAGTTAGGTTTAAGTAGTTCTAAGTTCTAGGGGACTGATGACCTCAGCTGTTAAGTCCCATAGTGCTCAGAGCCATTTTGATCCAGTTTGATTCAGTCCTCAGCGTACTTCGTTCATCCTTTGCGTCATGCGTGGACATTTTCCTTCAGTTCTTCTCACTAGCACTGCTTTGGCTCTACATTCAAGTGTGCGAACTGCAGGTCCTGCCCACCGAGTTCTTCTAGTCTTCATGTCCGCAGAGTGGTGGGTTGCTGCATGAGTTCATGGAGTTCTTGGTCGTTCATTTCCTTCATCACTCTATTTCGTACTTGGCAAACATCTTCCTGTAGATGTCTCGTTCAAATGTAATAGTCTTTCATCGTCCGCTTCTGGGATGATAAAATGCCCTGTGCCATAGACGCCACGATAATTATTACTGCATCACATGAGTTTGGTTTTGCTGGAAAGAGTACGTTATACAGTCCGCCTGCTTAGCTGGTTGGTAACGTGTTTGCCTCCCATGCAGCAGGCCCGAGTTCGATTCCCGGCCAGGTTAGAGATTTTCTTCGCTCGTGGACTGGGTGTTGTGTTGTCCTCATCATCATTTCATCCTCATGTGGTGTCGACTGAAAGAAGACTTGCACTTGGTCAAACCATTATCCGTTTGATGCTGAAGTGCACTCTGGAAGCATTATTGATTCCAAATGATGCACAATTAACGTAAATTAAAAGTTTATCGTAGTGAGACCAGGATACAATGATTTAAGAATAAGTAAGGAGAAGTGTTAATGTGGAATGGGGAAACGAATAGGGAATCACTCTAGCGACCATACGTGGGGCATATGAGGAAATCCACAGATAAACAGACATGAGAGTCTTCGACAAAGGACAAATTGTTATTGCGCGGAGTCTGTGTACGAGCATAGTGGAAAAAAAGGAAACTGGTCGGCAGTTCGCGTTCTACTGTCGCAAGGATATATGAAAAGTGGTTGAAGGGCAGTGAAACTACGAGTAGACTGCGAAGTGTTGGGCGTCCATGCCTGATCACAGTGAGTGCAATTTGTGGCTTGCTCGCTCCGTAAAACAGGCTAGGGTAGGCCTGACGACAGAGTTCAGTGATGGTTCAGGCGAAACTGTTTCAGAGCTGTCGTGTAATCCCCACCGCACACCCTTTTTACTTTATATGCAGTTTATGTGGCATCAAAGTTTAATTAATTTTATATTGCTTATTGTTGCGAGCACGACAGATAAAATACGATTCTCACTATTAGTTTGTGCAGTTGAAAATATTTTAACTTCATACACTTTGACCTTTTATGTGGGGATACGCATAACACTGAAAAATTTGCGAACTATTTTTATATAACACTGATCTGGCTTGTTAGATATGGAACATGGTATCATTACTATAACCAATTATGGAATAAAAAATGCCCTTCGCTACTTTCGTTTCTTGAATGCACAAAAAATTACTCTTATTACTTGTATGGAAGTTACTGTATGTTATGTTCACTAAACGTAAAAGCTGCATTGGATTTAAAAAAAAGATATATGAGCACTATTCACTGACACAACTAACATGAGAGCATGAAACTAACAAAATGAAATTTGATTATTATGATATTGGCCAGAACAGGTTTTTCACAGCAGTCTTTGATCACACACAAGTGAAATTTTATCACTAACGAATTATTTACGTAACTGATCACAAAATAGCATCTGACCATGTCCAGATGAAAATGACACAATAAAATCCAGAATTTCCGTCTGAAGTCTACAGGAAGCACAAAATGATAATTTTAATGTACCGTTACCTACCCGCCATATTGCGAGAAAGCTGCTTTCATTCAGTTTAATTTGAATTTGCTGCGGCAGCGGCTCCCACGGTCGCTGTACGGCTCTGCGTCATGAAAAATTCCTGATATGCTGAAAACGGCTAAGAGTGTGGAATGAAATCTTGGGCAAGCTTGCAATATTACAGGTAATAATTTTAACCATTTCTATATTCAAAAAATCAACGTAAATTGAACGTACACAGCTTTTAGAAATATCAGCCTCCAATGGCATCTTTCTCGGTCAAAGGACAAACGAAGGCTAACTAAGCATTCAAGCGAGCGTCACAGGCTCTTACAACTTTAACGGCTACAAGAAGACAGAGTAATGTTTTAACTTCCACTATTTATAGGCAATTTAATATGCATCTTTGTTATCTCTTTGAATTATCATTGTCTGCTTCGATACATACATTCGCCGACCCCAGACGTTATTTGTGAAATATAAATATGTAAATATTGCACAAACATAAAAATGAAAAATTGTTATTTCGTTTTATACATAATCTACAACCATTCATACAGTAATGAAATAATAATAATACAGGTGAAAGTTTATTTTATTGCTTTTTTATATATAACGACTTTGTAAATGTCTTGCCAGGAGACGTAACAGAGCATACAATACAGTGCATATTGTTTAACATCTGAATCAACTGCCGATGGCCCCTGAGTGGTTCTGTTTTGACCCAATACCATCAAAAATTACAATTGCAGTGGGCAAAGGGTCACCAAAATCGGACAGTCGATCAAAGGAAACATGTCGTCTGGTCAGATGTACCCCTTCTTTTTCGCACCGGGTCGATGATTAGGCGCGGATACATCATCGTCCAGGCGAACGACTGCTCGAAATACCCATGCCGACACGGACGCGTACCAGCGGGGATGGTATTATGCTACGAAGGACATTGACCTAGGCTTCTACATCTACATCTACATCCATACTCCGCAAGCCATCTGACGGTGTGTGGCGGAGGGTACCCTGAGTACCTCTTTCGGTTCTCCCTTCTATTCCAGTCTCGTATTGTTCGTGGAAAGAAGAATTGTTGGTATGCTTCTGTGTGGGCTCTAATCTTTCTGATTTTATCCTCATGGTCTCTTCGCGAGATATACGTAGGAGGGAGCAATACACTGTTTGAATCTTTGGTGAAGGTATGTTCTCGAAACTTTAACAAAAGCCCGTACCGAGCTACTGAGCGTCTCTCCTGCAGAGTCTTCCACTGGAGTTTATCTATCATCTGCGTAACGCTTTCGCGATTACTAAATGATCCTGTAACGAAGCGCGCTTCTCTATCTCTTCTATCAACCCTATCTGGTACGGATCCCACACTGTTGAGCACTATTCAAGCAGTGGGCGAACAAGCGTACTGTAACCTACTTCCTTTGTTTTCGGATTGCATTTCCTTAGGATTCTTCCAATGAATCTGTCTGGCATATGCTTTACCGACGATCAACTTTATATGCTCATTCCATTTTAAATCACTCCTAATGCGTACTCCCAGATAATTTATGGAATTAACTGCTTCCAGTTGCTGACCTGCTATTTTGTAGCTAAATGATAAGGGAACTATGTTTCTATGTATTCGCAGCACATTACACTTGTCTACATTGAGATTCAATTGCCATTCCCTGCACCACGCGTCAATTCGCTGCAGATCCTCCTGCATTTCAGTACAATTTTCCATAGTTACAACCTCTCGATACACCACAGCATCATCTGCAAAAACCCTCAGTGAACTTCCGATGTCATCTACAAGGTTATTTATGTATATTGTGAATAGCAACGGTCCTATGACACTCCCCTGCGGCACACCTGAAATCACTCTTACTTTGGAAGACTTCTCTCCATTGAAAATGACATGCTGCGTTCTCTTATCTAGGAACTCTTCAATCCAATCACACAATTGGTCTGATAGTCCATTTGCTCTTACTTTGTTCATTAAACGCATGGTAACAATCGAGGACACATGACAGCTGTGGGCTACGTGAACATTATTCCTGCCCACCTGCATCCCTTCTTGTTTGATGTCTTCCCCAATAGCGATGACATCTACTAACGAGGTAACTGTGCGTGTCACAAGGCCAGAATAGTGCTACATTGATTAGAGGAGCTAGATAATGGACACAAGTTTAGATCTTGGTAAACAAATTTGCCTGATCTGAACACGATGGAACACATCTGTGACGCTCTGGGGCATCAGTTCCGCGCCCACAATCCACCAGATCGAAATTTACGGGTATTGCGTGACCTCTGCGTAGACATTTCTAGTGCCACATACCTACGAAAACCTGTCAGCGGCTTTTCGATCCCATGGTAGGGTCACTGCTGCATTGCATTGCAAAGGTGGGCCAGCGCGTCGTTAAGCAGCTGGTAATGATGTTTGGGTTATCAGTGTATATTATAGACAGTGTTCAGTTGAGGAGAGTTCCTTGACATAGACGTTGCCATATTCCGTGTCGGCGTATCGTTCAAATGTTTGACCGAATACACATCCAACACGTGTGAAGCAGTCTGTAGATACCTGTCACTAAATTATTTGGAAATTTAAGGGCATGAAGCTTGTGCACTAATAAACAAACCTGTATGTTGTGTTGCGAAGTTGAGATATTGAAGAAGACTGAGGCGGCCAAGGAGTCAGTCTCTAATATTGGACTATTACCGTAATTTTTCCGCCATTTGTGAAGCTATTTTGTGTGCGTGGCAGTATTTATAATCCAGTCACCATGACCGTCGTGTTTTGACAGTCTGTTCCAGCCCTTTCCTGATGAAAGAGTTTAGTGCAATTGGCCTCCAAGACCCGCCGTCACCAGACACCTTTCCTCGCTTCGCTATAATCTCGGGTATTTGTGTGAACAATGTCGTTCAGTAACGATGTGCATCAGGCGTTGGACTGTGTGTCAGTTTGTTTGATTGCCACTTCGAGTTAGTGGACAGATTGTGTCTGGAATGTCTTCTTTCCAGCATGTGACTGTATATCCAGTGTTGTATTTTATTTGAATTTAAAACTCTGAAATTCCGCCACATGTCCATCATGATAGCAAAGTGCATCAATAAGACACAAACCTTATTACACATAACTGACACATTACTTGTTGCTCCCCTCCCCTCCCCCCCCCCACCTGCCACTCCCCCCCCCCCCAACCCCCACCTTTCTCCGCGCCTTCAGACACTTGTTGCTTTTCCTTTCTCTCTTAGTAAGACGGTTAAAAATAAATCTAAATCAAGTGATCGTGGAAATGGGTTTCGCTTTGTTTTCCTAGTAAGTACGACAGAGACATTGCTGTGTAACATAAATAAACTTCGGGATCGTGTTGCAGTGTTTCCAGTTTATTTACATTTGAGGTAATTCCTGAGATGTTTAAGGTAACTTGCCAGTGAACGGCTGGAAAAACAGTAAGAATTTTCATAAAGCTTATGAGGGTCTAACTACATTATGTGAACTCTGAATACAAAGAAATTTTAGGACAATGAAATTGTTCTAAGGATGAAAATTTTGGTATAAGAATAATCAAAATAGCTTTGATATAAACTATTATGTCGGTCAGTGATTTAAAATTTTTCCTCCCAGTCTATGTTTGAAATCTGTAGACTTATTAACTACTTTTCCTAGATGCTTTAAAATTTTTGCACACATTTATGACATTGTCATCTAAAAAGTAGACTACAATCAAATGATTTCAGTCAATAGTTTTTGTACTATAAATACATAAATTAGGCAATCAGAATTAAAGTAATATTTTATAATTAATGAGGGTACATTTTCGTCCTGGTGATAGAAAGCTTGTGTCTGTAATTTACTTTTCTTCAAATGGTAGCCTGAAATTTCACAAAAAATTTCAGACCGCTAGCTCGAATAGTTTCTTTATTTGTATAAATTAAACACGTCAGGAAATTTGATTCTTGGGAAATTCAGTTTAAAGGTACATTTCATCTTTTACTCACCTCTGTTGTTCTTAAACCTCTCCGGTTGCGTAATATTCTTGGTTCGTGTGTTCCTCATCTTCTCTTCCTTTTCTTGCTCCTATTTTGGCCTTTTTAGTTGCCTCAAGAACTCATTATCGCCTTCGGCCACTCTCAAGGAATCAATTGCTCTCAGGGTTTGTCTCATATTGAAACCAGGAGTTAGTCGCAACAAATCTAAAACATCACATCTGCTAACTGCCCCATCATTAAAGCCAATACCTGCATCTAATACACCTAATCTCATGGTTTTGAAGCCAACAAACATAGTTTAAGGCAGGCGTTCCCGTATCACATGGTTGAAACATTAATTGACATTTTTTGTCTTTCCATGTAAGCACCTTGACAATGGTTTAGCGTCACTTAGGTCGCTGTATATGGGCTTAATTGCTTCCAATATCTCAAATGGCAGGGAGTGATGGGGTGCATAAGTCTCACCATTTTTTGTATCCACGCCGTGTGTCAACACCATTGTGGCAGAGAGCATGCTGTGGATGGTCGTCCATAGAAGCTTTATGGAAGAAGGTAGTCCATACCACTTTCTTCATGGCCTTAATATTGTCTCGATTCCTTCTTATCGCTAAACCATAATAGAGCTTGGAGGTTCTTTAGCGTATTCGGTGCGAAATTTACGCTGAACAGTTGTTGCAGTGCTCGTTTCATGAAGCCAAAACACACAATGAGCACGCTCCGCGAAAATTGCAGTAGCCATTTTAACTGTGCGTTACACCGACGCTCCTGGTGGTGGACTAGGGTACTGATGCACTACGTATATCAAATCTTGAGGTTGTTTGCTTCAAATTGACACACCTACCGACTTTGGAAATTATCTCAACAAATTTCTGTATCATTCCTAAGTTGTAAAGTCTTCTTTGACTCACTCTGTAGGTGTAGAAGTTTCTGTAGTTTACAGTAGATTACGAACTCAGACCATCACAACAAAGAATTTCTCGATTGCAAGTACGTAGTTGTCTTTTGAACAAGTTGTTTCCTTGTTTGCTTTCACCAAATGCTTCACAAGCACCTTTATCACTTCCAGGAAATAGCTATAACAATTTAAGAGATTCTTCCGTATGTTTCGCTTTCCCTTTTTGTCGATTAACGTGGGACAGTTTTCATGCAAAGCACTTATGGCGATTCCTTGTTCATGAAATGCAACAAGTAGCCAAATTTTTTCTTGCGATTGGCATCCCACGCTATTTCACATTATTATCCTTCAATATAGGACAAGTATTCCGAGAAAGTAGGATCTCGGTTTCCCAATAATGTAGGTGGCTCTATTTCCGATCATCTATAAAGTAGCATTTTGTTTACCATCGCATGCTGTCAGGTCCTATCAGTCCCTAAACTTTCAGATAGCGTGCGTTCCTCCTGTCATTCATACGTAGACGGTTGCTGGGGAAATTCTGCGTTTGCTGCGAAGCTCCATACACAAATCTGAGTGCGAGTGGGTCAACATTCCAGCGTTTGTGGCAGGCAGCTATTGCACTGAAGTGGATACTGTGCAGATTTTATTTCGTAGGGATTTTGTAATTGACATTTTGCTTGCGACTGCTACATCAATTATTTGCACATTTTGCAGGAGGCTGAGATATATGTAGAGAGCAAATACAGTGTGGCCCTAATGTGTTTCGGGAAGTTTGCCCAGTTTTTAGTTATATTACGGCCAAGTGTGGGCTTCTAGTACACGTCCAAATAAAGGACTGTTGCTCGGCACATGACACTTTTTTTTCACCAAAACCCTGACTAAGGGGATGTATAGCTGATTTTAAGTATGTTTTTCAAGATATCCAGATCTTGTTGCGTATGCAGTGAAGTAGATCCGCTTGTTCTGAATCACTAATTTTCCAATTCTAAATTCAAGGACACATTACTGCTTCAGTGGTCATGACATAGAGGCCATCAATAGCGTGCGTCCTTAGTGGAGAGAGACCGAACAGGAGCGTTTTTGTGTAGCTACCGTTCATTAAAATCCGAAAAGAAGCATTTGATGATATTCAACGGAAGAATGTTGTGATACGATGTACGTATCTGATGCTCTTCTTCGCTTCTTCCATAAGTTCGTAACTCGCACTGTCAAACGCCTTCGAAAAACCTAAAAACGCAATTGCACTGCTGCGAAGCATATCACATGCAGTGGTCCACACCTTGCAGAGGTGGCGGATTGTACGAGGGAATGGAAAATGTTGGTAGCTGTCCACAGTCTTCTTCACGAATCTTGGCCAGGCGCGTAATGATTTTGAAACCTGCTTAAAGCAGTGTAACAGGCTGAAGCTTGCGTACATGCGTGCTGCTGCCAGTTTTCCGGAGAAGAAGGTGAAGAGCTTCTAGCCCTTCTTTCAGAGGTTTGATTAGCGTTGCGCTTGAAGGGAGTTTCTGAGCATGTCCCAACAGCATCGGTAGTATTCTGCGCCGAAGCCATCAGGCCTTGCAACCTCCTCTTACTGCACGGAAGATTGCTTCCTTGAATTCGTCGATTGTGAATAGGGCTTGCAGAGTGACCCTAAGCCTCTTGCAGGTGTTCCAGGGTGGTGCCGAGTACTGCGTGAGAGTCCTAATCGTCGGTGTCTTATCTGTCGTACAGGTTACTGTATACGTGACGACACAGACCATAATGTTAGAAGCGGGCGCTGCGAGGTATGACGGAAATGGGAGACGCTCTGTCGACAGCTAACTTTAAGTGATCCATGACTGAACTACGTCAGACGACGGATTTTGTAGCCCTGAATTTAAGCTCATGTCCTAAACTAACCACAACATCATGATGTGCAACATATTCGAGAAAACAGCGACCAGCAATCTGCGGAGGAGCTAAAATCACAATCACTTTGTTCACGGCGTTTAAGGCTGATTTCTACGAGCAAGCTCAAAACAGTAAAATTTAATAATACATTTCTTTGCATAGCCATCTTTCGCAGCAAAATTTCAGTTTTGGCGGTTAAAGCAAACTGTAATTTCCCTCTGTCATTGGTTACCTGGAACTATCCTCACATTATCTACACGGCATGCCGCGTTACCAACAATGAGCAGTCCTGGTTATATGCAACACAAGTAGATTCCAAACGACAAAAAGAGTGATACAAAGAAAAACAAGTGGAAATAAAGTCAATACGATGACGAAGATGATGCAATGAAGTATTCGAAATAAAAAGTTACGTTTAAAACAATTAATTTATACAATGATAATAAAAACCTTTTGACTGGATATAGAAAAATGAAAGGATTCATTGTATTAGACGAAATTCGAACCGTCGGCCTTTTACCGATCAGGCTTCTACGATAACCACTGCTCTACACCATTATGCAGCTGAACACTCTTGAATTTGTGACTTTAGTGTCTCATTCCCAACTATTAACCGACAGCCTTCAAAAATTTGGTTTCATGCAATATCGTGTGAAGCTCATGTATACCGATCTGTCATTATAATAACTGAAACGTGAATATAATAACTGACTTGTGTCTTGTGCGGAAGAATCCAGTTGCGTTTGGTTAATGCAATGTATGAAACGTGCGAATTTCATTAGCATCGTCTGTGTGTATTGTGTTTGGTTTGGTTATCATGTGCGATAAAATATGAAATAAAAATGCCGGACCCATGATTCGGGATCCAAACAGATCAAAAAAGAATGCCCGACAAGGAAGTGACCAAATGTTGTGGCTGTTTGGCAACGGCGAAAGGTGCGGGCGTCACGTTAAGCGCTCTTATTGGAAGAAACCAAATCCAGAACGTGAAGTATGAACTATCAAGTAATTTTAATAGCACTATAATTAGCAGCACAACGCAGACAAATTTTTTATTCATTATAGGTAGTTTCCAAAGACGATCTGCTACGAATTTTTATGCACAGATGGAGTCGAAGTCGGGTGCCATCTGCCTGACTTAATTATAGCCGCCCGAGTAGTGCACGAATGCCGTCCAGAAAGTGAAAGTAAGCGGTTTCTGTTGATTGTAGTTAACACCTGTAAGAAATGAACACTCCCGTGGACTCCATGTCACGATGTTTCGCCGCCATTATCGGAACTAAACATGATGCAGTTAGAGACTGTGTGTTTGCCTTGAGGCCGCGTTAACTGACGCGGCGCAAATACCCGAAATTTATTCATCCAGTATTTGATAATGAGAGCTTCCAGCAAACCTTACCCACAATGTTAAACCTTTCCGAAACTTTTGCTCGCTGATACCCCCCACAAACTGACGGAAGGAGAGAGGTTTATCCATTACTATATTTTCGCTCTTCATGCAGTAAAATTTCTGCATCAATAAATTCATTTTAATTTAATATTTATTTACTGCCTACTCTATTTGCAATACAGGTTGCAGACTGTATGTACCTGTAAAATTACATCATTGCACCATTCATAGTGCAGGAGTTAAGACGTCATTGACATGCGTGAAAAACCAGTTTTTACAGCATCAAGCATGACGTTTTAATTTATTACTTCTTTATTACTAATTTTATTCACACAGGATCTATATACGCACTGGGAAACGAGTACCATTGTACTAAAAACGGTTCAGGAGACATGATGACATAAACAATGTCATGCGTGAAAAAGTTCTTTTCTCTTGAAATGGGCCGTAAATTACCCAGCATTCACTCAGTGTTTCATGATGAGAGAATTTAGTTACTCCCAACCAACACATAATTTCAAATCTTTCTAAGCTTCTTCACTTGTACATTCTTAACGTGAAATTTTTAACCCATTAACTTATTTTTAAAATTACCAGACTTTTGAAGCTGTTTTATGCATGGGAGTTCCATCCTTTAAAAAACAGGTGTTTACTGCTAGGTGTCTAATTCGCCTTTTTCCGAGTGTGCTGTAAATTCTTAGTCAGTGGAACAAAGAAAATAATACGTACGATACACTATTCCTGTACAGACAGTAACGCAAATTACCGGCGTAAAAATTTCTGCCAGCACTCCGAAGCAGTTTCAGGGTGATGAAGTATCGTCTGGTATAATCATGAGGTTACACTGGTCTTAAGAAGGAATTTAATAGACTACGAACGGCCGTCATTACGCAGTTTATGTTTACAATGGCAGTTAATACGAATGAATACATTAATGAGTGGAAAGAAGCTATTGGGATAGGGCTATTCTGTTGCAGTTTCATAAAATTCGACTAGTCCCTCGTCTGCAGAATGCTATCGACTTTGAGAAAATATGTTATGCAGTACATCAGCAGTCGCATCTTATAATTAATGTGTGGTCACTACCTAGAATTTGCGGACGACGGGGACTTGAACCCAGACTTCATGTTCGAGAAGAGCAACAGTTCTGGGTTCAAATCCTTGTCGCCACAACTTTTCGGCTGAAGTGACATACTCATTATATGTCACTGATTTTATTCAAATCAACCATTTAATTTATTTCAGCGTCTGTAGTTCAGTTTAATCGCATCTTCAAGATGAATAAGCAAAGAATATAACAACAAATAAGTGCCCAAAGAGTAAATGTGAATCCATTTTTCGACAATTACCTTTAATCTCGCTCTTTTAAATATATTAAGTGCTGGAGATCGCATGGCACACAATTCATAGAGCACACACAGTCAAAGCCTGATCCAACCGATATTCCACTAGATTTAGGTCTGGGGATATGCTAAACGTTCTGTGCCCTTTTATTCTTGCCACTGCTGAACTTTCTTGTCCCTTTCACACGTTTCTCCACATAGTTGGCCTTATAAACTGTCCTTACGTAAAATAACCAACGCGATGGGTGCTTACGATTTCCTCTACTAGTAACAAAACAGGTCAAGTCTGTGGACAGGTTTTGTTACAAGACATATTTATTTTATTTTTACTATTTCTCATATTGATATCATGTGTTCATGCCAAACACGCATTGTTAGAGACATCAGATCACCAAGCTCTGGGCAGAACTACTTCGTGAGTGTGCTTCTGGAACTGATAACTGGTCCAATAAATGCAGGATTCTCGCTGTGTAGGGGTTAGTAAACAAAAACTCTCGGGTACCGGGTTAGAACCCCCGCCCCCTGACCACCACTTAGATTTAGAATAAAAATCAACAGGAATGGCGGTAGAAGACTTCCGACATCAGGAGTCACCCTCATTCAGCCAATGTACCATGTCACAGAGGGCGGAAGAACGGACAGATGTCCTCTTTCCCTTAGGGTGGGAAGCTGCCCCTAAAGACGGAAGAATCAGCAACGATCAACGGCATGAGAATGCAGAGGTCAATGAAAACCACCACATTAACGACATATAATGTGTATCCACAGGACATGTAGCCTGTGATTGAAAAAGTTTCATGACGATCACTTCACTGGTAATAGGTCTCGAATTAGTCGCCCTTTCGGATATCCGGAAGGGGACTGCTACTGGAGACGCGACCATGAAAAACAAGACTGATTGCCCAACGAAAGGATAACGTTCTATGAGTAGGGGCGTGGAATATCAGAAGTTTAACCTTGTAGGGAAGCTAGAAAATCTTAAAAGAGGAAAACTAAGGCTTAATCTAGATATAAAAGGTGAAGTGAAATGAAAAGAAGAAGTGGAAAGAACAGAAGAATTTCTGTTCAGACGATTATAGAGCAATATCAACAGCAGCAGAAATGGTGTAACTGGAGACGGATTCGTTATGAATGGGAAGGCAGGGCAGAGAGTTGCGGTGAACAGTTCAGTGATACGGTTGTTCTTATCAGAATCGACAGCAAACCAGCAGCGACAGCAGTAGTTCAGGTATACACACAAACGTAGCAAGCCGAAGGCGAAGAGAAAGAGAAAGTATGTGAGGATATTGAACAGGGAAATGAAAATCTAATAGTCACGGGGATTAGAATGCGGTTATATGAGAAGTAGAAGAAAGGAGTATGGAAGAACATGAGATTGGTACTGGGAATGAGAGAGGAGAGAGACTAATTGAGCTCTGCAATAAAGTTCAGCTTGTAATGGCGAATACCATGTTCAAGAATAACGAGAGGAGGAGGTATAATTGGCAAAGACCTGCAGATACAGGAAAACTCAGATTACATCATTGTCAGGCAGAAATTGTCAAATCTGATACTGAATCGAAAAAAGGTACGCAGGAGCAGATATAGACCCAGATCACAATTTAATAGTGATGTGGAGTAGGCTGAAGTTTAAGAAATTAGTCAGAAAATATCAATGTACAGAGAAATGTTTTACGGAAGTACTAGGGAATGAAGAGATACGCTTGAAGTTCTCTGAGGCTATAGATACTTCTATAAGGAATAGCTCAGTAGGCAGTTAGGTTCATGAGAAATGGACATCACTAAAAATGGCAGTCAGAGAAGCTGGAAAAAGCATGCATACTAAGAAGATAACTGCAAAGAAATCATGCGTGATAGAAAAGAAATACTTCAATTGATCAATGAAAGGAGGAAGAATAAAAGCGTTCAGGAAAATTCAGGAATATAGAAATATAAGTCACTTAGGAAGGAAAAACATAGGAACTGCAGGGAAGCTAAAGTGAAGGTTATACGAAAAATGTGAAGAAATCGGAAAAAAAATAATTGTCTGGAGAAGGGACTCAGCGTATGGAAAAGTCTGAATAACTTTCGGTGAAATTAAAAGCAAGGTTCATAACATTAAGAGTGGTACAGGGATTTCACTGTTAAATGCAGGTGAGGGAGCGGATAGGTGGGAAGAGTACATTGAAAGCCTCTATGAGAAAGAGAACATGTATGACGACGTAACTGAAGAAGAAAAATTACTCATGGAATAGTGGATCCAGTATTTGAACCAGAAATTAAAAGAGTGATGGAAGTCTTAAGTACGTATAAGATAGAAGGGTTATATAACACTCCTTCAGAATTTCTAAAAGCATAGGGGGAAGTGGCAACGAAACGACTTTTCACGTTGGTGTGTAGAATGGCGATATACCATCTGAATTTCGGGGTAATATCATCCACAAGACTGCCCAGACTGCAAGATCCGACAAGTGCGAGAATTATAGCACAATCATCTTGCTCATGCATCTAAGTTGCTCACAAGAATGATACACAGAAGAATGGAAAAGAAAATTAAGGATGTTTTAGATGACGATCAGTTAGGCTTGAGTAAAAGTAAAGGGGCCAGAGAGGCAGTTCCTCGATAAGGAGAAATGATGCAACGTTCGAAATTCAGAGAAAAATAGGGGCAAGCTATAGGGAAAGAAGGGCAATATACAATATGTACAATGGCCTAGAGAGTGGAAGAGCAAAAACGAAGTGCTGGGATTCAAGAGGGTGTGTGAACAAAACGGTTCCTGGAGATTTACTATAACTGTGAATTTGTAATCAGAAAGCGTTTAAAGAAAAATTACATGAAAGAAATCAATGTTGTATAGCCCCCAATAATCCGTTTTACTTCCTGAAACTTCAAAGGCAAACCTCTATATGACAAGATTCCCAATCCTTTGATAGTGAACACAGTAAAACACTCTGAAGCCAGTTTGATAAATAAGGACATAGTATACTGTAATCTTGCTTACCAGTAGCAGTTAAACCCAGATAAATTTGCATCTAAACATGAATGAATGGAAATACGACGTTAAAGGGCATGTAAACAAAGATTGAGTACTTTTACCGCAGTTGGATTCAAAGTTCCCTCTAATACGTTAACTTGAATCAGTGGCGAGTAATGTAATTGTTCGGTGTAAATAACTTTAATGGCGGATGTCTCAACTTACACACCTGGCCACATTTCACAGTACAACACATGTTCGATTAGTATAAGTACACTGAAAGGCAAAAGTGGTGGGGTCAACAATCACTGAAGGTGAACAGTCTTTACAATACACTACTTTTATTTACTAAGAGATACATTAAGAGATAGTCTGTTACGATACAGAAAGAAATTAAATTGATTAGAATTGTGAGTTTCTCGAAGGGATGGATTGTTTTGAATCTTATCTGTTCAGTGTGGCGTGAGGTGGTGACGGCGGTAAAAGCAGTTTGAAGTTGCTGATGTGAATCCTATGGGCTCAACCAGTCGTGTCCTTGGCCTTAATATAACATCTTTCTTTACATTATGTTTCGGCTGGCGTTAGTAATAAGTTGTTAGCATCCACTTGTCGTAGGTCGGAACAAAGTTTATGCAGCACTTGATGGTCGTATTAGTTCAGCTACAACTTTCACACACGATAGTGTGGCACAGTCCATACGTCGTCTTTAAATTAACATTCTGTTTGCTATAATTTACCAATTGCGAAGTTAGACAGTCCATCTGCTGTCAATATTCATGGTTCACGATAACGCTTTTCCCGCGGAAATTGTCACTTATGTAACAACACAGTTCACAGATTCCACATTGGCGGTTAGTGTTTTAGCAGACGTCATATTTAGTTGTCAAGAAAAATGTTCAATATTAACTTCACAGTTCATGTAACGCAGTTCAATTCTAAACCGATGACAATACTGTCTGTTCACGACTGCGTTGTCATGCCACAAGCATCATTCAGCAAAAACGAACAGCGTTCAGGTAATACACCGTCCATTTAGAATGTCCACCATAAACTCAAATTTCAAATCGTGTCTAAGACACAAAAGACTAGTATTAACATCGCGTTAAACGCACACCATTACTACACACAGTACTTGCTTCCGTACCGCCACGTTCACGCGCCATCTGTGACTGTTTGCAAAACACTGTTCGACCCGACAGCAATCCATACCTCTCTTGCTCCAGAGTCCTTACAACACTTCTGCCTATTGCATTCCTTTTCATACAATACATTAAATAAAACTATTTGAAAGATCATCAGAAAGAATCTAAATCTTCACATAAGGAACTCGCGTAGGAAACAGCAAAGTAAACATAGTCACGCTTCGTGTTCTACTCTATACAGGGTGTTACAAAAAGATACGGCCAAACTTTCAGGAAACATTCCTCACACACAAAGAAAGAAAATATGTTATGTGGACATTTGTCCGGAAACGCTTACTTTCCATGTTAGAGCTCGTTTTATTACTTCTCTTCAAATCATATTAATCATGGAATGGAAACACACAGCAACAGAACGTACCAGCGTGACTTCAAACACTTTGTAACAGGAAATGTTCAACATGTCCTCCGTTAGCGAGGATACATGCATCCACCCTCCGTCGCATAGAATCCCTAACGCGCTGATGCAGCCCTGGAGAATGGCGTATCGTATCACAGGCGTCCACAATACGAGCACGAAGAGTCTCTACATTTGGTACCGGGGTTGCGTAGACAAGAGCTTTCAAATGCCAAGAGGGTTGAGGTCAGGAGAGCGTGGAGGCCATGGAATTGATCCGCCTCTACCAATCCATCGGTCACCGAATCTGTTGTTGAGAAGCGTACGAACACTTTAACTGAAATGTGCAGGAGCTCCATCGTGCATGAACCACATGTTGTGTCGTACGTGTAAAGGCACATGTTCTAGCAGCACAGGTAGAGTATCTCGTATGAAATCATGATAACGTGCTCCATTGAGCGTAGGTAGAAGATCATACTGACGAAACTAAAATGAGCTCTAACATGGAAATTAAGCGTTTCCGGACACATGTCCACATAACATCTTTCCACATAACATGTTTCCTGAAAGTTTGGCCATACCTTTTTGTAACACCCTGTATAACCAAATGAAAACGATTCTGCGTCATCAGAAATATATCTATGAAGTACGAAGTGGTAAAAGAAAGGAAAAAGTATATATTTCGTTATTAGTCACGTCATCACAGGTCTAAGACAGGGATATAGTCTTTCTCCGCTACTGTTCAATCTATACGAAAATGAAAGAGAAGTTCAGGAGAGTGATTAAATTTCATTGTGAAGTGATATGAATGATATAATTCGCTGATGACTTTCTTATTTTCAGTGAAAGTGGAGAAGAATTACAGGATCTGCTCAATGGAATAAACAGTTTAATGAATACAGAATATGGATTGAGAGTAACCGAAGAAACACGAAAGTAATGAGAAGTAACAGATATTGAAGAGCGAGGAACTAAACATCATAACTGGTGATAACGAAGTAGATGAAGTTAAGTAATTCTTCTACCTAGGCACCAAGTAAACAATGACGGATCTTGCAAGGAGAACATAAAAAACAGACTAGCTCTTGTGGAGTTCGCTGTGTCATTCAGCGGTTTGGTATTTAACTAATTTGTAAATGAAAATGATAATCTTATTTCATTACACTGAGTAATTATTAAATAGTTTTTTCTCCCGGATAAAGATTTGGTCAAGTTGCTAAAGATATCCGAGTTAACGTTGTGTTAGTGTTGTCTGTAAGCTGTGTGTCACTAAATCACAGTTCACACAACAGATTCTATACAACTATTGATAATGATGGAAACAGTCATCTTCAGCAAAATGATCATTAAAACCACCGAATATCAGCCGCGCACAACATTGACGTATGTTACCTGAAACAATATTCTTCGCAACTCGTGCATAATTAGTTTCGGCACCATACGTCAGCTAGAAAAGTTTCTTATATGGATCGTGCTTCGAGCAATGTTTTTAAAGAACCTATCTGGTTCGAATTATTTTCATTAAAATAAGGTCGGGGACCACCGGTGCACATTTATTTTTACACATTTTTATTACCTTCGGCATTTATGTCCGCAGAGTTGCGTAATTTGAATTTGCCGCTGAGATAAATTGTTAAGATGGCGGCAGACAACTGATAGGGACTTTCTATCGTTAGATTAAATTTCCTTTTACCAGGATAAGTATTTGAAATGCTTATTAAACTTTACTTTCATATTGTGCACTATTTAGCCTAATTTTCATCAAGAAAAACTTTAATTTTTTCCTAAGAAACAGATAAAAACGCGATACACACCGCTATCATCAATGGCTGCGCTCCTTGCAGCGCAAAGAGATAATTAACACAGATAATGCTTATTGACAGAGGAATTAAAGTTACAAATAATTATTCAGTCATATTTATAATAATAATGAACTCTATTCTCAAGTAATAATTAACAAATAATTACAATTTCTTAACAGACCTCATTTTGATATGCGTCTTGCGTCCGCAACCTACAAAAGCCACCCAACAAAAGGTAAAACCAAGGGAGACAAAGGTGGATCATAAAAGGAATTGACAATTATCATTGTCTTTGTATTATACACATCGATATGTCCAATTACATCATAAAATATTATATAAATATTTATCATCGTTTTGTTTTACTGTTTTTTCATATGTCCGATGGATAATGTTTATAACTGTTAGAGGCATAATTTCCTCTCATCACACTGTAGCTAAATTTTCTCGTGGATGTTACATTGCCCCTTGCGCTGAGAAAGAAAATTAGTTCATCTAATTGTTTTATCAGTCCATGTAATCCACGTAGATTTGCTACTCTCAAGATGCAAATGTTCAGTTTCAATGTTGTTTTTATACATGATAAAATTATAGTTGAATCGAGTACTTTAAATGACTTCAGATACTGTATTATCTCGGAAGTTGCTGCGGATACTTCCCGGATTAATTTATCCCCCCCCCCCCCCCCCCAATTTGGGGTTAACGGGTTAACCGGACTCGGAAAATAAGGAATAAAACCGGCCAAGGGGCTTCAAGAAAATACAGCCACCTACTTTTAACAGTCAGGCTTGACATGAATGTAATGAAATATGCTGGAAAATGCAAATTTATGACTCTGTTGTAAGCATCTGAGATAATGAACGTTTTTTCATGGTGGTACATCTAAACAATTTGCCGCTGACGTCGTAAGACCGCCCCCGTGTCGAGCCGCTGGAACGCAGACAGGTAGTGGCTGCTGCTGAATCGCCCCCGGCCGAGTCGGTGGGGCGTCGGCTGCCGTCGGCTGCATCGTGGTTTGGATCTGCTGCTGGCTAGAAGTGGCGCTGCAGCAGGTCTTGCTTCTCCTTTCCCACGTCCCTCAGTTTAAGACGGGTACATGAAATGTCAAAATATAAGCATCAGTGACAAGATAATTACTATTCTCATCCTAATGGAAAAGTTTATTAGTGTGCATTTCACTTGCATTCACACGGATGGAATTAGACCCAACGTTGCATCATTTTTTTGCCGCGCGGCTGGCTGTACAGTCTGTCACATTAAATTTGGCACGCGAAGACGCTTTCTTATCAAACTACTAAAGGTTATCAGTTCAAGTTAATTATTAATACAGTCAAAAGTACTCAACGTTCATAGCGTTGCTGCTAACTTTGACACTCCAAGAGCGTTCATAAGATTACGTGATCACAGTTTTTATCACTGTTCATCATTATTCACAATATAAATCACAGTTCTTCACGCGTCCACTAGTTCCTGCGAAAACACGTTTCACTGTTCTGATTGCTGTCAGAAGTTTTCCACAGTACTTAACAGACAATCTATATGCAAAATGCCTCTTTTCAAGTAATGAGGTATGGTACACTTGCATGTAAGTTCATATTACCATGACTGAATTAGAAGATTTAAAATTTTACACTGTCACATAAACATGCGACAATATAAAACTTTCAGAATCTGCTACATTATCTTGAACATGAGATCATTACTGAACTGTCCAGATAACAGTACACTTCCATTCTTATTACAGATACATAAATTTATATATATATTTTTATTGCGATTTTTATTTACCATGTTTTTTGGGACAGATGCCCCATGTTCGGTTTATCCAACCGGAATGTTGCTCATAAGAGCATTTTATATATTTTATATGACTTCGTAATGAAACCGTGCACGTAAAACAGTGCAGTGATGAGTGGTGAGTGGTGAATGGTGAATGGTATTATTATTATTATTTTTTTTTTTTTGTCACAGCTCACACTCCACAAACACTCGCTACGTGTGTGGGACTACATGACTCAAACTTATGAAAATATTTTTGTTACACCCATACTTACACACGAACAAATATATTATTTAAGCATTTTAATCATTTCTATGCTACGTATAGAAAGGTAAAATTCCTCACATTTAATGCAATAACACTCAAGTGTTTATCAAGTTATTGATCCCTCTTAGAGTAAAAATACATTTATTGTGGAAATTCTCTACTCCTTGTTCAAATAATTCAAGAACATTACAGTGTAATACTTGAGATAAAAGCTTATAAACTAATACATACATAATATTATCACATTATTACTGCTAATTATTTTGCCATAAACATTACATCTGCAGTTATGGGATAGTGCACTTGCACCTTCTGATTGGCCCTTTGTATATTCCTACATTTAAACTGATTTCCTAATGCAAATATTTTCTCATGTCTTTATGACAATAGAGTCCTTTCCTCTTTCCTGTATTGACATCCTCTAGTATAAGGCACCTCTCATGTGAGATATTAGCTATTTTATATGATCCTTCATACAGTAATTGCAATTTTTTATTTTTCTCCCTATTATCGATGCCTTGCGATGCGTCCTCAACACTACCAACTCATCGACACTATATTGTTGTGTTTTAGTAAGTTTTTTGTCAAACTACGCCTTGCGGAGCTCTGCTTGGCGATTTATAGTCTGTAGAGCTGTATCTAGTTTTTTCTGATAAGTTAATTGTTCCTCTTCGATCTTCAGTATTGGATTAACCCATTCGTTCACTTTATTCTTCTGTTCATTCATTAGTTCATTGGGTGTGAAAGCAGTTGTCATATGTGGTAAATTATTATACGTTTCCGTGAAACTATTTAGGTATTCCACCCGCTTAGTGTGTCTATTGTTGGCGTACGTTCGGATGAACCGGTTGAGTTCCCCGAAATTAGAACATGTTTGATGTTATATTCATCGATAAGGTTCTTCCACCTCTCTCCAGTAAAATACGTGGCATTATCTGTTACGACAATCGATGGGCACCCGACAGATTTGAGGTAATCGTTTGTCAATCTTTTTGCAATACTACTGGCAATCGATGTTCTAAGTGGGTACATTTTCACGTATTTTGAAAATAAATCATACACTGCAAGCACGTATTCCACTCCTCCTCTGACATTTGGTAGGCGTCCTGCAATGTCGATGGCTGCAATCTGCCGCGGACATTTTGCAATAATAGGGTGTAGTTCAATATCTCTGCAAATTTTGCGCGGTTTGACCTTTTGGCGTATTTTACATGTTCTGATAAGTTCTTGAACTCTTCATTTTATATTTGGGTAACAACAATACTGACGTATCTTCGTAGTACGCTTAATATCGCCGAAGTGCGCCCATGCCCGATGCGTTAACCAAATTAAATCATCAAGCAGGTCTGATGGAATACACACTCGCCATCTACTATTAGGATTGTCAGATTCGTAAATTAAAATGTCATTGTTCAACTGGTAATATTGGTGGAAAACACTATCATTTTGGCGACACAATGCGTCCCTGATGTTCTTCCATATCGGATCCTTTTCTTGACATTGTTTCATCCTTTTCCACAATGCTAAATATTTTTGTCTTTTAGATTTGTCCTTTACAAGTAGAATTTTATATTCTGTAGAACTTTATATTAGAGCTGCAAACGCTGGTAATCCTCGCGGTAGCCTAGATAATGCATCGGCAATTACATTATCTGGTCCATGGACATGTCTAATTTCAAAGTCATATTCTTGCCAGGCGAGAGTCCATCGAGCTAAGCGCCCTTGTAGTAATTTGCATGTTAACATGAAACTCAGAGCTTGGTGGTCGCATAAAACATTGAATTGTTTCCCGTAAACATATTATCTAACTCTTTTAAAGGCAAATACTACGCCAAGTGCCTCAAGTTTGGTCATGGTGTAGGATCGTTCACATTTGGTTAGGATCCTACTTTCAAATCGAATCATCTTGACTTCTAGCTTGTTGATGTTTTCTGTTTGAAACAGGCAAGCTCCGATCCCATAATTTGATGCATCTGTTACAATAAAGAAATCCGTTGACATTTCCGGCTGATGTAAAATTGGTGCATTGATAAATGCCACTTTGATACTGTCAAAGTCTTCTTTGCATTTCGATGTCCAGCACCATTACATTGTGCATTTTTCATTAGCAAACTCAATAATGCTTCACTGTTAAGCTGTTAAAAATATTCTGAAGAAAGACGCTAAGCCAATGAAACTTTTGTTACTTCGTGCGTGTGTTCGGAAAATTTGCAGTTGCCTCCATTTTGCTAGGGTCTGGTTTTATACCTTGTGGCGATATTACATGACCAAGGTATTTTATTTCCTCCCTAGCAAACTTGGATTTTTTCAAATTTACTGTCACTCCTCTTGCTAGAAACTTGTCTAGCACATTTTGTATTAAATCAAGGTGTTCTTCCCAGGTATCTGTTGCTAGCAATAGGTCATCTGCATATGCTGTGAATCAACGCTGCTATGGAGTACCGGTACTGTACGGGAAGAACACGAAATTGATAGCGTCGGCCTCGAAACACAAAGGCGGTATATTGCCTGGATTCTTCTGATAAGAGGATTTGCCAAAATGAAGAACGCAAATCCAGTGAGGTTAGATATTTCTTGCCAAAAAACTTTTGGATTTGTTCGTCTAAATTTTCAGGTCTCGTTCGCACTGGCACTATAATCTTATTGATGTCTCGTGCGTCGAGAACTAAGCGTATACTTTTATCTGCTTTGGTTATTGCTAATAGGGAACTGCTATATGGCGAATTAGATGTTTCAATAATGCCCCAATCCACCATTTTTCGGATTTCTTTCGTCACTTCGCTTTTCTTAGTCCAGGGGACCGAGTAAAATGCTGTGCAGTAGGGCTTGTGCGGATGTACCTTCATATTATACTGGTAATCTTTCATGATCCCAGGGCGTTCAGTGAATACTTCGAGGTATACGGATAATAATTCTGTTCATTGTCTAGCCTCTGACGCATTAATGCGACTTGCTTCCTGTACTTCTATTGTTGTGACGATGTCATTCACGTAGCTGGGTGCATCGTTATTTCGATTTTTGTGACACATCTGTGGTTGCTTATCATCCAACACCAACAACTCCTGTTTGCTGACAGAAATATTCATTTTTCTCATCAGCGGAAGGTTCGCACCGAACTTCCGATTCAGCATTAATTTTATCGGTTGCTGTTGGTACTTAAGTGCACGTGTCCCACGCGCGAGATCAATTACAGCTTCCCTTTCCCGAAGGAACTGAAGATCAAGAAGCACCGGTACTGACAAGTTATCCATTAGTAGGAGCGTGAATAATAAGCGATCATTTCCCAAGGAAACTTCCACCTGTGCCTGGTATTTTACACTCTGTGCCTTTTTTCCCAATGCCCTATAACCTTACAATATGCAACAGGCTAAATCGGCAATCTTCGTATCTTCTTGAAAACCTGCGTGTTCATAAGTAATACATTCGCACCTGTGTCAAGTAGAATAGTAGTTTTTACACCATTTACAGCTCCTCTGACACTTGCTTGGATATTTTTCCCTTTGTGGCTTCTCAGAGACAGCAGGTTTCTGATATAGCTCATCTTCTATCCTGTTGCCAGTCTGATACCGTATCATGTTTATTTTTTTTTTTTCGTCGACCTATTGCCTTCATTGTTGGCCTCGGTCACCTGGCGAATGCCTACAGGGACCGATATTGGTTTGTTGGCTTCTGGCCGGCCGGAGTGTTCGAGTGGTTCTAGGCGCTTCAGTCTGGAACCGCGCGACTGCTACGGTCGCAGGTTCGAATCCGGCCTCGGGCATGGATGTGTGTGATGTCCTTAGGTTAGTTAGGTTTAAGTAGTTCTAATTTCTAGGGAACTGATGACCTCAGAAGTTAAGTCCCATAGTGCTCAGAGCCATTTGAACCATTTTGTTGGCTTCTGAGTGTTTTGTTTTGCTTCCGACGGTACCTCAATTATTCTAACATTTTGTGAGTTTTCAGTCGGAGGTGGCCAGCTTGGATCCCACCACGGTGAATATTGATTGCTTGATATAGGTATAGCCTGTACATTATTTATTGGCTGACCTGAATTGATAGAATTTTGCTGCGGCTGCCAATGACTTGGCCCTGGCTGTCGCCAATATTCACTGTCACCCCGCATGTTTTTAGTCTCGTCTTTATATGGACTGTCTGATCTGTTGTCATTTCGTCTCTTTCGGTTGCTATTGTTATTGTGTGGGTTTTCATTGTGGTACTGCCTCTGATTACCATTCGGTTGTTGGTGTTCTTCGGCATTTTGATAATTACTGTTAATCTTATTAGGATAACCAAAATTTTGGATCTATGGATCCCTACTACTATAATTACTAGTATTATTGTATTTTCCGTTACTATATGATTTACTTTTATTTTTCTTTGGACTACCTTCGCCCCTATTTCCATTATTTCCATTCCATAAAGTTTTTCTATTAGGACTATTGCTTTGCTTATCACGTCAGAATTTTTTCTGGTGTCTTTTTGCGCTAGATCCAGAGAATGTTAGAAATTCTTTCAGATCGGTGTCTGTAACATTAAATAATTTTTCTCTAATATGTATGGGTAATCTAGCTTTTAACACTCGCAATAAGTCTCTGGTGGTTACTGGCTCATCCCAGTACTGGATCATGTTAATATATTTTTCAAAGTACTTCCTTAAGGAACCTGACTTCGGATTGTACATTTCTGCATTGTAAACAGCTTTACGGAGTCGCTCTTGAGTAGACGCTGACCAGAAATGATCAAGGAACGCCTTCTCAAAGTCGTGGAAAGTCTTGCAAGTTTCTGTTGCATTTAATGCCCAGAGCGACGCATCACCAGAAATATGTGAAACCACAAACTGTATTTTCTGTTCTTCCGACCATGATGTTGGAAAAACACTTTTGAAGTTTCGAATAAAAACTACTGGATGTATGTTTTTTTTTCTTTCCTCATTGAATATTTGAAACTGTCTATGGTTAATCACGCTTTCTTCATGCATCAAAGCAGTTAAGTGCATGGAATTGCTATCATTCGCAGGTGATGTGGTTAGCTTATTACAAGTACATTCTATTCCACTATTATCGTTCCTTGGTATCACATATTGCTGTGGTAATATCGGTTGATTACCAAAATTTGGTCTTCCTTGTGGTGCATTAAAATTGGCCGTTAGATTATCTGCGATCTTTTGCCTGTCAGTACCAGTGTTGTCATTACTGCATACTGTCAGATTTTCAAAGTTTTGATTTTCAGAGCTCAGCACCCTGGCTACATCTGCTCAGACTTGCTTTCGGATTTCCGTGGGAATGTCCTCCTGCGTTGTTTCCACAGCGGTAGCTAAAGCTTTGAATTGGTTCTCTAGTCTATCTACTTCAGTTCGAAGGCTATTGACCTGAACTGGACTGTTTGTTAACGGTTCAGTAGTGGTTTTTACTGCATCGATCTCCTGCCTAGAATGGGAAGTAATAGCATTATCATGATCGACCAACACTTGATTTATCCTACGGACAATTGCTTTATCTCTTTCCAGAAAAATATTTATTTTCCGTAAATTTCTTTTCCTTTTCTTGGTCCCTGAGCTCCTGTTGCTGTTTTTCTATAACCTTTTCCTGTCTACATTTTTCCTTTTCCTTCTGACGTTGTCTTTCACGCCCCTGCTCTTTATTACTAAACTTTTCAAATAATGCTGTTATCATATCCTGTGTCGACATAGCTTGAGCATTGCTAACTTCTGCCCGTTGCCCAGAAGAAATATTGTCATTAATTCCTAACTGGTTGAATGCAGGAGTGTCAGTTTGTTTTGGCAACTCCTCAGTTTTACTATCTGTCGGGACATCATTTACTAAATTATCACTCATAATTAAATTTTCCAATAATTCGACAGAAGTATGGGTAGATCGTTCTACCTGAGACTCTGCTGTCATTTCTACATCGGTATGCTCATTCGGTTTAATCTGTTTCTTTTGCTTAACCATTCTATCACCAATATAGCACAACAAACATATAAATCACTGACAAGCACCAATTGATACAAAATAATCTTATAACTAACACATATACAAAACACTTAAAAATACTATTCTCGCTGCCAGAATAATCACTTATTATTACTTATCGCTGCAAGTACTGATTTCAACTTCAGACGTTACACACAGCGGTTGTTGATCGTGTGCTGCTGTTTAGTTACTGATCATGATCTTCTGTTCCTAGCTGCGTTGATTGAGGATGGTGGAGTGCACTGCTTATATGTAGTTACTCGTGTCTCTGGCACCAGCGCAGAAACAGATTCGTATAGCAGTTTGGTAGGAGGGAGTCAATGCTCATGAAACGAGTGTATATACAATGTTTAATAATTTATATTTGTACCCCGTACCTGTAATAAATCACAATTTCAATTATTAAAATGAATAAATTTGCATTGGTGGCCCCACGTTGGGCACCAGTGTGGCGTTCGCTGTATTATTCAGTGGTTTAGTATTTAACTAATTTGTAAATGAAAATGTTAACCTTATTTCATTACATTGAGTAATTACTATATAATTTTTTCTCCCGGCTAAAGATTTGGTCAAGTTTCTAAAGATATCCGAGTTAACGTTGTGTTAAAGTGTTGTCTGTAAGCTGTGTTAAGTGTCACTAAATCACAGTTCACACAACGGATTCTATACAACTATTGATTATGATGGAAACAGTTATCTACAGCGAAAAGATCATTAAAACCACCCAGTATTAGCCGCGCACTTCACTGGCGTATGTTACCTGAAACAATATTCTTCGCAACTCGTGCGTAATTAATTTCGGTTCCATACATCAGCTACAAAAGTTTGTTATATGGATCGTGCTATGAGCATTGTTTTTATACAACTATTGATTATGATGGAAACAGTTATCTACAGCAAAAAGATCATTAAAACCACCCAGTATCAGCCGCGCACAACACTGACATATGTTACATGAAACAATATTCTTCGCAACTCGTGCGTAATTAATTTCGGTTCCATACATCAGCTACAAAAGTTAGTTATATGGATCGTGCTATGAGCATTGTTTTTATACAACTATTGATTATGATGGAAACAGTTATCTACAGCAAAAAGATCATTAAAACCACCCAGTATCAGCCGCGCACAACACTGACATATGTTACCTGAAACAATAATCTTCGCAACTCGTGCGTAATTAATTTCGGTTCCATACATCAGCTACAAAAGTTTGTTATATGGATCGTGCTATGAGCATTGTTTTTATACAACTATTGATTATGATGGAAACAGTTATCTACAGCAAAAAGATCATTAAAACCACCCAGTATCAGCCGCGCACAACACTGACATATGTTACCTGAAACAATATTCTTCGCAACTCGTGCGTAATTAATTTCGGTTCCATACATCAGCTACAAAAGTTTGTTATATGGATCGTGCTATGAAAATTGTTTTTAAAGAACCTATCTGGTTTTGAATTATTTTTATTAAAATGAGTTCGGGACCACCGGTGCACATTTATTTCCACACATTTTTATTACCTTCGGCACTTATGTCCGCAGAGTTGCGTAATTTGAATTTGCCACTGAGATAATTGTTAAGATGGCAGCAGACAACTGATAGAGACGTTCTATTGTTAGAGTAAATTTCCTTTTAACCAGGATAAGTATTTGAAATGCTTATGAAACTTTACTTTCAAATTGTGCACTATTTAGACTAATTTTCATCAAGCAAAACTTTGATTTTTACCTAAGAAACAGATAAAAACGCGATACACACCGCTATCATCAATGGCAGCGCTCCTTGCAGCGATAAGAAATAATTAACACAGATAATGCTTATTGAGAGAGGAATTAAAGTTACAAATCAAAATATCCAAGGGTATGCTGCCGGTCTATAGTGTCCAACGGGCACAATATTTCGGAGATCATACATGTCGCCATCATCTGGTGAACTGACGGACTGAGCTCCTGTGAACGTGCCGGCACGGAGATCCGTGCGCTATGGCTGCTCAGAGGGAACTGGGTTCGGTCGCGGAGGCGGCCGATTTAAATACCCTCCGCCCGCGGCGTGCTCCCTCCGCCGTCCGCGCCCCGCGCCACGGTCGCGCGGTGGAACAGATTGCGACGGCGTCTGAGATGACGTCAGTGTGATGGCTCTGTCCGCCGTGGTCGTCACAACTATACGTTTGCTCGATTTACTCTTGATTAACCCGATCGCTGGTTCCCAAGCCTTGCTAAGATTATAGCCACAGTCACGGTTTATGAGGTCGTCATTGGTGCGAATTTCGATGGCCTCTCTAACAACGCTGTCCCAGTATCTCGACGTCTGTACCAGAATCCTCGTGCGGTCATACTCCATGGCGTGATTTTCCGACAAACAATGTTCAGCGACCGCCGACTTGCTCGGATACATCAGTCGAGTGTGCCTCTGGTGTTCACGGCATCGATCCTCGACGGTACGCATCGTCTGACCAATATACGACTTGCCACATTGACACGGAATCTGGTACACGCCGGCCTTCCTCAAACCGAGGTCATCTTTGGCGCTCCCCACCAGTGCACGAGTTTTATTTGGAGGACAAAACACAGTTCCGGCCCGGTGTTTCTTCAGAATGCGGGCGATTTTCCCCGAGAGTGCGCCTGTGTATGGAATAAATGCAGTGCCTACCTCCTCGCTCGTGACTTCATCCATCTCAACAGGTTGTGCTGCAGTGGTTGGGCGGAGAGCACGTTGAATCTGCCACTCTGAGTAGCCATTTTTTCTAAATAAAGTTCTCAGATGTTCCAATTCCTGGGGTAGACTCTCTGCGTCAGAGATAGTGCGCGCCCTATGTATTTGCACGCAGACAGCTGCCACCACCCTTCAGAGAAGAAGGGGGTACTTAAAACTCTAGTACATAGGGCGCGCACTATCTCTGACGCAGAGAGTCTACCCCAGGAATTGGAACATCTGAGAACTGTATTTCGAAAAAATGGGTACTCAGGGTGGCAGATTCAACGTGCTCTCCGCCCAACCACTACAGCACAACCTGTTGAGGTAGATGAAGTCACTAGTGAGGAGGTAGGCACTGCATTTATTGCATACACAGGCGCACTCTCGGGGAAAATCGCCCGCATTCTGAAGAAACACCGGGTTGGAACTGTTTTTTGTCCTCCAAATAAAACTCGTGCACTGGTAGGGAGCGCCAAAGATGACCTCGGTTTGAGGAAGGCCGGCGTGTACCAGATTCCGTGTCAATGTGGCAAGTCGTATATTGGTCAGACGATGCGTACCGTCGAGGATCGATGCCGTGAACACCAGAGGCACACTCGACTGATGTATCCGAGCAAGTCGGCGGTCGCTGAACATTGTTTGTCGGAAAATCACGCCATGGAGTATGACCGCACGAGGATTCTGGTACAGACGTCGAGATACTGGGACAGCGTTGTTAGAGAGGCCATCGAAATTCGCACCAATGACGACCTCATAAACCGTGACTGTGGCTATAATCTTAGCAAGGCTTGGGAACCAGCGATCGGGTTAATCAAGAGTAAATCGAGCAAACGTATAGTTGTGACGACCACGGTGGACAGAGCCATCACACCGACGTCATCTCAGACGCTGTCGCAATCTGTTGCACCGCGCGACCGTGGCGCGGGGCGCGGACGACGGAGGGAGCGCGCCGCGGGCGGAGAGTATTTAAATCGGCCGCCTCCGCGACCGAACGCAGTTCCCTCTGAGCAGCCATAGCGTACGGATCTCCGTGCAGGCACGTTCACAGGAGCTCAGTCCGTCAGTTCACCTGATGATGGCGACATGTATGATCGCCGAAATATTGTGCCCGTTGGACACTATAGACCGGCAGCATACCCGTGGATATTTTGATTATCAAATCCGCCGGGAGAAACTCAAGAATCACAAAGTTACAAATAATTATTCAGTCATATTTGTAATAATAACTCTATTCTCAAGCAATAATTAACAAATAATTACAATTTCTTAGCATACCTCACTTTGATGTGCGTCTTGCGTCCGCAACCTACAAATGCCAACCAACAAAAGGTAAAAACAAAGGAAGACAAACGCAGATCATAAAAGAAATTTACAACTATCATTGTCTTTGCATGATACACATGGATATGCTCAGCTACATCATAAAATATTATACAAATAAGAAATATTTATCATCGTTTTGTATTACAGTTTTTTCGTATGTCGGATAGATAATGTTTATAACTCTTAGAGGCATAATTTCCTCTCGTCGCACAGTAGCTAAAATTTATCTTGTGGATGTTACACTCTGACAAAACGCGCATTCATGACCAAGGAGCCGGCCGAAGTGGCCGTGCGGTTAAAGGCGCTGCAGTCTGGAACCGCAAGACCGCTACGGTCGCAGGTTCGAATCCTGCCTCGGGCATGGATGTTTGTGATGTCCTTAGGTTAGTTAAGTTTAACTAGTTCTAAGTTCTAGGGGACTAATCACCTCAGCAGTTAAGTCCCATAGTGCTCAGAGCCATTTGAACCATTTATGAACCATGACCAAGGGAAGTCTGTTAGTATCGTCAGAGGTGTTAACGTGAGGAAGAAATTTCTGAGAATGTTGTTTTGGAGAACAGCATTGTTTGGTGGTGAAGTAAGGACTGTGGGAAAACCGGTAAAGAAGGGAAGCCAAGCATTTGAAATGTAATGCTACAGAGGAATGTTGAAAATTTTTTGGACTGATTAGGTAAGGTACAGCTCTATCGGCAACTACTAAATTAGTAACACAGCGATAATGTCACAATTATGAAAGGATTTTAACTTGACCTTGATCGTTCAGAGTAATGGTTAATGTATCGGACTATTCTCGTTCCTATAAGGATTTCTGTTGAATGAAAATAAGAACAAACCAAAGAGATATGGAACCAAGGTTCTCTTACTAATAAAGTAATTAACGGTTACCAGATTATTTAGGCAATATTGTACGAAATAAAGTATTAGCATGGTTCATAAAGACTGTTAACTATTGAAATTGATTATATTTGATAGCGAAATTCTGTTTCAGTGATGAGATACAAGGCAGTAGCGCAACTTAACAAGTAATGTAAAAGTGGTTTGACATGAGCTACACAGAAGCAGTATTAATACATTTAAGCCACAACTGGCTCTCAGTAACACCTACTGTATGTACATTACAGTATTAAGCTAATGATCATCATTTCATCATTTTCTTTGGGACTTTGTCCCGCTTAACGCGGGGTCAGCCTCATTAGTACGGATTTGGCTGTCTGAATTGCACTTGGATGGGTTACCGTCCGCGTCTGGCGAGTGCTATCGGCAAGCGGGCTACAGTCAGCCCTTGTGACGCCAATTCAGGAGCTACTTGATTGAGAAGTAGCAGCTCCGGTGACGAAAACTCACAAAGGTCGGGACAGTGATTGCTGACCACAAGCCCCTCCATATCCGCATCCAATGACGCCTACCGGCCTGGGATGACACGTCTGTCAGTCGGTACCGTTGGACATTCCTCGCCTATTCAGAGGGAGTTTTTTAGTTTACTAGAGGGTGACGTAGAGGATAAAAGCTGTAGAAGAAGACAGAGTTTCGAATATATCCATAAAATAATTGAGGAAGTATGTTGCAAATGCTATTCTGAGATTGAGAATTTGGCACAGGAGAGGAATTGGTGACGTGCTTCGTCAAATCAATCAGAAGGCTGATGACTCCATAAACATGCGATGCGCACTGTCATTATCACGTACCATCTCAAGTAATCACCCACACGGTACCTAGGAATAACCTGAACAACAAGTTAACGCGTAGGTCAAAAACAATAGAGAAGCACTTTCACGAAGTGGCTACTGTAATATGAAGTGACTGCTCGTGTGTACTGACAGCAAATTTTTATATTTGCATTGTTGAATGACTTAAGTTATAGTGAAACAGCGGTTGAGAATGCTCAGTGACCGTAAGTGGCCGAACTTTGGAAAAAATGCAGCGTCAGTAATCGGAGATGGTATTAGTGTAATTCATGCAACTTGTGTGTGATTGGTCCCCCTACGTAGCGTTGACTTCTGTTTGTTAGGAGCGTTCATTTCTTGCAAGTGTTAGCTGCTATACCCGAAAATCGCTAACATTTATGATTTCTATGACATGGAAGAACTTGATGATCTGTTTCAGAATGAGGATAATTTTGATACTGATCCAGAGTGTATGCAGCTTAATGCGCAGGTGTGTACCAAAGAAAATATATCACGCAGTGCAGCATTCATGAGAATGTGTCTCATGGAAGAATGTTTGTAAAATTGCAGCAGTATTTGATTTTAAGTGAGGAATATAGCGATGCAGTGACATTGAGTAGTAAACCTCATTGCTGTTACTGGGTAAGTGATTTAAACAAGTGACAGCTCTGGAAGGTGTGCAGCTGACCATCCTCCTCATGGACACCCTTTCAGGAAAGTGCTTGGGTAAAGGCATCTCTCGACTCGACTTTCGCACGAATGGACTTTTTTTAATTACTTCCGCTAGAGGAAACAAAAAATGCAATAGAAACTGACAGTAATACACTCCTGGAAATGGAAAAAAGAACACATTGACACCGGTGTGTCAGACCCACCATACTTGCTCCGGACACTGCGAGAGGGCTGTACAAGCAATGATCACACGCACGGCACAGCGGACACACCAGGAACCGCGGTGTTGGCCGTCGAATGGCGCTAGCTGCGCAGCATTTGTGCACCGCCGCCGTCAGTGTCAGCCAGTTTGCCGTGGCATACGGAGCTCCATCGCAGTCTTTAACACTGGTAGCATGCCGCGACAGCGTGGACGTGAACCGTATGTGCAGTTGACGGACTTTGAGCGAGGGCGTATAGTGGGCATGCGGGACGCCGGGTGGACGTACCGCCGAATTGCTCAACACGTGGGGCGTGAGGTCTCCACAGTACATCGATGTTGTCGCCAGTGGTCGGCGGAAGGTGCACGTGCCCGTCGACCTGGGACCGGACCGCAGCGACGCACGGATGCACGCCAAGACCGTAGGATCCTACGCAGTGCCGTAGGGGACCGCACCGCCACTTCCAGGCAAATTAGGGACGCTGTTGCTCCTGGGGTATCGGCGAGGACCATTCGCAACCGTCTCCATGAAGCTGGGCTACGGTCCCGCACACCGTTAGGCCGTCTTCCGCTCACGCCCCAACATCGTGCAGCCCGCCTCCAGTGGTTTCGCGACAGGCGTGAATGGAGGGACGAATGGAGACGTGTCGTCTTCAGCGATGAGAGTCGCTTCTGCCTTGGTGCCAATGATGGTCGTATGCGTGTTTGGCGCCGTGCAGGTGAGCGCCACAATCAGGACTGCATACGACCGAGGCGCACAGGGCCAACACCCGGCATCATGGTGTGGGGAGCGATCTCCTACACTGGCCGTACACCACTGGTGATCGTCGAGGGGACACTGAATAGTGCACGGTACATCCAAACCGTCATCGAACCCATCGTTCTACCATTCCTAGACCGGCAAGGGAACTTGCTGTTCCAACAGGACAATGCACGTCCGCATGTATCCCGTACCACCCAACGTGCTCTAGAAGGTGTAAGTCAACTACCCTGGCCAGCAAGATCTCCGGATCTGTCCCCCATTGAGCATGTTTGGGACTGGATGAAGCGTCGTCTCACGCGGTATGCACGTCCAGCACGAACGCTGGTCCAACTGAGGCGCCAGGTGGTAATGGCATGGCAAGCCGTTCCACAGGACTACATCCAGCATCTCTACGATCGTCTCCATGGGAGAATAGCAGCCTGCATTGCTGCGAAAGGTGGATATACACTGTACTAGTGCCGACATTGTGCATGCTCTGTTGCCTGTGTCTATGTGCCTGTGGTTCTGTCAGTGTGATCATGTGATGTATTTGACCCCAGGAATGTGTCAATAAAGTTTCTCCTTCCTGGGACAATGAATTCACGGTGTTCTTATTTCAATTTCCAGGAGTGTAGATATAGTGGATGAACGACAGACAAACAAGAAAGGGAAAAGAAAGCTGAAAATTTTCGGACAATGTGGATTAAGACAAATATTCAGGACACTCATTTGTATTTTACAATGTAATTAATATGTGATTTGTGAAGAAGTCAAAAGTCAGTGCTGATTCTAAAAAGTAACAGTAATTCATTACGATTTGGAGTCGTCGATTTTGTCGAACTTTCTGTCAATAACAATGACAAGCACGTACACCACTACCAGACTAACTACCATTCTCTTTTCAAAATTCGACGTGCTTCACGAAACCAGCAAAAGCGGATGTTTACTTGCAAACGACCTATTTCCGTCAAGCATCCATCTTTAGGTCACGGACGCCATTACATTAGGTTAGAGGTTTCGTTATGTGGTTTTGATGCATTGTGTATTGGGTAGGCAGCTGCAAAAGCGTCAGGATGGTCCAGCAGTCACTGATGCTGTGAAACGTGAGGTTGACAGGTCAGGATGGAGAACAAGGTAATGAGTGCGGCTGCCAATTCCCTAGCACCTGTGTAATCAGAAACAAAGCTGTGTAAAAATCATATTTTATTTAGCAAGAACTCGTGCAGCAGCTGCTAGTGTCATCTCTGTGATGTGCGTCGACCCCAGGTGGCAGTGCAAAGTGTCAGAGTTAACACGAGGCAGGTTGTCGGCAACACACTGACGCCAGAATTCACCAGCGGAGCAGCGCAAGAGTTTCTGCCTAAGAGACCGCCGGCCGTGGTGGCCGAGCGGTTCTAGGCACTTCAGTCCGAAACCGCGCGACTAATACTGTAGCAGGTTCGAATCCTGGCGCGGGCATAGATGTGTGTGTTGCCCTTTGGTTAGTTAGGTTTAAGTAGTCCTCAGTTCTAGGGGACTGATGACTTTAGATGTTAAGTCCCATAGTGCTCAGATCCATTTGAACCTAAGCGACCTGGCGAGCTCGTCGCTGCGTAAGGCGATCTGCAGACAGCAAGGTGAGTCGTGGGTGCACCAAGGTGCGCCCTGAGGACCTGGTACATCTCAGGGACGTCCAGAAGCGGAAAACAGACCAACAGCTGGCGGGGACGAGAGCTATACTACGCTTTCCAAATCAAGAGTCACTTTATGGAAACTCGAAACCCCGTAATTTTCTCCCATCACGTCGCAGAGATTTGAAATTTGACTTGAAGGTGCCTACAACCTTCCTCTGCAATGTTTGAAAAGCGTGACACTATCGGGATCGGCAACGCTTCAAATGCGGAAAAAATCTAGAGCTCTCAATTTCATGTGAGGTGTAAGGTGGGTTAACGATGTCACGTTGGCACCAAATTTCTCCATTATT
This sequence comes from Schistocerca piceifrons, assembly GCF_021461385.2. NCBI lineage: Eukaryota > Metazoa > Arthropoda > Insecta > Orthoptera > Acrididae > Schistocerca > Schistocerca piceifrons. Next base: position 381,702,452 of record NC_060141.1, read on the forward strand.
CTGCCCAATGCCACTATGGATGTGTCAAGCGACGCGAAGGTCGTTTTACACCTTCTTAAATACATTTTAGCCCTCCTTACGACGCCTCTGATCAAAATGGCTCTGAGCACTATGGGTCTTAACAGCTGTGGCCATCAGTCCCGTAGAACTTAGAACTACTTAAACCTGGCTAACCTATGGACATCACACACATCTATCCCCGAGACAGGAATAGAACCTGCGACCGTAGCAGTCGCGTGGTTCCGGACTGAAGCGCCTAGAACCGCTCGTCCTCCGCGGCCGGAAACGCCACTGTTATGGGGGTCAAAAGTACTAAGCCTAGCTTTGAAATCACGTGGTTTTCTCATAAGCGGCCGATGAAAGCGTTTCACACACGCTGCTGCTCAATGTCGGCACGAAAAGGCCTCACGAGGTGACGTAAAAGGAGCCAATAAAATCACCCCTTTCGTTGGGGCGTTGATTCACACACATTTTGTGATCGAAAACGACAGTTCGCAGCGAGTGCGATGATCAAGAGGACGATATTCCTGACATCTTGCGACACAGCTGACACGCCGACCGATTCAACCATTCTCTAAGGACACTGTGGGCCTGCAACCCCACTAAACGTGCAATTTTTGCTCTGGTGTACGGGGTGGAACCACTAAAGAGCTATCAAAATCCTTCCACAAAATTTAAATGTAATCCGAAGCAGCAAAGTGCGACCATGCTTCCACGATACTTCGGTTCCGCACCATCCTCTGGCGTGGTGACAGGGCTGTGCGACATTGCCACACGCTTGAGTAAAACGACAAATGATCATTGAAAGACCTTAGTACGGCAACACCCTCAATGCCACCGGCTCATGTTTCTTGAGCATTTTTTATGTCCCTGTACAGATACCGCCATTAACTGATTTCTAGACGCCGGCGTAACAGGCATCTCTTGCGAAACCGCCTAGCGATGTTGGGCTGCGAAGCTCAGGAACATCCAAATGGCTACCTGTCGCGCTAGCGCATAGGAATGAATGACTGGCTGTCTCTGTAGAGGGACATTTTTTAAGTGCTTAGCAAAGATGAGTGGGTAGCGCAGGGTGACCATCTGCTGTTTTATTCAAACATGTCTCAAAGCTGCAATTCCCCGTGATCATGCCACAGTAGTGCGCGTAACTGGAGGGCTTAAAAAGCGTTAACACCATTTGCTGTTTCTGATCACGTTTAAATTTCATCGACTGGTTTTGAACGGTCGCTGCTATCACGTTCAGTGGGGTTACAGGCATATGATGTCCTTAGAGAGCGGTTGATTCGGTCGAGGTGTATCAGCAGTATCACAAGTCGCCAAAAACGTCTCCCTATTGATCATCGCACTCACTGTGAACTGTCTTTTTCGATCGCAGAATGTGTATGAATCAACGCCACAAGAGAAGGGCGGTGCGTCTGAAATGCTTTCCTCGGCCGCCAACAAGAAGACCGCGTAGTTTCATTGCCGAGCCCAATGGTTTTGACGTTCATCTCAGAGCCGTCAAATTGAGGGCGAAAGTGTATGTAGGAAGGGGCATAACGACCTCCTCATCGCGTGACACGTCCACAGTGGCGTTGGCCAGAACTGTGGTGAAATTTGGTACCAATGTGACATTCAAACACCTCACATGAATTTCTGAGCCCTGTCCATTTTTTCACATCTGTCGACACATTGCTGTTTGAAATGTCGTCGTGCCGGAGGCTGACGTCACAGGGAGCCACAGGTTTGTCCTATTACAGAGGAAGGTTATAGGCACCTTTCAGTCAAATGTCAAACTTTTGCGTCGCAATGGGAGACAAAGTGACACTCTAATTGAGATGCGGAGTGTATTTGTAGATGAGGCAGGGTCAGCCACGTCGGGTGGCGTGGAGTAAGTCTCGGTGTACAACGGACACTGCTAGTCGAGAGTGGGCAATAATAATACTCCGTCTGCCTGACTTTATTAAGAAAAGACGCCGGTTCTGGGCACGTAGTATGGCTGAGTAAGTGCAACATGGGGGAACCCCGCAACCACTGCGGCCGACTGGTGTGCTGTAATATGCTACCTCAGATTTATTCCAGCCCTCACACCGGAATTTCATAGGCATCGCTCTGGACCATGTGACCACAGGTTGTGAAGCCTGAGTAGAGAGGTTTGGCTCAATAATTGTTTACAAATAATGTTTCGGTTACTTTTGTCGTGTGTCCTCTTTGTTTGTTCCTTACATATTTCACCGCTAATGAACGTGTTAGAGGTTTATAAGGACGGACTAATTTTTAGGTGTACGTGTAGAGCACGACGTTGGCTGTGAAGGTTCCACTGGTATGCACTTTGAGTGCATGAGATTGCAGAGAAAGGGTACGCCGGCCGAAGTGGTGGTGCGGTTCTAGGCGCTACAGTCTGGAACCGTGAGACCGCTACGGTCTCAGGTTCGAATCCTGCCTCGGGCATGGATGTGTGTGATGTCTTTACGTTAGTTAGGTTTAACTAGTTCTAAGTTCTAGGGGACTAATGACCTCAGAAGTTGAGTCCCATAGTGCTCAGAGCCATTTGAGCAAGGGTACAGGAACCAGGTGTTGTTATACTTTTGAATAGGCCATTAGAGATCTATTTGCACAGAGACGATCCAATGTACATTAATTACTATTATATCACCTGCTGCATTTGATTATTCATGGATGCGTAAGACGAAGGCATTAGGCACTAGCATAACTAACAGAAAACATCTTTTACAGTGTACGTTATGAAGCCAAGAATCCAAAAAGGGTACATGATTTTTGAGAGAAGGAAATTTTTTTTATACCTAAGATGCAGAAAAAAAGGATGTTCTGTGTCTCTCACATGTCAGACTGCCACGACAACTAAGGCAGCTACGAACTCACAAAGGAAATCTAAAGCAAAACCAGACATTGTCTTTCTTGGAACGTCGCTAAACGAGCGATGGAAGAGCTGATATAATTGCACGTATGTCTATTGGTCAATCACGGCCACGGTACATCGGTTGGTAAGTACTTTTTAATGTCAATAACCTTCACCAACAGCCGTATATTTTAATGTGTTTTATTTTATTCTGAAAGCAACCAGTTTCGGCAATTCATTTTGACATCTTCAGGCTCCATACGTTTTTATCCAAATAATTGAACTTATCGTATAGCGCCACAAAACCACTGGATATCGTGAATTCCAGTCGTTATACAAATGCTTAATACGAAGACGTGACAGCAACCGACAACTGCCACGTCTTCGTATGAAGCATTTGTTTAACGATTGGAATAATCGAAAACAGACATGTTACGATACTTTGTCGAGCGCGTCTTCCAGATAACCAAACCCTATGAAACAGTCTTGTTTCTTCTATTTAAGTCTCGGACCCACAATAAAGGGCAAGTGCCTCTAACTTTCTTCAAACAGAACTGCTCGTCATCTACCAGACCTTCAGGTTTTTTTTTTTTATTAGATTCTGCTGTTTGTTATTCTGAACAGCAACTTAGATGCATAAGCTGTTAAGTGTTAAGTTAACTGTGCGATCTTCTCGCATTTGTCTACCATTGCTGCCTTGAGGATTGTATAGATATTATTCTTCTGAAAGTTCGATGGTATGGCTCCAGTTTCCGATAAATCCTCATATTCTGTATTAATCCCATTAATTATCGATTATCGGTCGTTGTTTGTTACGCCTTGTTTATCTCTTGCTCGAAATCGTCACTGTTATCGAAGAGTGAAACATCACCCAAGAACAATCAGTAAAGTTAGGGAGAAACGATAGCTGTTTATTTTCAGAGAATATTTTCATTCGTGGGTGAGAACTAGCTTTATGGCAGGAGAATGGAAGAAGTATCTTGTCGTGTAACTCTTAAACCTAATTCCGCGGCAATCGTCGAACTTATGGCAAACTTCACTAAATGAGATATGTCTTACAGGACACCATATCGCTCCCAAGAAGGCTAATAAGAAGACATTCCATGCGGACAATGCTGTGAAAATACAAAGACTTTCCCATCAGAGTTCCCTCCTTAACATATAACATTCAGGACTCTTTAGTGAAGGAATAAGAAGCAGAGTTTGCCTGATCACTGTCCGTAGACACCTTGAGTACGTCCTACGGTGTCGTGTTGGTCCATCGCCAATAACGTGTGTCGTTATCCGTTATTCCCCAATGCAGTTTTCGAGTATCCCATCCAGGTTATAGTGAAGGTGCCACCTTTGTCTTAACAACACATTTATATCAGAGCAGCTCACAAAGTGTCACAAATTGAACTTAATCTGAAATGTGCTGCTCTTCATTCAGATGTTGAAAGTCATAATTATTTTCACTAATTTGTAAAAATACTTTAACATTAACTGAATTTTCCGTCGGTGTCTGACAGAAAATGGAAGCAATTTTATAAGGGGCGCTCAAAAAGTTTCCGTCTGAGGGTATTGCTGCAGCGTATATGCAACCCAGCACGACTTCAATGTCGGCGTCTAAGCACTGAAATGCAAGCGCGTGATTAATGTGACCGAACGGAAACATTTTGATCGCCCCTTGTAAGTTGGAAACGCTTTCTAATATACGGCAAAATTACATTTAATTGGTTAAGAGCCAGCTTTCCGCTTCTTAGGACATAATCAGATAACAACAAAATGTCACATACATAGGTAAAATGACGTAAGAGCTACGCAGATATCATTTACACAGAAGAGACAAAAGGTAGAAAAATGTTCACATATAGAGTGCTTATATAAGAAAATGTTACGTTTTTATATTTAGAAATAGTTGCATTAACTAGAAAAGAAAACGTCAAGTTTTTCGTTATGGGGAGATACATTTACCAACTGATGTAAAACAAAGTTGAAAGTCTAGTTATAGCAACTAAAAACTAATTACACAGAGGAGATAAAGGAATCTTTGTTTGGTCATTTAATACTAAGCTGCCATTCTGTGTCGTATATTCTATAGTTCCAGTATTTCCACAAGGGTCATATTTCCGTTTTTCTTAATAGAAATTAAAACTTCACAATCTGCATCAAATGCGATGTTCTCTGTTAAAATATGTTCGCAAAGGTTGAATCTTTCTGTCTTAATCTCCAGCTTCACTCACAGTTATCAAATGGCCGCAGCTGTGCCTGACAGATCATCATAGTTTCCTGGAATGCCTGCATGTGATTTTGTCCTGACTATTGATAAAAACTTTGATATGCTGTTGGTGATACTAAATGAGTTTCTGTAGCTTCGAGATTTTATCTTTCTAAAGTCGGTTCACAAGCAAATAAATATAATTTCGCAGGTCATTAGGAATCTTATTTAATATTGAAAATACATTATTTCACTTATGGTAACTATGAATGTAGTGTAAGGAAATGTTGTGTAGCACATCTCTAGGCGTATATCAATTTCTACGTATTATAAGCTATCGAAACACAACAAAAAGGAAATGGGACGACGTACCGGCGGATTTATACGCAATGGCTTGCTAATGCACAATTACTTTTTAATTTAAACTGTGTCTTCTGTATTTTTGTTCATAGTTACAGGCTTGATGAACGCTGTCAGAAAAATTGTGTATATAAAGAAATTGAGAGAAAACCGGCCACGTTAGGGGAGAAAAAAAACATGGTGAGAGGCACGTTGTAACGAGTCATAGACATTCCGATGGACTGTGTTTCCAGAGGAATTTTTTTGGTGCATGTAGAAAGTTGGACACACTTCTGCATAGCCGTATGTGTTATAGTGCCGTTACCGATACGCGGAGGTACGCCAGCCCTGCATCATATCGACCTCGCGGACTAACGAGGAGGGCTTGTGTTCTGCCCAACCTGGACGTAGTTTTTACGTGGTTTCCCACATCCGACTAGGTGAATATCGGGCTGTTACCCAAGTACCGCATAAGTTACACGATTCGCAAACATTTATATATCATTCGCACTCTTCCACATGGCTAACACTACACGCAAACAGTTGGGACATACATATTCTGTCCCAGGGGGTAAGGGGGTGGCCATAGGAAGGACATCCGACCACCACTTAAATTAACCAGGCCAAATCCCGTAGTAACCATTCCGACCCCTTGCAGATGCTCGATAAAGGCGCAAGAAAAAGAAGAAAAAGGTATGAATGAAGTGGGAAGAAGAAGATTCGGTCCAAATTACGAATTTGTAACACAATTCTACTTAGGCGGAAGAACGCACCATGGACGTAACATGGAGAAAACGAACAGTAAACTAGAAGAACTAATTAACTTTAATATTTCATTGCATGACATCCCATATTTCCTTATAACATTTTTAACATCGTCCTATAAAGATAGTACGCACACTGTCTCGTGTTTTCATTGCTTTGTAGTAACTAGTCTGGCATTCATATCAGTTCATTGATTGACCATCTCATACATAAATTAACCCTGTTCGGCGTTAATTACTCATCTTCTTGAAATCAGAATACAGGGTATGTGACCCTACTCTCAGCGGTTACGAACGCTGTTTGATTGCCAGTTAGGTGTTTTGCTCTTCGAATTATGTGCCATTCGTATGCGCCTCGATGCTGTGTGTCAAGTCCTGCAGAGTGTTACCCTGCAATAATTAGAATTACAGCCCACAATTAATCCAGTAACGGAAACATGGAACTTTCCAGAAACAAGGAACTTTTCATTTGTGTGTAGACTCAGTCTAATGCATTATTTGATAAATTTATTTGCAGCTTCCAACAAAAGATTGTTCTAATCTTAACCGACATTTTTATAGTAATAAAAGTATTGTCGATAAAAATCCATTGATTTTGTGTATTCATTTTATTGTTGATAAAAATCCATTGATTTTCTGTATTCATGTACTACCAAGTGAGGTGGCACACTGGTTAAGGTACTGGACTCGTATTCTACATTAGTATCTACGTCCAGCCTCAGTTACACCGTACACAAAGGTAGAAAGCAAACGTTCACACATTTTTCGCATGGGATAACACTAGACACAGACAGTTAAGGCAAGACTGCACTGAGAGGAACTGCAAAGCAGCAGAGAAGCGCAGCACGATGCGACCCAATGTCGCTTATATGAAATCGTATGGAACAAAACGAACCAGGCAGCAGTAGAATCGCTCGGCGCGGCAATGTGAGACAAAGTTGTCCAGCTCGCCAACTGTGACGCGCCGTTGTCGCTAGTACGGTGTAGCGGTGTAACAGGTGTCGTACTGCACGTCATTCAAATAGCAGCTCTTTTGAGGTGCGAAAAGGAAGTTGGTTTGCCAAAATGGCATAAGACCAGGAAAAGTTGATTGCATGGATATCCAGAGTTGTATGACCTTCAAAAAGAACATTATATGAATAGCACTAGGAAAAGCAACCGTTGGAACGAAATTACTAAGGAAATGGAAGTAAATATAACGTATAATTACCTACAAATATTTTTTAAAATTTTGTGATACGGGCGATTAGGTCTTCTTTTTTCTTTAGTACATGATTATTACTGCATTTTTGGCTACTTGTTTTCTCTTCGACGACATCCGCTTCTTACCATGTCCTTTTGTCAGACCAAACTACCTTGCGAGGAACTGCAATAATCTTTGATTCTATCCCATATCTGGGTAGTATTATTTACAAAATTACCTCCTACGTGAGGAAGGTCGCGTAGTTGTATCTGTCCAAAACGTCGTGTAATTGTATCTCTCCAGTTTTGTCATTGTCAAACAACACTGTATCGTCCCTGAGAAAATTGTGCTGGACACAAGTGGCAAGAATCACATTCTCTGCATGTTCCACACTGAGACAGATCTTGCGATAGTTAAGCGTTTCCTGACACTCTTCTGTTTTCGTTATGTCTGTAACAGTATACTTTTTTCGATTCGTCATCTTAATATGTACCAGGATAATATCTCATCAAACAGGTTTTTTACTCGAAGAGCTTCGTTTCTAACAATCTCATACCTGGTAATTCTTTTGGGCATGGTATACTGATCAGCCAGAACATTATGACCTCCGACCTACCATAGATAACAGAGTCATCTGCCGAGGAATGACTGCCAGTCAGTCACACGCACGGTGCATGTAGTATTCGTGAGCGTGCTGTCCGTGTGTAGAATGGGGAAGGCACGAGAGCTATCGGAGTTTGACTGACGACGGATTGTGATGGCCCGGACACTCGGTACGAGCATTTCGAATACAGCACATGTCGGGTGTTCGAGTAGTACTGTGGTGAGTGTCTTCAACACGTGGCGAAACCAAGGTCAAATTCGTCCAGACGTCGTGGGTTTAGGCGACCACCTCTCATTACTAATGTCGGATGTCGTAGGTTAGGCGGCTTGGTAAAATGACACAGGTGGTGAACTGTTGCGGAACTAACATTAGACGTTAATGCTGGGCGGTGTACAATGCACACTCTTCTGCAGAATCACCGAACATTCCCAACGCTGGTCCTCTGCAGCCGACGACCAATATATGTGCCAATGTTAGCACCAAGACATCGGCAACGATGACTGAAATGGACACTTGACATTCGGCACTCGACGTTGGCGCAGTGGCAGAGCGTTGCACGAGTGATGAATCCTCATACTCGTACTTTCGGCGTCGTGCCGATGGGAGAGTGCGAATCCGTCGTCTTCCAGGGGAACAACTCTTTGACAGCTGTACTTCGAGGCGGCGGCTTCATTAAGCTTTGGGCAACATTCACGTGGGCATGCATGGGTTCTTGATCACGATCGTTTCCCGACGGCAGTGGCATATTTCAACAAGATAATGCGCCATGTCACAAGAGCAGGTGAGTGATGGAGTGGTTCGAGGAACACTGTGGCGAGTTCCAATTGATATGCTGCCCCCCACTCCCCTCCCAGCTTGCCAGATCTCAACCCTATCTAACACATCTGGTATGTGACTGAATGTGGAGTCAGAGATCATCGCCGCCGGCCCCGGAACTTGAATGTGCAGATGTGGTGCCAACTTCCTCCAGCAGCCTACCAAGGCCTCATTGCTTCCATGCCAAGATGCGTGGCCGCTGTTGTCAGTGCCAAAGATGGACATACTAGCTATTAGGCAACTGGTCATAATATTTTGGCGGATCAATGTATATTCAAGGTATTTGTTTCCAGTTTTGTTTCTTAATCTGATCTGAAAACACCCCCGCATCAACTTTCGAATATATAGGATGTTCCCGTAAGATCATACAAAAATGAAACAGCACATAGAGAATGCTTCACTGAACAAGTTGAGGTAGGGAACCTGGGGTTGGAGAAACCAGATTAAGGAGAGTGGTAATAGGGTAGTGTGTGAATTTCTAAGGGACCAAACTGCAGAGGTCATCGGTCCCTAGACTTACACACTACTTAAACTAACTTATGCTAAGAACAACACACACACCCATGCCCGAGGGAGGACTCGAACCGTTGGTGGGAGGGGCGGCGCAATCCGCCACTCCGCGCGGCCGCATCAAGGAGATATGAAAGTAAACTTGTGTACCGCTTTATCTAGCATTACTCTTTTGCAGTTCTTTACAGTTAACAGGCGTACAAGTTTACACGTACTGTACTGTTTATTTTCATGCACATTCTTCACATCGTGCACCGAAACAAGGAGGACGATCCTGATTAGCAGGAAGTCATGATGCCGTCTGAATGGCCACCTGCCCTTGAGGTTCGTGTAAAGAGTTCTTATCTGAATTGTTGGAAAACGTACCCTTGGCTTTTCGTCAGAGAATGTGAATACAACATGGCGGTGCACCGCCTCACCTCAGTGTGGATGTCAACACCCATCTCAGTGCAGTATTTCCTTGTCGCTGGAGTGAAAGGCGAGTCCTATCCCATGTCCTGCGAGGTCACCTGACCTGAATCCCCTTGATTATTTCCTATGAAGATGTCTAAAGTCACATGTGTACGAGACCCGAATAAATAGCGTGACGTATTTAGATGCCAGAATTGCAGCTGCCTGTGACGTGATTCGAAACACACCAGGGATATTTGACTGTGTGCGCCAGAATCTTGTTCACCAATGTCTTGATTGAACTGAAGTTGATGGCCGGCAGTTTAAGCACATGTTGTAAGATACAGTTGAATGGTACGTTGTGTCAATGATGATATTTGCAGGTAAAGTACACAGCAATGTCGTTTTATTTCTATTATCTCCTTAAGCTGGCTTCTGCGACCCAAGGTACCCTACCTCAGATTGTTCAGCTGAGCGTCCTCTATGACCTGTTAAATTTTTGTACGCTCTTACGGGAATACCCTGGCTCTCCGCTCTACTGCATTACAGCTCCACTCAATGCCGCCATATCTTTCGGATCAACAAATTCCGTCCCGGAGTGGATGCATCCGGCCGACCTCTGCCACTAATACTCCTAAAGGCGAGAATTAACATAGCAGCACCATGAGATTACGCGAAGAGGGCCAGGAAAATGAAGCAGAGAGACCGTTCGCACTAAGTGTGCAGGAGAACGCCTGAAAAGTTTGGAACCCGGGAAAGAGGCAATAGCGGAACCAAATCTATGTGGAAGGGGGATCGGATGTGACTACATAGCTCACGCGCTAGAGCAGTTGGCCGTCAACACAACGGTATCCGGTTTGATTCCCAGCTGACAACGCAGTTTTAATCTGCCATAAAGTTTCAGATCAGCGCTTACTTCATTGCAATACGAAAATTCGTTCTCGAAATTCAGTCTTCTTTTTTTTTTTCTTTAGTCTAACGCCGTGTTGCTGTCGGCCATCAAAGCTGCTAGCTGCTCGTTCACGACATCATTTATGAAAATTATCTATAGGTGTGCCTGTTTTGAACACAATGGTACCTTTAATTGGCACTAATCGCTAACTGGTAACGAGAGAGCCTGTTTAGGTGTGAGTTAATCTGCATTACTGACGATTAGCTGAATGATTCTCAGTTTGCAATGAAACTGTTGACCGTTATGACACTGTGGACCTTAGCGGCCAGTGGCGGAATCTAATTCGGCACACCTCTTTCGCTCCGGGATTCGACAATGGGGGGACCGAAACACATTAAGCAGTTTCGCACAGCGGAATGCGATTTTCTGTGTCATCTGGCGCATCGGCCGGCGGCCGCTGGAATCCAAAACAGATGGCGGCACGGCTGCGGCAAACTGCATTACCACCACCAGACGCGAGCGCTCTCGCTTCATCGAGTTACCAGCCAGTATTTCGCTGTCATTTAGCCAATGACAATGCCGTTGCCGCTCGCGCGCGCGCGCGCTTGTGTGTGTGTGTGTGTGTGTGTGTGTGTGTGTGTGTGTGCGGAGCTCTCTCTGTAACAAAGTTACTAGCCGTTTCAGTACGAGCCTGCTGCCGCTAACTCTGGTCCGTTCGACAGCACATTCGGCGAGTCGGCAGCAGCTAACTTTCGCAATTCGTTGACAAGTTTGAAATTCGCAGTGCATTTACATTGCAATGTGGTTAGCCGCGAGCAACTCCTCCACGTGGATCGAGTGGATTCGCAGCGTGGAGTTTAATGAAGAGACCGAAGTATATATTCGCAGACTAAATCGTATTCCAGACGGCGGAATAACAACTTTCTTCAAAATTTTACGATTCGTTAGACGTATCTCACAACAACGCAGTGGTATCAGAAAAACAAGCAAAGGAGAGCTACTCTCAAAAACTTCTTTGCCCTCTCTCATTCTGCTCCTCATCCTCCTCCTAGCAAGTAATTTCCTCCTATTCCTCTTTTCAAAGGAGTCTCACGTCTAATGCGACATTTTATTTGTTTCTTTTACAGTACCTCACTGTCTCAGTTCTATGGCCGGTTCAAGAACATTTTTCCATAACAAGAGACATCATTTTCCACCCTTCCCCTCCCTCCGTCAAACACTGGATATCTTTCGTTTGGCTTTTATTCATTTTAATCATATCAGAAATACAGGGTGTCCGAAAAGTCTTTCCCTGATTCCATAAATTGATAACTCAGGCTAGAAGTAAGATACAAATATGAAACTGGTGTCTAATTGTTTACAAAGTATCAAAGTTTTTTTCACCCATCAGTAAACTTCCACATGAACACCTTTGGTAGCACGTAGCACATCTAGGCAATATTCAGTTTCCGTCCACACATTAGCCAACATCACTGGAGGGATCGATTCAAAGACTGTGGTTGTCCGTTGGCGCAGGGTTTCAAGATCTGGTATACGTGTTCGGTAGACCTCGTCCTTGACGTACCTCAATAAAAAGAAGTCTAATGGGGTTATGTTAGGAGAGCGTGGAGGCCAAACCGTTGGCCCATCACGACCAATCCATCGCCCAGGAAAGGTCAAATCGAGATAGGCAAGGACGTCCAAACCCCAATGAGGTGGTGCACCGTCTTGCTGAAACAAGACATCTGGGTGGTAATGAAGCAGCTGAGGAACAGCATACAGTTGCAACATGTCCAGATACACTGCAGATGTGATGGTAGCCTCAGCGAAGAGAATGGCCCGATAATTCGATCCTGCAATAGATCACACCAAACATTCACCTTTGGACGACTGCCCCTGGTGCACTCCATGACCACGCCAGGGGGTTGTGAACCCAATATGCGCACATTATGGCGATTCACTACTCCACTGACAAAAAAGGTCGCTTTGATGGAAAAGGCAATTCGTCTGAGATAACCATCATCGCAGGCCGGTGTGGTCGAGCGGTTCTAGAAGCTTCAGTCTTGAACCGCGCGACCGCTATGGTCGCTGGTTCGAATCTTGCCTTGGTCATGAATGTGTGTGATGTCCTTAGCTTAGTTAGGTTTAAGCAGTTCTAGGTTATAGGGGACTGATGACCTCAGATGTTAAGTCCCATAGTTCTCAGAGCCATTTAACCATCATCGTCCTCAACACGTGATAGCATTTCGACCGCAAAGTCATATCGACGTGTACTGTCAATAGGCAACAAGGCCTGAACGATTTGCACTTTGTATGCACGAAACAATAAACGTTTGTGTAAAATGTCATGGAGAGAGCTTTTTGGCATCTGTAATTCACGTGAGGCCCTGCGCACCGATTTCTTCGGACTTCGCCGAAAAGACTGCCTTACAGCTTCCATCCTGTCTGCTGAGGTTCTTGGTCGACCAGACCTCGGAAGGTCAGCAACCGATCCTGTGATCTTGAGTTTCTCATATCAGGCTTTAATGCTCTTGACATCAGGTGGATTCCTTCCAAATGTTGTCTGGCAGTGTCCCTGCACTGTGGTTGGCGATCGTGTCTCATGGTACCACGCCGGCCGTGGTGGCCGTGCGGTTCTCGGCACTTCAGTCCGGAACCGCGCGACTGCTACGGTCGCAGGTTCGAATCCTGCCTCGGGCATGGATGTGTGTGATGTCCTTAGGTTAGTTAGGTTTAAGTAGTTCTAACTTCTAGGGGACTGATGACCTCAGATGTTGAGTCCCATAGTGCTCAGAGCCATGGTATCACAGGACACACTGTGCCTTCTCCTGATTGGTTAACATGGCGTCTTGGACACTGCACCTCATCCACTACTTACATACTGCGAACCTAAAACAGAAAAAAACTTTAATAGTTGTAAACAATTCGACACAAGTTTCATATTTTCATCTTACTTCTAGCCTGAGTTATCAATTTATGTAATCAGGGAAAGACTTTTCGGACATCCTGTACAATAATCCACATCCCTATACTGTGAATGTGTGCTTGCGAACTGCAATTGACTTCAGTATCAAATATTACCCTAATTACTGCAAATAACGCTTTTCACCTGCAAGTCCTGTGTTTAGATTTTTTTTCAAGTCGTCAGTCTTCTGACTGGTTCTATGCGTCTCGCCACGAATTCCTCTCCTGTGTCAGTCTTCAGTGCCACTCTCCTATGCCAGTCTTTGCACCTCAGACGAGCATTTATAACCTGTGCCGTCAATCATTTCCAAATTGTGTCTGTCACTACTGTTTAAACGCTCTGCAGCTCCCTCTAGTAATATGGGAGGTATTCACTCATATCTTAACAGATATCCTATTGAAACTTCCTGGCAGATTAAAACTGTGTGCCCGACCGAGACTCGAACTCGGGACCTTTGCCTTTCGCGGGCAAGTGCTCTACCATCTGAGCTACCGAAGCACGACTCACGCCCGGTACTCACAGCTTTACTTCTGCCAGTACCTCGTCTCCTACCTTCCAAACTTTACAGAAGCTCTCCTGAGAACCTTGCAGAACTAGCACTCCTGAAAGAAAGGATATTGCGGAGACATGGCTTAGCCACAGCCTGGGGGATGTTTCCAGAATGAGATTTTCACTCTGCAGCGGAGTGTGCGCTGATATGAAACTGTGAGTACCGTGCGTGAGTCGTGCTTCGGTAGCTCAGATGGTAGAGCACTTCCCCGCGAAAGGCAAAGGTCCCGAGTTCGAGTCTCGGTCGGGCACACAGTTTTAATCTGCCAGGAAGTTTCATATCAGCGCACACTCCGCTGCAGAGTGAAAATCTCATTCTGGAGATATCCTATTGTCCTGTCCATTCTTCCTGTCCGTGTTTTCCACATGTTCATTTCCTCGCCGATTCTGCAGAGAACCTCCACATACCTCATCTTAATTTTCAGCGTAACATCACACCTCAGATGTTTCTATTCTCTTCCGGCTTTCCCCCAGTCCGTTTCACTGCCATACAGTGCTGTGCTCCGAACGTACGTCCTTAAAAATTTCTCCTCATATTAAGGCCTTTGTTTGTCAGTTTTTTATGTCCTCCATGCTCCGTCCGTCATGGGTTATTTTTCTGCCTATGTAGCAGAATTGCTTAGCTTCATCTACTTTGTGAGCCCCCTTTCTGATATTTTCTCGCTGTTCTCATTTCTGATACTTCTCATTATTTACGTTTTTCTGGCATTTACTCTCAATCCATATTCTGTACTCATTAGGCTGCTCATTCCATTCAACAGTTCTTGTAATCCTTCTTTGCCTTCATTGAGGATAGCAATGCCATCAGCGAATATTAATACTGATATCCCCTCATCTTGAATTTTAATCGCGCTCTTGAAACTTTCCTTTATTTCCTGCGTGTAGACTGAACGGCAAGGCGAAAGACCACATCCCTGCCTCACAAACTTTTTAAATCTTGCACTTCGTTGTTGATCTTCCACCTTATTCTCCCCTCTTGGTTCTTGTAACTGTTATATATAATCGGTCTTTCTCTATAGCTTACCCCTATTTTTCTTAGGTTTCAGAATATCTTGCATTATTTTACAGTGTGGAACCCTTTTTCCACATTGAAACATGCTATGAAGGTGTCTTGATTTTTCTTCAGTCTTGCTTCCATTATCAACCGCAACCTCATAACTGCCTCTATAGCGCCTTTCCCTTTCCTAGAGTCAAACTGATTGTCATCAAACAGACCCTCAATTTTCTTTTCCAATGCTCTGTATATAATTCATACGGCAACTTGGATGCATCAGCTGTTAAGCCAATTGTGTGATGATTCCCGCACTTGTCGGCTATTGCACTCTGGGAACTTTGTGGATTATGTTTTTCCGAATTTCAGACGGTATATCACCAGTATCATACATCCTACACACCAACGTGAATAGTCGTTTTGTTGTTACTTCCCGCAATGATTTTAGAAATTCCGGTGAAACGTTATCTTTCCCTTCTTCTTCGATCATGTCACAGATAAGTCTCCCCCTCCCACCCCTCCCACCCACACACACACACACCCACCCACCCATACACACACACACACACACACACACACACACACAGAGGCTTTCAATGGACTCTTTCCACTTAACTACTCTCTCCTCTGCATTTAACAGTTGAATATCATTGCACTCTTACTGTTACCGCCCTAGCTTTCAATTTCACCGAAGCTTTTGTTTTTCCCTGTGTGCTGAGACAGTTCTTCCGATTGTCATTTCTTTTTCGATTTCTTCACATTTTTGATGTGGCCCTTTCGCCTTAGCTTCTCTGCACTTCATACTTATTTCATTCCTAAGTGACTTAAATTTCTGTTTTCCTGAATTTCCTTGAAATTTTTTCTACTTCCTTCTCTCATCCATCAACTGGTGTATTTGTTCTGTTACCCATTGTTTCTTCGCAGTTACCTTCTTTGTACCTATGTTTCTCTTTCCAACTTCTGTGACTGCCCTTTTTAGAGATATCCGTTCCTCTACATCTAAACTGTCTATTAAGGTATTCATTCTCGCACTATCTATACCCACAGTCTTCTACAAACATATCTTTTCATGTAAATAAGTTATTCACAACTGCAACCAGTCACTGGTTGCAGTTGTGTATAACTTATTTATATTAAATATACAGTCACGGTTCTAAAATATCCGTAATGGATAAGCATAATATCTTTTCATTTCTTGGTAGGTCCATAACCTAGTTCTTTGCGCATTAATTCTTCATGTCCAGTCTCTTAGATTTCAGCAATCTCTTCTCATTACGAAATTGTGATCTGAATCTATATTTGCCCCTGAGCACTCCTTATAGTCCAATATCTGATTTCGGAAACTCTGACAGACCATGATGTAATCTTGCTGAAATCTTCCTATACCTCCCGACCTTTTCCAAGTATAGCTCCTCCTCTCGTGATTCTTGAACAGATGATTCGCTATTACCATCTGAAATTTGTTGTAGAATTCAAGTAGTCTTTCTCCTCTCTAGTCCCTACTACTAAGGCCGTATTCTCCCCCTTAGCCCATCTTCTACTCCTTCACCTACAACCACATTTCATTCCCACCACGACCATTAAATATTCCTCCTCCTTTATGTAATGAATACCCGTTCAGTATCCTCATACGATTTCTCTGTCTCTTCATTTCGGCCTGCAATGTCGGCCTGTATACCTGAACTACTGTTGCCGCTGTTTGTTTGCTGTCGATTCTGATGAGTGTAACTCTCTGCCCTATCTTCCTGTTTATAACGAATCCTTCTCCCGTTACACCATTTCTACTGCAGTTCATATTGCCCTATATTCGTCTGACCAGAAATCCTTGTCTTCGTTCCATTTCACTTCACTGGCGCCGTTTATATCTAGATTAAGCCTCATATTTACTCTTTTCAGATTTTCTAGCTTCCCTAAAAGGTTTAAACTTCAGACATTCCACGTCCCGACTCGTAGAACGTTAATCTTTCGTTGATTATTCACTCCCCACCCCCCTACCCATGGCAGTACCTAACAGGCAGTTTGGGATCTTTTGCCAATTGAGAGATCATAATGACATTTCCCAGTTGACAGCAACATGTCTCATGGATACACGTTATATGTTTGTAAGGTAGTGGTTTCCATCGCCTTCCACATCATCCTGCCGTTAATCATTGCTGATTCTTCAGCGTTTTAGGGGCAGTTTCCCACTCCTAGGGCAAGAGAGTGCCCTAAAGTTCTGTCCTCTCCTCGGCCCTCTTTGACAACGCCATTAGCAGAATGAGGGTAACTGATTACGCCGGAGGTCTTCGGCCACTATTTCTAATGGTTTTATTCAAAAGCAAAGCAGTGACGGTGCTCGAAGCCGGGAACGAGAGCTGTTTGACTATTAACGAAGAACGCTACCCCGAGACTACGTGTGTATGTTTACTGTAGATAAAACCAACGTAAACTCACTCAACCCTGATGTTCCTTTTGGAGCACCTCTACACCGAGGGTCTTAAGTTGCCGCTTCTGACAGCTTCCAGGACCACAGGTAGCGAACAGATCACCAGAAGGCTCAGTGAGCTAAACACTGTGCTACCTTCGCTCAGTGGTGAACATTACGAACGAGTACGGGAATGTAGACCGGTCAGGAACGTTCTGTTGTTTAACGTCCGTACAGACCCACGTAGAACGATAATGGCTTCTGCGCTGGCACAGTCTCCCATGTCACTGACAAGGCGTTAGACGGAAATATTTGCTCCAAGTCCGCAGCTCGTGGTCGTGCGGTAGCGTTCCCGCTTCCCACGCCCGGGTTCCCGGGTTCGATTCCCGGCGGGGTCAGGGATTTTCTCTGCTTCGTGATGACTGGGTGTTGTGTGCTGTCCTTAGGTTAGTTAGGTTTAAGTAGTTCTAAGTTCTAGGGGACTGATGACCATAGATTTAAGTTCCATAGTGCTCAGAGCCATTTTTGTTCCAAGGTGTGAGCCACAGAAGATTAATTATTTATCTATAAATATTACAAAACAATTTTTATTATCATTAGGGTTGATGCATAAGTTAGTGGCGTTCTTGTTTTGCATGATGGTATTCCGGTTGCTATAGATCGTCGTTTTCATTTGTAGTTCACTGTTGCTATTTGAGTATACATATTGTCATTTTTTCATTTCAAGATACTGAGTGGAGCAATGGATGCTACACACTGGAGTGCCAGAAGGATAAATCGGAACGTTTCCAACATATTCTTCTGTCTGAGTTCAACAGAGGGGTGCTGGTAGCTGACGCAGCCAGTAACAATTGCATCGTCTATGGGGATAACGCCATTGGAGAGAGTATGGCAAGAAAATGGTTTTCTCGTTATAAGGAGAATCGTTCTGACATTCAGGAGGAACTTTGGGGGTTGATGAAGATCGTTTAAACTCATTAACCCACAATAATCCACGTCGGTATACTCGAGAACTGGCAAATGTGATGAACTGTGGTCCTTCCACCTTTGTGTCAAATTTACAAGCAATGAGGAGAGTTCAAAAACCGAGTGTATGAGTGTGCTCTAAGCCAAAATAAAGGAGAAAGAAATCGACGGGTTGCCGTTTGTGCGCCTCTGCTTGCTCGTCATCAGTTGTCTCGTGAACAACACTACCCATTCCTATCCTGTATCGTTGCTGATGACGAGAAATGGTGTCTCTACGCTATCGTACGGAAAAGAAACAATGTTTGAGCCGAAACAAAGCAGCAAGTATACGGTCAAAGACCTACGTGCGTCTAAAAAAATAGTGTTGTGCTTCTGGAGGAACAGCGGCGCTGTGGTGTACTACGAATTGCTTCTCCGAGGTGTAACTATCACTACTGACATTTATCGTCAACAACTGATACGTCTTGAAGGCACAGTCCAAGAACAACTTCTACGAAGATTGGTTGGTTGGTCTTTGGTTGGTTGGAGGAACCAAAGAGCGAAGTCATCGGGCCCGTCGGTTTAGGAAATGAAGTCGGCTGTGCCCTTTCAAAGGAACTATGCCGGCATTAGCCTGAAGCGATTTTGGGAAATGACGGAGAGCCTAAATCAGGATGGCAGGAAGTAGGTTTGGAACGTCGTCCGCCCGAATGAGAGACCAGTGTGCTAACCTCTGCGCTACTTCACTCTGTTTTCAGGAAGATAGCGTTAAGTGATGCTGATGCTACTTCACGAATCACCCAACCGCATTCTGCTAGACTGACAAAAAACAACATACAGGAACTGGATTGAGAAGTCATCCCGTACCCACCTTATTTACATGATCTTGCGCCCTCAGTTTTTCACCTTTTCCGCTCTCTATGAAACAACGTTCAAAGTACTCCCTTTCAGGAGAATAATGGGCTCTGATCATGGCTTGACGAGTTCTTTGCATCAAAACCACGTTTTTTTTTTACAGTAGCGGATTCGAAAAGTTACCCCATCGTTGACACAGTGTTGTAAAAAGTGACGAAGAATATAGTGGCTGTTCGGAAATTCTCTTCACAAAATTTTGAGATTTGTAGAAGGGAGTGACTACATAACAATCTGGCCGATATCCTATACCCAGAAACGTATAATTTCCGTTCTACGGAGGTTCCAATTCAGTTATTTAACACATCCACTTCTGCTTGAGGAAATGAAGTAGGCGTAACGCAGTACATTTATTAGGCAACAATTCGAAATGGAACATAAGGAGACATCCATTTATCACTTAAGCACATTTGTCTGAATTAAAACTTA
Organism: Schistocerca piceifrons; assembly: GCF_021461385.2. Taxonomy (NCBI): domain Eukaryota; kingdom Metazoa; phylum Arthropoda; class Insecta; order Orthoptera; family Acrididae; genus Schistocerca; species Schistocerca piceifrons. Next base: position 381,722,160 of record NC_060141.1, read on the forward strand.
CACATTACGTGTTCACATTGCTACAAAACAGAAAAAGAATCCACCATAATGCACGTACAGAACAGTACTCTGCATTAGAATAGCGGCAGGAGGTGGCAACTACCAACATTGTTACGGACATTGTACCTACGAAGCATGTTCTGGTGCACATTCTCCATTCCACCTGCCGTCTCTTAAGTTTCCAGAGCAGCGGCGAGAAAACCGAGACATCAGATCTCACTGTCTCTACAGGAGTACTGTCCATTAAACTTTGCATACGGCGTAGTACACATCCTGTCCTTTCCTCACCACACGGGGTCGCTTTACACATCTGAACTGAAAACGTCTTAGAACTGAAGCGGTACGTTTCCGGAAATGGGTTCCTGTTCTAAGTATTATGTACCCACTCATTTTTATAACTATTGGAAGTTTGTAACTGGAATTTCCGAACACCCTGTATTATTGATGACTAAAGCCTCTCTCATGTGTATCTGTTGTGTTTATTAAACTTATGGAAAAACGCTACGAACGTACGCACCAAACTGAAATAAAAACAGAGTGGATCACAATTAATAGGGAACACTGACACTTGTGAAAATATGCGACAGTAAAAGAACAAGAGGTCCAGTAAACATGGGACTGTCAACAATTCGTTTGTGAGATAATTGTAAATTTTTGGTTGTGAGCCGCAACTAACTTCGGTATAAGATATTGTTCTGATTCATGATTGTGTGCGTATTTGCTCTTTTATGTTTACGGGGTAAAGTATTGTAAGATACGTTCTTTCTCATTTCTTTCCGTACTCGCATTCGGAAACAACGGTTCAAATCGCCAACCGGCGGTCCAGATTCAGGTTTTCCGTAATCTGCCTAAATTGCTTCAGTCAAATGCCGGGATGATTCCTCTGAAAAGGGAACAGCCAATTCTTCCCCATCCTTTCGTAATCAGAGCTTGTGCTCGTCTTTAACGAGCGCGCTGTCGATGAGATGTTGAACTCTAAATCTTCCTTCCTTTCTTTTTCCATTTATTTGGTTTGGTCAGATAAGCAGTAACCTTATTTCATTTTAAGTTAAACACATGTGTGATTCTTCGTGTACAGAGAGTTTGTGAGAAGGCACACCACAGTAGTAAACTTCCAATACCCTATTGCGTAACTTTCACGTCAACATAGGTATATCTGCAGTTTCATCTCGATCTGATATGCAGCAATGGAAAATACATATTTACTCTTGTAGTTTTCCGTAATCGAAATGAGCTTGACGAATCTTTATGGATCCCAATCGTCAGTTTCGGAAACTCGCATACAACCGAAACTCTGCGCCCCTCCAGCAGCTAAAACCTCACTCTTTTCCTCGACGAGGGACAACCACCGACTTGTTTGCTCCCACTAGAGTTGCGCTCTACCAAAACTACAGTTCGATAGTTTGGATTCAGTACTTAACTGACGTAGTAAATCGTAGAATTACAGATAGTTTTGGTAGCCTTGATAGGGAACGGAACGTAAGTCAATGTGTGAAGAGAAACTGAAAGCCGATGACTTCTCTTTTTTGTTTGTTTGGTTGGCACATAATTAGAACTGTACATCTCTAAGTGCTAGTCCACTGCGTATTTTATACGCTTAAAAACACAAAAGGCATTTCATAAGTAACAAAAATTAGTTGATGGAGTAACTTCTACGCTTTTATGTAACCGAAGCAACTACTTTTTATGCAAGTAAAATTTACATACACAAACATAAAAAATATATATAATTACTGTTCTTATTTTGTCCTCAATAGAACAGCAAGGGTAGGATTTCCTGTTATTGCTGGTAAGTGGGTAAACTGTTAAGGAATAACTGAAATATTTTTCATAGAGGGTGACACAGAAACACGGGAAGATTTCCACAATCCAATAAAACTAGAAGTGATGAAAGAAAGAAATTGCATTCATATTAAATGAAACCTTACAACATTGCCATTTAAGAAACACTGATGGCATTTATCATCTTTTAAAAATTACGTCCTTTAGATGGCGTCCTCCTGTACGAATGCATTTGCGAAATCTGCTGTTCAGATTCCTCATTGACCGCTGCAACATTTCAGCTTGGATACTGTGAATTGCATCCCCAATTCTCTGTTTTAACTCATCCAGGGTTCTTGGTCCAGCCGTTTAGACTTCGCTCTTGAGGTAGCCCCACAAGAAAAAATCACAAACGGATAAATCTGGTGATTTAGGGAAACAAGGGATGTTACTGATCGCGAGGTAACACGGTTGCAAACAACTCTCGCACATATGCCATTGAACTGCCGTGCAGTGTTTGATGTTTCTAAGTTCTGTTGAAACCAGGCTTCTTGAACGTTTGGAAAGTTGTTCAATGCAGTTGTAAAGGAAGTTCGAAACATCTCCAAGTAACGATCAGCATTGACAGTTATTGTGTTTCCCAGTTCTTTAGGAAAAATATAGTCTGATAATCCCATGTGATGAAACGCCACGCCATACTGTCACTTTACGAGGCGCTCATGAGCCCATTAGGATTTGTGTTTGCCCAGTAACGGTAGTTCTGTTTACTCACATACCCCGTGAGATGAAAATTTGCCTCATCTGACATCCACAACTTGTTTCTAAATTCATCGTCATTGTTTATTTTTGTTATCATTTGTTGACAGAATCTTTATTGCAACCGGTGATCGTTGTCCTTCAATTATTGCACCATCTGTACAGGTGAAATTTTAAATCCAGATCAAGAATTCTGCGAACGTTCTCCTGGGACGTTCCAACCACCGCAGCTTCCTTACGAATTGAACTCCGAGGGCTCTGTAAGACAGACTCGCTTACAACATCAATGTTCGCTGGAGAACGCACACTTCTTGGTCGTCCTATTGGTTTCTTCTTGAGGGCAGATCCAATCTCTTCAAAGTAATTAATCCAACATTTTATCGTGTGTTTCGACGGAACGGTATCATGACGTCCTAAATTATAAAAGCGTCGAAACTCTCTCTGTGCTGCTACGGAACTATCATTGTCTTTATATAACATTTGAGGGCAGATCCAATCTCTTCAAAGCAATTAATCCAACATTTTATCGTGTGTTTCGACGGAACGGTATCATGACGTCCTAAATTATAAAAACGTCGAAACTCTCTCTGTGCTGCTACGGAACTATCATTGTCTTTATATAACATTTTTGTGGCCAACGCACGCCGTTGTCCGTTCTAATAAACCATGATTTCTGAAATGGCGAACTTTTTACTCGCTAACTGTCACGAGCCCGCAGTGCTGCCACCATCGCATGGTTGCCACTACTCATTTGAAACATCCCCGTTATTCTGTGTCACCCTGTATATGCTCAATGAAGCACTGAAATGTTTGATCTGTTTCTCTTCGTTGTTCTTATTTTAGCTTTTTTTTTAGCAAATTGCGTTTTCTAGCACTATATGATAAACATGTACTTTTTTATTTTTAGGACTGCAAACTTCTGCTTCACGTTACAAATTAAAAATTCTCGAATTAAACACAGACGATTTCAATCTTGCTACAAATATTACTTTTAATTGCCAGGCAGGAGGAGTTTTACAGCTTTAGCTCCAACATATCCCAACGGATCCTGGAATTATTTTAAGACTCATGCATTTACGCCAACCGGCGTGAAGGTAACAGTTTGCATGACATCTCACCGCACTCACGGAGAGATTTTCTTTTTCTCTTTTTTATCACCTCCACAATGCGATGGTAAAGTGGTTGCTGAAGAAATTAAATCGTCTACAGAAAGGTGTAGCTTTCGGCATATTCCCGTGAATAACCAGCATATGATTTGCCTGTGTTGTGCGTGGGATGTAGAAGACTGGCATTAGCGCTATGGTTACAATCACAGTTACAGACAACAGTGTTGGTTTGGCGTAAGAAATGAGAGATCTAGGTAGTCTCCACACATGCCAGTACCGACCGCCTATCAGAACCATCTAATTCTGATGTTACACTTGGTGGCTTTGGGTAAATGTTACTCTGTACAACAATTTTATATTATCTATACATCTGGATTCATTGATACCTTCAGCAGAATAGGCGGTATGTTAATTAGGTAATCATCACTTACATTAAAGATTTGTTTCAACAATTAATCCTCGATAATACTCATATAAATTTGATGATTATGAGACGGCTCCATAATTACGAATTGTCAAACAATGAATCAAGAGCAAATTACGATAATTGCAAGGTGGTGGATTGGAAATATGTCTAGCGCTCAGCTAGCTGAAACTTGATTGCTATTTTGGTTTCTCTTTGTCGTAAATGTACTGGAAATTCAAAACATTATCAATTATTTCTAAAATCATTATATCTAGAAGTTACATTTCACTCTAGTGCATTGTCTTGTTTCATTTTGTTACATCTTTTGAGAACATTTTCTTAGTCTGTTCACATCGTTTTACAGCAGAGATCACTTTATTCATTTTCATATTACATTATTTGTACCTTATGGAATTTTGTATTAAGACAATTGTATTAAGCAATCAATGCTATGCCATTATCTTTTCATTTCTATTCCTCTGTTTTGAGCGTAATGCCAATGACGGGACGCATAAGTGAAAATTTTAAGGGGACATGGACGCCATGAGCTACAATTTTTACTGGTAATTTTAAATACAATAACACAAAAACTTTAATAGATATTAAGATGAAACTTTAACTAATTAATTGATTTATTGTGACCGATATTTGAGAAATCCATAATGGCATGAAAATGAACTTTAATCTTGCATACTGAGGATCTTACAAACATACCGACGTTTAACATCGCACAGAGTCCCGTATGTAGAAAATAGTAATAGATATGCCTGGCATTGAGAAGCAACTGTAATAGTTGAAAAAAAGTAGCCAGGTCCAGATGAAATCCCAGTTCGGTTTCACAAAGAGTACTCTGCTGTATTGGCCCCTTACTTAACTTGAATTTATCACCGGTCTCTCGCGTAGCACAAAGACCTAAGCCACTGGAAAAAAGGTGACTCCTGCATATAAGAATGGTAAAAGAACCGACCAACAAAATTACAAACCAATATCTTTGACATCGGTTTGCTGCAGCATTCTTGAACATATTCTCAGTTAGAATAAAACAAATTTTCTTGAGACGGGAAAGCTAGTGCCCACAAATCATCACGGTTTTAAAAAGCCGTGCGAAATTCAGCTTCGGAATACGTTCCCAGATGTGTGAGTGGTTTGGAACCTTCTTAAAGGAAAGTATCCATGACTTTGTTCTCGACAGAGAGTGAGAGACAAGGGTACCGTCAGAAGTACCTCAGGGAATTGTTATGGGAGCGCTATTATTCTCTATATACGTAAATGATCTGACAGACAGGGTGATTAGCAATTATCAAGCTGTTTACTGATGATTCTGTGGTATACGGGAAGGCGTCATCGTTGAATGACTGTAGAAGGATACAACATAAAAAAATTTATAGTTGGTGTGATTAATGGCAGCTAGCTCTAAATGGAGAAAAATGTAAATTAATGTAGATGATTGGGAAATACAATTCCATAGCATTATTAGTGTGCTACCTGACATAGTCAGGTAGATTAAATACCTACGCATAACGCTGCAAAGGGATATTAAATGGAATGAAAATGTAAGGATTGTAGTGGGGAATGTGAATGATCGATTTCGGTTCATTGGGAAAACTTTGGGAAAGCGTGGTCTGTCCGTAAAGGAGACCACATACGGAACGCTAGGGTGATCTGTTCCTGAGTTCTGCTCGAATTCTTGGGATCCCATCAGATCGGATTGAAAGAGGACGTCGAAGCAATTCAGAGGTGAGCTGCTAGATTTTTTACCGGTAGGTTCGATCAACAATCATTACGGAGATGCTTCTTGAATACAAATGGAACGCCCTGGAAGTAAGGCGACGTTTGTTTCAAGGAACACTGTTGAGAAAATTTAGAGTACCCGCATTTGAACTGATTCTCCTACCGACAACGTACATTTTGCGAATGGAGCAGGAAAAAAAATGACTACTAGTGGCGGAACGTACCCTCTTGCACGCACCGTACGATGTCTTCCGGATTGTATATGTAAGTATAGAGATGAATGTGTAATTTTTATTTTAGATAGACTGTAATTTCACGCTGCTCAAAATAAAAGGTTAGTACAAATTTTGTTATTTTAATTACAAAGTTCCTAAAAGAATGAAGCATCAATATTTACCAGTTTCTAGTCCTGTGAATCAAAAACAGTGTTTTTGGAAGTCAATTTTTTCTGCTAGTAATTGAAGAAGATAACACATGCTCAAGCTTAAAATATTTAACACGCTGTTGAATAATCTGGTTGACTTTGTAGGGAAATACCGTTAATTATTCATGGAACAATTTGTTTTTGTTCTTTTAATATCGAATGGATAATAGTACCTCAGTATGCAAAAACTTTGATTACGGTAAAGTGAAACTGAGGATTTAGAAGTCATTTTCTTCTCAATCATAACATGTAAAAACATTCCAGTTCCGCAGTTTTTTTGATTGTGAGTATCCCTTTAGTTTTCTTTCCTTTACTTGTTATTCTGGCCTCCATTGTCGCGTTTCAGCAGCTTTCTCGGCTTCTGCGACAAGTTTCCTGTCCCCTGGTAGAAGCTCATTTTTCATATTGTCCCCATTTTTAACGCCTAATCTACTCATGCTTATTAATCTACATGTTACTCCATCATTATAACATGTTATGGCATCCATTACGTCAATCTGGAAAGCTGACATGGCAACAAAACAGTAATTGGCAAACGGTCCCAAATGCAACGACTGGAACTTTATTAGAGGGCATCTCCGAAACACCATGAGCTGCACTTGAGTGATTATTGGCTGTTGTGTTTAGGATTGGTTCAGATGGCTCTGAGCACTTTGGGACCTAACTTCTTAGGTCATCAGTCCCCTAAAAGTTAGAACTACTTAAACCTAATTAACCTAAGGACAACACACACATCCATGCCCGATGCAGGATTCGAACCTGCGACCGTAGCGGTCAGGCGGTTCCAGACTGTAGCGCCTAGAACCACTCGGCCACGCCGGCCGGCTGTGTTTAGGAGATGTCCTTTAACAAACATCTTAAAGTGGCGCAGCACCTGGCATTTAAGTATTTTATTGAGACTTTCATTCAGATTCTTCAACATATTTTCAGGAATTTCGAAACTGAAAGATATCTTTGCATTGACTTTAGTTCTAATATAATAGTTTCTGTGATGGGGCGTGCACGTGTACGTTTTTTGTCCATTTGCTTCACCCCTTATTGTACTTGCACCATGAAGTACCATGAAGTATTTCTTTTCGGGTAACGCCTTGCTGTGGATGCTCATCAGTGGAAATCTGTGAAATTCAGCTTCCCAAACAGATTTTCTCACCTCTTTTTGCGATTCAGAGCGTTCAAATACGGCCAAAACACCCGCAAAAACAAGTTTGCATCCGGAACGCTCTCGGAAAACGGAAGCAATTTGAAGTAAACTACTTGCGTATACAGAAAGACTAATTGCAATAAATCCCTGCTCGCAACCACAGTCGATATGTTCTCTTCGTTTTTTTTTTTTTTTTTTTTCATAGATGTTACTCAAACGAATTGCTATGGAAATATCGGCGCCAAACTGAAATACCGAGATATTTTAGGCAAGGTTTTACTTTTGACACTAGTGTGACAGCTATGCAGTTAAATAACAATCGCAGCATCTACGGTAAAAAGCATTTAACACGAAAATGATGTGGTAACATACATAAAGTATGATGTATCTTTAGTATCAGAAAGAATCACAGAGTTTTAATGAATAAAAACTGAAATTTCCATTTTTTTAACACTCATAACTTCCAACTCCTGTAAACTTATAATGACCATAGTATGTTTCACTTACTCATAATGTATATAGTAAAACCGATAGAGACTCCTCCAAAAATAATTCTCTGTCTAGTGAATGAGAATTTCAGTTCACAGGAGGGTTAAGACAGGAAAACAATAATAATTGTGATAGAGTTTAATTTATAATGCTTAGTTAGACGTCGACGTATCCGGTGGTTACAATACCTACGCTATAACCCGAAAACATACAGAAATACGAATAAGACTTCATGGCTTGTAGATATTCTCGCTCAACATATGACAGAGGGGTATCAGTTTATGATTTTGAGTCCTGGAAGGCCGTCAATCACGGAAACTACAACTAATCTTGTCTTTTCTACTACAAATAATCTGTCTTAAGCACCATTGGTGCAATAAAGAAGAGGCGAACGCTATAATTGTTTCTTAGCTCTGGAGTGATGTTGCGCTGTAATGAGAAGGCAGCATTAGTATTCGGTTTCAATCTCTGTTCTGTGACACAGCTACAAACAATCGTATTGATAATCAGTAAGTAAATCTTAAGAAAATTTCTCTATGACACGTCTTCTCCCAACATTAAGTACCATGTAGCGGTAGCAACTTACGATATTGCATTCTTGATAATGCCTTTTTTTGTTTCCGCTGAGATGTCAGACTTTATTATTACTATTATTGCAGTAGAGATAGTAACGAAACAGCTGCATAAAGGTTCCAGATGGAAGAGTTTATGAACAACATTGGAACAGCTTCCCATTTGGTCATTTCGAAAGTTATTTTTTCCAAAGCGTGGGTTAGGAGAAGATTTAAGGATATTTCAGACACTACCAAAGTCTGCATCATCTAGTGAAAACAGTGTAGGCAAATTAAAATTGATAAAATTACTCAAGGTCGAGTAGAGGCAAAGAAATCAAATTTAGCTGCTTTGTCGATGGAATATAACATAATCGACGAGTTTGCTTCGCGCTAATCAAGGAAATAACAAGTGGCGTTATTAAAAAAACACAATTACTGGAAAATGATAGTTTTCCAACTCTTAATTGTAGGCCTTTTCTTTAATTTCTAATTATAAATTTGTGTAACAGCAATAATTTATGTCAAGCAAATAAAATATATTCTTTACTACTTATCATACGAAAACTAATGTGGGGTAGTTGCCATAAATAACAGAATTTCTCGGTTCCAATTAATTTCATGAAGTTTATGTAGTTATAATTTATTTACTACTACGTAATATTTAATTTGTTGTCGGTCATGTTTTTCATCAACATACTTTGTTTAAGTAATGTTTTTCGATAACGCTTCTTTATTATTAAACCTGCATAAAAAAATACAAAATTTATGAAATATTTGTAGAAAATATTGCAGAAATGTTGTTTACATTTCAACCCACTGTGACGCAAATGACAGTCATTAGTTCCTACTTTTTAGGGTTTCCATCCGTTCCTTTGGTATATGGAACTTTGATATATGGAACGGGGGAAGAGGGATTGTTTAAAGGCCAGTGTGTGGACTATAATTTAGGTTATCCTTGCTACATTCTTCACTTAGTTCTTAATCCTTATACTATGTAAGTTTTGTTGTATACATGAAAGAAGCCTGGAGATACTGAAAGGCTTTAGATAGATTATATAATGGTAAGACAGAGATTTAGGAACCAGGTTTTAAATTGTAAGACATTTCCAGGGGCAGATATGGACTCCGACCACAATCTATTGGTTATAAACTGTAGATTAAAACTGAAGAAACAGCAAAAAGGTGGGAATTTAAGGAGATGGGACCTGGATAAACTGACTAAACCAGAGGTTGTACAGAGTTTCAGGGAGAGCATAAGGGAACAATTGACAGGAATGGGGGAAAGATATACAGTAGAAGAAGATTGGGTAGCTTTGAGAGATGAAGTAGTGAAGGCAGCAGAGGATCAAGTAGGTAAAAAGACGAGGGCTAGTATAAATCCTTGGATGACAGAAGAAATATTGAATTTAACTGATGAAAGGAGAAAATATAAAAATTCAGTAAATGAAGCAGGCAAAAAGGAGTACAAACTTCTCAAAAATGCGATCGACAGTAAGTGCAAAATGGCTAAGCAGGGATGGCTAGAGGACAAATGTAAAGATGTAGAGGCTTGTCTCACTAGGGGTAAGATACTGCCTACAAGAAAATTAAAGAGACCTTTGGAGAAAAGAGAACCTCTTATATGAATATGAAGAGCTCATATGGAAACCCAGTTATAAGCAAAGAAGGGAAAGAAGAAAGGTGGAAGGAGTATATAGAGGGTCTATGCAAGGGCGACGTACTTGAGGACAATCTTATGGAAATGGAAGAGGATGTAGATGAAGATGAAATGGGAGATACGATACTGCGCGAAGAATTTGACAGAGGACTGAAAGACCTGAGTCGAAACAAGGCCCCGGGAGTAGACAACACTCCACTAGAGCTACTGACGACCTTGGGAGAGCCAGTCCTCACAAAACTCTACCATCTGGTGAGCAATATGTATGAGACAGGTGAAATACACTCAGACTTCAAGAAGAATATAATAATTCCAATCCCAAAGAAAGCAGGTGATGACAGATGTGACAATTATCGATCTATCAGTTTAATAAGTCACAGCTGCAAAATACCAACGCGAATTCTTCACAGACGAATGGAAAAACTGGTAGAAGCCGACCTCGGGGAAGATCAGTTTGGATTCCGTAGAAATATTGGAACACGTGAGGCAATACTGACCCTAGGACTTATCTTAGAAGCTACATTAACAAAAGGAAAACCTACGTTTCTAGCATTTGTACACTTAGAGAAAGCTTTTGACAATGTTGACTGGAATACTCTCTTCCAAATTCTGAAGGTGGCAGGGGTAAAATACAGGGAGCGAAAGGCTATTTACAATTTGTACAGAAACCAGATGGCAGTTATAAGAGTCGAGGGACACGAAAGGGAAGCAGTGGTTGGGAAGAGAGTGAGACAGGGTTGTAGCCTCTCCCAGATGTTATTCAAATGGTTCAAATGGCTCTGAGCCCTATGGGACTTAACATCTATGGTCATCAGTCCCCTAGAACTGAGAACTATTTAAACCTAACTAACCTAAGGACATCACACAACACCAAGCCATCACGAGGCAGAGAAAATCCCTGACCCCGCCGGGAATCGAACCCGGGAACCCTGACGTGGGAAGCGAGAACGCTATCGCATGACCAAGAGGTGCGGGCGATGTTATTCAATCTGTATCTTGAGCAAGCAGTGAAGGAAACAAAAGAAAAATTCGGAGTAAGTATTAAAATCCATGGAGAAGAAATAAAGACTTTGAGGTTCGCCGATGGCATTGTAATTCGGTCAGAGACAGCAAAGGACTTGCAAGAGCAGTTGAACGGAATGGACAGTGTCTTGAAAGGAGGGTATAAGATGAACATCAACAAAAGCAAAACGAGGATAATGGAATGTAGTCGAATTAAGTCGGGTGATGCTGAGGGAATTAGATTAGGAAATGACACACTTAAAGTAGTAAAGGTATTTTGCTATTTGGGGAGCAAAATAACTGATGATGGTCGAAGTAGAGAGGACATAAAATGTAGACTGGCAATGGCAAGGAAAGTGTTTCTGAAGAAGAGAAATTTGTTAACATCGAGTATAGATTTAAATGTCAGGAAGTCGTTTCTGAAAGTATTTGTGTGGAGTGTAGCCATCTATGGAAGTGAAACATGGACGATAAGTAGTTTGGACAAGAAGAGAATAGAAGCTTTCTAAATGTGGTGCTACAGAAGAACGCTGAAGATTAGATGGGTAGATCACATAACTAATGAGGAGGTATTGAATATGATTGGGGAGAAGAGAAGTTTGTGGCACAACTTGACTAGAAGAAGGTATCCGTTGGTAGGACATGTTCTGAGGCATCAAAGGATCACCAATTTAGTATTGGAGGGAAGCGTGGAGTGTAAAAATCGTAGAGGGAGACCAAGAGATGAATACACTAAACAGATTCAGAAGGATGTAGGTTGCAGTATGTACTCGGAGATGAAGAAGCTTGCACAGGATAGGGTAGCATGGAGAGTTGCATCAAACCAGTCTCAGGACTGAAGACTACAACAACAACAACAACATGTAAGTTTTCACGGAATAAGCAGCATCTGCCTCGAGTAGTTTCTACTTCATTTTTTTTTTTTTTTTTTTTTTACTCTTTCCGAATTGCTATCCTGTGTGGAAGCAAACCTGTGACCTTTCGTGCTATCCTTATTTCAATATGTTCAATATCGCCTGTTAGTGGCGTTTGATATGGGTGTTATACGCTCGAGCAGTATTTTAAGACGACTCGAACGACTTTTGTACATTGTAGACTTTTTTGAAAGTCACATTTATATAATTCTGAACATTTTAATCTCTTAAATCTTGTCATGATCTGACTGAATGATTTTGCACAGCTTTTTTCACATAGTACTGTATCACAATCTGCAAGAAGTGTGAAGTTCCTACTAAAATAGTCTGTAAGGTCGTTAATATACAGCACGAACAGTATCGGTTCCAATACACTATCCTGTGGCGCTTCTAAGGATACTTCTGTCCATAGCTCTTTAACATACTGCATCCTTCCTACTAGGAAATCGTTTTGTCACAAATTCCATTTTATATCACACGTCATAATATTTCCGTTAATAAGCGCTTGTGTGGTATCGAGTGAATTGTCTTGGTCCATTGCTTTGAGGGTCTCACACTGGAAAAATGCTAACTGTGTTTCGCGTGCTCGTATTTTGCAAATCAATGCTGGTTCACACGGAAGAAACCATTTCGTTGGAAAACTTTCATTACACCGGAGCTCTAAACACCCCTACGAACAAGAAATCCGGTCTGTGGCACCGAGTAGCCGTTCTAGTGTGAAATATTGGAAGCGTATCTGAACTAATGGCACACAGCAAATGGGAGTCTTCTATGTGATTGTTGGTTTTCCTTTCCAGCAGTCTCGTTAGGACTAATTCATATGATCTAAATAAATAAAAACAGTATCGTGCTTTCTTGCCACCTGGTACCACGCTACACAGAGCGCCCCTTTTCACGACTCTTCGCCCGCTGCAGCGCTGACCGTGCACAGTTTACGTCGGAGTATGACGGGCAGCGGCAGCGCAGCACGGTGGTCCGAAGCGACGCGCTGACTGCAGTCCCTGCGTGGCGGCGCCAGCTGTTGCTCACAGGGTCAGAGCAGGCCGGAGCAAACGGCGTGGCGCGGCGCGGCTGCAGCGCCCGATACAGGACTGCCGCCACCCCGCCTCTAGCGGCCCCCGACGTGTGTACATCGTAACTTCCGTCTGCCGACGAGCAGTTCTGCACTCAGCTGTACCAAAGTATCGGAAAAATGGGAGTAAGCTAAGGGGGAAGAAGGATAATATATAATACCTACAAGAGCAGAGAAAGAACAACAGGAACGGAAGGCAAATAATAAAATGCTCACATTAGAAAGGGTATACTTTTCAGTTAATACACCGGAGAAGCGAAAACACAATTAAAAGAAAGATTCGGGAGAGTGATTAAAATTAAAATGAAAGGATAGCAATGATATTATTCGCTGATGAGCAAGGTTCCTAGTTTATATTTGCTATTCGAGGAAAGTGACGTGAGCTATAAATTTTTATTGGATGAGTGATATTTCATATGTCTACACTAAACATTTTTCAGACGGTGGTTTCAATAACCAATATGTTACGCTACAGAGGTTCTGAGTACAAACAGGGTGATCTCTGGCTGCCAGTAGATTTACCGCTGCAGTAGGCATTCTAAGCTAAGCTAGTGTGAGAGTCGGGTGCTGGCTATGCTACTGAGCGGTGTGAAATAGCTTGCACAGCAAAGAGAGATGCAGAGGATGATTAATTTTGGTATATGTATTGGTAAAGATTAACTGGACAAATGAAAGTTTCTTGACATAAAGTGTTGCCGCATTGCTTGCTTGCGGGCAATTTAAGATGTGTTTGAATGACGGAAGGTTTCAGTGGAATGTTTCTTTATTGGTTTTGGGTTGTGTTGGTAGTCTTCGGTCTGAAGACTGGTTTGACGCAGCTCTCCATGCTGCTCTATCCTGTGCGTGCGTCTTCATCGCCGAATAACTAATGCAAGCAACATTCTTTTTGAATCTGCTTACTGTATTCATCGCTTGGCCTCGCTCTATGATTTTTACCCCTTCCCCTCCAACATTAATTTCATGATCCCTTGATGTCTCGGAATGTGTCCCATCAACCGGTCCCTTCTTTTGGTGAAGTTCTGTCACATGTTCCTTGTCTCCCCAATTCTATTCAATACTTCCTCATTAGCTACGTGATCGACCCATCTAATCTTCAACATTCTTCTGCAGCATCTCATTTCGAAAATTTCTATTGCCTTCTTGTCCAAACTGGTTATCGTCCACATTCCGCATCCACACATGGACACACTCAGGATAAATATCTTCAGAAAAGCCTTATTAACAATTAAATCTATATTCCATGTTAAAGTTTCTATTCTTCAGAAACGCTTCTCTTGTCATTGCCAGTCTGCAGTTTATATCTTCTCTACCTCGGCCATCGTGTTACTTTGCTGCCGAAATAGCAAAACTTATCTACTACTTTGAGTGTCTCACTTCCTAATCGAATTTCCTTAGCTTTCCTTAGTTTATTGTTCAGATGTGAGTAAGTACTGTTATCAGTTCATATGTCTTGCACTCAGCGGCTACAGATTTTATCACTCCTTTACCATTTTCAGAAAATAATATTCGTTGAGTAAAGTTTGTTATAAAAGATACGTTTTTATAATGCTGATTGTGATAGACATTGAGTTTCAGTGGTATAGGTTTTTAAAGGTCAACCCTTGCAATCATTTAGTAAGTTTACATCCCACCACTGACTCCTCAGGAAATTATTATTTTATGATTGTGTGTGTTGTCACATTGCACTCTGCGGAACACAGAGGCTAATGTGAACCCTTGGTCTAAAATGGTTCAAATGGCTCTGAGCACTATGCGACTTCACTGCTGAGGTCATCAGTCGCCTAGAACTTAGAACTAGTTAAACCTAACTAACCTAAGGACATCACACACATCCATGCCCGAGGCAGGATTCGAACCTGCGACCGTAGCGGTCGCTCGGTTCCAGACTGTACCGCCTAGAACCGCACGGCCACTCCGGCCGGCGAACCCTTGGTCTGCTCAGAATAGCCATGCGTCCTTGCATTTCAGACGCGCAGGTTTTTCCATTCCTATTTAGCTTGCTTGCTGCTGCGCTGCATATTTTATGTTCATGACGTCGAATAATACTAACTTTCTTTTGCCACAGGTAAGCCACAAAACTCTCTTACAGCCAGTTACGGTAACGTCAGGAAGAGTGAGATCATTTAGTGTTAAACATTGCTTTTAGAAATTATTATCAATTTTAGTTTAGGTACTGATCCGTTCAGATTTCATTTCAAATACAGGCAGTCTTATTCTCACAGTGCAGTATTACATTTGTGTGTGTATAATTCAGTGTTTTGAAGGTTTGCTAAGTCAGATTGCGCACGTAAATTCACACTAGGTCTTATTAGAACAATTTTGGGTACTAATTATTTAAAAAAATTATTGGTTAAGTTATGTAGCACATTTACTTTGTTAACACTGAGTATCAGAATGGCAAGTCACATGTTGTGACGTCACGCATTGTTGCACTTCACTATACTGCACAACATAATTTTACAGAACTGCTTATCTAATATACAGCTACGTTTCCTAATCAGTTTGGCAAAGTTAACTAAGAATACAGACATTCAGTTTCCGTTTTGCGGACTCATTTACGTAAATACACCAGTTGTATTGTACAAGACAACAACACAGATTCAGGAGCTACAAAGAATAGCATATTAGTTTACTACGGGTTCAGCTCAAAAAAAAAAAAAAATCTAGAAACGTTGCAGATGACACTGCTATCCTTACTGTGAGTGAGGAGGATTCCAGGACATATTGAATGGCGTGCACTGTCTAGTGAGGACACACTATGGATTCAGAGTGAACTGAAGCAAAATTGGAGACCATAAAATGAAAAAATTCCGGAACCTGTAACAACAACTGTACATATAATATTTTTTTCTTCTGATTTTCGATAAATTAGTGTAAGCAATGTTTTGATTTCATTTCTTTTTGTTTTCGTGTCATTATGTTAAAGAAACTGTAAGCAACTTTCGATGTAAATACACTCCTGGAAATGGAAAAAAGAACACATTGACACCGGTGTGTCAGACCCACCATACTTGCTCCGGACACTGCGAGAGGGCTGTACAAGCAATGATCACACGCACGGCACATCGGACACACCAGGAACCGCGGTGTTGGCCGTCGAATGGCACTAGCTGCGCAGCATTTGTGCACCGCCGCCGTCAGTGTCAGCCAGTTTGCCGTCGCATACGGAGCTCCATCGCAGTCTTTAACACTGGTAGCATGCCGCGACAGCGTGGACGTGAACCGTATGTGCAGTTGACGGACTTTGAGCGAGGGCGTATAGTGGGCATGCGGGAGGCCGGGTGGACGTACCGCCGAATTGCTCAACACGTGGGGCGTGAGGTCTCCACAGTACATCGATGTTGTCGCCAGTGGTCGGCGGAAGGTGCACGTGCCCGTCGACCTGGGACCGGACCGCAGCGACGCAAGGATGCACGCCAAGACCGTAGGATCCTACGCAGTGCCGTAGGGGACCGCACCGCCACTTCACAGCAAATTAGGGACACTGTTGCTCCTGGGGTATCGGCGAGGACCATTCGCAACCGTCTCCATGAAGCTGGGCTACGGTCCCGCACACCGTTAGGCCGTCTTCCGCTCACGCCCCAACATCGTGCAGCCCGCCTCCAGTGGTGTCGCGACAGGCGTGAATGGAGGGACGAATGGAGACGTGTCGTCTTCAGCGATGAGAGTCGCTTCTGCCTTGGTGCCAATGATGGTCGTATGCGTGTTTGGCGCCGTGCAGGTGAGCGCCACAATCAGGACTGCATACGACCGAGGCACACAGGGCCAACACCCGGCATCATGGTGTGGGGAGCGATCTCCTACACTGGCCGTACACCACTGGTGGTCGTCGAGGGGACACTGAATAGTGGACGGTACATCCAAACCGTCATCGAACCCATCGTTCTACCATTCCTAGACCGGCAAGGGAACTTGCTGTTCCAACAGGACAATGCACGTCCGCATGTATCCCGTGCCACCCAATGTGCTCTAGAAGGTGTAAGTCAACTACCCTGGCCAGCAAGATCTCCGGATCTGTCCCCCATTGAGCATGTTTGGGACTAGATGAAGCGTCGTCTCACGCGGTCTGCACGTCCAGCACGAACGCTGGTCCAACTGAGGCGCCAGGTGGAAATGGCATGGCAAGCCGTTCCACAGGACTACATCCAGCATCTCTACGATCGTCTCCATGGGAGAATAGCAGCCTGCATTGCTGCGAAAGGTGGATATACACTGTACTAGTGCCGACATTGTGCATGCTCTGTTGCCTGTGTCTATGTGCCTGTCGTTCTGTCAGCGTGATCATGTGATGTATCTGACCCCAGGAATGTGTCTATAAAGTTTCCCCTTCCTGGGACAATGAATTCACGGTGTTCTTATTTCAATTTCCAGGAGTGTATTAATGTTTATGTCAAATTGCAAGCAATATTATAACAAAATTGAAATGTAAGAAATGTTGAAACTGTTGTACGATGTTAAAGTTGTAATTGTGCGCCTGGTCCATACGTAGGCAATGTATTAGGATATGTGGAGTGCAAAACCTTTGGTGAATGCCCTGTCTGTAGGGGAGCGGTAAAAGGTGGAGGCAGGCGAGCGCGGGAAAATGCACACGGGCGCTGCACGGCATAACGGGCTCAGCAGAGTTACTCGGAGTTGGGCACCGGTCTGAGAAACGCGCTCTGGATCGAGGAGGCTCTCCTGGAAAACGTGATTTCGTTGAGCCTCGGATGTGCCGTTTCCGACGACTATACAGCATGGCTATATTCCATAGGCACTAGATGGAAAAGTATTGCGACGCTAAGAAGAGGCAAAGTGCCGATACATCAAGAGCCATAGCTGTGATTGTATGTGTGCTTTGCGCCTCGCCATCTCGCCGCCCGCCAACCGCCGCATCGACACGAACAGGTTGAAACATTTAGTACTGTATTCATGTGGACCAGTGTTACTTTTGTTCCTGACTGTTCAATAACAACTTAACTTTTACCAGAATTGTCCTATCATTTAATTATCCTCATCACTAACCTAGACAGGGTCCTTTCCACATGTTGTGCAATCCGAGTGTCCCGAAATGAAGATTTAAAGTTTATGTTAATAAGAATTACCTGCAGACCTATCTATGCTAGAATGATGTTTAAGGAACTTTATTGTTAATGAATATACAAGTAAAGAACATAGGTCTGACAAAGTTGGAAGATAATGTTGAAATTGGTTTAGTAATGAAGTATAATTAATTTGAGACAAAAATAATGGTAGTTAAATAAGCAAGAAATAAGACAAACAGAGTAGTAATTCATACATTGGAAACCTTGAGTGCTTAATGAGTTCAATAGTCAAAGAATTTCAATACAGTGACAATTACAGTTTCAGGGTCCCCCCCCCCCCCACCCTCACTTTTCATTTCTATTCATTTAAATTATGAAGTGTACTGAACTGATTTGACCAGCTAAGTTAAAGTCAATATAAAACCTAAATTTATCAGTGTTTTACCCTTCTTAAAATTGACATTGTATGTGTGTTTCAAAAGTGCTATTTCTAGGGTAGCCTAGACCAGATTTCAGTCGGATCAATACACAAAACGCAGTTTGTAGTAATCATTATAGTGTAATGTTGTGTATTTATAGCTTTCCAAATTAGTACGGAAAGGGAAAATATTAGTTCAGTAGATTTTTCTGGTTCTAAAATTTACCATATAATGCAGTATTACTACGTGTTGTTATGCTAATACGTACATCGACTTGTACAAGGAAAAAACTCACTTAATGCCTAATTAGGCTGGCGACCGTATTATTAACAATTGGTAGCATCTGTTGTGTATGTTTCTTGCCCGTCCTAACGTGTAGTTGCACTTTAGACTTGCTTGACGTATCATTGTTGTTACTGAGTGGGTGTAAGTCTGATTTTGCCTCCATTCAGGTACACACGGTCAACATATTTACTAAAATCCTTTCTCATAAGGTGAAGCCCGTCAACTTACCATAGTACAGGCTTTAAAGAGTTAACGTATGCCCGAACGTAGACGTTACAAGTGGCTTCCCGGTGACAGGACATCCAATTGTTATCGGGCACAAATTAATGTGAATACCGAGCAGTGGATGTTCAGTGGCACGAATTGCAATATTATTTAGTAAAATAAATAACAGTGAACGTCAAATACGATAGTGTAGTGCAATTTGCATTCAGTATGGACGGGAGAGTAGACAGAGTAGATGTGCCGAGCGTAATGGAAGAGTCGCATGGCAATAGCAGGAGTTTACGCGGCCAGATAACAGATGGCGTTAGCGAATGGCAATTGGCGTATATACAATATCACGAACATGTTAATGAACAGATTGAAATGTCGTGATTGCCTCGAACACAGCAAGAGATAAAACAAGAAGTAGGGGATGACTTTGTAGACGATAGTGGGTACGTGAACGAATCCACTGACATGTTTGATTCTACACAGATAAAGAAAGAACCGAAAGAAACTTTTGAGGTAGGATCGGAACACACTGATTCCGTAGAACAAAACAGTATGAAAATTTTAAGCATGAACGGTTTATTTGAACAATTAACCAAACAAATAGTAGGACAGAGTGATCAGCTTCAAAAACAAGTCAGTAATCAGGTTAGTCAGCTCAAAACACAGAATGATCAACTTAAAACACACGTTGCAGAGCAGCTCAAAACACAGAATGATCAGCTTAAAACACAGGTTAGTCAGCTTAAAACACACGTTGACGAGCAGCTTAAAACACAAAGTAATCAGATTAAAGCACAGGTCGAAGAACAAGGAATTAAAATTAGTAAACAAATAGAACAGGTAGAACAAAAAGTGGGTAATTTAAGTTCTGTGGTAAATACTATGAAATTTGAAATTGACACAATTAACAAAAATATGGATACTATGCTGGGGGAAATTGACAACATTAACAGTAGGTTTGATGTTGAAATTCTCAACATCCAAGAGAAAGTAGAGCCTCTAGTTGAAACGAAAGTAGACGAAAAAGTTTTCGGTCTTAAAACTGAGATCGTAAACGAATGTCAACACGGAATATCACAGTGGAAAAAGGCAGAAAAGGTGACCGGATGTGTACTAAAGTGTGAACAAAATACATCGAAAATTCAAGGCAAAATTTTCGATCTTGAGAGTAAAATTAAAGATAGACCTGGTGTTGTCTGTAGTGGCATACCATTTACGAAGCTGTTAGAAGGTGAGGAACGCTTCGATCCCGCCAAGAAACATAACGGATGGCATCCGTTAGATTTCATCAAAAATTGCGAGAGAATATTTCCTGAACACTTGTCTGACCAGGAAAAGATAAACGTAGTAATTAGCGCCTTAGCAGGTGACGCTAAGCGCTGGGGGATTAATTTGAATACCGAACGAATGACGTTCGAAGAATTTAAGCAAAAGTTTACAGAAGAATATTGGTCCGAACAAAAACAGGATCATTTGTGGCGCGAGTTTATAATGGCCAAACTTCATGATAACAGGGGCAGGAATTCTTTAAAAGATTTCTGCGAATATTGGTACCGGGAGTTGACGCATTTAAGAGGAAGAAGATCCGATTCTGAAATAATATGGGAGTTATATAAAAAGCTTCCAGAAGATTCGAAGAGATACGTGGAAAGCAATCATCGTAGCTTCCAAGCGTTTCTCGAAAGTGTCGAAGACGAAGACCACTGGCGCGAAAGTCGTGCCAATTATCAAAATATTGGTAACAGGAATAATCGTAATAATGACGAGAGAAATGACGGCGAAGGGTTTCGCGTCAACGTGATATAGAGAGGAAGAGCCAGAGGAAGAGGAAGGGGAAGTTATCTAGGTCGCGGTAGAGGGTATACCGCGCAAGATAATAATGACGCGGGAAACTGATTTCCGCGAACGTTGCGGGCCAAACGGAAGCGGACAGTACATACCGGCCGCGATTTAAGAAATGTTCCCGTACCGACAGTAAAGTTATGAGACAGGTTAGAGACAGGCGGGGAACGACGCAACGTGTTGTTGCGAAACAAGCGTCAGGTGCGGGCATAAATGAGTCATCGTTGCCGCGCAGAGCGCTACATGTTAACAGGCGAGTGGAGCATCAGAGGGCAACGGCCCAGCCCAGCAAAACAGCTGTTCAGAGAGAAACCGATAGCAATGCGGCAGCATTAGATACGAGCAGTGCCGTAAGTACTGGTGCATACATTACGAGTGGTAATTCCGTGGCGAAGGAAATAGTAGATGAAACAGTGGAGACGCAGAGAGGCGCGGTTAGCAGTGTTAGCGAAAAAGTAAATGGCGAGAATGATCCAGCAGAAGTAACTGATAGGTGTATGCAGATCGACGATCTGTACAAGGGCCTAAATCAATGTGAGTGGCAGGATTTTAAGGAGGAGTATGAGGCAAGGAAGTTGATTAGTGAAAAAGGAAATAGTAGGGACGTCGATAAGGTGACGTGGCCCGAGTTTAAAGAGGAGAGAATAAATAGCGCCGCGCAAAGTACGCGTGCTGCCGATAGGACAATGATTAAAGATAGGAAGGAATTGGAGGATGAAATCCTAACCATTGACGAGGAAGGAACTTCTGTTAACGATTCGCCAACAGTAAAAGCTGCTACCGAAAGGCACAGTGAGGAAGAGGCAGGTGATTACCTAAAAGTAATTGAAATCCACGAGGATTACACGAAATATGAATTAACAGTAGATGTGAGTAAAGCTGATAATGAGGAAGTTTTGCCGAAAGAGGATACTGAGTTAAAATCTAAACCTGACGAAAACGCAGAGGAAGAACTTAGTGCCTGTCTCAGAAAAGCTTTTATGTTAGAACCTGAAAGCGATCCAGAATGGTCGGATTCGGACGATAGTTCAGATGACGAATATTTCGGTACTGGTGAAAATAATGGGGATACAGCTAATTGCGATATTGTACCTAATGATGACGAAGTTTCGAAACAAAATCCGATGTTGAGACCGAACAAAGAATGAAAGAGCCACCTGACGACTCAGGGTCTATTTTACAAAGAGTTCAAGTAATTAATGACTTTGAACTCCCGGAACCAAAGAAACCGCCAGATACAGGTGAGGTGAATGTTAAAAGCATATCTTGGGACGATGTTATCGTTGACCCGGATTTGCTTAGGGAAGATCACAACAATGAAAAACATTCGACGGTGAAACAAACTGTAATACCAGTTGAAATTTATAATGTGAAATTGCAGGTACTTCTTGATACGGGATCTCAGATAAGCGCAAACTCCCAGTAGTTTTTCGAACACATTTGTGATGAGCCTGGAATAGTAATTATGTCAGTGACGGGTGTAAAAATTGTTGGTGCTACTGGCAAGACTAGCAAGCCGGTAAAGAACCAGATTTTGGTTGAATTTAGTATAAAAGGACAAAACTTTGAACACGATTTTTTGGTTGTGCCAGACTTGAGTACTGAAATGATTCTGGGAATAGATTGGTTGGATAAAGAAAAGGTTATTGTTGATTGTAGCCAGAAAGTGATCAAAATTGATAGTTCATCTAGGAATTTAGAAGTAAAATTTGAGGAAAATGGGAAGGTGTTCGATTCAGAAATTGATTCTTTATTGTTGGAGATTGACCAAGGGAATGATGGTTTGACAAACAAGTATGGGGTGTACCATGTCCAGAGGTTAATAAATGAGAGTGACAAGCAGGGGCATGATTTTAAAGAAATGGTGGAAAATTTGAAGGGAATATCTCCCGAACAGAAAACAGAATTGCTTGATATTTTAGAAAGTAACAGCACCGTATTTTCGGACAAACCTGGCCTAGTTAAGAACTTTGAATACCAGATTGAGACAATAGAGCATAAACCTTTCTTTGTAAGATCGTTTTCGGTACCCATATCAAAGAGGCAGGCTGTGCAAGTGGAAATAGATAAAATGATAGAATGGGGTGTAATCGAACGGAGTAGCAGCGAATATAATAGTCCCCTTATCATCGTGAATAAAAGGGATGGGGGAGTGAGAGTAGTTATTGACGCCAGGAGTTTGAATAAAATTGTAAAGAAGGAAATAGACAGACCTGAAAATCTGGACGAAATGCTTCAAAAGTTTTATAACGTGAAGTATTTAACCAGTCTGGACATGACCGCCGGATACTGGCAAATTCCTTTCAGTAAAGAATCCCGTAAATATACCGCTTTTCTATTTGCCGGGAAATACTATCAGTATAAAGTAGTACCATTTGGGCTTAGCACTTCGGTGGCAGTATTTATTAGGGCACTGGACTTTGTATTAGGGAGAGAACTGAGTTCCCAGCTAACCATTTATGTAGATGATTTACTGATTGCTACAGAAGAATGGCAAGAGCATTGTGAATTATTGCATAAAGTTTTCGTTGCTCTACAAGCAGGTGTCATGACGCTTAAGTGGAAGAAATGTGAATTTGTGAAATTGGAGATAAAGTTTCTGGGGCACATTATTACTACGACCGGTATTGGCAAAGACCCGGAGAAGTTAAATGCAATAGCAGAGTGTCCAGCTCCTAGAAATAGAAAACAGTTGAAAGCCTTTTTGGGTTTATGTGGGTTCTATAGAAAATTCGTTAAGGGGCAAGTTTTTGATAGTCCTCATTTGAATAATCTACTTAAGAAAAATAGTGCTTTTGTGTGGACCGAAGGGTGCGTGAGAGATTTTGAAAATTTAAAAAGTGAACTTTTGAATGACAAAAGTTTGCGTCACCCCATACTGTCAAAACCTTTCCATATGAGTACTGACAGCAGTGCTTATGGAATTGCTATAGAAGTTTTCCAAGAAATCTGTGATGGCAAGGAAATCGAACACAGGACTACCGTATTTGCAAGTAGAACTCTAAGAAAATACGAGAGAAACTATACTATATCAGAAAAGGAAGCTTTAGCCATTATATGGGAGTTAAAGAAATTCAGAAATTATTTGTGGGGCCATAAACTCATCATACATACTGACCACAAAGCTTTAACTTTTCTTAAGGATTGTCGTTTACTTAATGGCAGGCTAACTCGTTGGGCTTTGTACCTGCAACAATTCGATTACGAAATTTGCTATGTTAAGGGTACTGAGAATTATGTGGCATATGCGTTATCTCGATTGCCTAATGGTATGAGTGAAGTGCCCAATGAAAATGGTGAAGAGGGTACTTTTCAGAAAAGGTATATGAAAGAGGTTTCAGGAAAAAGGAAAATTGAAGAAATATGTAAAAATATGAGATACCATCAAAATGAGGATCCGACATGGAAATCTGTGAAAGCAAAATTTTGACAGTGTGCAGTATCCTCAAATTAAGAAGTATTAGAAAATCTTTAAAGGCATTTTATATAGGAGGAAAGAATTAGCCACTGAGGAATGGAGAGTATGTTGGCCACACCAGTTCGATACCGAGGTCATAGACTATTTTCATTTAGCATTGGGGCATAGTGGTCCAAAGAAATATTTGGATAAACTGAATAATGTAGTAGTGATTGCTGGTAGTGTCAGTAAGAGGGTAAAGGAACGAATTAAGTCGTGTGATGTCTGTCAAAGGGCCAAAGTACCGAACAGAACTAATAGAGGTCCAATGCAAAGTACATTACCTGAAGACACCCTAGAATTATTATCGGTAGATTTATATGGTCCCCTCCCAAAGACTTCGGGAAATTGTGCATATATTTTAGTAATTTTGGAAGTATTCTCAAAGTTTGTGAAATTATACCCCTTGAAAAGAGCAACAGCAAATGCTGTATTTAATAGGATGGTCGAATACTTCAAAACCATCGGGAAACCCAAGGCAGTACTATCTGACAATGGACCCCAGTTCATATCCAAAATTTGGAAAGAAGGAATGGAGCAAAATGGCGTGGAGGTTAAATATATATCAGCTTATCATCCTGCTAGCAACCCGGTTGAAAGGTACATGCGGGAAATCTAAAGATTGTGTAGAACATACTGCAGTCATAACCATAGGGCCTGGGGCAAGTTTATATCGGACATTGAGACTGTCATGAACACCTTACATCATGAATCTACTGGGTTCCCACCGGAAGAAATTTTGTTAGGCAGCAGAAGTAAAAGTTTAATTGAGGAAAAGCTGGAGTTTCCGCCTTGTACAAGCTTGGGGTTGAGTCAAAAGAAAGAATTAGTCAGAAAAAGGGCAAAGCAAAAAGCTGAATAGAGATCTAAAAGACATGATAAAAATCTGAAAGTGTCAAACTTTAAAATTCGAGATTATGTTCTTTTAGAAACTCACGAAAAAATCTAGTGAACTGAACCATGAAATTTCCAAATTTAAATATATTTATAATGGACCGTATGTAATACAGAACATTCCACACGATAATGCTTACTACCTGATCTACCCAAAATCCAAAAGACCTTTAGGTGTAAGAAATATTGTGGACCTGAAACTGTATGTTCCTAGAAGTGAGTGAACTAAGTACAATCAGGAAACTATTTACAGTAAATATGCTGTATATTATGCTGAAGCTAATTTATGCCAAATGTAACAAACCTTTGTAACATAGGTAGACTAATATCAGTGTACTAATGTAATTATGTGAGTTTCAGATTACCAATTGTACTATAAATGTAAAGAGGTATGGAGAAAAAGGGCTGAAAAGAAAGCATAAATGCTATCAGCCAGATAAAAGATGGGACTGTCAAAAATGAAAATGGGCAGTGTATGAGCCATAATATAAAGGACTGCCAAACACCAAAGAGGGCAGATAAATAGTCAAAGGAGAATTGTAAGTGTGATACAGGAGATGTGACAATATGAGGTGAAAAGGACTGCCCAAATCTGAATAATAAGCAGCAAACGTGTGTAGTAATTTTCTAAATATTATTGTGTGTTTTTTTTTTTTAGTAAATAAGGAAATGGACTGCCATTCAATGCAAGCAGCAACGAATTGTCTTATAGTATATATAGATATTTGTGTTTGCTTTTGTAGTTAAGTGATTGTGTTCCAGATTTTGAAATTATTTCTTTGAGAAATTTAGTAAAAATGAGTAATTTGCTATTTAAATAATGTTGTGATAGGAGAGTGGACTGTGCCAAAGGCACTTAAGTAAATGATAAGTAAATGTTCTTGACATGTTAAAAAGTGTAGACCTATATAATGTGAGTGAAAGGAAGCTTGTGGTATAAATTTCTCTTTTGGATGGGAAATTCACATAAAGATTCAGAACCACTGATTAAATGTAAAATTTAGTGTTCCCATCAAATTTGTACTTAGTCAAATTTACTGGAAACAGGGGCATGTGTAACAACAACTGTGCATATAATAATTTTTTCTTCTGATTTTCGATAAATTAGTGTAAGCAATGTTTTGATTTCATTTCTTTTTCTTTTCGTGTCATTATGTTAAAGAAACTGTAAGCAACTTTCGATGTAAATATTAATGTTTATGTCAAATTGCAAGCAATATTATAACAAAATTGAAATGTAAGAAATGTTGAAACTGTTGTACGATGTTAAAGTTGTAATTGTGCGCCTGGTCCATACGTAGGCAATGTATTAGGATATGTGGAGTGCAAAACCTTTGGAGAATGCCCTGTCTGTAGGGGAGCGGTAAAAGGTGGAGGCAGGCCAGCGCGGGAAAATGCACACGGGCGCTGCACGGCATAACGGGCTCAGCAGAGTTAGTCGGAGTTGGGCATCGGTCTGAGAAACACGCTCTGGATCGAGGAGGCTCTCCTGGAAAACGTGATTTCTTTGAGACTCGGATGTGCCGTTTCCGACGACTATACAGCATGGCTATATTCCATAGGCACTAGATGGAAAAGTATTGCGACGCTAAGAAGAAGCAAAGTGCCGATACATCAAGAGCCATAGCTGTGATTGTATGTGTGCTTTGCGCCTCGCCATCTCGCCGCCCGCCAACCGCCGCATCGACAAGAACAGGTTGAAACATTTAGTACTGTATTCGTGTGGACCAGTGTTACTTTTGTTCCTGACTGTTCAATAACAACTTAACTTTTACCAGAATTGTCCTATCATTTAATTATCCTCATCACTAACCTAGACAGGGTCCTTTCCACATGTTGTGCAATCCGAGTGTCCCGAAATGAAGATTTAAAGTTTATGTTAATAAGAATTACCTGCGGACCTATCTATGCTAGAATGATGTTTAAGGAACTTTATTGTTAATGAATATACAAGTAAAGAACATAGGTCTGACAAAGTTGAAGATAATGTTGAAATTGGTTTAGTAATGAAGTATAATTAATTTGAGACAAAAATAATGGTAGTTAAATAAGCAAGAAATAAGACGAAAAGAGTAGTAATTCATACATTGGAAACCTTGAGTGCTTAATGGGTTCAATAGTCAAAGAATTTCAATACAGTGACAATTACAGTCTCAGGGTCCCACCCCCTCACCCCACTTTTCTTTTCTATTCATTTAAATTCTGAAGTGTACAGAACTGATTTGACCAGCTAAGTTAAAGTCAATATAAAACCCAAATTTATCAGTGTTTTACCCTTCTTAAAATTGACATTGTATGTGTGTTTCAAAAGTGCTATTTCTAGGGTAACCTATACCCGATTTCAGTCGGATCAATAGACAAAACGCAGTTTGTAGTAATCATTATAGTGTAATGTTGTGTATTTATAGCTTGTCCAAATTAGTACAGAAAGGGAAAATATTAGTTCAGTAGATTTTTCTGGTTCTAAAATTTACCATATAATGCAGTATTACTACGTGTTGTTATGCTTGTACGTACATCCACCTGTACAAGGAAAAAACTCACTTAATGCCTAATTAGGCTGGCGACCATATTATTAACAATTGGTAGCATCTGCTGTGTGTGTTTCTTGCCCGTCCTAACGTGTAGTTGCACTTTAGACTTGCTTGACGTATCATTGTTGTTACTGAGTGGGTGTAAGTCTGATTTTGCCTCCATTCAGGTACACGCGGTCAACATATTTACTAAAATCCTTTCTCATAAGGTGAAGCCCGTCAACTTACCATAGCACAGTCTTTAAAGAGTTAACGTACGCCCGAGCGTAGACGTTACAAACCTTTGAATCAAAATGTCACTTAATGAACGAAGCAAGGACATAAAAGACAGAATAACAAAGGCAAAGAGCGAATTTCTGTCAGAAAGTAGGATACTGTATAGTCAAGGCACATTAATGTGATCAGCTGTCAAAAGTCTAAATAACCACTGAAAGGTGGCTACACTGAGCCACAGCGCCAGAGATTGCTTTAAAGAGTATTATTCAGCCGCCTCTACTGGCAGTGCTTGTCGAGAACTCGTAGTAGTCAGTGCTTGCAGAGATGTCGTAGTGAAAAGTTCTTATCGAGAAGTCGTGGTGGAGAGTGCTTGCTGAGATGTCGTAGTGAAAAGTTCTTGTCGAGAAGTCGCAGTGGAGAGTGCTTGTTCCATGTTTCATGCAGTTGTTTGATGGGTTAGACAGCAGATGTTATTCGAATGGAGATATTGTAATGACCAGAGTGCTTTTCGTCAATATATGTGAAGGTAAAATATTCCCTGTTTTTTTTATTATTTCAGTGTCTTAATTAATGCGTAATTACAGGTTCAGTCAACAAAGCATCTGGTTCGTGTTCTTGTATTAGAGTGTAATTCTGGTTTCCTTACGCAATTATAGTATTTATATATTTTTTTAATTACTTCAGTATAAATATTTAAAATTTCTTGTCTTATTGAAGAAGAACCGTGCCAGATGTGTACGTTGAATCACACTTCCACACACAGAACAGTTACACTTGTGCTTTGTTGTTGCGTTGGTTTTATAGCTGCTGGGGACTTAATTAATTAATTGTGTTAACGGAAAATTTCATTCCATTCTTTGTTGTTATTCTATGCAGTCACATTGCGTACTAAAACTAGTCAGGGCCAACCGTTTACGAGACTGCGTAACCGGACAGACAGCTACTAAATCAAAAAATAAAAAATTATTTGCATTTTATTTAATTAAGCCCCCATGCACCACCTTTTGCCGAGTGGATGCGTGCGAAGAGAGCCAATGAGGTTCTGGAAGGTGCCGACAGGCAAGTGGAGTCATGCCGACTCCAGGGTCGTGGTCAGCTGCGCTAGGGTTCCTGGTTGTACACCCGTGGCACCAACAGCCCGATGGAGCTGTACCCACAGATTCTCGTCTGGGTTAAAATCCAGGGAGATTTGTGGCCAGGCTAGTACAATAAAATCATCCTTTGCTCTTGCGGGTCCATTCCAATCTCTGATAATTACTGTGTCATTTGTAAGTTTTTATTTCCTGCCCTGAACATCAATTACCTCTCCAAATTTCTCCTTCCTCATTGTACAGACTGAACGACACTGGCGAGAAGCTAAGCCGTTTCACTCCTTCCTCAACTGCTGTCGTTTGACTCATAATTGTATTGTGGTTTATGTATAAGATTGCTAAAATGGCTCTGCGAACTATGGGACTTAACATCTATGGTCATCAGTCCCCTAAAACGTAGAACTACTTAAACCTAACTAACCTAAGGACATCACACAACACCCAGCCATCATGAGGCAGAGAAAATCCCTGACCCCGACGGAATCGATTATGTATAAGAGGCAGACAATTTTTCGGTCCCTGTATTTTATTACCGTTTTCTTGATAATTTCAAAGAGTGACTGCATTCAACATTTTCAATAACCTTCTCTTCATCAACAAACAATAAAAACGTTGGTTTGCCGTTCGTCATTCCGTGTTGTGAACAGTAGCCTCACGCGTTGCTAGATTTCTCCGAAACCCAAACTTTACGATTCAGACTATGAAGCTGTCATACCCGTGGTCTAGGGGTAGCGTCTTTGATTCATAGTCAAATCCTGTTCGGTCCCAGGTTCGATCCCTGCCACTACCCAAATTTTTATAAATAATCAGCATTGGCGGCCGAAGACTTCCGGCATAAGAAGTCAGCCTCATTCTGCCGACGGCCTTGTCAAAGAGGGCGGAGGAGCGGATAGAGGTTCAGGGCACTCTCTTGTCCTAGGGATGGGAAATTACCCCTAAAGGTGGAAGAATCAGCAATGATCAACGACATGAGGATGCTGAAGGCAATGGAAACCACTGCATTAAAGACACGTAACGTGTATCCACAGGACATGTGGCCTGTAATTGAAGAAGTATCATGATGATCTCTGCATTGGCAAAAGATTCCGGAATTGTCCCCCATTCGGATCTCCGGGAGGGGACGGCCAAGGGGGTGGTTATCATGAGAAAAAGATTGAATAATCTACGAAAGGATAACGTTCTACGAGACGGGGCGTGGAATGTCAGAAGCTTGAACGTGGTAGGAAAACTAGAAAATCTGAAAAGGGAAATGCAAAGGCTCAATCTAGAAATAGTAGGGGTCAGTGAAGTGAAGTGGAAGGAAGACAAGTATTTCTGGTCAGATGAGTATCGGTTAATATCAACAGCAGCAGAAAATGGTATAACAGGTGTAGGATTCGTTATGAATAGGAAGGTAGGCAGAGGGTGTGTTACTGTGAACAGTTCAGCGACCGGGTTGTTCTAATCAGAATCGACAGCAGACCAACACCGACAACGATAGTTCAGGTATACATGCCAACGTCACAAGCTGAAGATGAACAGATAGAGGAAGTGTATGAGAATATTGAAAGGGTAATGCAGTATGTAAATGGGGACGAAAATCTAATAGTCATGGGCGACTGGAATGCAGTTGTAGGGGAAGGAGTAGAAGAAAAGGTTACAGGAGGATATGGGCTTGGGACAAGGAATGAAAGAGGAGAAAGACTAATTGAGTTCTGTAACAAGTTTGAGCTAGTAATAGCGAATACCCTGTTCAAGAATCACAAGAGGAGGAGGTATACTTGGAAAAGGCCGGGAGATACGGGAAGATTTCAATTAGATTACATCATGGTCAGACAGAGATTCCGAAATCAGATACTGGATTGTAAGGGGTACCCAGGAGCGGATTAGCCTCAGATTACAATATAGTAATGATGAAGAGTAGGCTGAAGTTCAAGACAGTAGTGCGGAAGAATCAATACGCAAAGAAGTGGGATACGGAAGTACTAAGGAATGACGAGATACGTTTGAAGTTCTCTAACGCTATAGATACAGCAATAAGGAATAGCGCAGTAGGTAGTACAGTTGAAGAGGAATGGACATCTCTAAAAAGTGCCATCACAAAAGCTGGGAAAGAAAACATAGGTACAAAGAAGGTAGCTGCAAAGAAACCATGGGTAACAGATGAAATACTTCAGTTGATTGATGAAAGGAGGAAGTTCAAACACGTTCCGGGAAAATCAGGAATACAGAAATACGAGTCGCTGAGGAATGAAATAAATAGGAAGTGCAGGGAAGCTAAGACGAAATGGCTGCTGGAAAAATATGAAGACATCGAAAAAGATATGATTGTCGGAAGGACAGACTCAGCATACATGAAAGTCAAAACAACCTTTGGCGACATTAAAAGCAACGGTGGTAACATTAAGAGTACCACGGGAATTCCACTGTTAAATGCAGAGGAGAGAGCAGATTGGTGGAAAGAATACATTGAAAGCCTCTATGAGGGTGAAGATTTGTCTAATGTGATAGAATAAGAAACAGGAGTCGATTTAGAAGAGATAGGAGATCCAGTATTAGAATCGAAATTTAAAAGAGCTTTGGAGAACTTACGGTCAAATAAGGCAGAAGGGATAGATAACATTCCATCAGAATTTCTAAAATCATTGGGGGAAGTGGCAACAAAACAACTATTCACGTTGGTGCGTAGAATATATGAGTCTGGCGATGTACCATCTGACTGTCGGAAAAGCATCAACCACACAATTCTGAAGACGGCAAGAGCTGACAAGTGCGAGAATTATCGCACAATCAGCTTAACAGCTCATCCATCGAAGCTGCTTACAAGAATAATATACAGAAGAATGGAAAAGAAAATTGAAAATGCGCTAGGTGACGATCAGTTTGCCTTTAGGAAAAGTAAAGCGACGAGACAGGCATTTCTGACATTACGGCTAATAATGGAAGCAAGGCTAAAGAAAAATCAAGACACTTTCATAGGATTTGTCGACCTGGAAAAAACGTTCGACAATATAAAATGGTGTAAGCTGTTCGAGATTCTGAAAAAAGTAGGGGTAAGCTATAGGGAGAGACGGGTCATATACAATATGTACAACAACCAAGAGGTAATAATAAGAGTGGACGATCAAGAACGAAGTGCTCGTATTAGGAAGGGTGTAAGGGGTACCCTACTCTTCAATCTGTACATCGAGGAAGCAATGATGGAAATAAAAGAAAGGTTCAGGAGTGGAATTAAAATACAAGGTGAAAGGATATCAATGATAGGATTCGCTGATGACATTGCTATCCTGAGTAAAATTGAAGAAGAATTAAATGATCTGCTGAACGGAATGAACAGTTTAATGAGTACACAGTACTGTTTGAGAGTAAATCGGAGAAAGACGAAGGTAATGAGAAGTAGTAGAAATGAGAACAGCGAGAAAGTTAACATCGGGATTGATGGTCACGAAGTCAATGAAGTTAAGGAATTCTGCTACCTAGGCAGGAAAATAACCAATGACAGACGGACAAGGAGGACATCAAAAGCACGCTCGCTATGGCAAAACGGCATTTCTGGCCAATAGAAGTCTACTAATATCAAATACCGGCCTTAATTTGAGGAATAAATTTCTGAGGATGCACGTCTGGAGTACAGCATTGTATGGTAGTGAAACATGGACTGTGGGAGAACCGGAACAGAAGAGAATCGAAGCATTTGAGATGTGGTGCTATAGACGAATGTTGAAAATTAGGTGGACTGATAAGGTAAGGAATGAGGAGGTTCTACGCAGAATCGGAGAGGAAAGCAATATGTGGAAAACACTGATAAGGAGAAGGGACAGGATGATAGGACATCTGCTAAGACATGAGGGAATGACTTCCATGGTACTAGAGGGAGCTGTAGAGGGCAAAAACTGTAGAGGAAGACAGGGATTGGAAAACGTCAAGCAAATAATTGAGGACGTAGGTTGCAAGTTCTACTCTGAGATGAAGAGGTTAGCACAGGAAAGGAATTCGTGGCGGGCCGCATCAAACCAGTCAGTAGACGGATGACAAAAAAAAAAAAAAAAAAAAAAAACTGGCGTCCTCTACATTCCCAGACTTCCTCAGATACTAAACAGAAACAGTCTGTACGCAACCAAACAATCTTACTTTGAAAACGAGTGTACCTTGATGTAGAGCTTAATCTTACTTCCAAATGGAATATCGCACACAGTTTCCACTTCCCCATTCACCGATTGTCTTTTCGTGAAATCCATAGTCAGCAATCAGTTTAGTCCAGCTGTCATATCTTAATGGTACATACGAGTTTTTTGGTGTGTCCAGAATTGTGAGAGGATGTATGAATACACAACAAATTTCTTCCAACGTCTCACAGTAGAATGTGTTGAACATCTTAGTGACTCCCTTGCAGATAATGGACCAGAAATTGGTATAAATCGACTGGTAGAAGCGATTCGGAGATGCTAGTGACGAGAAGTAGAGAATTTTCAAAACACAGTTGGGGCATTGTTAATCCGAAAAGTGCAGCAGACGATGTTCCAATAAGTGGTGTTGTTACCTTTAATTATATGGAAATAAGATTGAGGAAAGATAGGAAAATACTCACCATTAAAGTGCAACGGCACGACTGTTCTTGTGTCAATCAGTTTCTTGAAACTAGTATTTGAACCTTCGCTGAATTGCAGCAGCAAGGGTTTCGAACCAGTTGACGTTTCCGCTCAGCAAACGACTCACGATTGCGAAATTGGTTGATGTGGAATCTCGACTACCGATTACCTTTCCTACAAAGAGTTAGTGACTGTTTCAGGGAGTGTAGTGTGTCACAAACACTGACAAGAGTCCTACAGAAAAAAGGAAGAGCTTACGCATGTAAGTACACTAACGGAAAAATTCACAGCACCGAAAGCTAATTAATGGAGAGTAATGAAATTTTCGGTAATACATTTGTCTACGTAATGTATTTAAGTGATTAACATTGCAAGGTTACAGGTTAATGTATGCGCGAGAAAACCCTTTGAAAATATGAAATGATGGTGCATTAATGACTGATGTAAGTGCCAGAATGTTGAAAGCAAGCAAGCAAATGTACATGGATTGTGTTGTACAGGTACCGCATTTTAGTTTGTGGGATGGAGTTCCATGACGGCTGCACTTGATTTGTCAATACAGGGACTATTAATGCTGTTTGTGGATGACGCTGAAGCTGTCGTCTGATGACGTCCCATACGTGCTCGACTGGAGACAGGTCTGGTGACCGAGCAGGCCGAGGCAACGGTTTGACACCCTGTAGAGCATGTTGGATCACAACAGTGGTATGTGGGTCAGAGTTTTCCTGTTGAGAAACACCCCCTGGTATGCTGTTCATGAACGGAAGCACAACGGGTCGAAACACCAGACTTGAAGTCAGGGAGCATGGGTTAACCACGGGAGTGCTCCAGCTCTCATACGCAAGACCCTAACTCCAGATGTAGGTCCAGTGCGTGTATCACGCAGACAGGAGAGTTACAGGCCCTCAACTGGACTCCCTCTAACCAATACATGGCCATCACTGGGCCCGAGGCAAGAACAAGCTTTCATCAAACAACTCAACACACCTCCACCCCCCCTTCCAACGAGCTTAAGCTTGACACCACTGAAATCCCAAATTCCGGTGGTTTGAGATCAGTGGGATGCACGCTAGAAGGCGTCTGGCCCGTATCTGTCCTTGAAGTAACCGATTTGTAACAGTTGGTTGTGTCACTGTGGTGCGAGCTGCTTCTCAAATTACTGCTGCAGATGTAGTACGATGCGCCAGAGCCATACGGCTAGTATGATTCTCTTCCCTTTCGTTAGTGAAACGCGAAATCTGTAGCCCGGTCTTCTTGCGAGCGTACATTCCCATGACCGCCACTGCACTCATGCACAGTGACTACATTTCTGCCAATTATTTATGCAGTATAGTGGAAGGAACATCCAGCTTCGCGGAGCCCTATTACACAACCTTAGTGAGGTGCTTATAATGGTGTCTTTCTCGCCTTGAATGCATTCTTAAGTAAAATCAACTAACCTCGCCCAATTTCAAACGTAACCAACGGCTACAACCATTACAATGTTCATTTAAACCAAACCCGGTTAGCATCCTCATAGTGGTGCTAATGGTTCTACTCTTAGGCGACTGGCACGCGATCTGAATAGACATCGTCTTTCAGATGCAGAAACACGCCTACCAAATTTTATTTATGTCGCACAACTCCTTCTCGGCGCTGCGATTTTTTTCCGTCAGTGTATATTTCTCTTTCGGAAAGTCACTGACACAACTGTCGTTGTTCAAGATTCCTTATTTCCAACACATTACAACCGAGCTACAATCAAGATTGTTTAAAGACACATCTGTGCACAATCGGAGCAACATAATCCTCGCTGTAGTAACAACCACAAATTTTTCGCTTGCGTTAATCGGTATGATTTCATAAATTTTCCACTGTCAGACTTGTTAAATGTGAACTGTCCACTGCTAAGTTCAAAAATGTAGCTTCTATCATGGAAGAACTACAAGCACTGCAGACTCTTGTTTAGGTTTTTCGCCAATTTGTAAATTCACTCTTACATTAAATCACCAGTGAAATGTATTAAACTTTACGTGAAATTGCTGAAGTTTTAGACTGCCTAGTTGGTTGCATTCTATTATTAGTTATAGATATAGAAACTCACTGTTAGTGATTTCCTCGGTTACCGATAAAAAAACTTCGTATTTGAAAAGAATGACTGCAGTCACTGCGTCCGAGCGTGGGGCACGAAACCACAAAAAAGTTGAACGTGCCGTTACGAATAAAATGACGTACACCAGGGGTAATTCGGTGGGAAACCTGTGTGTAAGAATGCACAATTCATGAATTGGCCAGGATTACATTTGCAAAATTTATGAAATGTACGAGGGCTTCCAAACATTTTGAATTGTGCGAGGGTGATACACAGTACATGACGCGAACAGCGAATTATATGGCTCATGAATAATGCGCTTCATTATCTGTTGACTGGACGGCTGATCCGATTTTTGATACATGTGCCGCGATGTCGCAAACGGCGTTGCTGCGGCAACAAGGTGGTGGGCACGAAGCCGGCAGCAATATTTTTTACGTCATGTCGCTAAATTGGAAACTACCTTACCTTAAAGCTCTTTATATTTAAATAATAAGTATCCATGTTGCCGGTGGCCAGTGTTACGTGGTATAAAACACTGTCAGCTGTTTGATATTATGAATACGATTAAACAGAACATGTGGAAGAAAATACTGAATTTCATTATCATTATCTCAGAAAAAAAGTAATAGAGAGATCTAATGGAATCACAAAATCTGTGGTAGTAACTGACCAAATGTGTTCTCTTCGTGAAGGAATGTAGAGAAATATTCTCGATCTGTTCTTCAGACCAAATCGTATACTGGTATTATTTAACAACATTGGTAAATGAGATTATGCTACCAAAAGATTAGGCAATACGGAGCGCTATCTACTTATGGCCAAGTCAGTTACACTGAATCGCCAAAGAAACGCAGAATATGGCGCTGCGGTCGACAGCGCCCATTTAAGACAAGCGTCTGACGCAGTTGTTAGATCGGTTACTGCTGCTACAGTGACAGGTTATAAGGATTTAAGTGAGTCTGAACGTGGTGTTATAGTCGGCGCACGAGCAGTGGGACACAGCATCTCCGAGGTGGCGATGAGGTGGAGATTTTCCCGTACTATCATTTTACGAGTGTATCGTGAATATCAGGAATCCGGTAAAACCTTAAATCTCCGACATCGCTGCTGCCGAAAATGGGTTCTGCTGGAACGGGACCGACGACGACTGAATACAATCGTTCGGTATGACAGAAGTGCAACCTTTTCGCAAATCGCTGCAGATTTCAATGCTGGGACATCAACGTCAGCTTGCGAACCAGTCAACGAAACATCATCGATATGGGCTTTCGTAGCCGAAAGCCCACTCTTTTGTCCTTGATGACTGTACGACGCAAAGCCTTACTCCTCGCCAGGGCCCGTCAACACCCACATTGGACTGTTGATGACTGGAAACATGTTGCTCGGCCGGACCAGCCTCGTTTCAAATTGAATCGAGCGGATGGATGTGTACGACTACGGATACAACTACATGAATCCATGGACCCTGCATGTCAGCAGGGGACTGTTCAAGCTGGTGGAGTCTCCGTAATGGTGTGGGGTGCGTGCAGTTGGAGTGATATGGGACCCCTGATACGACTCTGACATGTGACACGTACGTAAGCATCCTGTCTGATCACTTGCATATTGACCAGTGTGCATTCCGACGGAACTGGGTAATTCCAACAGGACAATTCGGCAGCCCACACAGCAACACTCTTCTGAGTTTAAACACTTCAGCTATCCACCAAATGAAAATTATTGAGCGTATCTAACAAGCCTAGCAACGTGCTGTTCAGAAGACATCTCCACCCCTTCGTATTCTTGCGCACTTATGGACTGACCTGCGGGAATTCATGGTGTCAGTTCCCTCCAGCACTTCCTACATGCCACGTCGTGTTGTCGCACTTCTGCGTGTTATCGGGGATCCTGCATGATATAGGCAGGTGTACCAGTTTCTTTGGCTCTTCAGTGTATCGTGCACTAGTGTGCAAAAAATCAAGGATGAAGGTGACTTTTGGATGATGTGTCACTGTCAAGTAATATAGTTCGATGCAACGTTGACGATACTTAGGAGAACTTGTACTCTACAATACAGAAGGTAAGTGAAACGAATGTGCAGTGATATCAACAGAAATGACATTTTTATTCGAAGATAATAATTACATTGAAGTCACCGTGATTTATGAGGTCCCCTGGAAACTACGAAAGGTGGGACAGGTTTCTTAACGGGGTGTGTGATCGTAACGGGTGGTACCGGATACCCTAAAACGTTCTGCCAATAAGGTCGGTAAGCAGTTCTTGTGGTAGAGCGTTCGATACCTCCACCAGCGAGATTAACAACGGCTGGATGGTAGCTAGGGCACGGAGACGTACCGCAGCACGTCTACTCAACGCATCCACACGTGCGCCTTGAAAGTAAAGCGGGGGAAAAGGGCAAGCTAGTCCATTCGCTGAATATCCAAGAGCTCCTCCGCCTCAGTAGCCCGATGCGGTACCGCATTCTCATCCATAAAAATAAAGTCAGAACCGAGTATACACAAGAATAGAAACACGCCTAAAATTTTGAAGCTCATTACACCAATGCACTATTACGCGTCCCCACACCATAACACCTACAAAACGATCATGTTCGCTCATGTTGTGGCTGCCTCACGTGCTCACACCTTCTCATGTGAGCACTGTCGACAGGTATATGCACATATACAGATGGCAGTAGTATCGCATACACAACTCATTGGCGGAGCCGTTACTTATATTCAGGTGATTCATGTAAATAAGTTTCAAATGAGACTATGGCTGCACGATAAAACCATTTCGGAAATTTTTAGGGAATTCCGTATTCCGAGATCCGCAGTGTCAAGCGTGTGCCGAGAACACCAAATTTCGAGCATTACCTCTTACTGCGTACAACACAGTGGCCGACGGCCTTCACTTAACGACCGTGAGTAGCGGCGTTTGCGTAGAGGTGTCAGTGCTAACAGACAAGCAACACTGCGTAAAATAAACGCTAAATACACGGTATGATGAACGTAGCCGCTAGGACAGTGCTGCGAAATTTGGAGCTATTGGGCTATGGCAGCAGACGACCGTCGCGAGTGCCTTTGCTATCTGAACGAGATCGTCTGCAGCGCCTGTCATGGGCTCGCCTGCAACGTTTCTCCCGGTCTTGTGACCATATCTGTGGGACTCTTGACGACTCAAAAACACGGTTACATGAGTCCCGATTTCAGTTGGTAAGAGGTGATGGTAGGGTTCGAATATGGCGCAGAGCCATCGAAGCCACTGAGCCGAGTTGTCGAAAATGTTCAAATGTGTGTGAAATCTTATGGGACTTAAATGCTAAGGTCGTCAGTCCTTAAGCTTACACACTACTTAACCTAAATTATCCTAAGGACAAACACACACACCCATGCCCGAGGGAGGACTCCAACCTCCGCCGGGACCAGCCGCACAGTCCATGACTGCAGCGCCCTAGACCGCTCGGCTACGAGTTGTCAATAATGCACAGTACAAGCTGGTGGTGGATCCATAATGGTGTGAGTTACTTTTACATGGAATGGACTGGGTCCTCTGGTCCAACTAAACCTGTCATTGACTAGAAATGTTTATGTTCGGCTGCCTGGAGACAATCTGCAGCCGTTAATGGACTTCATGTTTGCAAACAACGATGTCATGTCACCGGGCCACAATTGTTCGCCATTGGTTTGAACAACATTCTGGACAGTTCAAGCAAATGATTTGGCAACGCGTCATCAAACATGAATAGCATTGAACATTTATGGGACTTTATCGAGTTATTAGTACGTGGACTTCTGGCACTGGTAACACTTCCGCAATTATGGGCGGCTATAGAGGCAGTATGTCTTAATATTTCTGCAGGAGACTTCCAACGGCTTGCTGAGTCCATCCCACGTCGAGTTACTGCACTATTCTAGGCAAAACGAGGTCCAACACGATAGAAGAAGGTATCTGAAGACTTTTGTCACCTCAATGTGAGTCATTTGTAATAAATTTTTAAGTTTTAATACGTTTAGCCCAATAAACAGCTACACAGATGATGTTATCATTAGCAAGCTGTATATTTAGCGGGGTATAGCTTATACTGAGATTTGGGCAATTCAGATGGGCGTCAGATTGGACATTCCCATAGTTACATAGTGGTTCGCCAGCTAAGTAGCTCCATTTCACCAGGCTACAATTACAATTTGAGACGCTAGTCCTCAGCTTATTGAGAGCCTTCCAGGTTGTGAAGGATTTGTTACTTCCAGCCACATGTTGTTCCTTCAGCCCCAGGATAGGATTTGGTGTTGCCTCCTTCCGTAACTAAAGTCTGCTCTCTTCTACAGTGACGACTGGCTCTCACGTATTAAGGCAGCTCTTTGTTGAACGAAGTCACCTGGACTATTGTTTGTGCCTGTGTAGAGGGTGAGGATTATCTTTCATCTGTTTCTTCCTCTCTGCCTCGGCAGTTACTTTCCGCTGTATACCGCGAGGTGTTATCCGTGCGAGAGGGTGGATCTTCTCTGTCGGCGTTTGCCTCATCCTGATAAGATATGGGATGACTCATTTGCAATTACATCAGTGTGTTTCACGTGGGCCAGATTCTTCCTCACAGGCGCAGCGTATTTAGCTCCCGGCAATGGCTGTTGTTCGAAGCACTTGTGGGTCAGCTCTTTAGCTTGTGTTGTCAGTTTACGAATAATATTATTCCTAACACTAACCTTTTTCTTCCTGTCCAAACAGTGCTGTTTCGGTGACAGACGTCTGTCCAATTTCACTTCTTGGTTTTTGATCTTCCGAACTCACATCGAGTTTTCTTCTGGCTTCATTATTTCTCAGGTGGGCAGTGCAAATTTACGTCTTTGCTGTGTTTGGTTTCAGGTAGCTTTAGTTACAATAATCCCCCAGTATTTCAAGGCTGCTACTTGATTTCTCCTGCACTTCCTCAAAGATGCTCTCTCGGGTGTCCAATTCTGTCTCATCAGCAAATATAAACTGTCTGCCATTGGGTTGCGTTGGCTAGTCGATGGTGTTTACATTGGATAGCAACGAAGCTAATACGCTTCCCTGAGCGGGACCATTCCTTTGGGTTCTCTGCCCACAATTTTTTCCTGCATGGTAACATAGAAGCGTGAATTCTGTAGTACACACTGCACAAATCTCATAAATCCAAAATTCTTAGTCATTTGGTAATCCTTATATATCAATCTTCTGTGGTTAGTGGTACCATAGGCTGCGCTCAGATCAATGAGAGCCACACCAGTCACTGCCTTCTTTCATATTCACCTTCGGTGTGTTGACTTAAATTCAAAATCTGCTCCATGCGTCCTGGTGTA
Organism: Schistocerca piceifrons; assembly: GCF_021461385.2. NCBI lineage: Eukaryota > Metazoa > Arthropoda > Insecta > Orthoptera > Acrididae > Schistocerca > Schistocerca piceifrons. Next base: position 381,763,087 of record NC_060141.1, read on the forward strand.
AAGCCTGCTTGTTCAGACATTAGGTCCTCATCTACAGGTTTGGATAGTGTATTCAACACCATTCTCTCGAGGGCCTTAAACAGATGGCGCAGCAGAGATACTGGATGAAAGTTCTTTACATCTACCTTTGCCTGGCTTTAATAGAGCTTGCTTTTCTTGAGACCCTGGGGAAACACATGGTATTGATACAGTTGTTCATTAGGTCCCTAAGCCACCTAACAGTTTTTGGTCCAAAGTGTTCAATTTGTTGGATCCCTGTCGTCTTGGCCAGCTGTCTTACCATTTTTCGTCTGTTACCGTCCGCAGATCCTCAACTGTGAATGGTGTTTGAAGTGAAAGGTCACTCCCGCCGGAGGTTCGAGTCCTCTTTCGGGCATGGGTATGTGTGTTGTTCTAAGCATAAGTTAGAGTTGGTTTAAGTAGTTTGTAAGTCTAGGGACCGATGACCTCAGCAGTTTGGTCCCTTAGGAACTGATAAACATCTGAACATTGTTTTTTGAAGTGAATGGTGTTCATTTTCCAGGTCTCTTATAATAGAAATCCGGGGCTGTCCGTGCATCGAAGCTGGTTGGCGATTTAGTTAGGCGTAACACTGATCCCAAATGTTTTGGAGCTTGTTGTGTTATTGCTGAGATTCCTGAGTAGACTCCAGGCTTGTCTGCTGTTATGTTTCATATCCAATGATGTGACTGAGTCACGCCACTTTCCACTTCTTTTTGTGGTTAAGGCTCGGAGCAGCTCCTCTCGTCTCCATGGTGTCTTCAAAGAATGGACCGATATTCTGAGGCTGCTTACACTTTTCTACGGTTGTTTGTATGTTGTCATAAATCCCAGCTAAGTATTCCTTCTGGCAGCCTCTAGGGATGTGCTTCCAAAATATTCGTCTGGTGAGCTGTATAATCGTGTCATAGGAGCTAGCAGCTGGAGGTATCTCATCAGTCTTGGTATCCAACCTTCCTGTGAAATTCTCCAACATGCCTTATTGAAGTTGAATCATGTTTTAATTGGGACGGTACCTGGACACACTACAAATGGTTCAAATGGCTCTGAGCACTATGGGATTCAACTTCTAAGGTCATCAGTCCCGTAGAACTTAGAACTACTTAAACCTAACTAACCTAAGGACATCACACACATCCATGCCAGAGGCAAGATTCGAACCTGCGACCGGAGCGGTCTCGCGGTTCCAGACTGTAGCTCCTAGAACCGCACGGCCACTCCGGCGGACACACTACAGCTTTTACAGTTAATGTGATGTGTGTACGTTGGCTCCTTGGTAGTGCGTCTTCCAGTGACGTATCTGATTGCTGAGCTATCCGATCTGTTACAAATAGTTTATCACGGTAGTAGTCACTTCCTAAAGTGCACTGTTGACAGAGATTAGTAATTTGGGGTTGTTTATAAACTTGAGACCAGATCTCATTGCCCATCTTTCAGCTTCTTCCCCTTTGGACTATATATCTTGATAACCCTCATTTAAATCTCTGATTAGAAATTTGACTGACTGTTTCTGAAAGTTACATTGTTCTCTGAACCTGAAAACCAACCCAGGTGGCTTATAGATGGAGGTCACTGCGCATGTCTACAATTCTATCGTAAAATTTCTATATTATCTGTACGGGGTCATCGCCACTAATCGAACCATAAGGCCGGGCATTGTGAATGTCGCACTTCCGTATTATTTATGACGTCTTTTTGAAGCTAAAATCATGCCTTTGAGTTCGGAGCTGTGGCTAGTGAGTCCACTATTGGTTTCTTGCAAAATTAAAATATCAAATTTGCATTTGCAGCACATGTCAGAGTCTAGACGTTCTTTATTCGTAGACAAACCTATCATGTTAACTGAAGTCATTTTTTAAGCTGATTCTGGAAAAGACCTTTTTTTCACATTCTTTTCACCTTGGTGTACTGGTTCTAGAAGGCGTATCCGGCTGCATGCCGTTTCCAGGGGCATCCAGTCTTTATTCGATCCTTATTGGCACACTGTACTGCTTACGCATCTGCGTCTTTCGAAGAGTGCATTCGCCCCTGACTTCCGTTTTGTGGCTGACAGTGTGCAACCGCTTCGAGCAGACCAGATGGAGGAGCTCGCAGAAACGGAGGATCCTCCATTCCACAGAACACTCTTGTTCGAGTTCTTACTAAGGCGGTTGTATCTCCTGTAAACAGCAAGCTAATTGTATAGATATTGGAATGGTCTTGGTATACTTTAATTTCGCTCCACGGTGAAATTGCAGGCTTAGGATTTAGAAGATAATTTTCATCATTCGTTTTGAGTTTAACTTCGTATTAGTACAGAAATTTCTGATTTTTACATAAATAGATCATTTGACTACCACGTAGGGTGGAAGATACAGAAATCATGCTTAGTTATATACACACATTAAAAAATTTTGCATCACTTTGGTTCCGAGAACTCCGGACCCTGTACAGAAAATTGAAACAGAGATCAACATAAACATCATTTCCGCCCTTTTTATTGCTCGTGGAAACCACACATTACATCTAGTACCACCATACAGCGAGAACTTCAGAGGTGGTGGTCCAGATTGCTGTACACAACGGTACGTTTAATACCCAATAGCACATCCTCTTGCACTGATGCATGCCTGTATTCATCGTGGCATACTATCCACAAGTTCATCAAACCACTGTTGGTCCAGATTGTCACACTGCCCAACGGCGATTCGGCGTACATCCCTCACAGCAGTTGGTACGTCGACTTTTCAATCTATACCAGACATGTAAAATAGGATTCTTGTCTGGAGAACATGCTGGGCATTCTATTCAAGCGATGTCATTATCCTGAAGAAAGTCATTCACAAGATGTGCACGATGGGGGCGCCAATTGTTGTCCATGATGACGAATGCATCGCCAATATGCTGCCGATATGTTTACACTATGAGTCGGAGGATGGTATTCACGTATCGTGCAGCCGTTACGGCGCTTTCCATGACCACCACGTCGGCCCCACATAATGCCACACCAAAACAACAGGGAACCTCTACCTTAATGCACTCGCTGGACATTGTGCCTAAGGCGATCAGCCTGACCGGGTTGCCTCCAAAAACTTCTCCGACGATTGTCTGGTTGGAGGCATATCGGTGAAAAGAACGTGATGTCAATCCTGAGCGATACATTCGGCATGTTTTTCTGCCCATCTGTACCGCGCTGCATGATGTCCTGGTTGCAAAGATGGTCCTCGCCATGGACGTCGGGAGTGAAGTTGCGCATGATGCGGCCTATTGCGCACAGTTTGAGTCGTAACACGACGTCCAGTCGCTGCACGAAAAGTATTATTCAACAAGGTGGCGCTGGCGTCAGGGTTGATCTTTGCCATAATCCGTAGGTAGCGTTCGGCCATGCAGCAGTAGAGCCGGCCGCGGTGGCCGTGCGGTTCTAGGCGCTCCAGTCCGGAGCCGCGCTGCTGCTACGGTCGCAGGTTCGAATCCTGCCTCGGGCATGGGTGTGTGTGATGTCCTTATGTTAGTTAGGTTTAAGTAGTTCTAAGTTCTAGGGGACTAATGACCACAGCAGTTGAGTCCCATAGTGCTCAGAGCCATTTGAACAAGCCATGCAGCAGTAGTCCTTGGGCGGCCTGAGCGAGACATGTGATCGACAGATCCTGTCTCTCTGTATCTGCTCCATGACCGAAAAACATTGCTTTGGTTCATTCCGAGACGCTTGGAAACTTCTCTTGTTGAGGGCCCTTCCAAGGCACAAAGTAAAAATGCGGACGCGATCGAACTGCGGTATTGACCGTCTAGGCATGGTTGAACTACAGACAACACGAGACCTGTACCTTCTTCCTGGTGGAATGCTTGGAACTGATCGGCTGTCTGATCCTGTCAGTCAAATAGGCGCTGCTCATACATGGTTGTTTACGTCTTTGGTAAGGAGGAGGAGGAGATTAGTGTTTAACGTCCCGTCGACAACGAGGTCATTAGAGACGGAGCGCAAGCTCGGGGTGAGGGAAGGATGGGGAAGGAAATCGGCCGTGCCCTTTCAAAGGAACCATCCCGGCATTTGCCTGAAGCGACTTAGGGAAATCACGGAAAACCTAAATCAGGATGGCCGGAGACGGGATTGAACCGTCGTCCTCCCGAATGCGAGTCCAGTGTGCTAACCACTGCGCCACCTCGCTCGGTTTTGGTAAGGTATAGTGACATCTCTGAACAGCCAAAGGGACTGTGTCTGTTATATAATATCTACAGTAAATGTCTTTCTTCAGGAGTTCTGTGAACCAGGGTGATGCAAAACGTTTTTTGATGTGTGTATTTTATCAAGCTTCCTCACCTTCAACGATTTAGACAAATTAGAGGGGTCTGTTTGTGCTTAAAGAATTCTGAATTCCCCAATTTTTTACTTTCTAATTGGGACTTTGTATCAGCCACGATTTCGTGTGATACTCTTATGGGGACGACGATTTCTTCTTGCATAATCTTTCGTACGCATTTGGGGTGATGAACAGAGAGAAGAGGGAGGAGTCAATAAACAGCGAAACGGCGAGGGCGGGGGGGGGGGGGGGGCGGTGGAGGAGCTGAGCACCGTGAGAAGGAATGGATAGGTAGTCACAGAGAGAGATGAGTAGGAGTACTGGGAGGTGAAGATGAAGGGATAAAAGTGGCGGAAGGAGATGGAGTTAGAAAATGGTTCAAATGGCTCTGAGCAGTATGGGACTCAACTGCTGTGGTCATAAGTTCCCTAGAACTTAGAACTACTTAAACCTAACTAACCTAAGGACGTCACACACATCCATGCCCGAGGCAGGATTCGAACCTGTGACCGTAACGGTCGTGTGGCTCCAGACTGTAGCGCCTTTAACCGCTCGGCCACTCCGGCCGGCTAATGGAGTTAGAAGGGGAAGGCCACGGACAGAGGGGACAGATCAGATGGACCGAAGGGCGAGGAACAGATAGAGAGAGAAGGGAGAGGAGCAGATGTACCGAGGTGGGAGGAGATAGAGAGGCAATGAAGGAGAATCGCAGAGGGTGAGGGTTGCAGTAGGTGACCAGAGAGAGGGTAGAGGGGATGGACAGCGAGGGGGAAAGGAGCAGAGACACAGAATGAGGGCATTCATCCAACTTTGACAGAAATGTAACCGCCTAAATAAGGTGTCAACTTATAAGTACTTTATTTTTTCTTCTACGCAAGATAGTGCTAATCAGGAAGTCAGTCAATGCATGTCCTCTGTAAGAGGTACAGTTGCGAAATGTGTGTGGTGACTGATGATATTTTTATTAAAATGTCAGCAGACATCGTTCCTATGAGACACTGTGTCTTTTACTATTACATCAAGAATCTGACAACTGAAAGTAATCTTCTAGCTCTGATGTCTCGATGCGATATGTGTGCTGAATTAAACCTTTCCTGATTGCTAGATTGGCACATGTGATGTAATAATCTGACCCTCAGATCCTTTGCCCTTGCAAGCTGCTTTTTCCCTGGCATTACGTTAAAGGCTGCTTTTATCAAACCCAGTCACCCATGGGCGATATAAAGACATCAAACAAGGAGAAAATAGTTATCCGGCGCGAGGAGGAGGAAGAGTAGTTTCGTGTTTAACGTCCCGTCGACAACGAGGTCAGTAGGGACGGGGTACAAGTTCGGATTCGGAAAGGCTGGAGAAGGAAAGCAGCCGCGCCCTCTCGAATGGAACGCCCCGGCATTTGCCTTAAGCGATTTAGGGAAATCGCGGAAAACCTGAATCAGGATGGTGGGACGAGTGTTTGAACCGTCGTCCTCCCGACTGCGAATCTGTGCTAACCACTGCGGTGTTCCGCTCTGCATATCCGATGTGAACGAAACCATAAGCGAGATAAGGTATCACTTATGCCTCATTAAAAATGTCAGTGAAAAGGAAGTAGAAACATGAGTCAATGCATCGCATCAACTGCAGCTGAGAGGTTGAGAGTACAGGTGGTCGAAGTGACAATTTTAAATGGCTATTTATAAACTTTGTGAGCTGTTATCGAAACATGAGACTTTTTTTCTGATAGTCATGTAGTCCGTGTGTAGTTGTAGCTCCGGTTAGAGATTGTATTACTACAGTATTATTTTCTATAATGTGTTAAAAATACTTATATTCAATCTGTCTCAAAACTTTTTAAAGTAATACAATTACAGATGCAAAAAAATATTTACGCTACTTGAAATGACATACGTAGTACAATTCATGTTTCCTATAAGACAAGAGTAAATAGCAAAGAAAATGAAAACGCGAAAACTAAAGTACGTTGCTGAAATTCCAAAATATACGAGACTATTCGTAGTCGCTCCCTACTATCTCCAATGTCTACAGAATTATAATTGTTTCTTTCTCTGGTATTGATGAAGAATGTCTTGCCTGTAGCAATTCTCGCGATGCTCTACAATTACCCAGTGTGTTTTTCAACCTCCCTCGTCCCCTTTTTCCACCATGTTCTCTTCTCTGTCCACTCCCTCGTCTTGCACTCAAGGTTAATGCTGTCTGGGAATTGCTCATATTGTTACAGGAGGCAAGATAAATGGTAAGGATGTGTTTCTTTATTTTTTGAAGATTTTTTCACTTATCAGATTTTATTTCGGTACCATGTTCAAGCAAAGGAGACATAAGGGTCATTGACGGGTGACCGATATTGCGCCTCCGAAAATTCACTTCTATAAACTCAAGGTCACGGTTTAATGAATACTTGAATTGCATTTCCTTTGCTTATTCGGATCATCCAATATACCTACATTGTATTTTGTTTCCTTCAGTCTCCATAGCAACTTTGTGCTTTGTTACAGAATTCACGGACTTAATTCAAAGAAATTTTCGGTTTTCATCTCCACTACGGTTAACATTCTGGCGGCCATCTTCACTGCTTCCATCCAGTGTTCGGGAACAAATATGTAATTCCAGTCTTTCTTTGCTTTTTGAATTAGACCAAAATTTTGAGCACATCCATGTACGTATGGTCAAGTTCAAGGAACTTGCGATCTATTGCGTCAATTTTTTGCTTTTTCCTCAAGATGTATATCCAGTATTTCAAAACATGGTGGTTCTTGTTTTGACCACACCAGCTGTCACTGTATGCAATGATAAGAGATATTTCACAGGTCAGCATGAATGAATTATTTTTGAAAACCTCCCTGCCGTAGATTCATTCCACATGAATATTTTGGCTCTTCCAGATTCAGATCAGCCACGCCTAGACTGTGGATCCACAGTACTCTCAGATAAAATATTTTGTTGGCAGTCAAATAAGGTGACGGCAGCGCTTTCTGTAAGTAAAATGTAGGAACACCAGGAGAGACTCGATAAGTTTTTTTTCATCTAGTTAATTTTCGGCAATTGTCTTTTGCACCTTTCTGAAATGAAATTCCTTCTGCCTCTGAGCTTCAGTAGCTAAAGCCCTGTCTGAGGAGGTAATGTCAATCGTAAACCTGTCGCACTTACTACGCATATCACTGTGTGGATGGTGAAAACTTAGATTGAATTCTCTATTAAAACCATCACGGTAAGCAAATAAAGACTTTGGCAAATCATCATATATGTCACCCTCACCCTTTTCCTTGTATACCCGCAATAGACGTAAAATATCTCTTAATGAAACTTTATTTATTTGGATTAAAGGTAAAACAATAGAAGACGTCGAAATGACAACATCAGCTGCTGACAAGAAGAAGAATACTATAAAATCTGTCGTTGCACATTCACTACTAGATGGACCCGCAGTCTTCTGTGGATGTAGACTGAATTTCATTATTGACCTGAACGATACATTTTCGCATGGCAACGGCTGGCTAACTGTGGCAATTGTACGAGGTGGTACAGGTGTACCCAATGTATCTGGACTGGAAAGTTTTGTCGACCGTGACGTCATAGCCTACCGCACATACCACGTTTGTGGTATGTGCGTATATTCAGTTCCATGCACTTGGAACAATAGAGTGCGTACGTTTTGGTCAGATTACGTTCTGGACTCAAATACTGTAAGGTTGGTCTGCTTTGCTGTTAAGATGCCAGTATTTTGGGAAGGAGGCGATATGATTTTGTATCTCTTCTCTTTTCTCTGCTGGTGTCTTTAATGCAGATCCTTTGCGACCTCTGAAATCGTGTTGTGAAAGGCCTGATTCTGGCTTTTTCACTGTAGCAAAGTATTAAAATAAAATTTCTCACACACCCATTTTCCCTTGATATGTGGAAATTTATTTACAATGTAGGGAGAAGTGCAACCGGCCACACGTGTTCTTGAAATGATTTTATTGTTCCATTACAAGTTTCGAGCTGGAGCCCATCGTCTTCTAGCAAGTATTACATTTGTGTCCTAAAACAGAAATTATTTTGTGATGCATAGTTTGCAAGGATACAACATCTTCGTTCTAAAATTCAACAAAGCTTTTGTGATTACTTAGTTTTACATCTATATACGCTCTGTACGTAGTACTTACTCCCTGAGAAGCCCTACTTTACATATTATAGGACAGAGGTTTGATTTTCTTTTACCGTCCGTACTGATCAACGTAGGTGAACTACAAACAAGATGACGGATAGACTTGCTTATATCGGCTGCTGATTTGATGTGCCAAAGTGTTCCTTATCTTTAGGATACGAATGTAAAATTTGCAAGAAGTCAACGCTACCATCTGATGACTGGCTCAGGCCCGAAACTAGTAATGGTATGATAAAATCATTTGAGGAGATCATGTGATTGGTTGCTGTATTTCCTACTGTGTAATTGACGAAAACAGCTGCAGTGTTCTCCAACCAAAATGGATAAAATAATATATAATTTTGTTATTTCATTTTGGACTATCCGCACCAGCTTTACAGCGCTTGGGCTGTTTCACAGATACACATGAACATATGAAGTTTGGAAGTTCCAAGAAACAATCCCTCAAAAGCCCTTATAATGATATTTCTATAGATTTGCGTAAAGGAGTCAGATGAGCGGTACCAACAGCTGTAGTAGAGAGGTTCCACTGACCTTGCTTGAGTCAACTTTCCTTTACGAATAGCATATGTATCTCCTAGGTTTCTTAACTTGTTTCTAATCTCCGTTTACTGTATTCGGGATTTCTTCACTTCTTTCATCCCCTCCTAACATTTTTCGGTATTTGAGTTGATGAAGGATTGCTGTTGTCTGTCAGGTGTTTGTGAGCAGCATTCTGAATCACTTCCATTCATGTAACATAACGGTATAGATAGTTATAACACACCAAAATCGCCATTTTTCTTAATAAACGCGTGAAATTTATTAATTTCGTAGGAACGACTCACAGATTGTCGTTACAACGTTACAATGCAAAGAGAAAATGAATGGTTCTTGGCTAAGTTAAGACTTCGGGTCTTTAGCTACCCTTACAGTGAATGAAAGACTTTCTTCAAACTTACGTGTACATTTACTTTTTTTTTCACTTGTACTTGAGTTTGAGGACATTGAAACCCTTTCTGAAAGCACGTAATCGTTATCATTCTCGAGTAAATCATAATCGGACCTAGCATCTACAAAATAAATTATAATCCATTCCTTAAAATGTGGTTAAAGCAACATTACCTGTACACCACATCCAAGTCATTGTGTAAAATGAGCTGTGATTTATCAGTATTAAATAAATTTCTCTGGCGCGACATTTTGTTCAGTGTAAATAATACGCAAGTGCATTCCAGATAGCTACTGATAAAATGCCAGTGGATCTGAGCTTATTCAATTCATGCCGTATAAAAACAAATTTAACACAAGACCCGTTTAAACATGCATTAAATATTGCTGTAAGTACTCTTAAAAGCATAAACATTATGCTATCGTTGTACTTCCAGAAAAAAAAACAACGTGAAGCTTGTACTAGTTGTAATCTAAATGCAGTCCAGGTACTGTCTTAGAGCTAAAACTTTGTCATCACAATGTACAACACTCTGCAGGAATTCTCTTGTGAATCTATTTCTCTTACGAGATCCACATTTTAGCTTACCAAATGTGCAATTAGTTCGTTTTCTTTCAAAATGTCACTTCTGCCACTTGTATCCTATGGCCCTCAATTCATCAATCAGAAGTTAAACAGGGCGAACAATGAGAAAACCGACAAACTGCAGGAACGCATTCCTGACTGGAAAATAAGGAACTATAGATGGCGCTGACGAATGAAAGTTCCTCTGACCACGTGCCGTGTGTTTCTTTTATGTTGCAGGCTGCATGATTGACGCAGCATACTGCAAGCAACTGAATGGTCCGCCATTCATATCGTGAACAACCCGAGATGGTGTTTGTGTACGGCCAGGCAGATGGAACACTCTAAAGGCAGCACGGCTGTACCAGAACAAATACCCTCTCAGACACCAACCACATCACAGAACATTTTAGGCCCTTTTTGATGTTTGTGTGAACATGAGTCCTTTTAGGCAGACGAACATACACGTTGTGACGGACTGTGTGCACCCCAGATTTGGAGGGCAGGTTTCTACAGGATGTTGAGAAGATCCCTAGTACAAGCTCCTTGTAAGCAGCTCGTTAACATGGAGTAAGCCAAAGTACGATTATGTGTAGCCCAAAAAGTGCTTGAAACGTTATATGATGTAGTTAGTGTTTGTGAGGATGCATGTTTCGGTACAGCTGTAATGCCTATCGGCGGTTTCCATCTGCTTGGCCATACACAAATAGCATATCGGCTTCTGCCCGATATTAATACCGGACCATTCAGCTGCGTACAGTACTCTGCGTCAATCACACGGCCTGCAACATACAAGAAACACACAGTACTTAGCAGAGGAACTTTCAGTTTTCGGCGCCATTTACCGTGGCAACGATGCATTTCCGAACAAATGTCCGTAGTACCTTTTTTCCTCCATTTCCTGTCAGGAATGTGTCCCTACAACAACACATCTGTACAAGGTGTGAAGTTTTCAAATACATTTTGGGACGACTTAGCTTTCATTTCACATCTGAGTTTCGGCTTCGACACTGTTTTCGAGAGGGTACAGTTTAGAGATTACTTAGTTAATAGCACCTTGTATCTTATATATACCTAAGTACGTGAAAGTATTTCATCAGTGAAACAAATTGTGTTCTTCAGAAAAGTAGCATACCCTCACTTAACGTGCATTATATATCTGTGGTGCGTGCCTTTCACATCTGTCTGGATACCAATTTTTATTAAATGAATACACGTCTGGTCTACATAACAACTGTAAACATCAAAGAGTTATTCTCAAAGGCTATATAGTAAAAGAATCTCACGTTAAACTTCTCTGTAACTTTAGAGTCCGAACAAAAACGCCACAAAATTTCAACGCCAGTAATACAATGTACACATAAATCTCGATTGTGGGATGCGAGGTATTGATGCAGGTAATTGAGAGCAAGCCATACATCACAAATAATTATGCAACGAAATTAGTTACTAAACGTGGAAAGTTCAACACAGAGATGAACGGCGCAATTTGTACAGCACGAAGCCATAAACCTCAATTAATGAAACAGCTAATATTCAACAGCAGTGTTTTGAATAATCAAGCAGTAATCGAGATTCGTTGTTAGAATGAAAGGCGCCAGGTGCTCAGTGGAGTCTGTTACTGTAAGAAATACGTAACAAAAAACTGAGGGAAGGAAGAGAGAGTAAAGGTTAACGTCCCGTCGATATCGAGCTCATTAGAGACGGAGCAGACGGTCTCATGATGGAAGGATGGGTAAGGGAATCGACTATACCCTTTCCAAACTCCGCAGCTCGGCATTTTCCCTAAGCGATTTTGGTAAATTATAGAGAACCTAAATCAGGATGGCCAGATGCGGATGTAGACTGTCGTCCTCCGAAATGCGAGTCCCGTGTAATAACGTCGCCCAGTGAGTTTCGAGTAAAAGCTTAAGCGTCGCTTGGTTAACATTTACACTGACGGAAATGGAAAGTATTACACCAAGAAGTACTAGGCCAGTATTTATCAAGTATTGTGGAGACGATAACTTCATAATGGGTATTAATTTATTAAGCTTTAGCTCCCTTTGGGACTGAAGTCTGTATACAATTTCAGCATGAAGTGTGGCCCACATGGGTGTGAATAGACTCTTCCGTATGTCTGGTTTGGAAGCAATGTCGTTCCCAATGCAAAACGTCACTTTCAGTAATTTATTGTCACACCTGAAACACATAAGCGCCACCAGCCGGTGTGGCCGTGCGGTTCTAGGCGCTTCAGTTTGGAACCGCGTGACCACTACAGTCGCAGGGTGGAATCCTGCCTCGGGCATGGATGTGTGTGACGTCTTTAGGTTAGTTAGGTTTAAGTAGTGCTAAGTTCTAGGGGACTGATGACCTCAGATGTTGAGTCCCATAGTGCTCAGAGCCAATTGAACATAAGCGCCAGTTCGTGAAGAGTGCTCACCGGAATCTGGTATAGATGTACACATCTTCCCAGAACATCACAGACATGCTCTACATGTAGCTTTCAGGGGACTGTGAGGCCAGTCGAGCATCTGTACATTCCACAAGTCGTTTACGATGTGAACTCTAGTGTCAAGAGGTGCATTACCCTGCTGAAATATATTTGGCTCTCTGGTCACGTAGGATATGATGACAGGGATTCCTATTCTTGTCACATACTAGTGAGCAGTCAGCATCACTTGAATAATTACCAGATCAGTCTTGCAACCATACGCAGAAGCTCCCCGTACTATGACTCGAGGAGCTGCAGGGGTATGGCTCTCGAGAATCTATGCTTCCTGTGATGCTCCACCAGTCCGTCTATGGAGGCGGCGGCGCCGATCTGAAAGAGGAGCGAGACTCAACGCTGAACACCGCAAAGCACTGCTCAATGCCTCAACCGGCTCTGTTTCCACAGCATGCAATGGTTCAAATGGCTCTGAGCACTATGGGACTTAACATCTGAGGTCATCAGACCCCTAGAACTTAGAACTACTTAAACCTAACTAACCTAAGGACATCACACACATCCATGCCCGAGGCAGGATTCGAACCTGCGACCCTAGCAGTCGCGCGGTTACAGACTGAAGCGCCTAGAACCACTCGGGCACCGCGGCCGGCCAGCATGCAATCATCTGACACGTTAGCAGCAGTAAACTAGTTACGTTAAAATGAGATCTCAAGGCAGCTACCGATAATCTGTTCCCTAAAGCTGCTGCTGACATTCTGCCTGTAACTTCTGTTGTGTGCTACTTCACGCCCAGAGATAAGGAGAAGTGGGCTGCTGAGTGGTGCAGCAGCTGTCGTCGAAGGAAAGCTGGGCAGAGCTGAGCAGAGATTATTACTGAATACGTAAGTAGGGTAAACAGAAGTTTCACTTAACTTGTAGCATCCTCCGAGTCTTTTTTTTTTTTTTTTAATCTTGTGGGATTCAACTGCTAAGGTCATCAGTCCCTAAGCTTACACACTACTTAACCTAAGTTATCCTAAGGACAAGCACAACACCCATTCCCGAGGGAGGACACGAACCTCCGCTGGGACCAGCCGCACAGCATCCTCCAAGTGTTGCGAAGAAACTTTACAGATGAACAAACAGTAATAAAGTGCGCCCGTTACAAGAAGCAAACTGAAGTGTTACATGCAGTGTGAGGCTACTGCTACTAATGCTCTAACGAACTACTGATCGCTGACTAAGACTGACGACTGTCTAAGATTGCGACTCAGACTGGGCCGTGTAGCTGCCGCCTGCCGTCCTATACTGTGGTGGCACAGGGCGCTCATAGTAGGAGACACTGAAGGCGTGCTTCAACGGTTGCGCATCATTGAATCCGCCAGATCCCTGCGCGACTGCTGTAGTCGTCTGTCGGAATCGTGCGTTTCCGTAGCCAACTGTGAGACGACAGTTGGGAGTGCTGTTGATCTACGATACTACAGCTTCTACCTGGGTATCATCTGTCTTTCGCGTCAGAGGTGTATAAAGGCACATTTGCATGCCGTGCGTGAGTTTCCTCGGAAACGAGAAATCTTAATAATTAATCTCTGACAAATAAATAAAGCCTATGGCACAGAACTGCAGCGCTATGCCGCTGATAAAACAAAATACAATTATGACACTCTTATGTTTCATTAAGAAGGAGGAGGTCTTGTAGAATAGCTGAGGCTGGAAGCACGTATATTTTATTAACTGGCACACCGCCATTTTTGATGTTATATAAGAACACTGCGAGTTGCAATCTTACTAGGCACTCGATTCTGTAAAGAATTTATATTTATGAAAGTAAGTTGAATTATTTAACTGTAGGCTTATTCGTTGAATATATCTGATTTAACTAATTGTGTAAACTTTTTTATGTTTAGTAATTTAACTGACATATTCTTAATAAACTATTACGTTTATCATGAGTGAAAAGTGCTTGACTTGCCGTAGAATTGTTAGGTCGGGGCTTTGGTGTGATGGGTGCTGTAGTTTTTTCCATGTGGGTGACTGTAGTGGCGTGGGAATAGGGGAAGTATAAGAGACTCATCAGTGGTTTTGTAGGATTTGTAGTAGAGATAGGAAGATACTAGAACAGGAGGGGAAAATTGCCGCCCTTCAGGCTGAGTCAGACATGGCAGGATAGATCTTGACAGGTTAAGGAGGGAGAAGGGTAAAGAGAGGTGGGAAGTGGCAACAGGCAACAGGAGGAACAGGCCTAGAACTTTGTCTGACAGCTTTATGGTGAATGTGGAAAATAGATTTGACCTGTTGCTTCAGTTAGAAGCTGGTGAGCCTCAAGCAGTTCCAGGTGTAGACACGGCACAACAAACTTTCAGCAGCAAATTGAAAAGTAAGAATGTAGGGAAATCAGTAAAGAGAAAGAAAGTGTTGTTGTTAGGTAACTCCCATGGAAGAGGCGTTGGCCAACTTTTGCAGGATGAACTAGGGTCAGAATACCAGGTCACCAATTTTTTTAAACCTAGTGCTGGTCTGGAGCAGGTGACAGGGGATTTAGGATCAATTTGCAAAGATTTCACTAAGGAAGACACCGTGGTTATAGTGGGTGGCGCAGGTAACAGTATTGACAGAGATCCTGGGTACAGTATAGAGTGTGACCTGGCGAAGATTGCATCAGCACCGAAGCATACTAGTGTTGAGTTTGTATCTGTTTTTGGGCGCCATGACCGACCTCATTTGAACTCTTCTGTCAAGAGAGTTAATTTGGAGATGGAACGGCTGCTCATGTCGGGTGTGGGGTCATACATTGGTGTGGTTCATGTTGATTCTCTCAGTAGGTGGGATTATACTTGGCACGGCCTTCACCTCAACAGGAAGGGGAACGGTAAATTGGCTGGGGAAATAGCAGGAAAGTTAAAGGGGGGAGGCACTGTCATGAGTGGTAAAATACCAGTGGTTATAGGATTCAGAAAAGACCCTTTTTAGGGTAGGGAGGACAGAAAGAAAGCAAATTTTAAGAGAGGTTAGAACTGAGACAAACCTTCAGTTGGAGAAAGAAATCAAAAAACATAATTCCAGCTTATTACATCAGCATAAACAGCCATTGGTTAAAAATTTTCAACTGTCAGCAGATATTTTAACTCCACCCAATTTTAACTCAGTCCATGTGAAATGTCAGCTATCTTTATTGCATCAAAATATTCGAGGACTGAGAAATAAAATTAATGAATTAACTATCTGCATAGATGAATTAGTCTTCAAACCCAGCTGACATAATCTGCCTCTCTGAACATCATGTGACCACTGGTATAGAACTTTTAAGTGTTACAGGGTTTAGGTTAGCATCTCACTTTTGTAGATCAGAAATGGAGAAAGGAGGAGATGCCACATTCATCAGAAACTGTCATAAATTTAAGAACATAGACATTCATAAATTTTGCCTAGAAGAGCATATGGAAGCATGTGCAACAGAATTAGAATTTCACAAATAATCCTTCATAATATTAAGTGTATATCGAGCACCTGCAGGTAACTTTAATCTGTTTGTAAACCACCTTGAAGCTGTACTGGCCCATTTAACAACCAAAAACAAAGAAATAGTGGTTGCTGGTGATTTCAATGTAGATTTCCTTAAAGACCCTCCCAATAAGAACTTATTTGAGTTAATAACACTATCATTCAACTTAATTCCCACTGTAAAGTTCCCCACTAGGATAGCCACTTGCTCACAAACAGTCTTTGATAATATCTTTATAGAAAAGTCCAATAAACAAAATTATATTACAGAACCAATAGTCAATGGCCTCTCAGACCATGACATGCAGTTGCTTCTGTTAAATGTTAATACTGAACAGGATATATAATCTGTTAAATCTGAGCTCAAGAGGGTAATCACTAAGCCAAAAATTGATTATTTTAGGACACTCCTCAGAGACATTCACTGGACTGATGTTTACAGTGCTCATGGCATGAATGAAAAATATAACATTTTTGCTAATAAAGTGCTTACCTTATTCGAACACTGCTTTCCCTCAGAACTTACCAAGGTTAGGGCAAAGTCTACAAAGAATCCATGGATTACTCGACGAATAGGGGTATCTTGTAAAACAAAAAGAAAACTGTATCTGTCAATCCAAAACATTTCCAATGTTGGTGCTATAGCACATTATAAGAAATACTGCAAAATATTAAAGACTGTAATACGGATGTCAAAGCAAATATATTACAAGGAAAAGATAGTCATATCAGATAACAAAATAAAGACAATATGGGATATAGTGAAGCAGGAGACCGGTACAACCAGGCATGAAGAGGAACAAATAGCATTAAGAGTAAATGATACATTGGTGACAGATGTGTATAGTGTTGCAGAAGTTTTTAACAAACATTTTATAACTGTTACTGAAAAGATGGGGTTGTCAGGTTCGGTAGATGCTGCTATGGATTACCTTAGACCAGACATATCAAGTAACTTCCATAATATGAATTTGACCATCACTACCCCAACAGAAATAATGCCCATCATAAAATCTTTAAAATCAAAAACATCTAGTGGGTATGATGAAATATCAACAAAGTTAATTAAAGAATATGTTTCTGAGCTAAGTAACATATTAAGCTATCTGTGTAACCAATCGTTTAGCAGTGGAATATTTCCTGAGTGGCTGAAACATGCTGAAGTTAAGCCACTGTTTAAGAAGGGAGATAAAGAAATAGCATCAAATTTCCGTCCAGTTTCACTGTTGCCAGCATTCTCAAAAATTTTCGAAAAAGTAATGTACAGTCGTCTTTATAACCATCTTATCTCAAACAACATACTGTCAAAGTCACAGTTTGGATTTCTAAAAGGTTCTGATATTGAGAAGGCTATCTACACTTACAATAAAAGTGTGCGTAATTCATTAGACAAAAAACTGCAGGCAACTGGTATATTTTGTGATCTGTCAAAGGCATTAGACTGTGTAAATCACAATATCCTTCTAAGTAAACTAGAATATTATAGTGTAACAGGAAATGCTGCAAAATGGTTCAAATCTTATATCTCTGGCAGGAAACAAAGGGTGTTATTAGGAAAGACATATATCAAGCTATCAGGCTTCATCCAACTGGGAACTAATTACATGTGGGGTCCCACAAGGTTCCATTTTGGGGCCCTTACTTTTTCTTGTGTATATCAACGACCTTTCATCAGAAACATTACCAGATGCCAAGTTTGTTTTGTTTGCCGATGATACAAACATTGCAATAAATAGCAAATCAAGTGTAGTCTTAGAAAGATCAGCCAATAAAATATTTGTGGACATTAATCACTCGTTCCTAGCCAATTCTTTGTCACTAAACTTTGAAAAAACACACTACATGCAGTTCAGAACTTGTAAGAGGTGTCCGAAGAGTATATGTCTAACATATGATGACAAGAAGATAGAAGAAGTGGACAGTGTTAAATTCTTGGGATTACAGATCGATAATATATTCAACTGGGAGGAGCACCCCACAAAACTGTTGAAGCGTCTTAACAAATCTCTGTTTGCAATGCGAATTTTGTCAGACATAGGGGATATAAAAATGAAAAAGCTGGCATACTATGCTTACTTTCATTCCATAATGTCATATGGGATTATTTTTTGGGGTAATTCATCAAGCCAAGCTAAAGTTTTCCGGGCACAAAAACGTGCCATAAGAGTTATATGTGGTGTGAACTCAAGAACATCCTGCAGAAGCCTGTTTAGGGAACTAGGGATACTAACTACTGCTTCCCAATATATTTATTCCTTAATGAAATTTGTCATTAAAAATATATCACTTTTTCAAACCAACAGCTCAATTCATGGAATCAATACTAGAAATAAGAATAATCTTCACAAGGATTTAAAGTCACTTAGTCTTGTACAAAAAGGTGTGCATTATTCAGGAACACACATTTTCAATAACTTACCAGCAGCCATAAAAAACTTAACAACCAATGAAATTCAGTTTAAGAGAAGCCTAAAGGATTTATTGGGGGGCCAACTCCTTCTACTCCATTGATGAATTCCTTAGTAAAACCAACTGATTTGTATATAAGTACAACATAACTTCTGCACAATTTCAGTGCAGTAATGTGTTCATTGAAAATTTGTGTGTGTGTGTGTGTGTGTGTGTGTGTGTGTGTGTGTGTGTGTGTGTGTGTAAGTATAATCTAACTTCTACACCATTTCAGTGCAGTAATGTGTTCATTGTAAATAAGTATTACAGTAGTTGTATTACATGTTTATTACCTTATAAATAAATAAAAAACTTTTTTATTTTAAATTCAGTGCATTAGTATTTATAAAATGACTCTTAGTGTTCATTAAAAAATGACGATCATTCCACTTGGGACCTGTGGAATGGTACATTAGCTTACTTGTTTTAGTTGTAAATATTTGTCGTGTATTGTTTTTTTGACATGTTCCACATCCTGGAAGACCTCCTCACTACGGATCAATTGGAATGAAAGTAAATCTAATCTAATCTAATCTAATCTAGATAGTCACCTCTGTACGACGTATTGACATGGCTGGCAAATTATTCTAATACTGAGATTTAGATTTTGAGCCCTCACCTACCGCATCAGTCTTTGGAAATGATTTTAATACGGAGTCCGATTATTTGAGTCTTATTTCACAGTCAACTACGAATAACATTGCACTTACGAAAAAGCCATTGTCAAGCGTCTGATACCAAATAATTAAACGTCCACGTTCCAGATAAGCAAATATTAATTACAACCAATCACTATAATACATAATTAATAATTAATATTTTATTTTATTTTATTTATTTATTTTATAGGTGGTAAAACAATGATACGATCTCCTCCTGGTGAAGTCCTTCTGGAAAGACCCATGCCTATTTCCCCTGTCACACCGCATTCGACCTGCAGTCATTGAACTATACGCAAGTGCCTGTCATGTATTTCAGTATGATTCTTCCATGTTTCTTATACCACAGAATCGACCGTTCTCAAAGTCTGAAAGATGGCGAAATGCTACATATTTACGAGCTACGTTTCGATATCCACTAGAGAAGACACAGTAAGATTAGTGATGTGTCCTCCATAAATATGAGATGCAGCCATATACACAGAAGACGTGTCAGGGGAGAGCAAGCCTCCAGACCGGCGCAGTATAGTTGTGGTCACACGTCTTAGAGTGAGCACACAATATGGACTATGTTATGCCTCCGCCACACGTAGTTCAAATAGTCCTCAAGTGAACTTTCTTCCATCAGGCGCGTTTTTAGTTGACATATTGCTCCACTCAGACAGGGTGCATCAACAGTTCTGAGCGGACGATTTGGTTGGGATTCGGTTAATGAAAAGGGGACATACGATTCAAGGTTTATTTCACCAATACAATTAATTAATTATAATAAATTACACTGTGGCTTACAAATTACAGTGACACAAACAAATCAAGCTGCTTACATTATGAGGTAATAAAAATGTTATAAGCCACAGGTGAACAGAGAAACTTCAAAACTGTTTACAATTAGATACATTAACAAATAATCATTGTGCATTAAACTACATACTTTCACCTATTACAGTTAAATTTTATAATGTGAAGCACAAATGTATAATTTACAATTAAATTTTCAGTCGAAGTTACTCCTTCCTATACCTTCTTTAAAAGAGTGATAAAATTTCCAAAAGGTATCTCAATTAAAAATGCCCTAAAACCCTCAACACAACAACACGTACATGAATAGCTCAAATGATAAATATATGTACGGCAAAGCCCAACATCAACAGCGCAGACCACATTCAAACTCTAGTCAACATGGACCGCTTGCCGGCAGCAGGCAAACTTACATAGGTAATAAAAGAACACAGGCCACCTAGCAATCTTAACAAAATCAGTTTACACGATGGAGGAAGAAGGGGGGAAGACATTATAAATACCATACGCAAGTGCACTTGCCAAACCTACTACTAAAAATATAGTATAATAGGATCTTAATTAATGACAAATCCGGGATAGGCCCGGCAATATTGCACCTGAGCGCTAGTAGCCAAAATAAGGTTGACAGATTCCAAGGTCTGACATCATCTTAGGGCTAACTGGCACAACAAATAAATGAGAGTAAAAGAACAAGCAAATGGCAATGCCCCAGAATTTAAATAGGATTAAGTATACACGAGGCTAAAATCAATTGCTAGCACCTTGGACGTCGTCTTAGGCTTAATTGACACTACAAATAAATAAATGTAAAAGAACAGACAAATGACCATGCCCAGCAATTTAAACAAAAATAGGTAAGCACAAGGCTAAAAGCAATTGCTAGCAACTTAAAAAGCACACATAAAAATATCAGACTGATGCCACATCACAAAACGGAACAGGCGCGCACGTAGTCCCCAGCAAGCCACAAAACCAATAACACACACTCTCCAGCAACCGATCCAGCATCACCACAGTAATTTCAACTCAGAATCAGGGCGCGTGAGCACACCGGGTCCACGCAAAACACACACTGCCAAATAATTCCCACCAATAGATACGGCTACCCCCCGGGCGGGAAAACAGGGGTGACGACCGAGTACACACCAGCAGAAAACTCGATACCCAGACTCCGGCCAAAACGGAATCACGCAGAAAATATAAACAACAGCTGAAGTAAGGTGAAACGAACAACGCCACGCAGACCGGACAGAGCAAACACACAGAAAGCCTGCCCTGCAGTCCTTACAACTCCTGGGTGCGGAAACCCAAGCGATATCGTGGCACCCCTTTCAGAGGCGGAGAACCTCGAGCGATTGCGTGCGGGGATCAATCAGTTGCCCACTACAGCACATCACCATCGCGCCACACCGCCAAACGGCCAAATCAACGAGGCCCGCCAACAACGAGACCACACCTCCGTGCCGGGGGGAAGGCAAAATACTGTGGTGTCACCGCCAGACACCACACTTGCTAGGTGGTAGCTTAAATCGGCCGCGGTCCATTTAGTACATGTCGGACCCGCGTGTCGCCACTGTGTGATCGCAGACCGAGCGCCACCACAAGGCAGGTCTCGAGATACGGACTAGCACTCGCCCCAGTTGTACGACGACTTTGCTAGCGAATACACTGACGAAGCCTTCTCTCATTTGCCGAGAGACAGTTAGAATAGCCTTCAGCTAAGTCCATGGCTACGACCTAGCAAGGCGCCATTAACCGTATCTGAAGATAGTCTTATCTGTATTATCAAGAGCGATGTACCACAAGGACGATATAAAGTTAAGTATTCGAGGAGCTGCATACTTTTCTTATTAGCATTCACTCCTTATCCTGTTCCAGAATTCACGCCCGTCTGCGTTAGATAGCGTGCATTTAGGCCGCTTCTATCTACAAGGTGTTGGCACATTTACCAACACAACAAATACCACAAGCTCGGTGTGAATCCACTTGCTGAGCCGAGTGCGCGCAGCCCCCCGCGTAAAATGCTCCAGAGGGCAGCAGCCGCCTCAGCGCCTGCGCAGGACGAACCAGACGGGAACAGAAATACAAGTCGCTATCGATAGTGCCGGATACGCAGCGCGCCAGAGAAATGGCACGAGTTCGACAGTATAACATTTTGCCTCAAGACAGCATCAGGACAATCGCAGCGGAAGGAGACCATCTGGATACTTTACTAGTTATAACAGCTCAAAAAATGGTTCAAAAGGCTTTAAGCACTATGGGACTTAACATCTGAGGTCATCAGTCCCCTTCACTTAGACCTACTTAAACTTAACTGACGTAAGTACATCACACACATCCACGCCCGAGGCAGGATACAAACCCGCGACCGTTGCAGCAGCGTGGTTCCAGACTGAAGCGCCTAGAACCGTTCGGTCACAGCGGCCGGCTAGTTATAACAGTGACTGTTCACCGCATTCAAGAGCAGACTTGTATTGAAAGATTAATCAGTGAAAGTGAACATTTAACTACAGTGCTATCAATCTTTGTACAAGACAATGTATAATCTCTGTCAGTAAATTATTGTAATTTTTGTCGCTTGAATGGTATCTTTGACAGTGAGCCACGCACGAGAGCTACAGAACGTGCTCAGAGGTGGTGTGGTTAGCGGCTGTCCGCTCCGCCGGCCATCATTTAGGTAATGCCAGGGCCTGAGGAGGGATTCGGAGTGAAAACGCAAAGGGCAGGGAACCAGTTGTGCCAATGCTGCGGGCGGTTGCCTACCCTTCGTCGTAAATGGAGTCACCTGCCTGGTTATTGTGATGTACTGTGCGATACTGCTCTGAGCAACGCCTAGCTCTGGATATCATACACTTTGATGTCAACTATCTTTACAAGAAATGTTCTTGTATCAATGCACCTGCCTGTTTTCAATACTACATAGCCTTTGTCGGCCTTTTTGGGATCTATGTAATTGTGGCGTAGTAGTGGTTTCTCCTGAGTGGCGTGTAACACAAGTTTATAGTCACGGCGAAACCTGTGGTAGAAGTTTCTAATGTTGTATTATAAAAACATTACAGTTTAATTGGTCATTGAAATCACTCCTGGTTGCCTTTTGGTCGAAACTGTCAGTTTGAGTGAATGCGACGTAAAGCGTACAGTAATGTTGCGTGTTTGGTACTCTGTACGTAACTCTGAATGCCAATCTACGCCATATAGTTCAGTCGACCTCCTTAGAGTTTTCACTTAGAATTCATGGTGCTTGAAACGAACAAGTAAATACGTTCCCCCGTACAACAGGTAGAGAAGAGCGCTTCTGACTTATTGTAAAGCTGCTGGTCAGTCTGAGTCACCTTTTGGAGTCATTCGTGCCGACATCCTGTTTCATTAAAGTATTTTTGTTCAGTAACGGCAGCCGCCGCGCAAGGGCTCTCATACCAAACACATATAAATTTGACTTCTTATTTGTTCTGTAAGAAAAATTTCTTACAAAAAAAAGCGAAAAATGAAATTACTTTAAGGCGGTGGTTGCTCTGAAACACAACTAACTCTTTACACACATGAAGTTTTGAGTGCTATTGTCGAGGGATTCCAAATTGATTCCGTATTTCTAGATTTATAAAAGGCTCTTGACACTGTGCCACACAAATTGCGTGCTTATTGAATATCGTCCCATTTATGTGACTCGTTTCGTGATTCCCCATCAGAGATATCACAGTTTGTAGTAAATTACGGAAGTCATCTGGTAAAACGGAAGTGGTTTCTGGCGTTTCCCAAGGTAGTTTATAGACCCCCTGCTATTCCTTATATATACATGGTGGAGAAAAATCGTGTACGTGCTTGAGCACTATCCTTCAAAATGTTTGTCAGGTCCTGCAGAAAGTGTCACCACTTCTGTCTCTATGCTGTTCAGTTTTGGAACACTGTCTACGACCAGCTTAGAGACAGTTTATGCAGGATCTGACCGTCGTTTTGCAGGAAAATGCTCAAGCACATACAGTGCAAGCTGTTACTGATTTGTTTGACTGATGGGGCTGCTAAGTGCTATACCACCTACTGCGCTTCCCAGACTTAAGCCCTCGAAAGTTCAACTCGATTTCTAAACTGAAGAAAACACTTCATGGCATTCGCTTCAGAACTGCTACAAATTCGTTGGATAGTAGACCGCGCCGCTAGAACAGTCAACACAACTGGCACTGCTAAGAGTATCCTACAACTTCCACATCGCTGGTAACGGTTATACACAATACTGGTACATACTTTGGTCAGTAAAACTTTGAAACAGAGCTGTAAATAAATAGTTACCACTATTAAAATTCCAATCCTTGGGCTAATTTGTTCTACCTCTAATATCAAACAGCGAAAATAATACGTATCTTTGTTGCTACAGCAGCAGCTTCATTTGCAAACAATAGCTTTGAATGCTGAAACCCTTACCGATACCGCAGATTTACAGATCAGTGAACCTTCAATACAAAAACTTTTCAGTAGATCACATTTGCGTCTTGAACATTCAACTGAAAAGTTCGACCTCGAGGTTAGACTGGCGAGAATTGTGCTGTCCTGACATTCTCCGTATTCCATTTTGATTGCAAAATTGTGCAAATTCCTTTGAAGGAGAAGGACTTCCGGGGACAGAAACAATTGTTTGTGACAAGTATTCGAGAGTAAATAACAAAACAGTAGTTGGTTGATGTAGGCATCGACCATAATCAACCAATAAGTTTACCAAAAGGGACCAATAAGATCTATACGAAGGCGTTGCCATGAAGTATCAGAATGTGGCCAGGCCAAAAATTTTTTCTTCCCCAGCGGCCTGATTGTCGGAGCAAGCGCGACACTATAACGTCACACGTTCAGTTTGCTTGTATAAACCAAGCCACGTACAATTGTGACGTGCCAGCTCCTTAGTGCGAACTGTTCCCCAGTGACGTCTGTGTAGGAGACTTAACTCCTACTGTTGCAAGGAGGCGGTTGTTAACAATCTTGTCTGTTCTTTAGGAGTGCGAAGCAGAAGCACATAATTCAAAAGAGATAAACTGTTGTAAGACGTCGTGGTCTCCTGACCTTCATTGCTTACATATTTCGCCCTCACAATCATATTTCACACATCAAGACGCTTCATTTGAACCCAAACCCGATAAGATAAAGTCAATGTTGTATGAGTTCATGTAAACGATATGGAAATAGTGACCCGTGGTCTAGGGGTAGCGTGTTCGGTCAGAGGGCTAACAGCCCTCTGTAATAAAAAAACATAAAAAAATAAAAAAACTGAGTTAATCAATCCACAACGAACTTAAACGGATGTCTTACGACGTCCGCCCCGAGCAGATGCAACGAACAAATGTGAACAAAATGTGATTTAGAAAAAAAAAGGGGTAGCGTCTTTGATTCATAATCAAAACGTCTTCGGTCCCGGGTTCGATCCCCGCCACTGCCTAAATTTTGATAAATAATCAGCATTGGCGGCCGAAGACTTCCGGCATAAGAAGTCAGTCTCATTCTGCCAACGGCCTTGTCAAAGTGGGCGGAGGAGCGGATAGAGGTTCAGGGCACTCTCTTGTCCTAGGGGTGGGAAATTGCCCCTAAAGGCGGAAGAATCAGCAATGATCAACGACATGAGGATGCAGAAGGCAATGGGAAACACTGCATTAAAGACACGTAACGTGTATCCACAGGACATGTGGCCTGTAATTGAAGAAGTGTCATGATGATCTCTCCATTGGCAAAAAATTCCGGAATAGTCCCCCATTCGGATCTCCTGGAGGGTACTGCCAACGGGGAGGTTACCATGAGAAAAAGATTGAATAATCAACGAAAGGATAACGTTCTACGAGTCGGGGCGTGGAATGTCAGAAGCTTGAACGTGGTAGGGAAACTAGAAAATCTGAAAAGGGAAATGCAGAGGCTCAGTCTAGATATAGTAGGGGTCAGTGAAGTGAAGTGGAAGGAAGACACGGATTTCTGCTCAGATGAGTATCGGATAATATCAACAGCAGCAGAAAATGGTATAACAGGTGTAGGATTCGTTATGAATAGGAAGGTAGGGCAGAGGGTGTGTTACTGTGAACAGTTCAGTGACCGGGTTGTTCTAACCAGAATCGACAGCAGACCAACACCGACAACGACAGTTCAGGTATACATGCCAACGTCGTAAGCTGAAGATGAACAGATAGAGAAAGTGTATGAGGATATTGAAAGGGTAATGCAGTATGTAAAGGGGTACGAAAATCTAATAGTCATGGGCGACTGGAATGCAGTTGTAGGGGAAGGAGTAGAAGAAAAGGTTACAGGAGAATATGGGCTTGGGACAAGGAATGAAAGAGGAGAAAGACTAATTGAGTTCTGTAAAAAGTTTCAGCTAGTAATAGTGAATACCCTGTTCAAGAATCACAAGAGGAGGAGGTATACTAGGAAAAGGCCGGGAGATACGGGAAGATTTCAATTAGATTACATCATGGTCAGACAGAGATTCCGAAATAAGATACTGGATTGTAAGGCGTACCCAGGAGCAGATATAGACTCAGATCACAATATAGTAGTGATGAAGAGTAGGCTGAAGTTCAAGACATTAGTCAGGAAGAATCAATACGCAAAGAAGTGGGAATAACGAAATACGTTTGAAGTTCTCTAACACTATAGATACAGCAATAAGAAACAGCGCAGTAGGCAGTACAGCTGAAGAGGAATGGACATCTCTAAAAAGGGCCATCACAAAAGTTGGGAAGGAAAACGTAGGTACAAAGAAGGTAGTTGCGAACAAACCATGGGTAACAGAAGAAATACTTCAGTTGATTGATGAAAGGAGGAAGTACAAACATGTTCCGGGAAAATCAGGAATACAGAAATACAAGTCGCTGAGGAATGAAATAAATAGGAAGTGCATGGAGGCTAAGACGAAATGGCTGCAGGAAAAATGAGAAGACATCGAAAAAGATATGATTGTCGGCAGGACAGACTCAGCATACAGGAAAGGCAAAACAACCTTTGGTGACATTAAAAGCAACGGTGGTAACATTAAGAGTGCAACGGGAATTCCACTGTTAAATGCAGAGGAGAGCAGATAGGTGGAAAGAATACATTGAAAGCCTCTATGAGGGTGAAGATTTGTCTGATGTGATAGAATAAGAAACAGGAGTCGATTTAGAAGAGATAGGGAATCCACTATTAGAATCGGAATTTAAAAGAGCTTTGGAGGACTTGCGGTCAAATAAGGCAGAAGGGATAGATAACATTCCATCAGAATTTCTAAAATCATTGGGGGAAGTGGCAACAAAACGACTATTCACGTTGGTATGTAGAATATATGAGTCTCGCGATATACCATCTGACTTTCGGAAAAGCATCATCCACACAATTCCGAAGACGGCAAGAGCTGACAAGTGCGAGAATTATCGCACAATCAGCTTAACAGCTAATGCATCGAAGCTGCTTACAAGAATAATATACAGAAGAATGGAAAAGAAAATTGAGAATGCGCTAGGTGACGATCAGTTTGGCTTTAGGAAAAGTAAAGGGACGAGAGAGGCAATTCTGACGTTACGGCTAATAATGGAAGCAAGGCTAAAGAAAAATCAAGACACTTTCATAGGATTTGTCGACCTGGAAAAAGCGTTCGACAATATAAAATGGTGCAAGCTGTTCGAGATTGTGAAAAAAGTAGGGGGTAAGCTATAGGGAGAGACGGGTCATATACAATATGTACAACAACGAAGAGGGAATAATAAGAGTGGGCGATCAAGAACGAAGTGCTCGTATTAAGAAGGGTGTAAGACAAGGCTGTAGCCTTTCGCCCCTACTCTTCAATTTGTACATCGTGAAAGCAATGATGGAAATAAAAGAAAGGTTCAGGGGTGGAATTAAAATACAAGGTGAAAGGATATCAATGATACGATTCGCTGATGACATTGCTATCCTGAGTGAAAGTGAAGAAGAATTAAATGATCTGCTGAACGGAATGAACAGTCTAATGAGTACACAGTGTGGTTTGAGAGTAAATCGGAGATAGACGGAGGTAATGAGAAGTAGTAGAAATGAGAACAGCGAGAAACTTAACATTAGGATTCATGGTCACGAAGTCAATGAAGTTAAGGAATTCCGCTACCTAGGCAGTAAAATAACCAATGACGGACGGAGTAAGGAGGACATCAAAAGCAGACTCGCTATGGCAAAAAATGCATTTCTGGCCAAGAGATGTCTACTAATATCAAATACCGGCCTTAATTGAGGAAGAAATTTTTGAGGATGTACGTCAGGAGTACAGCATTGTATGGTAGTGAAACATGGACTGTGGGAAAACCGGAACAGAAGAGAATCGAAGCATTTGAGATGTGGTGCTACAGACGGATGTTGAAAATTAGGTGGACTGATGAGGTAAGAAATGAGGAGGTTCTACGCAGAATCGGAGAGGAAAGGAGTATGTAGAAAACACTGATAAGAAGACGGGACAGGATGATAGGACATCTGCTAAGACATGAGGGAGTGACTTCCATGGTACTAGAGGGAGCAGCAGAGGGCAAAAACTGTAGAGGAAGACAGAGATTCGAATACGTCAAGCAAATAATTGAGGACGTATGTTGCAAGTGCTACTCTGAGATGAAGAGGTTAACAAAGGAAAGGAATTCGTGGTAGGCCGCATCAAACCAGTCAGTATAATGATGACAAAAAAAAAAAAATGCAAATAACTAGTAAATCGCAAATGCACACCGAGATTGAAATACTCGCCCTCACAATCATATTTCACACATCAAGACGCTTCATTTGAACCCAAACCCGATAAGATAAAGTCAATGTTGTATGAGTTCATGTAAACGATATGGAAATAGTGACCCGTGGTCTAGGGGTAGCGTGTTCGGTCAGAGGGCTAACAGCCCTCTGTAATAAAAAAACATAAAAAAATAAAAAAACTGAGTTAATCAATCCACAACGAACTTAAACGGATGTCTTACGACGTCCGCCCCGAGCAGATGCAACGAACAAATGTGAACAAAATGTGATTTAGAAAAAAAAAAGGGGTAGCGTCTTTGATTCATAATCAAAACGTCTTCGGTCCCGGGTTCGATCCCCGCCACTGCCTAAATTTTGATAAATAATCAGCATTGGCGGCCGAAGACTTCCGGCATAAGAAGTCAGTCTCATTCTGCCAACGGCCTTGTCAAAGTGGGCGGAGGAGCGGATAGAGGTTCAGGGCACTCTCTTGTCCTAGGGGTGGGAAATTGCCCCTAAAGGCGGAAGAATCAGCAATGATCAACGACATGAGGATGCAGAAGGCAATGGGAAACACTGCATTAAAGACACGTAACGTGTATCCACAGGACATGTGGCCTGTAATTGAAGAAGTGTCATGATGATCTCTCCATTGGCAAAAAATTCCGGAATAGTCCCCCATTCGGATCTCCTGGAGGGTACTGCCAACGGGGAGGTTACCATGAGAAAAAGATTGAATAATCAACGAAAGGATAACGTTCTACGAGTCGGGGCGTGGAATGTCAGAAGCTTGAACGTGGTAGGGAAACTAGAAAATCTGAAAAGGGAAATGCAGAGGCTCAGTCTAGATATAGTAGGGGTCAGTGAAGTGAAGTGGAAGGAAGACACGGATTTCTGCTCAGATGAGTATCGGATAATATCAACAGCAGCAGAAAATGGTATAACAGGTGTAGGATTCGTTATGAATAGGAAGGTAGGGCAGAGGGTGTGTTACTGTGAACAGTTCAGTGACCGGGTTGTTCTAACCAGAATCGACAGCAGACCAACACCGACAACGACAGTTCAGGTATACATGCCAACGTCGCAAGCTGAAGATGAACAGATAGAGAAAGTGTATGAGGATATTGAAAGGGTAATGCAGTATGTAAAGGGGTACGAAAATCTAATAGTCATGGGCGACTGGAATGCAGTTGTAGGGGAAGGAGTAGAAGAAAAGGTTACAGGAGAATATGGGCTTGGGACAAGGAATGAAAGAGGAGAAAGACTAATTGAGTTCTGTAAAAAGTTTCAGCTAGTAATAGTGAATACCCTGTTCAAGAATCACAAGAGGAGGAGGTATACTAGGAAAAGGCCGGGAGATACGGGAAGATTTCAATTAGATTACATCATGGTCAGACAGAGATTCCGAAATAAGATACTGGATTGTAAGGCGTACCCAGGAGCAGATATAGACTCAGATCACAATATAGTAGTGATGAAGAGTAGGCTGAAGTTCAAGACATTAGTCAGGAAGAATCAATACGCAAAGAAGTGGGAATAACGAAATACGTTTGAAGTTCTCTAACACTATAGATACAGCAATAAGAAACAGCGCAGTAGGCAGTACAGCTGAAGAGGAATGGACATCTCTAAAAAGGGCCATCACAAAAGTTGGGAAGGAAAACGTAGGTACAAAGAAGGTAGTTGCGAACAAACCATGGGTAACAGAAGAAATACTTCAGTTGATTGATGAAAGGAGGAAGTACAAACATGTTCCGGGAAAATCAGGAATACAGAAATACAAGTCGCTGAGGAATGAAATAAATAGGAAGTGCATGGAGGCTAAGACGAAATGGCTGCAGGAAAAATGAGAAGACATCGAAAAAGATATGATTGTCGGCAGGACAGACTCAGCATACAGGAAAGGCAAAACAACCTTTGGTGACATTAAAAGCAACGGTGGTAACATTAAGAGTGCAACGGGAATTCCACTGTTAAATGCAGAGGAGAGCAGATAGGTGGAAAGAATACATTGAAAGCCTCTATGAGGGTGAAGATTTGTCTGATGTGATAGAATAAGAAACAGGAGTCGATTTAGAAGAGATAGGGAATCCACTATTAGAATCGGAATTTAAAAGAGCTTTGGAGGACTTGCGGTCAAATAAGGCAGAAGGGATAGATAACATTCCATCAGAATTTCTAAAATCATTGGGGGAAGTGGCAACAAAACGACTATTCACGTTGGTATGTAGAATATATGAGTCTCGCGATATACCATCTGACTTTCGGAAAAGCATCATCCACACAATTCCGAAGACGGCAAGAGCTGACAAGTGCGAGAATTATCGCACAATCAGCTTAACAGCTAATGCATCGAAGCTGCTTACAAGAATAATATACAGAAGAATGGAAAAGAAAATTGAGAATGCGCTAGGTGACGATCAGTTTGGCTTTAGGAAAAGTAAAGGGACGAGAGAGGCAATTTTGACGTTACGGCTAATAATGGAAGCAAGGCTAAAGAAAAATCAAGACACTTTCATAGGATTTGTCGACCTGGAAAAAGCGTTCGACAATATAAAATGGTGCAAGCTGTTCGAGATTGTGAAAAAAGTAGGGGGTAAGCTATAGGGAGAGACGGGTCATATACAATATGTACAACAACGAAGAGGGAATAATAAGAGTGGGCGATCAAGAACGAAGTGCTCGTATTAAGAAGGGTGTAAGACAAGGCTGTAGCCTTTCGCCCCTACTCTTCAATTTGTACATCGTGAAAGCAATGATGGAAATAAAAGAAAGGTTCAGGGGTGGAATTAAAATGCAAGGTGAAAGGATATCAATGATACTATTCGCTGATGACATTGCTATCCTGAGTGAAAGTGAAGAAGAATTAAATGATCTGCTGAACGGAATGAACAGTCTAATGAGTACACAGTGTGGTTTGAGAGTAAATCGAAGATAGACGGAGGTAATGAGAAGTAGTAGAAATGAGAACAGCGAGAAACTTAACATTAGGATTCATGGTCACGAAGTCAATGAAGTTAAGGAATTCCGCTACCTAGGCAGTAAAATAACCAATGACGGACGGAGTAAGGAGGACATCAAAAGCAGACTCGCTATGGCAAAAAATGCATTTCTGGCCAAGAGATGTCTACTAATATCAAATACCGGCCTTAATTGAGGAAGAAATTTCTGAGGATGTACGTCAGGAGTACAGCATTGTATGGTAGTGAAACATGGACTGTGGGAAAACCGGAACAGAAGAGAATCGAAGCATTTGAGATGTGGTGCTACAGACGGATGTTGAAAATTAGGTGGACTGATGAGGTAAGAAATGAGGAGGTTCTACGCAGAATCGGAGAGGAAAGGAGTATGTAGAAAACACTGATAAGAAGACGGGACAGGATGATAGGACATCTGCTAAGACATGAGGGAGTGACTTCCATGGTACTAGAGGGAGCAGCAGAGGGCAAAAACTGTAGAGGAAGACAGAGATTCGAATACGTCAAGCAAATAATTGAGGACGTATGTTGCAAGTGCTACTCTGAGATGAAGAGGTTAACAAAGGAAAGGAATTCGTGGTAGGCCGCATCAAACCAGTCAGTATAATGATGACAAAAAAAAAAAAAATGCAAATAACTAGTAAATCGCAAATGCACACCGAGATTGAAATACTCGAGCCTGGCGTACACACGCACATTCCAGACACGATGGTCACCGGAGCTTTTAGTTCGGGAGAGGCAGACCGCACGCTGGGAGGCCGTCCCTTCAGAGAACGAGCCAGCCTATCTACGTCGGCTGGCCACAGCCCATAGAGCAGACAGCGTTTGCCTGAGTGAAAGGCAGAACGACTCCGTGTTCGGCTTAAAAGCAAATTCCGCTACATTGTGTGGGAGCGCCCATCCTACACATTCTTTACAAACATAGCACGCAGTTTCAGAGGTTTTCACAGGGAGACAGCAAACTCCAAACGCCGATGCTACAGATTTCCGGATTGGTCGCCTTAAACGAAACGTCATTATCCAGTTTTAGAAGAGCAATGCTGATTGGCAGACGTTATTCCTGACGCCTTGAGCTGAAGGAGTAATGGAAGATACCGAAAGAGCGAACTTTTGAGTGGCATCGCGGTGGACTGGTTATCTGATTGGTGTACCACACCAATAGTTAGACTAGGGGCCAATAGGAGTCTTGACTTCATCAAGGCGTTGGGAGAGTTTTATTGGCGAAGGTCAATCCAGATAGAACGAGAGTTATCTTATTTGTCAGAAGCGTGCGGCTCAGACAGCAGTCATCGCAGCTTACGGTACTGTTCACTACAGCTCTTGCGAGCCCCATATTTCCTCCACAACAGTACACTTCACTGAATTTCATACGCGACAGCCTCGACCGTACCTAGTAAGATTCTAACAGATAATTATTCAAGTTGAGTAGGCACGGCTCTCAGCCATTGTGCCAAGTCAGTTACAATCTTAAACTTTGTATAGAAATTTCATTAGCGATTCCTATCATTAAGAGGTAACTCCACATTCCGAAAATGACCCAGAAATAACTTGTTCAGTTCATAACTGAAAGTGCCACTGCGATTTCTCTGAATTTTTGCAAAACAGATAATAATTTTCGTTATTTTCATGTTTTTCTTACACTAACTAGCACTACTCCAGTACCCAAGTCTCCCACTAGTTACGTAAGAAATTTTGTGAATTTTTATGTCATTTCCTTACAGCGGACGACTCCAGAAGATATTTATTGCTGAAAGTTTTTCAGGCATTTTTCTTTAGAACGTTAGGAGCGTCTGTCTGACTTCTGTAGTAGTGTGGGGGTGGAAATTGCATCTTGCAGGAGCCACAGGGTAAAGGGAACATCTCAGATTAATCCGTTGCGCAGAATGACAGAATAGCACCCACACGCTCACACTGTCGCCGTGCACCAAGTACCTTCACACTACGGGATCGGGAATATAGTTCTGACAGCGTGGCCAACCATTGCAATGTAACTTTTTAGCAATCGTAGTGACCGGATATGCTCCGTGGCTTGTACGATGTGCCACGAATCAACGGGAAAAGAATCCAGAGCTTGGGAATGAAAGAATCAATTGGTAAACAAGAAGTCTCCGATGCACTGAATGCTGCGTCTGTGCCGACAGGTAGATGAGACCATGTGTCGGCGTTTGCATGTGCGTCGTCGTGTGATAAAGAATTTCATACTGGTAATTTGGCAAAAGCGATTAACGTTGAAACTTTTGCGCAGTGCGTTAGGGCACTTTCAACGGATGAAACGTTGCATCCAGAAGCTTATGATCCGTGGCCAGGAAAAATTATCTGCAGAACCGATAATGATGAAATTTGGTGGTACCATGTGTTACCGCTAGGGCTTCCTTCTGCAGCTAACTATAATTAATGTGAGGACTGTTCAAAGTTTTGGAGCAAATGCAATGGGGCGTTCTGTTTTGACAATTTTATAGGATAAAACGGCCCTGCAATCATAAGTGATTCCAGTGGGTGGTAGTGCATAACGCAAGGCTGTTGAAACAATGTATTTCTCAGTCTGTGAAAAGCTTGGCCACAGTCTTTTGTACAATTGAACAGTGCATTTTCATGTCTGACGCTGTTCAGAGGCGCTACAATTAGCGTCACCTTACGAATGACCTTTATTTAGTGGTGAAACGTAAATTCACCTAAATTCTTAGAAGATGGAAATTGCTGAATCGCTTGAAAATGGTTTGTCGAAGGGCAGGCGCAACAGGCGTCGATGATGTATCCCAAGTATTCAATCGTTGTGCTGAAAAAAGAGTATTTCTGCAAGTTACATTAGAGGACCGAGTCAGCTACAACGTGAAAAATACAGTCCAATATTTTAAGACACTGTTCCAGTGTGTTTCGGGAGACGATTATGTCGCCAAGAGAATTAAGAGACAACTTGGGCGTTACTTGATAGAGAAATTTTTGAAACAACGCAGGGGAAGAGCATTTCTGAAAGGTTGGTTCAAATGGCGCTGAGCACTGCGGGAATTAACATCTGTTTCTGAAAGTTATTGATATTCAAACAAGCCGACATAGGTACTCACAAAAAAAACTTTTCTTTATCTCTTCGTTCAGTGCTAACTGAATATAGGCTTCTGCGATTTCAATTTTTGAGAAGAACTGTCTTCCCACTTGTAACCTCCCCCTCACTTATCGACCTTAATGACAGTGAAAAATTAAACCGTGTGTACCTAATGGAAATTTGGGAAAAGCAATCGTCACCGAAGTTAATCTGTCGGTAAAGAGGGAGGAAAGGGTTACATCTAAATGAAAGGAAAAATGCAAATGAAACTGGTGGAAATTAATTTTGAAACGGGGTAAAGTTAATGAAGAAAGTAAATGTGCGGCCGTTACGTTAACAATTAACTAGCGGTAATTAGATATTTGAGATTTGGGGGAAATTAGGTCGCCAGTCCTAAGGACAATTACTATAGTAACTGAAAAAGAAAGGTTATTACACATATAATTAGCACTAGAAGCGTGGCAACTGAAGGTTGACACGTGTAGTGTGAAAACTGAAAGTTTGTCAGAAGTAATAAATTTCGCTACATTCTGACTTAATGTAGCAAAAGAATTTACAAAACCGGAAAATCGAAAGTTAATTTAGTGACTGAAGTTAATAGTGAGCTTTCTTTCTGAAGCACATCGAAATTCAGTAAAACACGGTTAGTCTTGGACTACCTCAACAATCATTTCAGAAGCAACTTGAATCTACGCAATTTAGAAATAAGAGATTTAACTTTGAACTTGAATTAAATGATTCTGAACAATTAACAATAGTAAAATTTAGTACGTACCAAGCTGAGCTGCAGTCACAGGTAAGCTAAAATATGCTAACAAAATTCGCACTCTTAATTTGTGCTCGTGTAACCTAAATATTGTAGCCAGCTATGAATACTTTAACTGAACTTTGAAATTAAAGCAGTGAAATCTAATTATATTATTTTAATGCTGGCGTTTGAATTTCAACGACACTCGGGTTCATTTCGGAAAAGGAAGGGACCCTGCTTGGCAATGCAATTGGGACAATGAGCAACAAAGGTTCATGCTAAGTTGCTGTAATTTTGCGAGGCAAATGGAACAATTTGAAAAGCTGAGGTCTGCCATACAGTTCTGAAACTTTACGTGCTTTTAGTCTTCCTTGTTGGTTGATTGAAGGTTTGAAGTCGTCGATCGAGGAGGTGGCGACAGTCACTCATTGTCGGCCGTCGCTGTTGCAGAAGCTGGATGTTGGCGCGCCTTCTTCTCGACACGCTCACCAGACGAAACGGGCTCTTCATGTGCGCCAGCTAATGCTTCCCGTCTGCGACACCATGTCAGAAACTATCATCGCAAGTCGAGCGCAATTACATGCTGCCAAACTCCGAAAGCGCGGCAACTCGCGGGAGTGTCACACAACACACCTGCTCCACTGCACTACTCCAGCCAGACTCCCTCTCTGCCCGCGCTGCACGCGGCAGAGTTCACACTACCAAAGATCCTACACACTATGATTCTTCACACGACCTATCGATGTAATCGTTCGATAGCAGTTTTCCCTAGGCAAGACCCAGCGTAAAAATACAAATAATCTTTACACAACAAACCAATTATACATCGACATAAAAGCATATATATATATATATATATATATATATATATATATATATATATATATATATATATATATATACAAATAGTAAAACAATTACAATATGTAAAGACACAGAAATATCATATTCAAGTAGCAAAAATAAGGAAAACAAATTATAGTACAATAGATGGAAATAGGAGGATATGCATTTCCGGCGTTACACACTAAGCGATCCAGAATATCATTTATACGTAGGAATCGATGACTGTCCGTGAATTTACCGCGTGTTTGAAATCGCACAAGGACGAATCTAGCAATTTGGCTTACGAATGACGACTAACTGTGATGCCCACTGACTTCCTGATATAGGTTTTAAGACACCAACGGATTCCTGTCTTTGAATTTCTGTCGGCGCGTAATGCAGGCGTCACAGCGCGAGAGCGCAAAATATGGCCTGCGCATTAGCTTCCAGCGTAATGTGAGCGTGAAAATCTTTTGGACGTCCTAGAGTACCGTTGAACAAAAAGTCCTCCCGGTTGGCCGTGCGGTCTAACGCACGGCTTTCCGGGAGGGAAGGAGCGCCGGTCCCCGGCACGAGTCCGCCCGGCGGATTTGTTTTGAGGTCTGGTGAGCCGGCCGGTCTGTGGATGGTTTTCCATCTGCCTCGGCAAATGCGGGCTGGTTCCCCTTATTCCGCCTCGGCTAATGCTGCGCAAACAAGTTCTCCACGTACGCGTACACCACCATTACTCTACCACGCAAACGTTGGGGCTACACTCTGGTGCGAGGCGTTCCCTGGGGGATCCACCGGAGGCCGAACCGCACAATAACCCTGGGTTCGGTGTGGGGCGGCGGAGGGGTAACGTGGACTGCGGTAGTCGTCGTGGGGCTGTGGACCACTGCGGCTGCGGCGGGGACGGAGCCTCTCCGTCGTTTCTAGGTCCCCGGTTAACATAATATAACATAACCGTTGAACAAATATTCTCTCAGCTGCAGCTTGCGAAACGTTTGTGTCAATGGCATGTACTTTGTCCTGTACGTTTAATCGGAAGGACTCAAATGCATACATACCAAACATATTTGGGCTCTTGCATAAGCAGACAGCAGGGAAAGGGACATCTTTAGTTGCGTGTTTGTATTTTGGAGGTAAGCGGCACGTTCGAAGCACTGAAATTCTGTCGCCGTTATAGACGCCGAGATTCAGACTTGATGTTTGCAGTGGTGGTTGGCAAATTTTTATACCTCTATCTGGGTTAAGCAACGTGACAGAGCTCCGGTAACTAGTTGAAAAGGCACTGACTGGTTACAAATTTTCAGTGTAATCCACAGTTTGTGGTGTGTTCTCCGAATACAGTTGGTCATTCTGTGTTGTTAAAAGCTGTCGTCTATGCCCACCTGCGCTCTACAGCGCTTTCGTGAATTTCGAGATTGGAAGAGCCTGCTTGAAGTGTGTAGTATTCACTATCAACGCGTTTTCTGCATCTTCGCTAGTCTGATTTTTCAGCGGAAGGAAGCGTAGAATCTGAACATTACATGACATTTATTTCAAACTGTTCATGCTTTGCTTTATTCTCACCTGAAAGAGAGAAAGGCTTTCTAGTCCTTTACAGGTAGACTGGTTTTGTATGTCCTGCGGGATGATAAAATTGCATTCAGCTTGTCTGAAGAAGCCATTTTTCCCTAATAGGCCGTACAGCATTTTACACATGATTTCGCTTTGCGCATAGCCGGGGCTGTGTAATTAGCGTTGGTCTGGTGCGGCAAACGCTGTATGTGGTGTGTCCGGTATAGCGTCCCCAGTGCTATATTACGACAAGACTTAAAACACGGTATTTATAAAAAAGAGACTTTTAAAATTTGAGTAATAAGTGGACACTAGCCGCTCAGGAGAACATAAATTTTTCTCCGTATTATAATAATTTCTCTGTGTAAGTTTCGAGGGCAAAGAAATACAACAAAATGATCTAAAAAGACGGCAAGATACGCTCTTTTGTTAATTTTTTTATTAGTATTCACTTCTTCTCTTGTCTTGGTTGCGTGTAGACGGACATCTTGCGAGTGCTGGTAAATGTAAGCATATTTGTACTAATTAAGCAGATAATATATTCATTTAATATTATTGTGCACTTTTAATTTGTAAGAGGTGATCCCGATTTCATGTCCGCCTTCCTTGAATTAACCTGCATTCAAGTAATTTACAGTTCAACAATCACAGCGGCAGATGCGGCCAACGACGCCATTACGTGGCCATATTAACTTATAAAAAAATTAGCCGAAGCGAAAAACTCGCCCGCTATTAACATAATATCCATTTTTCTCCACAGCCGCACGAAGTTGCAGAAATACGTAGCTTTAAGATTCTTATTTTAAGTACCAGTTAACGGAGGTAAGAAAAAATACTCTCGCGCGTGTGTGGTCCGCAATTGTAATTAATAACTAAAGATTTTTAGCTTTAAAGTGAACGTCAAGCCGAGGAAATTAATATGAAAAGTTTATTCCATTGTTCAACTTATACGCTCATGTTTTAAGATTCAGCGAGTCTAACATTCATTAACGTAACAAATAATTTAAGATTAATATTGTAAAAAAGGAGAACTTCACAAAAGCATTTAATCGTAAATCAAAATTGAATGAAATTTCATTTTTATTAAGGCCCACCACTTAAGTCGGCAACAATCATGATAATAATAATAATATATTAAATTACGACGGCCGACGGACGCGAGATTAGCGCCGCAACTTTGGGGCCAGATCAAAGAAAATTCGACATTTATTAATATAATACTTACTATTGTAAGGATTGTAATTATGTATGTGTCTAATTGTTGTAAAATATTAATGCCTATATGAATTCTTTTATATGTACAACAACAAAACCACACCCTGAGGAGATCTGGTGAAGAAAAAGTATAGAAAAGAAAAAGGATTTCGATAAAGAAAAATAACAAAAGGTAAGGCTATTGTGCAAGCATCCTGTGTAGCTCTGTGCGGAATATCGATCCCATGTGCACATGAGATACCTTTGGTGAAAAAATAGTAAGTAAAGCGCAATTTAAATTGTATTTGTGTATTTATGTGTTTATTTTTGGAGGGGATAATTATTCGTGTATGTATCGATGTTAAAGATTTGTCAGTGGCTTAAAGTGAATTTATTTTGGGTAAGATAGGACAGGCTAAACCATCCGTACCAGACGAACAAAATTTTGTTAATATGGAAAGTGAGGATCTATGCAAAACGTGAACGAATCCCAAGCCACCGCCTCGGATAACATAATTTCCGGAGCGGGGGGCGAGTATCAGTGGACGGTGAATGACGCTCCACAGCAGAATGGGAATAGAGTAACAACAACTCCACTGCCTGGGCACGGGGGCCAATCTAGTGCTAGATTAAGTAGGGCAGCAGTATGCTTACCGATTGCAGACCCATTTGCAGAATTTCTGCGCAGGTTAGAAGAAAGAGATAGGTAGAGAGATCAGAAATTTGCTCAGATGCTAAATGAGCAAGGGCAACAATGAGACGAAAAACTGGCTCAGATGCTACATGAGCAGGAGAAAAAATTAACGCAAAAGCTCATTGAGCAAGAGCAGCGCAGTGAAGCGAAACTAGACAGTATCCAAAGCGAACTTGCCGAAATGCGGGACGCTTGCAAAGAAATACCGATCTTGTGCAAAGGTTAGCCGGCAAGATGCAAAAACTACAGATATCACAGGTTAGGCTTGAAGACAATGTCCAGACTTTAACCACCCGCGTGGATAATCTGGAGATAGATGCACGGAAAAGTATTGATACATATTTGGAAGTGCAAGCTCAAAAAGTCGAAAAAGAATTTAATGAATGACGAGAAGTAAAGAATCGCGAGATATCTGCAAAGATTGAAAGCGACGTAAAAACAGCTGTAGAACAAGCGAGTGCGGCCGCGAGTGTAAATAATGACGCTAGCGCTGCCGACTACATGCCGAATTAACACAGATCAAAGCCCGTGTGACAGAGGAGTTGCCGAATTGGCAACAGGAGGTCGCGTGGAGACTGTGTTGGAAAGCAAGTAAACAGTGGCGGACAGATAATGAATCCGACTCCGCGTACTGATTACTATAACAACGCTGACGGTATGCAGGGTGCGAGTGCGCAACCGCAACCTAATGTGGATTATGAGCACGAACAATATGCGATACCGTGCAGCGCACATCACGAAGTAATGGATGCCATAGAATGTAGCAATCAGATGTGCAAAAAGGAGGACAATGTGATAAAACACAGGACATTCCAACCCTTCAATAGCGAAAAGCAAAATGTCCACCCTGTGGTATTTATTAAGAGCTTCAGGAATGTGTTTCCCAGGACATGGACGGAAAGACAAAGTATACAGTTCGTGGTCTCCTTTATTCAATGTGACGCGGCACTGTGGGCCACCGACGTGTCCGAAAAATGTCTAACGATGCAACAGTTTGAAGGTGCTTTCTTGCAAAAATTCTGGTCCGATAGCGTCCAAGAAAGACTACGCAAGGAGTTGAACAGTCCAGAAATGTACAATTCTAATAATCCTAAGGTGGGAACGTTACGCAAATATTTTGAAAAGTATATAAACAAAAGCATGTACTGGGACGAGCCCATGTCCGATCGTGACATAATCAGATTAATAAAACTGAAGTTGCCCAGCGAAATTAAAAGATATTTCATCAATGTGCCGGAATACGATATAGAACAATTCATGGAAATAATGGATTCTGTTGACTTATTGATCGAAGATATGAAAACCGAAAACAAGTGGAACCATGCAGGCTGTAATCAACAATAAAGCCGATTACAATGGCAGCCACAACAACGGTAGTAACTTAGTACCAAATGGTAACGGGAATAGGCAAGAGCACCGGCAACAGAATCGAGGCACAAACAATGGCAATGGTTATAACAGCAACGGTTATAATCGTCAAAATCGGAAGAGACATCATGGAGGACGCGTGACTAGTGGATATATTGGTAACGGCAATCAGCAATGGCGGAACAACCGAAACCAGTGGCGTGGCTGTAGAGAACCGACACCACAGTGGTAACAAAACAGCGCCACAATGGAACGCCAACCCAGGTGCATCACAGAACATGTCAGGAAGTTACAACCGACCATCGCAAAACCAGAGCCATACATAGTATCAAAAGACACCATCGGGGAGGCAGGGCGGCCAACCCAACAGTAGCAACAACAACAACCAGAACCACAATGTGAGGTTACTGGAAGTGACAGACAACTGTCAACCCACTAATGCTCATCCGTTAAACTAAAGACAGCCACAATACGCTCTCCGTTGTTGGCTGCAGGATGGTGTAGTGAGGGCACATTCACGGATGACAGCCATAAACTTTGTATTCTGAGATACAATGAGGGAATAAAAATAGAAAAGGAACTTGTAGACATACTGCAGAAATGTAACCGAACCGACAAAAGTGTTGTGCAGGCTATATTGCAAGCAGATATGTACGGAGCAACAATACAGATAATAATCGATACCGGTACGTCAACCAATGTCATGACTGCAAATTTTTACAAATACTTGAGTCAAAATAATAGAATACCAGTATTGCCAGTGAAGAATTGTCGTGTAACAGGTGCAATAGGTGCACAATTCCATATCATAAAGGACCAGGTGCAAGTCGAGTTTACGGTAGGAAATGAAGCAATGAAAAGCTCGTTCCTAGTAGTTAGGGGATTAGGTGTTGCTTGTATCCTGGGGATGGAATTTTTACGCCAGAGGGACGAAAAAATCGATCTCTTGTGCGGGGAAGTAAGCCTTATGAATGAGGGTAGACGTGTAATTTTGCTATTGTTGAGGACACGGGAAGTCCACGGTAAATATTGCCTGAGCTTTCAGTCTAGATTCGAAGGAATAAAGGTAATGAATTTATATTCTGACTTAAGTACAAGACAAACATATTATAAAGAGTTTATTACTGAAGACAGAGAGGAAAAAAGGAAACTGATAGCCATGAAAGTCAGGGAGTCTGAACTTTTGACTGAAGCACAACAAAACGAATTGACTCAGCTACTTACAGATTATGAGAACGTGTTTTCGGAAAAACCCGGTGTTACACCTATAACATCGAAGTGGTACCTCACGATACTTTCTGTCACGCAAACTACACCATCCCGTGGTCAAAGAAGGAGGCAGTTACGAAGGAAATAAGAAAATTGCTTGATTGGGTGATAATTGAACCATCTCTGTCTCCGTACAGCAGTCCGCTCGTGGCAGTACCGAAAGCGGACGGCAGTATACGTCTCGTGCTTGATGCGCGCGATATTAACAAAATAATTGTACCTGTCAGAACGCGACCAGAAAACCTGGATGAACAGATACAGAAGTTTTATGGAGTTAAATATCTGACCTCTGTCGATATGCGTTAGTCGTATTGGCAAATCCCACTAACTGAATCATCAAGAAAGTACAGTGCCTTTGTGTTTGCTGGCAGGAGTTATCAACTTAAAGTTTTACCATTTGGATTAAATGTTAGTGCAGGTGCCTTCATTGCAGCGCTCGATACAGTATTAGGACCAGATTTGTTGGACCAAGTAACGTTGTATGTCGATGACTTTTTAATAACTACTCCCGATTGGGAAAGCCACGTGGACACACTGAGATGCGTACTAAAAAGATTTTCTGAGGTGTGCGTCACCGCAAACCTCGCAAAATCCAAATTTGGCAGGGAGAGAATTAAATATCTTGGTCATGTAGTATCACCTACAGGCATTCTGCCCGATCCGAAGAAAATGGCAGCAATTGAGAACTTCCCCCCTCCTAGAACCAAGAAAGAGTAAAGGCATTTCTGGGTCTAGTGTCATTTTTCAGACGATTCATACCTGACCAGCTTTTAAATGATAATACCCTGTTAAACTGGTTGAGAAAGAATACACACTGGATATAGAATGAACTGTGCCAGCAGTCATTTGAGCAAACACGACAAGCCCTTCTAAATGCTAATCTACTGTCGCATCCTGACATGTCAAAGGAATTTTGCCTTGTACAGACGCTTCTAGTGTCGGACTAGGCGCTTGTTTATTCCAAATCTATGAGGAAGGTGGAAACAAGAACGTAAGAATAATCGGTTTCGCAAGCCGAGTGTTGTCAAGTTGTGAACGATGATATACAGTCACAGAACTTGAAACACTAGCAGTAGTACGGACCATGAAGAAGTTCAGATATTATGTGTACGGAATAAATGTAAAAAAAATTCTGTGATCATCAGGCCTTAAGTTTTTTGCTAAAATGCAACTTAATGCACGACAGGTTGACTAGGTGAGTGCT
Organism: Schistocerca piceifrons; assembly: GCF_021461385.2. Lineage (NCBI taxonomy): Eukaryota > Metazoa > Arthropoda > Insecta > Orthoptera > Acrididae > Schistocerca > Schistocerca piceifrons. Next base: position 381,806,366 of record NC_060141.1, read on the forward strand.
TGCCCTGCAGGAATATGAATTTCAACTAATGTATATAAAAGGTTGTGACAACGTAGTACCTGATGCTTTGTCATGGTTGCCGCAAGGTCTACCTGAGCTAACAACAATACTAGAACAGGCAACAGAATACACAATTTTAGTCATGAAAGACCCTACTTCTCGCAAGAAGTTCCTGCAGGCGTGCAGGCAACTGCCTAGGTTACAGGACGAAGATCCCGCCTTGGGAAAAGTCAAACAAGAACTCCTAGCCTCGGGTGGAAATCAGATAGGTAGCCATTATTCTGTGGAAGAGGGGGTATTATATTACCGGAAGAATGTTAACAAAGACTTGTGGTGTATCTGTGTACCGGAAGTATGTATCAGTGGTTTAATTTGGCACGTGCGCCTTTCGTGGGGACACGTGGGCATTGAAAAATGTAGATCACTTCTCGCAAGACAATGTCATTTTAGGAATATGAAAAGAATAATTCAGAATGTTTTAAGGACATGTGTAGTTTGTCAAAAGACGAAACCTACAAATCTGCCCACCGTAAGTGAATTGCACCCTGTTGTTCCTACCAAACCATTACGACTACTTTCCGTTGACATTCTAGGGCCACTACCCACTGGCAGAGGTGGTGTGAAATATATATTTGCTGTATATGATGCTTTTCCAAATTTCTAAAATTGTATCCTGTAAAAACTTCAACGGCCACACCCCTCATTCAGATATTACGAACAGATTATTTTGTTTATGTTTGCAAACCACAGATCACATTATCCGATGATGCCACCTATTTTACTGGTCTCAAATGGAAAAAGTTTCTACAAGCGCAAGGTATTAAACACATTATTGTAGCTCGATTTCACCCTGAGGGCAGTCCTGTAGAGCGTACCTTTAAACAGTTGAACAGTTTCATGAAAACTTACATTACGAACCGCCACACCAAGTGGGCATAATACGTTTCGACTTTTTAGGAACTCCACAATAGATTGCCACATTCAGCCACCGGTTATACTCCACTAGAAGTCATGTTTGGAAAGAATGAAACCGATAGCTGGCTGTCACCATTACCGTCTGTACAACGACAAGTTACCTCACGAACAAATTATAGCTGAGACTAAATAATTTAACGAGGTGCGCGGAGCGCCGAAAGGAGAAGTATGACAAGAAGATAAAGAAGGTAGCAGTGTATCAACCAGGTGACTTGGTGCTAATAAGGACTCATCCCAAGTCATCTCTGTTAGCGAAAAAGAATAATAAATGGCAACCGGTGTATTCCGGGCCCTACAAAATCGTAAGCATACCACATGGATGTAGCTATTTGTTGGGTGGCGTAGAATCGGAAGAGATCAAAGGACTCTATCCATACAAAGACTTAAAGAAGTTCGCTCAGTAGAGCAACGTTTACATATGTGAGTAGTAGGTTAAGTTTAGAATGTATTTTTTTCTGTGTGTAAATGTTCAGATTTTAGTGTAACAGGTGAAGACAATGAGGCACACAAGATTAGTGCGATTCAATTTTGTAGATGTTAAGAAATAACAGTATTTTTAAGCAATTGCATTTTGAAAGAAAAAATGAACTTAGGGTTAAGAATACTTTACAAATTTCATTTTTAAAAATGCTTTAAAAATATTTTTTTTAAAATTCAACAGCATGTAATGATGAAAGAATTTTCCATTAGTGTGTCATGAATATTTTTGAACTGTAGTAGTAACGAAACTTATGAAGTTCCATATTATAGTGTATATGTTGTCCCATGTATTTATGTCTATACCGATCCACAAATATGATCAATCATAATTTACTAAACAACATGAGTGCAGGGTGTACATCACCCAAGGTACTTCATGTGTTGTGGACAAGGTACAAAGCAAATCAGTAGACGCGACTACCGCTAAACACTGTTAAAATATATTGCCATCAGCTAAGGCAGAGATTTGCACGAATTTATCGTGTAAACAAAAGTCACAAGTCAATCACTAATCTAGGAACTTGCACGCAAGGCCTAGATTACAAAATGTGTAAAATAATGCGGGAGGCAAAGTTTTGTAAAGTCGAGCATGACTCTGGAGGGCAAGTCTCTAATGACCTCGTTGTCGGCGGGACGTTAAACACTAACCTAACCTAACGTAACCAGGATTGACCACAACCCTGCTGGAAGCAAATAATTTATTCCGGGCAGCAGCAACGCGTATCTGACTCTCAAAAAATTCGTCTAAGCTGGCAATTATGACACAGTAGGACTGCGTTTAGAGTTAAGTGAGGGAAAACAATTTCACTAGGAGGCGGTAGGTGTAAACTCCTGCACATATAAAGAGAACTGCACGACGTGATTCGCCTATGATTTTGTAGGCGTCGAAATGTTGATGCAGTTGTGTTATGTATTCTTCCCATGCTTCTCTTGTCTCATCGAAGTGTCGGAAAGGCGGGGGTGGCATCCGAACTCATTCTTTACCTTCCGTCGCCTTTCCGTGCTGGGCTGCTTGCGCTTGTACAATGCAAAACACTGCTCACAGCAGTCTGTTATTCGTTGTTCTGAAACTGAAAAAGTTATGTTAGAAGCCGCTGATCACTTAGATGTTGCTCTTCCTGGTTTCCCATGGTTACTTGAATAACTCACCTGAATTATTTCAGCTTATGTATTTTAACTTAATGTACGCACAGAGACAGAAAATAATGCAATAGCAAGGAAAAAAATTTCGTGCTCTGTCCAAAGTTCCTTGTCCTACTTTCCTTTTGCTCGTCGCCATTCTGATACAATTTCCTTGTGCACTGTGTGATTCTTTATGGGATAAAAGAGCGAGGAACAGCTGTAGTTAGGAGAATTCAGACGTTAATTTGTTCTACATTTAATGTAAAATAGTAAAAATAACACATAAGTTTGTTGCTGTAACTGCAGCGTCAGTTCCTGAAAGTAGCTTTGAATGTTGACACATATACACATACCGCAGACGTACAAATCATTCAGTCTTCAATACAATAGCTATCCATTAGCTCATGAACTCTGGCCGGTATGAAAGTCTTGAAATGTTATTCAACTGCCAAACACACAAAATGGGCTCAGTGCATGAATGTTCGAACTTACGTACACCCGCTGTTGGAACTCCGGAGAGGGGATGCTTGCGTCTCATTGGTAGCGGTATAATCGTTCCTTTGGGCAGCAGTGGCGGCTACGCGATGGCGAATTGGCAGAGAGCGTACTTGAAATTGCGGCCGACCGCAAATTATTTCTGCAGTATCGCAGAAGGAACATGCAGCGTCCCTATTACACGACCTCGTTCTACGCCAAGGAGGTGTTGATAATGGCGACTTTGTCGCCTTAAAAGCGTCCTTGACTAACAACAACTCATCATTTCCAGTCTCAAAGTTAACTACTGCTCACGACCTTTACAACGTGTATGTAAAGCAAATCTGATTTGTATACTCATAGTAGCGCTAGTCGAGTCATTCCTAGGTGACTGGCTCGAAATGGGAGCAGCCATCATTCAGATGTAGAAACGCGCCTTCTAACATTCCATTACGTCGTCGAATGCAACATTTTTCCGTCAGTGTAGTTGGAAAAGCAGGTACCAGATTGAGATTCGTAGGGAGGATCTTAAGGAAATATAGTATATACACGAAATAAGTAGCTATCAAAACTGTCGTTTCACCATTTCTTTAGTACCTTTCATCAGTAAGGGATCCTTAGAAAGCAGGGTTAATAGAACAAATGGATTAGATACAAAGAAGAATAGCGTGTTTCGTCACAGAATCGTACACTCGGTGCGTGATATTTACGGGTATGCCAGACAAGCTCGTGAGGCCGACTCTACAAAAGAGGTGTTGTGTATCAGGGAGAGGATTATTGTTGAATTTTCTAGAGCGTACGAGCAAGGAAGATTCAGGCAACATATTGCTTCCTCCGACATATGTCTTTCGAAAAGATCACGATGAGAAAATTACAGAAATTAGATGCCATGCTTCTCTTTATCTACAGCCACTCGTCCCACGCACCATTCGTGAATGGAATGGAAAAAAAGGGTGGGCGCGGCGGAGATAGATGTACTATAACCAAGCCTCGTCTCACACCGTAAGGTGATTACAGAGCATAGACGTCAATGTAGATCCTGAATGAGAGGTACTGGCGGAATTAAAGCTACCTACCCGTGTGGTACCACTCCACTTGTCGACGTCGGGGCCAAACGTCTTCCTGCATCAATAACCTCCTTATAGTCCACGTACTGCTTTCTGCGAAGTGTATCCTTCATAGGACCAAACAGATGGAAGTCAGAAGGTGCAAAATTCGGACTGTAAGGTGGATGAGGAAGAACAGTCCTGTGAAGATTTAGGAGCTACACTCGGATACAGAGACTTGTGTGAAGCCTCTAGTTGTCATGGAGAAGAGGTTCGTTTGCACTTTCGTGGCAACGAGCACGCTGAAGAACATCAGAATTAATCGTTGTACTATGACGGAGGTCATCCAATAGAAAAGAAGATCGTCGCCATACTGTAGTGGCTGAGGTTGTGGCTTTGAAATTTTTCTTCAGAGAAGAGGCGATGTGGCGCCATGCTATGGACTGTCGTTTTGTTTCCTGTCCAAAGTGATGAAGCCCTGTTTTATAGCCTGTCATGATACTGGACAAGAAAATTGTCTCGATCAGCCTCGTGAAACGCAAGCAGTTCTGCACAGATGATAGTTCGTTGGTCTTTATGGTCTTCTATTAGGCGGCGTAAGACCCACCGAGCACGCACCTTTGAATTCCCCAGCTGGTGGACGGGCGTGCTAACACCACCGACAGAGATGTGCAGTTGTGTAGCAAGGGACTGGATTGTAATCCGTCGGTCATCTCGAATGAGAGTGTGCGCACGTTCCAACATTGCAGGAGAAACAGCTGTTTCCAGCTGTCTGGCAAGTGGGAGATCGAACAGGTTTGTGCGACCTTGTTGCGACGATGACGGACGACGCTCTTGTTCACTGACAGGACTCCTTAGATATTCTGCAAGCGTTTGTCTGTAATGCCCTGGCTTTCCCTCGCCCAAAGAAATTCAGTGACAGCTGTCTGCTTGAGACTCACCTCGTATACCGTCGCCACCTACTAGAACTTCTCGAAGGTATAGGAGCTGAAGCCGGAATATTCCGCGATGTTCCACAACAGATTCTGAACTTTTCAACCGAAATTCTCCGATATAAAGATGATTACTTATTGAATGGCACCCGAACATGGGCCACTTCTAAATTTTAGACGAGCTGGTAAGTCACCTACTCGAACAAGAGCTGAGGTATCAGATATAGATACCCAGGAAACCATCTGAAAGGATTACCTTCAAGGTGTCCTCGGAGACCTACAATAGGACATATAGAGCAATGGACACAATCTTTGTTCCACCTACCTCTAGAAACGTGCACCTTCAGCCAGGGATAAATTGTGATCCTCACCCTCATATCGAAACGACGAAATGACAATAACGACCTGCCGTGACAGCAAATTTTCAAGAACGTCAATACTTCTCACTACGAAGGGATATGCCATGGACTACGTTTCCTTTCCTCCAAGTAGATACTGCCTATTTCTGTCCTTCTGTGTTTCTTTCCTTTGATGTCGTTTAAGCGCACAGCGCTATGTGGCTACCACTATCCGTCATTTAGAACAATACCGAAGTGAAATATTTAATGGATTCGTAGTTTATGATAGCTCACAATCAAAATCTGCTCATACGTGGGGATAAGAGCTGAGCGGAGGTTGAATAAATATCGGCGTTGCAGTTGCAGTAAGGCAGAAATTGAGCCTGTCTTCTATGCTCCTTTAATATGAACATGAAGTACTGTACTGCTCGTACAATACAGCCGGGAAAACGACCATACAATAATGACTATATTAAGCATCGGGACCTTCTCATTTCCAATTAGTCGTCTACTTGACACTCAACAACTTATTAGTGGAGTATTAAGCTATTCTCTTGCAGTGGTTATTCTATGTATCTACTCAATATTATACCTCTGTATCGTATATGAACTGATAAGAAACCTTTCACCATTTGAACTAGAATAGATGTAATTGCTATTAACAACAAGTGAAAACATATACAAATACCATTTGACTTATTAATAAGGATTTCTTGCTGCTTGCTGCATGTTTATTGCTATAGTTTCAGCTCTGCGTATTAGTGTCCACTTAGGAGTCAAATACGCAAATGGTATGAGAATCTGTACTTTAGCGCTACATTCATTTGCTGATTCAATACTTTATTATTTTATTCCAGGTTTTTTTTAAGGGTGGAAAAACGTTGCAGTTATTCTACGAAAAGAGAGAGCTGTCTACTGCAGTTTATTTGTTCTTGTTTCAGTCTATGATCGAAAGCAATGGGCTTTAGCGCTTACACCTGAGAAGTCAGGCAGCTTCTTGCAGCAAAGAATTTCGTTCCACGGTGCTAAGCGACTGTCGAAAGATCGATCTGGGAGACGTAACTGAAGAGACAGCAGCCTCCGCGGCCCTTCCTCGCCAACCGACGACGTCTTCGCAATGAGTTACGGGAACTCGAGGCGGCAGACGATAAACCGGCAGCACTTTATGGCGGTCGTGACCAGAGTTGTTGAGAAAATTTGAAGCCGCCTCCCCCGTTGCACTTTATTTGGAGTCGTTCGCCAAGTTTTGTGTGCCGAGATTTACAGAAGAAAGTTTCCTGGGTATGCCACTAGCAGTAAATATTTGTGGAATCTTCGCAGTTTTTCGATGGGTCGAGTTGTACAGCATCTACCTGGGAACCGTTGTGCGTACAGTTCTGCTGCTCCTGATGCATTTTTATGAAACTCGAGGTTGTCAGTCACTTCTTCATTACTAACTGACATTTTATTCGTAAAATGGTTTCTGAACATCAACACCTACATCTACGTTCATACTGTGTAAACCACTGTAAATTGTTTTGAATAGGGCACTTCCATTCCACCAGATCTTCGGAGCACTGTCTTGAAAGAGTTCCCATAAGGAATCAATGTTAAAATGAGCAAACTTCAGATATACATTCCAAGGAAACTGGCAGACATGAAGACCTGAAACTTTACCGTAATACAAATAAAAACACTATCGCCGCGCGGGATTAGCAGAGCGGTCTAGGGTGCTGCAGTCATGGACTGTGCGGCTGGTCCCGGCGGAGGTTCGAGTCCTCCCTCGGGCATGGGTGTGTGTGTTTGTCCTTAGGATAATTTAGGTTAAATTGTGTGTAAGCTTAGGGACTGATGAGCTTAGCAGTTAAGTCCCAGCCGGCCGGTGTGGCCGTGCGGTTCTAGGCGCTTCAGTCTGGAACCGCGTGACCGCTACGGTCGCAAGTTCGAATCCTGCCCCGGGCATGGATGTGTGTGATGTCCTTAGGTTAGGTAGGTTTAAGTAGTTCTAAGTTCTAGGGGTCTGATGACCACAGATGTTAAGTCCCATAGTGCTCAGAGCCATTTGAACCATTTTGAAGTTAAGTCCCATAAGATTTCACATACATTTGAACATTTTTTGAAACACTATCCTCAAATCGCATAATGAATTGGTTACGGTATTTTCTATATGTTATTAGTAAATTTAGAACTTTCTTAAACACCTTGAAACTTGTCCTTATCTATTTGTCGTTTTATTAACAAGACACAATGAAAGATTGACGTCGTCATCAGTCTTTGGTTTTGGGAAAAGTGTACCGGCTTTGATAGACCAGCACTGAAGTACATCACTGCATCATGAACACAAAACATTAAAATTTCTTTTCTAAAATCAACAGTTTTTGGTGAACACGTCCAACAGACAGAATTCAGATTTTTAATTGGATTCTGAGATTTACTATGGAGACACTTTTTCTAGAGCTCTTGTTCTACGTCTACATCTACATTTATACTCCGCAAGCCACCCAACGGTGTGTGGCGGAGGGCACTTTACGTGCCACTGTCATTACCTCCCTTTCCTGTTCCAGTCGCGTATGGTTCGCGGGAAGAACGACTGTCTGAAAGCCTCCGTGCGCGCTCTAATCTCTCTAATTTTACATTCGTGATCTCCTCGGGAGGTATAAGTAGGGGGAAGCAATATATTCGATACCTCATCCAGAAACGCACCCTCTCGAAACCTGGCGAGCAATCTACACCGCGATGCAGAGTGCCTCTCTTGCAGAGTCTGCCAATTGAGTTTATTAAACATCTCCGTAACGCTATCACGGTTACCAAATAACCCTGTGACGAAACGCGCCGCTCTTCTTTGGATCTTCTCTATCTCCTCCGTCAAACCGATCTGATACGGATCCCACACTGATGACCAATACTCAAGTATAGGTCGAACGAGTGTTTTGTAAGCCACCTCCTTTGTTGATGGACTACATTTTCTAAGCACTCTCCCAATGAATCTCAACCTGGTACCCGCCTTACCAACAATTAATTTTATATGATCATTCCACTTCAAATCGTTCCGCACGCATACTCCCAGATATTTTACAGAAGTAACTGCTACCAGTGTTTGTTCCGCTATCATATAATCATACAATAAAGGATCCTTCTTTCCATGTATTCGCAATACATTACATTTGTCTATGTTAAGGGACAGTTGCCACTCCCTGCACCAAGTGCCTATCCGCTGCAGATCTTCCTGCATTTCGCTACAATTTTCTAATGCTGCAACTTCTCTGTATACTACAGCATCACCCGCAAAAAGCCACATGGAATTTCCGACGCTATCTACTAGGTCATTTATATATATTGTGAAAAGCAATGGTCCCATAACACTCCCCTGTGGCACGCCAGAGGTTACTTTAACGTCTGTAGACGTCTCTCCATTGATAACAACATGCTGTGTTCTGTTTGCTAAAAACTCTTCAATCCAACCACACAGCTGGTCTGATATTCCGTAGGCTCTTACTTTGTTTATCAGGCGACAGTGCGGAACTGTGTCGAACGCCTTCCGGAAGTCAAGAAAAATAGCATCTACCTAGGAGCCTGTATCTAATATTTTCTGGGTCTCATGAACATATAAAGCGAGTTGGGTCTCACACGATCGCTGTTTCCGGAATACATGTTGATTCCTACATAGTAGATTCTGGGTTTCCAAAAACGACATGATACTCGAGGAAAAAACATGTTTTAAAATTCTACAACAGATCGACGTCAGAGATATAGGTCTACAGTTTTGCGCATGTGCTCGACGACCCTTCTTGAAGACTGGGACTACCTGTGCTCTTTTCCAATCATTTGGAACCCTCCGTTCCTCTAGAGACTTGCGGTACACGGCTGTTAGAAGGGGGGCAAGTTCTTTCGCGTACTCTGTGTAGAATCGAATTGGTATCCCGTCAGGTCCAGTGGACTTTCCTCTATTGAGTGATTTCAGTTGCTTTTCTATTCCTTGGACACTTATTTCGATGTCTGACATTTTTTCGTTTGTGCGAGAATTTAGAGAAGGAACTGCAGTGCGGTCTTCCTCTGTGAAACAGCTTTGGAAAAAGGTGTTTAGTATTTCAGCTTTACGCGTGTCATCCTCTGTTTCAATGCCATCATCATCCCGGAGTGTCTGGATATGCTGTTTCGAGCCACTTACTGATTTAACGTAAGACCAGAACTTCCTAGGATTTTCTGTCAAGTCGGTACATAGAATTTTACTTTCGAATTCACTGAACGCTTCACGCATAGCCCTACTTACGCTAACTTTGACATCGTTTAGCATCTGTTTGTCTGAGAGGTTTTGGCTGCGTTTAAACTTGGAGTGAAGCTCTCTTTGCTTTCGCAGTAGTTTCCTAACTTTGTTGTCGTACCACGGTGGGTTTTTCCCGTCCCTCACAGTTTTACTCGGCACGTACCTGTCTAAAACGCATTTTACGATTGCCTTGAACTTTTTCCATAAACACTCAACATTGTCAGCGTCGGAACGGTTGTTGAGTGTAACCTCCACCCATAATAATTCACAGGAACTATCCACTTCTACTTCACTACAGGATAAGCTACTACTGACAGTGACGAACACTCCACCACCGGTTGCATGCAATCTATCCTTTCTAAACACCATCTGTACCTTTGTAAAAATTTCGGCAGAATTTATCTCTGGCTTAAGCCAGCTTTCTGTACCTATAACGATTTCAGCTTCGGTGCTTTCTATCAGCGCTTGAAGTTCTGGTACTTTACCAACGCAGCTTAGACAGTTGACAATTACAATACCGATTGCAGCTTGGTCCCCGCATGTCCTGACTTTGCCCCGCACCCGTTGAGGCTGTTGCCCTTTCTGTACCTGCCCAAGGCCATCTAACCTAAAAAACCGCCCAGCCCACGCCACACAACCCCTGCTACCCGTGTAGCCGCTTGTTGCGTGTAGTGGACTCCTGACCTATCCAGCGGAACCCGAAACCCCACCACCCTATGGCGCAAGTCGAGGAATCTGCAGCCCACACGGTCGCAGAACCGTCTCAGCCTCTTATTCAGACCCTCCACTCGCCTCTGTACCAAAGGTCCGCAATCAGTCCTGTCGACGATGCTGCAGATGGTGAGCTCTGCTTTCATCCCGCTAGCGAGACTGGCAGTCTTCACCAAATCAGATAGCCGCCGGAAGCCAGAGAGGATTTCCTCCGATCCATAGCGACACATATCATTGGTGCCGACATGAGCGACCACCTGCAGATGGGTGCACCCTGTACCCTTCATGGCATCCGGAAGGACCCTTTCCACATCTGGAATGACTCCCCCCGGTATGCACACGGAGTGCACATTGGTTTTCTTCCCCTCTCTTGCTGCCATTTCCCTAAGGGGCCCCATTACGCGCCTGACGTTGGAGCTCCCAACTACCAGTAAGCCCACCCTCTGCGACCGCCCGGATCTAGCAGACTGAGGGGCAACCTCTGGAACAGGACAAACAGCCATGTGTCAGGCCGAAGATCAGTATCAGCCTGAGACAGAGCCTGAAACCGGTTCGTCAGACAAACTGGAGAGGCCTTCCGTTCAGCCCTCCGGAATGTCTTTCGCCCCCTGCCACACCTTGAGACGACCTCCCACTCTACCACAGGTGAGGGATCAGCCTCAATGCGGGCAGTATCCTGGGCAACCACAGTCGTAGTCCGATCAGGGGATGCGTGGGACGAGCTGGCCGTCCCCGACAAACCCCCATCCGGACCCCCACAGTGATGCCCATTGGCAACAGCCTCAAGCTGTGTGACCGAAGCCAACACTGCCTGAAGCTGGGAGCGAAGGGATGCCAACTCAGCCTGCATCCGAACACAGCAGTTGCAGTCCCTATCCATGCTAAAAACTGTTTTGCAAAGAACGTCTGAACTAATCTACAGAGAGCGCAAACAAATCGACAAAATTTAAACGGTTATTAAAATACAAGATTGCCTAGTAAATGCAGTAATGCTGCTACTTGCGCACTGCTGACACACTGCTCGGCGGCGGAAGGAGACTACGCGAATTTACACTATTCAGGTAGTAAAACGCGATGCTACAACTCTCAAATACTATAATACGCCCGAAATTTATGAGTTAAACAATGCAAGTACCAAGTACCAAAAACACGTAAAGAAATTAAGAATTAAACTATGTAACAAATGAGTGAGCTAGGAGTTGTTGGGTAAGGTCTCTGAAAATGGGTTTCACAGTAATACGGATAGTTTCTGGAATTTCTTGTTTAAGCTTACAATTGAAAACTGTAGCTGGATTTTTGAAATAGCTGCAGCTGTCGGATCCCCGAGGGGATATATTATGGTCTCTCATCCGCTGAACTTTTAAGGAGGAACGTAGCCCAGATAGTTGTTCTCATTGCTGCTACATTGTTGCTGTTATTCCCAATTGCCATACCGTAATAATCCAGTATCTTACCTATTTCAACCTTTGTCAGGCCCCCTTTACCACCAAATTGTTATGCTTACATAGGTTCAGAAGTTATGACCCCATTATTTTTCTGTACATGTTTTATATAATTTATTTTATTACTATTGACCGTATGCCCATGCCGTTTCTCTCCTTCTTTCTCCAGGAATGTCTGCATACAGGACATCTCTTGACTCCTTAGACCTTCTGAAAATGTCAACAACAACAGCAGCTTCCAAGACTCCACTAGAACGATTATAGTCCTTCTTCCACACGTGTGGTGTAGTGGGATGTATCGTTACAGATGTCACAGAACTTACTAATTATTTCAGTATCCAGAACCTTTCCACCCTACCGAAAGAAGTGGTTAGCACATTTCCCAAATTTCTGCCACCAGCCTTCAAAACCTGCATCTTTAGTCCTTAGGTTCGTATCATTCAACTTAATTACTTCTTTTAGCGCTTTCGGTGGTGCTGACCCACTCACTTCAGCTACAACGGCACGTCTTGTTGTAAACGTCAAACTTTCTGGGAAATGAGGGAATATTCACCACTGCAAGAAGAACTACACCCTAGTGTTGCCATTCACCAAAAGTCCACAGTGCAAACACTAATTGGATACTACTTTCTTACAGTCTGCTTCTGGTTGCATGACATGACATCGCATTGCCAGTAAATTTACGTTCCTGACATATTAGAACTAAATTAGAAACAGTTCCCTAGGTTTTCCCCAAATCTCCATGCCTTTACAGCATGTACCTTTTTCCAGAAGTTCACTTGATAATTTCGTATAAATTAGAAGACTTTTGACAGCAGAAGCCGAAACACTGTCCACATCATGTGTTTCACTGTCACCCACTTGAGAGGAACTGGGAAAACAGGAAGCACCTAGAGGCTTTTTACTTGAAGCACTGAGACTTGGGCTGACATCACTTTATTATTTTCTACCTTCATTTTATAAGTAGCTGTTTTGTGGTTCGGTTTTATATATTTATTTCAAAGAAATCTGGGGTTATACAGAAACTTCCTTATTGTACACATTCTAGTGATAACGTTTCACAAAAGCACACTAGGACATTACATTTATATAACCAAAATGTAAACAACAAAGATGAAAGAGTTGATGAACGGTAATCAGTAATGATGACAGGCTGACGAACACTGGAACAATTGTCTCTCGCAACCGAAATAAGAATATCTATGGAATATAAATAATTATAAGTACGTAAGCATAACCGTTGTTTGCAGTCGATTACTATGTTATGTTTTAATGTGTATTTCTCGCTCTCCTTCCCCCCTTTTCCCTCATGCATAGTCCTATTATTATCAAATAAGTTAAACGATTTTGTATGCAAAGTATCTTTGTACACGACTACCGGTATTAAGCTACACACCGACAAAAAAAGAGAAGGATAACGAGAGAAGAATAAAAAATTCTTCTGCTTGATAAATAAAAATCAAGAAAATTAATCGAACGTACGTACCAGGCCCCCACAACCCGTTTGACAAACCGGGAGCCTCTAAAAGCAATTTGCCAAGAACGATGAAATGTCAAAATGTAATTTCATTTTATAAAATGTCAACTATGTTTTTATACACGTGAATATAAGTAAAGTAGTTCTTTAAAGTCATGTAACCTGACGTGCAGCGGTGACATCTAGCGGACTTTGGATGGAGGCACGTTTGTTGCCACTGCATGGCTGCGTAACTCTATCTTTCATATGGATTATGTACCCTAAAATGGTGCCCTTTTTATTTTAAAAAATATGTATTTGTTTGACGACGCTGATATGGTTAATGATTTCACTCCACCATCACAAGTAATGGCGTGATATTTATAATGCAACACATTCCTACTCAGATATGGATATGTTGTACATTTGTTTTACTCGCATATTGCTTTCTGACTTACTTTCGCATAGTTAGGAGTGCTTTCGTAAATTAGGCTACCTCCATGTGCTTGTCTGTTTCTATTTCGGAAGATGGTGATTACCGAAATGAGTTAATAACTTGCTTACAAATAAACATTGTGATCCAAGAGCGAAATTATAATAAAGCAAATAAATAATTGCTGTACTGTAGTCAATGCGCAGCAAGACAGAGGAATAGAGGGCGTGACGCTTAGTTACCATACTCAGAATTTAGTCGTCTGATTTGAATGAAACAAATATTATTTTGTAGCCAGATAATTGAAGCATTAAACAAGACTAAAAGCATTGGATTTTTGAAGCCTGTTCGCGACTGTGTCCCCTTCATGTGGAGCGCGCGAAGATTAATTGCTTAAACATCTCTTTGTACGCTGCAATTAGTCTAATTTTGTCTTTGCAACTCCTACAGAAGTGGGGTATGAGGGCTTGTACTATATTTCTAGATTCATGACTTAGAATTCGTTCTTGACCCTTACTAACAAGAGACCGAGCGAGGTGGCGCAGTGGTTAGACACTGGACTCGCATTCGGGAGGACGACGGTTCAATCCCGCGTCCGACCATCCTGATTTAGGTTTTCCGTGATTTCCCTAAATCACTCCAGGCAAATGCCGCGATGGTTCCTCTGAAAGGGCACGGCCGACTTCCTTCCCCATCCTTCCCTAATCCGATGAGACCGATGGCCTCGCTGTCTGGTCTCCTTCCCCAAACAACCTCCCCCCCCCCCTTACTAAGAAGGGAACCTCCCCATCGTACCCCCCTCAGATTTAGTTGGCACAGTGGATAGGCCTTGAAAAACGGAACACGGGTCAATCGAGAAAACAGGAAGAAGTTGTGTGGAACTATGAAAAAAATAAGCAAAATATACAAACTGAGTAGTCTATGCGTAAGATAGGCAGCGTTAAGGAAAATATGAGCTCATGAACGCCGTGGTCCCGTGGTTAGCGTGAGCAGCTGCGGAACAAGAGGTCCTTGGTTCAAGTCTTCCCTCGAGTGACATCTTTACTTCATTTATTTCCGCAAAGTTACGATCTGTCCGTTCGTTCATTGACGTCTCTGTTCACTGTGATAATTTTAGTGTTTGTGTTTTGCGACCGCACCGCAAAACCGTGCGATTAGTAGACGAAAGGACGTGCCTCTCCAATGGGAACCGAAAACATTTGATCGCAACGTCATAGGTCAACCGATTCCTCCACAGGAAAACACGTCTGATATATTCTATATGACACTGGTGACGGCATGTACGCCACATGACAGGAATATATTGTCGAATGGGTAGAAAGATTCTTCTACCTTGCCCGATTTAAGATTTCTTGTGGATGTGATAATCACTCCCAAAAAAGTGGACAGATAGTAATTGTCTGAAAATAAAAAATTAAAATTTTTCGCTCGAGGGCAGTCTTGAACAAAGGACCTCTGGTTTCACAGCTGCTCACGCTAACCACGAGGCCACGACTCCCCTTAGTTCACAGACTCCTTAATGTTGCTTATCTTGGGCATGGACTACTCATTTTGTATATTTTGCTAATTTTTTCATAGTTCCACACAACTTCTTCCTGTTTTCTTGACTGATCTGTGTTCAGTTTCTCAAGGCCTATCCACTGTGCAACATATAACTAAATCTGAGGGGGATACGATGGGGAGGTTCCCTTGTAAGTAGTCTCCCACTTGATAGTTTTTGCGTCGAGCGGTTCTAGGCGCTTCAGTCCGGAACCGCACGACTGCTACGGTCGCAGGTTCGAATCCTGCCTCGGGCATGGATGTGAGTGATGTCCTTAGGTTAGTTATTTTTAAGTAGTTCTAAGTTCTAGGGAACTGATGACCTTAGATGTTAAGTCCCATAGTGCTCAGAGCCATTTTTGATAGTGTGCGTCTATCTCCAGGCAGTCCTTTGAGCATGTCCATGGCGCCCACGCATTGTTCAAACAAATTTGTGATTACACTTGCTGCCCTTCTCTGTATACATTCAATAACCCCTGATAGTCCTATTTGGTATGGGTCCCATTCTCTAGAGAAATATGGTGGGATGCGTCCCAGGAGCGTTTTCTAAGCATTCTCCTTTCTAGATCGATTGTATTTTCTTAGTATATTGTCAACGGAACGAGGTCTGCCACGTGCTTTACCTACGACTACACCTATGTGATCGTTCCAGTTCATTTCGTTATAAAGTGTTACATCCAGGTACTTATATGGGTTGACCAATAATAGTTGAGACTCACACGATGCTACGTATTACCTTTTGTAAAGTTCAAAATTTTACATTAAACACTGAAAGCAGGTTGCCAATCTTGGCACCACTATAACTCTTATCAGGATCCAACAGTACTTATACTGCTTCTTTCAGACAGCACATCACTATATATAAGTTCGTTATCTATGAAAAGTTTTTGGTTATTATCTATATTGTCTGCTAGCACATTAATGTGTATTGTGTATTGAACCGGGAATCTAGAAACCACGGAGAGGCTTCGTCCCGCCGTAGCCCTCAGTGGTTCACAATCCCACAGCAGACCACAGCAGTATACCCATCCCACCGCCGCCCCACACCGAACCCAGCGTTATTGTGCGGTTCGGCGGACCCCAGTGGATTTCCCCCGCCGCGGGAACGCCTCACACCACACGAGTGTACCCCAAATGTTTGCGTGGTAGAGTAATTGTGGTGTACGCATATGTGGAAACAGTGTTTGCGCAGCAATCGCCGACATAATGTAACTAAGGCGGAATAAGTGGAAACAGCCCGCATTCGCCAAGGCAGATGGAAAACCTCCTAAACGCCTTCCACAGGCTGGCCGGCAGAGTGGATGTGGAAACTAATCCGCCTGGCCGATTCGTGCTGGGGAATGGCACGCCTTCCCGCTCGGGAAACAGCGCGTTAGACCGCACTGCTAGCCGAGCAGGCATCACGTTTATGTACAACATGAACAGCAAGTGTCCCAACATTGTGACTGGCATTTGAAAGAAGATGGGGAACAACTCAAAGAGCCCACCCAGACTGGACCACCGGCCTGTGTGTGCCCCAAGAGCATTGCCAAGTGTTTACGGAAGACAACCGTGAGGAGGCGGACAAGTGGAGTCGGAACATCAAACATATGCAGCGAGTCATTCCAGATAGAGAAACTAAGACGTAGTGAAACGGGAAACAAGAATCAAGGCTGCGCTGTGGCCAGCATTGTGAAGTTAGAGGAATGTACAACTGACAGCTTTCCCCTTTATATCATTTATTTTAATTTTTTGTTTGGAAAGCCTTTCAGAACTCCAATATTGCGACTGTGCTTTCTGGTCCGCAGGTCAACAATTACTTTATTCAGATGTAGAATGACACTGGGATCGAATGTCCTCTTGTCCTTCTGGAATCAAGATTGTCTTGTGTTTGCGAGTTGTTGAGATACTTCAATGTTGGCTCGAGGTACCTTAAATCTGCACCATTCTTCCGGTGTGACCCATCCAGTGTAGTCAAGATGGCGTGACGTTGACCTCTTGTGGACTGTTTGGTCCCATGGCATGCACGTGTTATATTTGATGACGTCAGAAGAGCATTTAGTTCTGAATGCAAGCCCATGTCGGACAACCTCTACAGGGTCTAAAGTTAGAGCTGCACCTTGTTCCCCACGTGGAGCATCCTTATAAGAGAGCATTTAGGTCTTTTGCCTTATATACCCGAAACTTGCTTCTTACATTCATCTGTGTACTAGCGAGAAGTGAGTAGAGGTGACGGACGAAGCCGGTAATCTTCAGCATTTTGTCTTGCATATGTGCTTTAATGCGAAGTTTCCTCTCAGTCATCACATCAACATACTTGTCCTGGCATACTCCTGGTTATTCAACATTGTTTATCCAGAGCCGGACGCTTAGTACAGTGCGGCGCCTAGTGGTTTACTCAGCGTTAAGTATGATGTGGCTGCCCGTTGCCCATTGTTCGGTCTATTCCAATCGTTGTTGGAAAAGTCCCATCTTGGTATTAACTCGGTGGCTGCTTTGAGGAGCGCAACGTCGTCCGCGACCTATGCTAAAACAAATTGCGGAAGTACCGGTAAATCATTAACACCAAACACAAACAAAATTGGTAAGAGCACAGATCCCTGAGAAGTACCTTCGTTTAAGTTTTAGGATACTGGAACGGTATCCATCAATTTTTACGAAAATGTACCAGTCAAGGAGGAAAGTATCGATGCTGTTGATAACGTAGTCTGATATGCTCGCCGGCCGGGATGGCCGATCGATTCTAGGCTCTACAGTCCAGAACCGCGGGACCGCTACGATCGCAGGTTCGAATCCTGCCTCGGGAATGGATGTGTGTGATGTCCTTAGGTTAGTTAGGTTTAAGTAGTTCTGAGTTCTAGGGGACTGATGACCTTAGCTGTTAAGTCCCTTAGTGCTCAGAGCGATTAGAACCATTTCATATGCTCCCGAGCTCTCTAAGTTTGTCAGCAGCTGATCCCTCCAGACACGATGGTACGCCTTTTACACGTCAAGGAATGCGGTCGCCAAGTAGTTCGGGCGGTTCATTTAGTACGCTATCTACTCTGCCACACATATGAGTTGAAGTTCCACAGACGGGCTGGGTTGGAAGGCTTATTGGCAAAGTCGAATGACGTCGTCCTAGATGAAAGGTTGTCGCAAGCAGTACGAAACGACTCCTTCGAAGATCTTGCTAAGTGCAGAGAGGAGGCTAATTGAAAAGATGATTGATACCCTTGCCCGTCGGGAAAGATACAATGCGGGTTGTCTTCAATGCCGTAGGGAAGTGTTCCAGTGTGAAGCAACTATTGATCGTCCTGGTGAGGAGTACCACGAAAGCGGTACCCCAGCCCAGCAAAACTAATAGTTCTGCCACGAGCGCTCACTGGCATGCGAGAGTGGGGCGGCATGCCGGGAAGGTGAGGGTGGAGTGTCGGCACAGAGATATACGCACTCTACGATTTGCGCTCTACCAATACTACCTTTCTGTGGTTTTGGTACCGTATGTAAATGATAAGGAAATGGTAGGAATACCTGTAGTATTGGTAGCATTGGTAGGGAAAGAAACACAAATGAATGTGTGAGAGAGAAACTGGGAGCCGACGATTTCTCTTTGTTTTCCGTTTGTTTAGTTGTTTTCTTTGCATACAGTTAGAACCACACATCATTTAGTGTTAATCCATTGTGCATTTTATGTCCCTGCAGAATACGAATTGCATTTAAATTATATGCTCGCGTAACTTCTGCGCTTTTATGTAACCAAAGCAATGGCCTTTCATGCCGGTATAGTTTACATACGCAAATGTAAGCAAACATATAATTACTGTTGCGATTTTTTATTCAATAATACGTTCTTCATGTTGATCAAAGGCAAGAGTATCCTGTTATAACTGATAACTGCGAAAGCTGTTCACGAAAAGCAGAAACATGGTTTACATGAGTTCAACGAAGTACTGAAGCGATGTTTGATACATTTTTGTTTTCCTGTTTTTAAGTATTTCACCACTGTGTTGACGGAATTGCGTTTTCTTGTGCTATGTGATAAATGTCTATTGTTTTCTTTATTTTTATTACAGTGTCCCTCTGTTTCACGTTACAAGTCAACAATTTTCAAATAAAATGTGAATTAAACACTGAAAAGTGCGATTTTGCTATGAATACTGTTTATCTTTCAGTAAGAGCCAGGAGGATAGCCATGTAGAACAAACATGTTCCGTAGATTACAGGGCTCTTTATAAATCCTCCCTCAGTTTGTAGCCGGTTAACCGCTTCCGGTTTTTGGAGAAATCTAACAAAACACTGACTGCATACATAAAGGAACTGCTCATTACGAGGGAACGCCTAACAGGTATGCAACACTAACTTACAGACCAAGTGGGTACGACCTTAACTGACCAAAGCTAATGTGTATTTTCAATCAGTCTGTTTGCAACTGTTTCAATTCCATCTACATTTCATGTAGTTTTACCCATACCTCATTACTTCTTACTTATCCATAATCGGTAACGTCCCAGTTATCGTAAACAATCTTTACACGGATTCTTGTTCCAACTCTTGGTTTAACTGAACTGCGTGGTTGCAGGTCTCAACATACGCCCTTCCTCAACAACTGTGGCATCTCCCACATTACTTCGTCCTTTTAACTCATAAGCTTTACCCTTCGGTTGTTTTTCTATCCTTTGTCATAACCACGAAACACAGCTAGATGAAACCTGGATCATACATGCAAAGAACTGCTGCAGTACAATGCAGAAGGCAATTTAAGGAAATACGCAACGAGACAAAGCTATAGGACACTTTTATTCAAGGACGGGAACGGCCTTGCCGCTGTGGATACATCGGTTCCCGTGATATCACCGAAGTTAAGCGCTGTTGGGCATAGCCGGCACTTGGATGGGTGACCATCCAGCTGCCATGCGCTGTTGCCATTTTTCGGGGTGCACTCAGCCTCGTAATGCCAATTGAGGAGCTACTCGACCGAATAGTAGCGGATTCGGTCAAGGATACCATCACAACGACCGGGAGAGCGGTGTGCTGCCCCACGCCCATCCTATCCGCATCCTCCCCTGGGGATGACACGGCGGTCGGATGGTCCCCGTAGGCCACTCATGGCCTGACGATGGAGCACTTCTTTATGCAAGGACAATAATGACACTGAAGTCACTGCGATTTATGGTGGTCTGCTGGACATTACAAATGGCAGGTCATGGTTTTTAATAGGGGTGTGATCACTAAGGACAGCACTGCATGCACTGCAACGTGCTCCCATGTTGGCTGCAAGGCTGGTAACGAGTTCTCGTGGCAGGGCGATCCATTCCTCCACCAGCGCGGTTGAAAACTACTGGATGTCGTTAGTGTATGCGGACGAGCTGAAAAACGGCTCCGCAACGTGCTTGAAGGGATCTGAGTCGGGAGAACATGCAGACCAGTCCATTCACCGAAAATCCTCTACCAGCGCTGTACGATTCGGTCGCGCATTGCCATCCATAGAAGTGAAGTCAGAGCCAAATGTACGCCTGAGAAGACGCACGTGGGGAAGGACTACAGTGTCACAACAACATTGACCAACGAGTGTACCTTTTCAAAGATTTGGAGGTCAGGACGGCCAAGCAATATAGACGATAGTGTTCTAATAGGTTCCTGGGTGATTATGTGTTTCCACCTCCCGGAATATGGGGGTACGTCCAGAATCACCACTCAGACTGAATATGCTGTCATCCGAGAACAGCACGTGATCCTACCCCTCGCTGGCTCAGACCTTGTGCTCTTAGCACCACCGCAAACTTTGCCGTCGATGTGATGATATCAACGGAACACTACGTACTAGTCGTGAGGCAAAGAGGTCACCATCATGCTGACTCCGTGCCACTTTAAAGAGTGACACTGCGTGCTTTGCAGCCCTGTTAAATGTTGTTGGAATTACCCAATATCTGCTCGCTCATTGAGATACTCAGCCTTTCCCCATTCCTTCACCTACATCGTGTTGATTGGCTAGCATCGTTTGTCACTGCTGTTACAATGACGTCAAGCCATGCAGCGTCCATCTTTCTGTGCACGACTGCAGCACATCTGGAAACTTGCTCCCGCACTTGCATTCAGTTACACCGAGTATTTAATATGTTATGTTACTGTACGTAGTTGTCCTTAAGTTTATCTCAGCAGTATGTAGCAGTTACAGGTAACGGTACCAATTTCTTTTTTTTTCAAATACAACTATAGTAATTTCTGTTGGTAGTATGGTAGTTACATAAAAGTCAAATCCAACAACCGAGCGGGATTAGCCGAGCGGTCTAGGGCGCTGCAGTCATGGACTGTATGGCTGGTCCCAGCGGAGGTTCCAGTCCTCCCTCGGGCATGGGTGTGTGTGTTTGTCCTTACAATAATTTAGGTTAAATAGTGTGTAAGCTTAGGAACTGATGACGTTAGCAGGTAAGTCCCATAAGATTTCACACATTTCAAATTGAAAAGCACATCATTCTTCAAAATCTGATAAGTATTTTTAGACAAATTGTAAAATTTAGAATTAATCAGAGCGTTTGTGTTGCTTTATGGAACCGTCGCGTTAGGCTGTTGGGGCACCCCAGCTTGTTTCAGCTAAAAGGGTATACTTACAAAAGTGGAATAGCGGAGTTTAATTTAAAGCTAATATTACTCACACTTGTCTAAATGTGAGTTGACTCGTCGAACCAACTGGCCAAGGAAAAGGCATCTAAGGATTATTCGCCAGTTCACAACGACCACAGCTTTGCTCTTGTTTCCGCCGGAGCCTTGATAAAAAAAAAAAAAAAAAAGATGCACGTCAAAAATTTAAATGGATTTTTAAAACAGGCGATTGAGACACAAAGACTGTCAAAGAACGATTTCGCGTCATGAGTAATGGCAAGATACTAACACGTATTATAAAAGTACATCAGCAAAACCAACAAACAGAAAATCACAATAGAATCTGAACGTTGCCTTAAGATGTCATTTATATGAAGTGTTCGAAATGGCCACCGTCTACTGCAACACACGTTTACAGTCGCTGCTGCGAGGATTTCTGGAGAGACTGGAGAGATCATTGTATATGCTGCAACCGTGCGTTATTTCATATCCTTTCAGGTGCTCGTAAATTGTGTACAGACTTCATATCCCAGAGGAAAATTGCAGTGGCAGCAGGTCATGCGAATGTGCAGGGCAAATGATAACACTTTCACGTTCTATCCAAAAACCAAGAAAGAGCTCAGCACTTTCCAGCCACAAGCAATCGGTTGCTCAGGCATCCATCGAGTTGCTGCTGCATGCATCTACGTAGCTCTCCGCTAGGAAAGGCGGTAGAACATAGGTAAGAAATTTTACGAATGTTTTGCCTCCTAACGATTCTTCAGTGAGTTAATAATTTGTCACTTTGTCTCCAGTAATCCCACACGAAACGATCGCAGTCCATTGCGTCCGATATTCAAACTGTCTCAGCTAGTGCAGATTCTTAGCGGCCAGATAGTGAATATTTCTTACAGTCTGCTTCCCACGAGCTTTAAAGGTAGCCTCACTGATAACGACAATTCTTTGAAGACAGCATGTATTGTCGTGACATCGCATCAGAACCGAACAACAGTATTCCACGCATCTTCCGCAGTCCCGCAAGTTAATCTGCTGGTGAAGTGACACGTTATATGTGTGGAAACTGTTTCAATGCAAAACGCCAGCAACTTATTTCAATGAACTTATCCCAGAGGTACAGGCGATTTCTGAAGCTAATACATGGATTATGAGTAGCAGCTGCCGAAACATCGACTTTGCTGTCGACGCTCACACCAGACTTGCTCCTTACCCTCTGCACAGTATCACAATGTCCTTCCAATAACACTCCTTTCGGCATTCACTGAATTGTCACTCTTATTTGGCACCATCTGTCGTGATACACATGTGTCTACAGCTTGAAACGAGTACTGTAAGTACAAACATGCACTACGTTTCTTTTATTATCTATGTTGTGATGAATTGATCATGCTACATGGGAGCTATATCGTAAAGGATGAATGTCATGCTATCCACACAAGAGTAGATTTAATTCACAGATTGTTTATATCGGAAACGAGGAAAAAGTATTACTATTTTTTTAAAAATAAAGATAAGGAAGCCAGGTCTTGCTCTTCGGATGTTGACTTGACTTCTCCTCATGTTTCCTTAGTGAACAGAGATATGAGTAACTGCTCTGTGTAATTTGTAATTATTACTGCACAGTAATTTAAATTCTTATACATATATTTTTATGACCACACACGTTAATGTGGTTTATGAGTTTTAGAGTATGAAGTCTGTGTATCAGCATTGTGAGCACACTTTTGGAAGCAAAAGTGTGATAGCCTATCGCATCGGGTCGTTTCACCATTATGTGCATACGAAGTCGAACCTCGCATTATTTTTCTAAGAAGTCAAATTTCATACTTATTGCCATTTTGTGCATGGGAGCTGATATAATACACTTTCATGATCAGTGTTTTCAAACAATAACGATGTAGTATATCCTTCATGTCCTGATACATCGAGAGGACATAAAAATCGCAATGGTGGAAATAAGACACCAAAGCTGATGAAAATTAGCCAAATTACACAAAATTTTGTGATGTATATTAAACTAGTAACCAAATTATGCCATCGAATTTGTGGCGTGTCATTCCTGCGGGAAAACTTCCTCAACTGCACTGCATACAGTTTGGTAAGAACTAAACACTTTTTCCGAGTTTTAGTCTGGCAGTAAGGAAAAGTACTTCAGAGGTTCGACTTTCCTCTCCGCATTCCTTCTGCTTTCTCAGTAGCGTATCTTCTTTCTCTTGGTTTGTGAAAGACATTTATTTTCTCTTACCAACCAGTAACCGACACATCGAAACAACACAAACAAAGTGAGAGCAACGTATCTTCTGTGGCCCTTTTATACTCATATCGGAGTGGAGCAATTATTCCCCTATTTGGGTATGAGGTCACGAATTTGCACATAAGCCAATAACTGCTTTCATACGCAAAATGGGTACACCATAATTTCTAAATACTGTTATTACTGTGATTTTGACGACTGAAACGCTCTTGAAGTTTTTAATACCACACTAGCATCAGAAGTTACTGTAGTTCTATTTGAAAAGTCACTGTTCGTGCCCTATGTGTACAAAATTAATATTGCTAGGAAAAGTGTTTACTGAGGACTTCGTCACAATTCTGTGGTGTACACTGGGCTGCGCCCCGGCATACGCGGCCACCACACTTACAGACGTGTACCGGGGGCCACAACGCCCGCGCCTTACTCTGGGAGATCGGCTGTGAACGAAAGTTTCGCTGTTCTGTTTTCCTCCAAGCTTCCCGCACCTTTTCAAGCACCAGCGGGCGCGATCCGCACCGGTAAGCGCCATTGTAAACAGCGCTACAGTCTAGTGACCTGTTCATATGACGTCGCGCCAGTATTCCTCCGCTGAGGGGTATTTATGTGCCCGCTCGTCACCTCCACGGACAGTGACGCTTTACTCTCCGGGCCGACTGTCAACCGCCCTCGTCTCGACGATTCAGCCCCAACGCCTGCCGCTGCCGCCAACCATCAGAAGCTCATCTCACCCTCGCCGTGAGACTTCCATCAGCCGCTCCCTAGGGCACAATTTCACTGGAGCGGTGTGTTGCCTGCCTACGAGCTGAAAGTCTCATAGGACCGGGTCACTACTTAACCTCTGCTATTCGTGGACTTTGTCATAGTGAACACCTTTTAATCACAATCAAGGATTGACATTTAGGTTGGGTCCATATTCGCCCCTAGGAACTGTACTGAGTTTTAGTGGTTAAAAAATAAACAGTTGTTACTGCTAAGTGGAGACCGGCCTTGCCGCTACGGTAACTCCGGTTCCTTCAGATCACCGAAGATAAGAGCTGTCAGTCTTGGCTAGCCCTAGGATGGGACATCGTTCTCGTCTGCCGAGTGTTGTTGGAGGTGTACTCAGCCCTTGTCAGCTCAATTGAGAAGTGAGGAGCTACTTGATTTAGAAATAGCAGCACCGATTACGAAAACTGACCCCCGTCGCGTATCTGCTGACGCCTTGCATCTGAGAATAACACTGCGGGCTGGCCGGTACCGTCCCGTTGGGCCCTTACGGCCTGTCCGCAGCTCGTGGTCGTGCGGTAGCGTTCTCGTTTCCCACGCCCGGGTTCCCGGGTTCGATTCCCGGCGGGGTCAGGGATTTTCTCTGCCTCGTGATGACTGGGTGTTGTGTGATGTCCTTATGTTAGTTAGGTTTAAGTAGTTCTAAGTTCAATGGGACTGATGACCATAGATGTTAAGTCCCATAGTGCTCAGAGCCATTTGAACCTTACGGCCTGTTCGGACAGAGTTATTGCTATGTGCGTATTTGAGTTCTGGCCTGTTGCACCACTCGGCAGCGGACAGAACAACTCCGTGTGGGTGAACAGAGAAGCACGGTATGTTAAACGATTCCGAAAGTTCTTAAAGTGAACAGCTGAATCTTGATGTATGTTGTTTTCTATTTAAAGTGAATAGCAAAATCACGATGTACACTGATGAGCCAGAACATTACGACCACCTGCTCAGTAGCTTGTTTGTTCATCTTTAGATTTAAATACCGGGTGATCAAAAAGTCAGTATAAATTTGAAAACTGAATAAATCACGGAATAATGTAGATAGAGAGGTACAAATTGGCACATCCTTGGAATGACATGGGGTTTTATTAGAACCAAAAAAATACAAACTTTCGAAAAGTGTCAGACAGATGGCGCTTCATCTGGAATAGCAATAATTAGCATAACAGAAAAATGGTTCAAATGGCTCTGAGCACTATGGAACTTAGCATCTGAGGTCATCAGTCCCCTAGAACTTAGAACTACTTAAACCTAACTAACCTAAGGACATCACACACATCCATGCCCGAGGCAGGATTCGAACCTGCGACCGTAGCGGTCGCGCGGTTCCAGACTGTAGCGCCTAGAACCGCTCGGCCACCACGGCCGGCTTAGCATAACAAAGTAAAACAAAGCGAAGATGATGTTCTTTACAGGAAATGCTCAATATGTTCGCCATCATTCCTCAACAATAGCTGTAGTTGAGGAATAATGTTGTGAACAGCACTGTAAAGCATGTCCTGAGTTATGGTTAGGCATTGGCGTCGGATGTTGTCTTTCAGCATCCCTAAAGAAGTCGATCGATCACGATACACTTGTGACTTCAGGTAACCCCAAAGCTAATAATCGCACGGACTGAGGTCTGGGGACCTGGGAGGCCAAACATGACGAAAGTGGCGGCTGAGCACACGATCATCACCAAACGACGCGCGCAAGAGATCTTTCACGCGTGTAGCAATACGGGGTGGAGGGCCATCCTGCATAAACATCGTACTTTCCAGCAGGTGTTTATCAGCCAGGCTGGGGATGATGCGATTCTGTAACATATCGGCGTACCTATCACCCGTCACGCTAGCAGTTACAAAACCAGAATCATGCATTTCCTTGAAGAAAAAAGGCCCGATAACGCTAGATGTGGTAAATCCAACCCATACCGTGACTCTCTCGTCGTGCAGTGGAGTTTCCACGACAGTTATAGGATTTTTGGTAGCCCAAATTCTGCAGTTGTGGGCGTTGACAGACCCTCGGAGCGTGAAATGAGCTTCTTCGGTCCACAACACGTTACTCAACCAATCGTCATCTTCCGCCATCTTTTGAAACGCCCACACCGCAAATTCCCTCCGTTTCTCTAAATCGCCAGGTAACAGTTCATGATGCCGATGGATTTTGTACGGATAGCATCGAAGCGTACGACTAAGTGCCAACCAAACAGTAGTGTATGGAATGCCGGTGCGACGTGCGGCGACTGCACGAGCGCTGACTTCCCCGTGCACAGACGAACCCGCTACAGCCTCCATTTCTTCCTGAACTGTCTCAGCAGCATTACGCCTTGTGCTCGGTCGGCCACTATGAGGTCTATCGTCTAAACAACCCGTTGCTTAGAACATCGAAATCGTTTTCGCCACAGCTGCATTTGTCAACGGACCTTTACCCGTTCGAATTCCCTTCCTACGGCGATAGGATCGTAACGCTGAACTAGCACATTCCCCATTCTGATAATACAGCTTCACTAAAAGCGCCTTTTCAGATAACGTCAACATGCTGCGACTGCTGGCGCATCTGATACTTTTTTTTTCCCTTTATTGTAATTTTCATCACCTGATACAGGCGGGCTGTCAGCAGCATAGTACGCTGCTCTTCAGCCTTAAGTGGAACAATGTCAAGACATATAGGTGATACAGACACTACAGTAAAAACGGCGGGCAAAAAAAAAAGGAGCTTTAAAAAAGAATAAACATGAAGCCGTTCACGCTGGACTCGAAAAAACAGGAAACACTTGGTGACATGGCGCACAGAACACGGATGACGGCGACGGCACACGTGAACAGTTGATGCGTGACGGTGACAGAACACTTAACACAAATCGAGGCACACACACGACACACAGATGGCGATGATCTCCGGCGCGCGAAAGTCCACTGAGCGTGTACGAGTCTGGGGACCTGCCAAGAGAGGAGGAGGAGGAAGGGGAGTGGGAGAGCGAGAGGGGAGAGCAGAGATGCCACGGGCAGGGGAGATAGGTGGGGAGGAAGGAAGGGGGAGGGGAAGCCCGGGGGAAGAGGGGTGGAGGGAGGGGATGGGGGAAAAGGAAATAGAAGGGAAGATAAGAGAAGCGAGGGAGGGTGCCGAAAGGAAAGGACACCGGAAGTGGGGGATGGGGCAGCGTCAAAGTTGATAGGAGGGGTAGATGGAGGGGACGAGGACATCATCAGGGAGGGGGAGCTGGCGGAAGCCACCATGGGAGAGGGTAAGGAGGATGGAGAGATGGAGACCGGGTGGGACGTGGGAATACAGGCGCGGCAGCGGGCAGGGGTGGGAGAGGATCAGGGACACGAGCGGGTGAGGAGGACCAAGTTTACGGGAGGTGTACAGGATCCGTATCCTTTCAAGGAAAAGGAGGAGGTGGGGGAAGGGGATGAGATCATACAGGATCCGCGTGGGGGAGGGGAGACGGATGCGATAGGCAAGGCGGAGAGCATGGCGTTCAAGGATTTGGAGGGATTTATAAAAGGTAGGGGGGCGGAGATCCAGGCTGGATGGGCATAACAAAGGATAGGGCGGATGAGGGTTTTATAGGTGTGGAGGATTGTGGAGGGGTCCAGACCCCACGTACGGCCGGAAAGGAGTTTGAGGAGACGGAGGAGGGAACGTGCCTTGGCTTGGATTGTCCGGAGATGGAGAGGCCAGGAGAGGCGACGGTTGAGAGTGACGCCAAGGTACTTAAGGGTGGGAGTGAGGGCGATAGGACGGCCATAGACGGTGAGATAGAAATCAAGGAGGCGGAAGGAGGGGGTGGTTTTGCCTACAATGATCGCCTGGGTTTTGGAGGGATTGACCTTGAGCAACCACTGGTTGCACCAAGCGGTGAACCAGTCAAGATGGGATTGGAGAAGGCGTTGGGAGCGTTGCAGGGTGGGGACAAGGGCAAGGAAGGCGGTGTCATGGCAAACTGGAGAAGGTGGACGGGGGGTGACTGCGGCGGCATGTCCGCCGTGTACAAAAGGTACAGAAGGGGGGAGAGGACGGAGCCTTGAGGCACACCGGCGGAGGGGAAAAAGGTGTAGGAATCTGTGTTATGGATCGTGACATAGGAAGGATGGCGGGAGAGAAAGGAACCGATGAGACGGACGTAGTTAATGGGAAGGGCGAAGGTTTGGAGCTTGAAGAGGAGACCGGAATGCAATACGCGGCCATAAGCGCGTTCGAGGTCAAGGGAGAAGAAGATGGTGGAGCGATGGGAATTTAGCTGTTCGGAAAGGAGATGAGTGAGGTGAAGGAGAAGATCGTCGGAAGAGAAGGATGGCCGAAAGCCACACTGGGTAACGGGATGGAGGCGGTGCTGGCGGAGATGCTGGTGGATGCGTCGGGTGAGGATAGATTCCAGGACCTTGCTGAAGACCGAGGTAAGGCTGATGGGACCGTAGGAGGAGACGGCAGACGGCAGTTTGCCAGGTTTAAGGAACATGAGGATACGTGAGGTTTTCCGCAGGTCAGGGTAGTAACCGGTGGACAGGACTACATTGTAGGGCCTGGCCAGGGTGGAGAGAAAAGTGACAGAAGCTTCACGAAGGTGACGGTAGGTGACACGATCGTGACCAGGAGCGGTGTTGCGTTTAGTGCGGAGTGTAGCAATGAGATCCTGTGTAGTGATAGGAATATTTAGTTCCGTGTGTGCAATGTTGTCGAAGTACTGGAAACCAGGAGCGAGGGGAGGGACAGAGGTGTCAGTTCGATCGCGGATATCCGGGAAGAGGGAGTAATCAAACTGGGGATCATCGGGGATGGAAAACACATTGGACAGGTAGGAGGCGAAGTGATTGGCCTTACTAAGGGCGTCAGGGAAGGGGTGATCATCATGGAGAAGAGGATAGTAGGGGGAGGGCTTAGTTCCGGTAAGGCGACGGAAGGTTGACCAGAACTTGGACGAGTTGGTAGGGAGGGTAGCATTTAAACGGGTGCATGTCTGTCGCCAGTCGCGGCGTTTCTTAGCCGCGAGCAAATTATGAATGTGTCACTGGAGTTGCCGGTGGCGTCGTAGGGTGTCCGGGTCACACGTGCGGAGGAAGGCACGGTAGAGACGTCGGGATTCATGCAGGAGGAGGACGGCCTGTGGGGGTAAGGTAGGACGGTGGGGGTGGATGGCGGCAGTAGGGACGTGGGCCTCCACGGCCTCAGACAAGGTCTGCTGGAGAAAGGAGGCGGCATGGGTGACATCATCGGGATGGCAGTAGGTGAGAGGGTGGCTATCGACCTGGGTGGAGAGGGTAGCCTGGTAGGCATTCCAGTTGGCACAGGAATAGTCATGGATGTACTTAGGGGGAGGGTCATTACGAGGGTCAGGGCGGGGGCGACGACCATCTGAAGCGGTGAGGAGGACAGGGAGATGGTTGCTACCAATAGGCTCCAGGACATCCACCGTAGTGCGACCAAGGAGGTTGGGGGAGGAGAGAATAACATCGGGAGTGGAGTTGGATTTGGGACGGGTGTGCTGGGGGATGGGGATGAGGTCGCCTTGAAGGGAGGAGAGGAACCGATGCCACCGCCGTAACTGGGCAGCGGAGCGACTATGGATGTTGAGGTCGGCGGCGATCACGTAGGAGGAGAAGGTACGGTCGATGTGGGAGAGGAAGTCGAAAGGAATAGGGGCGTTGGGGCGGACATAGATGGTGGTGCAGGTAATGGTAAGGCCGGGGAAGAAGAGACTAAGGATCAGGTGTTCGGTGGGGTCGGGAAGGAGAGGTTGGAGCCGAATGGGGATCTGGCGGTGGTGACCAATGGCAACTCAGCCACGTGAAATTGGGAGGGGATTATCGGAGCGATGGAGGAGATAGGGTGAGGTGTGGATGGAGTAGTGGGGTTGGAGGAATGTTTCATTGAGGCGGAAGGCATCCACGCGGTGGGTAGCAAGGGTGTGCAGGAAGAGGTTCTTGTTGGCGGGAAGGGAGCAGATATTGTTGAAAAGGATGCGGTACTGTCGCGCCATGATAGGGATTTAGATGAGGGTGTCAAGATGGGCGAAGGTGAAATGGGCCTGGTTGTTGGAGTAGGTGGCATACATCTTAAGGTGGAAAATGGAACGGGCGGCGAGGGATATCTGTTGGAGGGTGTGGGGGCGCTGAAAGGGATGAACATTTTGAAGGACGATGGTGAGGAACCTGATGATGTCCTCAGCGGTGGGGGGGGACGAAGGGAATTGCCAGGAGGGGTGGGGGCGTCCAGAGGACGGACAGGTACGGTGAGTTCAGGAGTGGTCGGAGGGGGTCGGGCTTTACACTTTTGGGAGTAGGTGGGATGGGGGAGATTGCAGGTATTACAGGAGGGAGGGGATTGAAGATTAGGACACTTCTGGAGGAAGTGCGCTTGCCGACAATGCGGGCAGGTGGGGGCCTCGCGGCACTCAGCTGTGGGGTGGGCATTATAGCGCAGACACCTCTGGCAGTGCAGGGATTGAGGAGGGGAACGGGAGGGGTCGACCTTGTAGCGCTGGTTGAAGAGGAGGGCACCCTCCTTCAGGAGACGGTCAATGGAGGGGGCGTCCTCAGAGAAAACCCGCATAAGGTGGATAGGGCCGGCCGAGTTGAAAATGCGGCGTACTTCCCGCACCTCCAGCGTGGGATGAGCCTTGAGTTCCGCCAACACCTCCTCCTCCATGATCGACGGACTGAGCCGAGTGATCACGGTGGTGAGGGTCGGCGGGCAATGGGGGGGTTGGGGTTGGCGGGTAGGAGATGGAGAAGGAGCAGGAGAGAGGGAGGCGTTGGGGCCAAAACGGGTGATGGGGAGGCGGGAGAGGATGTCAGTATGGAGGGTTGGGCTGGGGGAGGAGATGAGAACAGAATTCCGTCTGGGAGTAAGGAGAGAGATGGGGGCACCAGGGAAGTGTTGGCAGAGGAGGAGGGAGAGATTCCGGGCCTCGAGAAAGGAAGGATTGGGATGGGACAGGAGGTATTTGTATAAACAGGGGGGGGAGGAGGAGGAGGAGGAGGGAGGAGGGCCAGGTGGAGAGACATCCATGGCACCCTGGGGAGGGGATGGAGGTCGGGGTGGGGCCTTTTTGGGAGTGGAGGAGGTGGGGGTGCCACTAGGGCGTTTGATGGCGGCAGAAGGGCGGGTGGTGATGTGAGGGACGGGAGCTATAGGGAGATGGGAGGAAGGGACAGGTCCCGGCGTGGACACAGCAGGCGGCGCCGGAGATGGTGACGGTGACAGCGAAGGCGAAGGCGATGGTGACGGTGGCGGCGGTGATGGCGAAGGCGACGGGGAGAGCTGGGCATGGACAGTGGCCCGACGGGCCACCACCCGAGCCGGAGCTG
The DNA here is from genome assembly GCF_021461385.2 of Schistocerca piceifrons. Classification (NCBI taxonomy): domain Eukaryota; kingdom Metazoa; phylum Arthropoda; class Insecta; order Orthoptera; family Acrididae; genus Schistocerca; species Schistocerca piceifrons. Next base: position 381,838,420 of record NC_060141.1, read on the forward strand.
CAGTGACAGGCTGTGTGAGTGGGGGGAAAGGATCAGAACGAGAGGAGCGGGAAGAAGAAGTTGGAGAGGGGGCGACAAAGAGCGAGGGCGAAGGGAGAGTGAGGAGAGGTGGGATGGAAGGATGGGGGTGGGACTGGGCACACCATGTTATAGTGGTGGAGGCTGCGGAAGGGGAGGTATAGACGATGGCGGTGGTGGTAGTGGTGGCGGTGGTGGTGGGGGCGGACATGACGACAGGGAGAAAAAACGCACAGGACGAAAAGGAAAGGACACAAACTGGGGACTGACGAAGACGAAGACGGAGGAAGACGAGGACGGACGAAGACCAGGGTCAGACGGTGACGGCGACGGCGACGACGACGACGACGGCAGGTGGCTGTTGCCGCGGACGGGGCCGGGGCCGCTGTTGCTGCTGCTGCTGCTGCTGCTGGCTGGACCGCTGCTGCTGCTGCTGCTGCTGCTGCCACAGGAGGAGGAGTGGCGGGCTGCTGCTGGTGGGACCGCTGCTGCAGGCCGGGACCGGGACTGCTGCTGCTGCTGCTGCTGCTGTCGCTGCTGCTGCTGCTGGACCGCTGCGGCTCTGGTGGGCTGGCTGGCTGGCTGGCGGGCTGGCTGGCTGGCTGGCACCTGTAACACCTAGCACTTCGATGAGCGCTGAAATTGTACTATCGAAGGGCGGCAACCTTTCGGTGTACCGCCGGAGATGTCTGATACTCTCTCTCATTACAGTTCTTTTATACATGATTGTCATGCGCAGTCACTGACGTTTTGCTGTCCAGCGCCATCTGTCGGACATTTTGTGAAGTTCGTTCTTTTTTTTGTTCTAGTAAAACCCCATGTCATTCCAAGCAAGTGTGTCAATTTTTACCCCTCTATCTAAATTATTCCGTGGTTTATTAAGTTTTCAAATTTATACTGACTTTTTGATCGCCCTGTACATCACTGATTCTGCGCATCATGTATCCAACAGTTTGATGGTAGGTTTGTGGAGGTATGTGGCATTAGATGTCTACACTTAGGTCATGTGATTCGCACAAATAACGGGCCACTGATTTGCGTACGTGGTGATGGCGCCCGCTAGACACCCAAGTCGGTTCCATAGGATTTGCATCATGCGAACTTGATCCCCAAGATACACAATAAAGCTCCTCAAATCACTGTAGCACGGCTCTGACTTGGACAATTATACTGCTGGAAGATGATATAGTCGTCAGTTGAGACATCATGCAGGAAGGGATGCACGTGGTTCTCACCTTTCAACGTGTCATCGATTACTACCACAGTCACATGCAAGAGCAGAAAAATGTCTCCCATAGCACGGCATTACTCCCACTAGCACGCGTCCGGGGCACGCTGCACATTTCGAATCGCCCTTCGCCTAAATGACGGCGTTTGTGGAGGCGACCACCGTCGTAATGTAGCAACAATGTGATTCATCCCAAGAGCCGACACTTTTTCATTGATCGACGGTGAAATCCCGATGGTTCCATCCCCACTGCAGTCATAACTGACGATATCTTTGGGTCAACATGTGGACACATAGGGGTGGTCTATTGCGGAACTCAATTTTCGGCAATGTACGATGAACGGTGTGCTCCGAAACAATTGTTCGGTCGCACGTCCCAGATCACAATCTGTCCTACTTTACAGAGCAGACAAGCCTCAGAACGCCACCTTCATTGAAGAGTGATGGATGTTCAACTGTTTAGCACCTGGTGGTCGTTTCACTGTTTTCCTATTTCTTTCCGTAAATGCTCACGGCAGTAGCACGTGCACATTCGACCGGCTTAGCCGTTTTCAAGATACTCGTTCACAGAGCCTGCGTAATAATGATCAAACCTTGCCCGCCCGGTTAGCCGTGCTGTCTAACGCACGGCCTTCCGGATGGCGAAGGAGCGCCTGGTCCCCTGCACGAATCCGCCCGGCGGACCTAAGTCGAGGTCCGTTGAGACGGCCAGTCTGTGGATGGTTTTTAGGTGGTTTTACTTCTGCCTCGGCGAATGCGGGCTGGTTCCCCTTATTCCGCCTCAGCTACACTATGTCGGCGATTGCTGCGCAAACAAGTTCTCCTTGTGCGCGTACTCCACCATTACTCAACCACCCTGCAAACATAGAGGTTACACTCGTCTGGTGAGACGTTCCCTGAGGAGGGAGGGAGGGGCGGGGGTCAATAACCTTGAAATTGTGATTCGGTGTGGGTGGCGGAGGGGTGAAGTGGACTGCCGTAGTCGTCGTGGGTTTGCGGACCACTGTGGCTGCGTCAGTGACGGAGCCCCTCCGTCGTTTCTAGGACCCCGGTTAACATACAATTCAATGCATTACAATGATCTCCCTTTTGTCAGATTCGCTTATCTCAATGCATTTCCCCGTTTGCAGCCTGTATCGTCGCTCGGGCGATCCCCGGTCCGTGTCATTTCGGCTTACATACGTCACGTGCTCGCAACGCAACCAGGAGTGTGCAACGTCCCATTGCGGCATTGGTCATAACGTTTAGGTTTATCTGTGTACATTTTCTCTGTTCTTCTTTAGTTTCTCAGACAACACTGTATTTATTTGTATATTTTCTGTGGTCTGAGAAGTTTTTCTTGCAATAAAATGTAACAGAGGAAAGGGAAAATTTATATTTCTTCATCGTGGCGTGAGAAGGTACCTGCGGAGAACTAGTCATCTGTTGAAATGAAACGTGTTTGAGCGTCGCCTGGGGCAAACCTTTTTAGTTCATGCCACTTCGGTGACTTGCATGTCGATTCGGATGAAATGATTATGACGGCAACACAACACTCAATCCCCGAGCGGAGAAAAATCTCCGACCCGGCTGGGAATCGAACCCCGCGCCACTTGTATGGCATTCTACCACGTTGACTACTAAACTGTCGAGGCTGACAGTCTAATGACTAGTGTTTAAAACACGCTACCAGCATTTTGGCTTGTATACGAACACCCACTACCCTACTTTCTGCCTTTATCGTGCATAAAGCATCGAATTCATCTCTCACTACATATGTCATTCGACCTTGTTCTCACAATCAAGATGAAGAAGTTCGGCCCAGACGACAGATAAAGCACGAAAAGTGGTAGCTGAACTCTACTTAAGTAGAAGTGGGTAACAATCTCTATGAAATATGTATATTTTGATTAATATTGACACATACGTTAATAGTGAAATTTACACGATTGTACAAGGTGAAAAGACACTGAAATAGGTAGCAAAAACGAATGGATACAAAATAGTACTATCAGATCGGATTCAACTGTCGGTCAGTCAATAAAAACTTGAACTGCGGCTCCACGATAACTCATACATACCTAAAGACTATCAATTCAACAAAATATCTAGAGATAACAATTACCAACAACTTAAATTAGAATGACCTTATTATGAATGTTGTGGGGAAGGCGAACCGAAGACCGCATTTTAGAGACAGAACACTTAGAAGATCCATCACATCCACTAAAGAGAACGCCTTCATTACGCTTTTCTGTCCTATGCTAGAGCATTGCTGCTTGCCAGATAGGATTGACGAAGGAAATCCAAAATTTCAGTGCAACGCATCTCGCAAAACAGGGGAGAGAGTGCCACAGATATAATACCCGAATTACAGTGACATTAAAAATGAAACAGGCGTTTTTCGTTGGGGCGAAATCTCTTCTCTAAATCTATATCACCAACTTCCTCCTCCGATTGCAAAAATATTTTATTGACACCACCTACGTGGCTAGAAATGATCATCGTAACAGAATAAGGAAAATCAGAGCTCGTACGGAAATACTTAAGTGATTATTTTTCGCGCACACTTTTCGAGAGTGGAATGGGAGAGAAACAGTGTGAAAGTAGTTCAGTGAACTTTCTGCTAGAAACTTAAGTGCGAAATACTGAATGCTCACGTAGATACAGATGTAAGTAATCAGAGGAGAAGTACAAGTAAATAAAACTCATAAGTGGTGGCGAGGGAGAGAGAAACTCTTTAATGATGGAACATGACAGTTGAACGATGCAGATTAGATGAGCGGCGGCATCGAGGTGTCGATGGTCTAGATACAATCGTAATTATGAGTCGAAATCATGCTTCCAGATGATCGTCAAGTGTTTCTCCTACTAAACGACAATATCTTGTCGACCTTATGATGTGCGCAGTACTCCGTTAAATTGTCTCAACAAGGAGCTGAACGGTAGAACCAGCTATTCTGGAGACCATCAGCAAAGGAAATGCATCGTGACAACTGAAAAATTTTTTTTTGAGTCATCAGTCATCTTACTAGTCTGATTCGACCCGCCACGAATTCCTTTCTTATGCCAACTTATTTATTTCAGAGTAATACTTGCACCCTTTGTCATCAATTATATATTGGATGTTTCCCAGTCTCTGCTTTCCCTAGAATTTTATCTTCTACGGCTCCCTATTATACCGGGAAAATTATTCCCTGATGTCTTAACGCCTGTCCTGTCTATTGTCTCTTCTTCTCCATCGTATTTTCCATACGTTTCTTTATTCGTCGATTCCGCGGAGTCTCCTCAGACCTTATCTTATCAGTCCGCCTAAGTTTCAGCAGCATTCTGTAACAAACGTCTCAGAAATTTCGATTCTCATCTTCTACGGGTTTCCCTTAGTCAAAGATTCACTACCATACAATGCTGTTCTCCAATCATGCACTCTCAGAAATGTCTGCCTCGGAGCAATGTCGATGTTTGGTACAAGCTGACTGCTCTTGGGGAGGAATGCCCTCTTTGTCTCTGCTAATCTGCTTTTTATGTCCTCGTTTCTAATCTTCACTTTGTCTGCTTCCTAGACCCCATTTTGATGTTAAGTTTATCACTGATCTCATTTCTGTTACCCCTCATCACTTGTGTCTTTCTTCGGTTTACGTCCAATCCATACTCAGTAGGCTCTTCATACAATTCAAAGCGTCCTGGGATTGTTCTTTACTTTCACTGAGGATGGTAATCTCATTATCGAATCCTGTCACTGATTTCGTCTTTACATGGATATCGTCAAAAACTAAATGCTAATCTCACTCTTGAACCCTTTGTTTCCGTCATTGCTTCTTCAGGTTATAAACTGGACAGAAGAGGCGAAAGACTGCGACCTGTCTTAATCGTTTTCAGTTGGAAAACGTTGTTCTTGCTCTTTCATTCTTTTTGTGCCCTCTTAGTTCTTGTACATATTGTATATCACCCATATTTCCCTATAGCTTACTCCCATTTCTCTTCAGAATTTCGAACACCTTCCATCATTTTATATAATCGAAGACTTTTTCTAATTCGACAAATCATATGAACATGTCTTGATTTCTTGATAGTCTTTAAGAAATACCCATTCCATTACCAATCGCAACGCCAGAACTGCTTTTCTAAAGGCCTTATCTTTCTAAAAGCTAGGCTGATCGTCATCTATCAGGCTCTCAGTTTTCTTTTCCATTCTCTTGTATATCATTCTTGTCAAGAACTAGGGTGCACGAGCTGACAGCCGCTCGGGGTAGCCCAGCGGTCTGAGACGCCTTGTCATATTTCGCGCGGCTCCTCCCGTCGGAGGTTCGAGTCGTCCCTCGGGCATGGGTGTGTGTGTCGTCCTTAGCGTAAGTTACTTTAAGTTAGATTAAGTAGTGTGTAAGCCTAGGGACCGATGAGTTGAGCAGTTTGCTCCCATAGGAACTTACCACCACCATGTGCCAATAAACTGACCGTGCGATGCTTCTCGCACATGTCTGCCCTCCGTATGTTCGGGATTGTGAACGACATTGTTCCGAGTCTGAGAGTGTATCTCCAGATTTATAGGTTCTATACATAAACCTAATATTCACTTCCTCCGCCCGCTCGCTCCTCCATCATTTCACAAATACAGAATGAATTTTATCTGTCCCTTCAGTTTTACGAGAACTTAATCTGAAGTCTTCAATACCTTTGTTAAATTCTGACTCTAATTCTGGATCTCCTGGCTCTTTTACATATACTTCCGCTTCTTCCTTAACCAGATCGTCAGACACTTTCCCCACCTCAACGGTCTTCAGCGTTCTCTTTCTGTCTGCCAGCTCTCCCCTCAACGCTTAATAGTGGTATTCTCATTGCACTCTTATTGTTGACGTCCTTACTTCTAATTTCAGCGAAGATTGTTTTGACTTTTCTGTATGCTGAATCAGTCCTTGTGATGAACATTCCTTTTACGACTTTTTGCATTTTTCCAGCTTCCCTACACTTCCTATTTATTTGATTTTGAAGAGATTTACATGTCATGTCCGTAAATAATTCGACACTGATTCTACCTGACTAGTCTCTTAAAATCTACTCATCACCATTACTAAATTGAGATCTGAATCTATATCTAGTCCTGTGTACGCTTTACAATACAATTTCTTATTTCGGAATATCCGTCTGATCGTGATGCATTTGCTGTTATTATCTGTAATTTACTGCAGAATTTTGTTAGCCTTTCTCCTTTCTATCAATCCCTTATTCTACTGTAAATTTTCCTTCTATTCACTCCGCTATTACAGCTTTCCATTCCCCTATGATTATTTGATCATCGTTTCCTTTTATATACTGAATTACCCGTCCAATAGTGTAATATACTTTTTTTTATATCTTCACCTTCCACCTGTGGCATTAGCATGTATACCTAAACTATTATTTTTCTCGTTGATTTGTTGTCGACTCATATGAGAACGACCCTATCCCTGAACTCTCTGCCTGGTTTCACATTTATAATGAATTCTACTCCAGTTATATATTTTCCACGCTCTGTCATTCCACGCTCAGACTCGAAGTACACTATGTGATCAAAAGTATCCGGACACCCGGCTTAAAATGGCGTACAAGTTCGTGACGCCCTCCACCGGTAACGCTGGAATTCAGTATGGTGTTGGCCCACCCTTAGCCTTGATGACAGTTTCCACTCTCGTAGGCATACATTCAATCAGGTGCTGGACGGTTTCTTGGGGAATCGAAGCTCATTCTTCACGGAGTGCTGCACTGTGGAGAGGTATCGATGTCAGTCGGCGAGGCCTGGCACGAAGTCGGCGTTCCAAAACATCCCAAAGGTGTTCTATAGGAATCAGGTCAGGACTCTGTGCAGGCCAGTCAATTACAAGGATGTCATTGTCCTGTAACCACTTTGCCACAGACCGTGCATTATGAACAGGTGTAGAAAGATGCAATCACCATCCCCGAATTGTTCTTCGACAGTGGGATGAAAGAAGGTTGTTAAAATATCAATGTAGGCCTGTGCTGTGATAGTGTCACGCAAAGCAACAAGGGGTACAAGCCCCCTCCATGAAAAAGACGTCCACACCATAACACCACCGCCTCCGAATTTTACTGTTGGCACTACACAGGCTGGAAGATGACGTTCAGCGGACGTTCGTCATACCCGTATCCTGTCATCCGATCGCCACATTGTGTACCGTGATTTGTCACTCCACATGATGTTTTTCCACTGTTCAATCGTCCAATGTCTACGCCTCTTACACCAAGCGAGGTATCGTTTGGCATTTACCGGCGTGATGTGTTGCTTATGAGAAGCCGCTCGACCGTGAAATCCAAGTTTCTTCAATTCTTTCCTAAATGTCATAGTGCTTGCAGTGGATCCTGATGCAGTCTGGAATTCCTATGTGATGGTCTGGATAGAAGTCTGCCTATTACACATTACGGCCCTCTTCAACAGTCGGCGGTCTCTGACAGTTAACAGACGATGTCGGCCTGCACGCTTTTGTGCGGTACGTGATCCTCCACGTTTCCACTTCACAGTGGGCCTAGGGATGTTTATAAGTGTGAAAATATCGCGTACAGACGTATGACACAAGTGAAACCCAGTCACCTGTCCACGTTCGAAGTCCGTGGGTTCCATGGAGCGCCCCATTCTGCTCTCTCACGATGTCTAATGACTACACAGGTCACTGCCCGGATACATTTTATCACATATTGTATGTTACTCTTTCGTTGGTTATTCAATACTTTTGTCACAATCGCCTTGCCACTGGCAGTCCCCTCACGGAAATGTACTTGTACATAATTCTATACCAATGGAAAGATCGTCATGACATTTTGTCAATTACAGACCGCATATCCTGTGGAAGCACACGGTGCATCTTCAATGCAATGTTTTTCATTGCCTTCTGCATCCTCCTTCCGTTGATAATCAAAGGTTCTTGAAAATTTTGGGGACATTCTTCATGAAGTTGCCCTGAACTGTCCTGTCCTCTGGCCCCTTTCACAAGGGCGTTCCCAACGAGGATGATTCCTTGTACCGGCGATCTTTGTCCGCCATTGCTGGTGATTTTATTCAGAAATTGACCAGCGGCTTGGACTGAACTTGAGACCCAGTTCATTTTGATTACTCTGAAACATGGTAAGGCCCCCTTTTTTGACTCCTTTCTTTCGATATGTTTCTTTGTCGTTATGTCGTCCGTTGCTCTTTGTGGATTTGCTGCCAGACACTGGATTCTTCTAACAGCCAGAACCGCCGTTCTGTCTCCTGTGTGGTGTATTTGTGCATGACGGATGCCTAAATCTTTGCAAGAAGAGGTCCCTTAAGACAGAAAACGGCATCTTGCTGAAAACTGATAACTTATGAATTAATTACAACTTGGATATGCAAAAGTAATAGACAATAAGTTTTTACCGCTCATGGTTACTGTTCATTAGGTATTTTTCATCCTCTCTCGAACACACATAAAAATACAAATTCTTTTTTTTCGCCTGTCATGGGTTATTTTGCAGCATAGGTGGCTGAAATCCTTAATTTCGTGATCCCCAGTTCTAACGTTAGCTTTCTCTTCTGCTACTTCTCATTACTTCCACCTTTCTTCGGTTTACCTTTAGTCTATATTCTGTACTCATTAGGCTGTTCAATCAATTCAACAGATCCTTCACTTTCACTTGGGACAGCAAAGCCATCAGTGAATCTTATCATTGATATCCTTTCACCTTGAATTTTTATCCAACCTCTCTTTTATTTCAGCCATTGCTTCTTCCATGTATTGACGGAACAGTAGGGGTGAAGGACTACATCCCTATCATACACCCATTTAATCCGAACACTTCCAGTCTTATTGTCCTCTCTTGGTTCTTGTGCATATTGCATACTATCCGTCTTTCCTTACAGCTTTCCCCCTATTTGTCTCGGGAATTTCGAATATCTTGCGCTATTTTACTTTATCCAACGCTTTTTCCTGGTCGACAAATGATATGAAAGTCAAAATAAATTATTGTGCGAATATGATTGTTTACCTTAAAGACTTGTTAAGGTGTAACTAACGTATTTCTGGCGATAATACACCGACGGAAAATATGTCGCAGCTCCAAAAAGATGCGCTACATAAACGAAAGATGTTAGGTCTGTTTCTATATCTGAAAGATTAAGTCGAGTATGGGTAGCGCCAGTAGCACCACTATGAAAGTGCAAAACAGGTTTTGATTTAATTACAAATGGTTCAAATGGCTCTGAGCACTATGGGACTAAACATCTGTGGTCATCAGTCCCCCAGAACTTAGAACTACTTAAACCTAACTAACCTAAGGACACCACACACATCCATGCCCGAGGCAGGATTCGAACCTGCGACCGTAGCAGTCTCGTGGTTCCGGACTGAGCGCCTAGAACAGCTCGGCCACCGCGGCCGGCATTTAATTACACTCTGTAAAAGTCGTTAGGGTAAATTACCTTTGAAACTGGACGCGAAGAGCTAATGTTAATCAAGAATGCCTTTAAGGTGACAAAGACGCTGTTATCAACATTTCACTGAATTTGGTCATGTAATAGAGCTGAGAGAAGCTGGATGTTCCTTCTCGGTACTGCAGAAAGACGTGGCAAGAATGTAGCCCCTTTACATGATTGCTGGAAGCGGTGATCACGAGAATATACGGTCGCAAGAAGACCGGGCTCCGGATGGCACCACGTAGAGGGAAGACCATCGTGTTCGCAATATAGCTCTGGTGCAACGTACCGTATCTACAGCAACAATATGAGCAGCAGTTGTCACCACAGTGACACAACGAACTATTGTAGCACAGGGCCAGAATTTCTGTAGCGTGCATTCCATTGATCCCAAGCCACCACCATTTGCGACGTCAGTGGTGTCAAGCGAGATCTTATTAGAGGGTGGGTGGAGGTCTGTTGCGTTTTCTGGTGAAAGCTGGTTCTACCTGAGAGCCAGTGTTGGCCGTGTGTTTACTAGAAGGGGGGCACCTGAAAGCCTGCAACCAACCTGTCTGCGTGACACAAGGACCTACTCGTAGAGTTACAGTCTGGGGTGTGATTCTGTGTGACAGCAGGAGATCTCTCGTGGCTACCCCACGCACCCTGTATGCAAATTTGTAATGTGGTGATTCGACCTGTTGTGTTGTAATTCATGGAAGGCATTCACATGGGTGTTTTCCAATAGGATAACGCTCGCCTGCAAATGATCAAACGTTCAAATGTGTGTGAATTCCTATGGGAGCAAACTGCTGAGGACATCGGTCCCGAGACTTAAGCACTAATTAAACTAACTTATGCTAAGAACAACACACACACCCATGGCCGAGGGAGGACTCGATCCTCCGTCAGGAGAGACCGCGCAATCCGTGACATGGCGCCTGTGACAATGTGGTCACTCCGCGCGGCGCGCTCGGCCACATACCACTGTTGTAACCCAAGATACTCTTCAGAGGGTCGACATGTTGCTTGAGCCTGCTCGATCACCAGCTCTATCTCCAGTCGGGAATTCATCGGATGGCAGCTCCTGCCTCATACACAAGCATCATTAACCGCCCCTGTATTGACAGGCCAAGCACAACACAGAAGGAACTCCATCCCCGTACTGACATCCGGAACCTGTGCAACACAATACATGGACGTTTTCCAAGCTTGCATTCAACATTTTGGCTGCTGTACCACCTTTTCACATTTGCAATGCCTGATCTCGTGCTTACTTTAATCTGTGATTTTGCAGTGCTAAATATCTCACCTAGAGAAATGGTTTCCCAAAATTTCGTTACTGTGCATTAATTACGTTTTCGTGTAGCGAATTTTGTCCGCGATTGTATGTTGTGTTACGGGCCATTTGTACCATATCCATCATCATCATGTAAGACTGATTATGGCTTTCAGCGTTCAGTTTGGAGAATAGTCCTTCTTATAAAATTCCTCCATGATCCCGTGTTCAGTGCTAACATTGGTGCCTCTTCTGATGTTAAGCCCATTACTTCAAAATCATTCTCAACCGAATCGAGGTACCTTCTCCTTGGTCTACCCCGACTCCTCCTACCCTCTACTGCTGAACTCATGAGTCTCTTGCGTAACCTTGCTTCTCCTAAGCGTGTAACATGACCCCACCATCTAAGCCTGTTCGACCTGGTTCAAATGGTTCAAATGGCTCTGAGCACTATGGGACTTAACATCTATGGTCATCTGTCCCCTAGAACTTAGAACTACTTAAACGTAACTAACCTAAGGACATCACACAACACCCAGCCATCACGAGGCAGAGAAAATCCCTGACCCCGCCGGGAATCGAACCCGGGAACCCGGGCGTGGGAAGCGAGAACGCTACCGCACGACTACGAGCTGCGGACTGTTCGACCTGACTGCAACGTCTATATAGAGTTCATTCCCAGTTTTTCTTTGATTTCCTCATTGTTGACACCCTCCTGCCGTTATTCCCATCTACTAGTACCTGGTTGCATGGTTCATGGTGGGGGTTCCTGTTGTCATGTCCTAGTTCATGAACCACGGGAAACGTATGAGTGGCCAAGTAAGTGGTCCTGACAGTCAGGATACCAGTTACTTTGGAATAAGGCTGGGCATCTCGGACATATTCTGAGTCGTGGTCACCTTTGTGCTCATACGGCAAAGCCCACCAAATCCACCGGTTAGACCCTCAACCGTTAGGGGTAAAACTCAATGAGACTCTGGGCAAGTAAGGCTGGCAACCTGCTTCCCCGGTACTTTAAATATGATGCTGGCAACAATCAGAGCAAAAATACGTTATATATATATTCATCAGGTGAATTTTTCTTTCTCTCCGGGATATTATCTTTTCTTATCACTTTTACTTACATGCATAAGTAAATATGAAACGGGTCCTTGAAGGGCCGCTGTTATTCGTGTACCTACTTTAGATTTTGAACGTGATGACTAAAATATAGCTGCCGTTAATTTCTATTTTTTGATTGCAAAGCAAGGCTCGAGAGAATTTCGATTGTTGCCGTGGAGCGGCCGAGATAAAACTTACTGAACTCATTGAATCTGTATAATTTAAAAAATGAACTTTAACGTAAATTAATTATCTGTTGCAATTTAGAAAGGTTCTTATAATGAAATATCTCGCATTTACAGTTACTGTTAACACTTTGAAAAATAAATTAATACTTCTGCGCGTAACTGCCGACCAGAGGCTGCAACGGAAGATGAGCTTCCGGCAGCGTAAATTACTGAAAAAAATGCTTATTAAAAATAATTAGCCGCTGCAACCATTTTAGGTGACAGCTATTACAAAGAAATTCATTTTGTGATAGGAATATTTTAGCAGAATGACTAACAACTTATATAAGATATGTGTGTCGCTTAATGGCTGCCTTCCGTATCGCGAAACAAGACAGTGTGAGTACCATAAAGTACGTCCTTCCTCCACGGCCGTACAGTCGCCTCTCTTTTCGATCATTTTTTATTTTCATAGACATGTTTTAAATAACGATACTACTTTTAAATTATCTCTGTATATCAGTTGCTTCAAGAACATGAACTGAATCATTAATACTAATTATGTTAATGAAATACGTTAAGAGTTTACAAATACACTACTGGCCATTAAAGTTGCTACACCACGAAGACGACATGCTACAGGCGCGAAATTTAACCGACAGGAAGAAGATGCTGTCATATGCAAATGATTAGCTTTTCAGAGCATTCACACGAGGTTGGCGCCGGAGGCGACACCTGCAACTTGCTAACATGAGGAAAGTTTCCAACCGATTTCTCATACACAAACAGCAGTTGACCGGCGTTGCCTGGTGAAACGTTGTTGTGATGCCTCGTGTAAGGATGAGAAATGCGTACCATTACGTTCCCGACTTTGATAAGGATCGAATTGTAGCCTATTGCGATTGCGGTTTATCGTATAGCGACATTGCTGCTCGCGTTCGTCGAGATCCAATGACTGTTAGCAGAATATGGAATCGGTGGGTTCAGGAGGGTAATACAGAACGCCGTGCTGGATCCCAACAGCCTCGCATCACTAGCAGTCGAGATGACAGGCGTCTTAGCCGCATGGCTCTAACGGATCGTGCAGCCACGTCTCGATCCCTGAGTCAACAGATGGGAACGTTTGCAAGACATCAACCATCTGCACGGACAGTTCGACAACGTTTGCAGCGACATGGACTATCAGCTCGGAGACCACGGCTGCGGTTACCCTTGACGCTGCATCACAGACAGGAGCCCCTGTGATGGTGTACTGAATGACGAACTTGGGTGCACGAATGGCAAAACGTCATTTTTTCGGATAAATCCAGGTTCCGTTTACAGCATCATGATAGCCGCATCCGTGTTTGGCGATGAACGCACATTGGAAGCGTGTATTCCACATCGCCATACTGGTGTACCACCTGGCGTCATGTTATGGGGTGCCATTGGTCACACGTCACCTCTTGTTCACACTGGCGGCGCTTTGAACAGTGGACGTTACATTTCAGATGTGTTACTACCCGTGGCTCTACCCTTCATTCAATCCCTGCGAAACCCTACATTTCAGCAGGATAATGCACGACCGCATTTTGCAGGACATGTACGGGCCTTTCTGGATACAGAAAATGTTCGACTGCTGCCCTGGCCAGCACATTCTCCAGATGTCTCACTAATTGAAAACGTCTGGTCAACGGTGGCCGAACAACTGGCTCGTCACAATACGCCAGTCACTACTCTTGATGACCTGTGGTATCGTGTTGAAGCTGCATAGGCAGTTGTACTTGTACACGCCATCCATACTCTGTTTGACTCAATGCCCTGGCGTATCAAGGCTGTTATTACGGCCAGAGGTGGTTGTCCTGGGTACTGATTTCTCTGGATCAATGCGCCGAAATGTAATCACATGTCAGCTCTGGTATAATATATTTGTCCAATGAATACCCGTTTATCATCTGCATGTCTTCTTGGTGTAGCAATTTTAATGGCCAGTAGTGTGTAATTTTTAGTTCACCCTTAACACTTCACAATACTGTTCACTGTTTACAACCGATAAAAATGTCAATATTTACGTGACGTACCGTCACAGTTGGTGCTCCTGGAGAGTGCGCCATCACATTAGGAGTCGGTCTGCGGCGTTGCGTTAGGGTTCTAAGCTGGAACCGTCCAGCGACGGCTCTAGTAGGGCTCAGAATTGTCTTATTCAGGCGGCGTTGCGATGCACGTCGCGTCTCCGGCGTAACTGGAGAGTTGCGGACTGGCGGCTTCGGGGATTAGGGACGGGGTCTCCTTATCGCCGTCACGACGAGCGCCGGACTACCGAGAGGCGCGACGCAGGGACGATGCGATACGGAAGGGCGCGCCGCGCTGGCACGTCCGAGTTACGACAAGTGTTTATCCGCGGCCGTCGGCTATCTGCGTCCGGCAGTAAAGTAAGTGTGCTTTATGGGGGCGGCGCCGTAAAACCGGCGTTTACGGCCCCCCGCCTCCTCACGCCCTGCTGGCCTCAGACCTGTCTCGACGCCTGGGGGCGGCGTCGGGGGCGGCGTCGGGGGTGGCGGAGGCGGCAGCGGCGGCACTCGTTGCATGCAGCCGGTGTCGGGCCCAGTCTGTTATTGCGACCGGACGCGCTCATTACCGTTCGATGAGACGGTCTGCAAGAGCAGTACTTACCGAGGGTGTTCGTTGTTGGGGTGCAAACACACGGCAGCTACTGTAAATGACAACACAATCAGCTTTATGGGAATGCACTTCTGCCTATTATGCAAACAACTATACGAATAAATTCATGTTGCCACAGTAAGATGCTAGATTAGAGTAGATTAGTTTTTTGTTCCATAGATCCGTGCAGAGAAGATCCTCGTGGATGTGGAACATGTCAACATTTTTTTTAAAAAAAGCTGAAATAACAATACTAATAGTATGAATATATACATCATTTGTTTCTATTAAAAAATTCGTCAATGGAGTAGAAGGAGTTGGCCACTAGTAAGTCTTTCAGGCTCCTTTTAAACTGATCTTTATTTGTAACTAAATTTTTTATGTTTGCTGGCAAATTATTGAAGATGAGTGTTACTGAGGAGTGGACCCCTTTTTGAACTAAAGTAAGTGCTTTTAAGTCCTTGGGCAGATCATTTTTGTTCATGGTATTGTATGTATGAACTGAGCTGTTTGTTGGAGAAAGATATATATAATTCAGGACAAATTTCATTAAGGAGTAAATATACTGAGAGGCAGTAGTTATTATACCCAGTTCTTTGAAAAGGTTTCTACAGGACGTCCGTGAATTTACTCCACAAATAATACGTATTACACGCTTTTGGACTCTTGAAAACTTTTGTTTGACTTGAAGAGTTACCCCAAAATATTATACCATATGACATTATGGAATGAAAGTAGCCAAAGTATGCAAGCTTTTTCATTTTTATGGCGCCTATGTCAGCTAACACTCGAATTGCAAATACAGATTTTTTTAAAGGCATTTCTGCAGTTCTGTGGTGTGCTCCTTCCAATTGAATTTATTATCAAGTTGTAATCCCAGGAATTTAAGACTGTCAACCTCTTCTACCTACTCTTCTTCATACTTTATGCATATGCTGGGTGGAAACCTCTTCTAGGTTCTGAATTGCATATAGTAAGTCTTTCCGAAGTTTAATGTCAGTGAGTTGGCTTTAAACCATTTATTAATGTCCATGAAAATATCATTAGCAGATCTTTCTAGAATTACACTTGAGATACTATTTATTGCAAGACTTGTGTCATCCGCAAACAAATGAACTCTGCTTCTGGCAGTGTAACTGATGAGAGGTCATTAATGTACACAAGAAAAAGCATTGGCCCTAAGATGGATCCTTATGGGACACCACATGTAATTTATTCCCATTCTGATGATGACTGATGACTTAATTCACTAGTCCCTTGCACTGACACCAATTTTTTCCTGTTAGCGAGGTATGACTTGAACCACTTTGCAGCACTGCCCGTGACACCATAGAATTTTATTTAAAAGGATGTTGTGGTTCACACAATCAATTGCCTTGTTCAAGCGAATAACGTTTAATTGAATATTGATATCAGTAGAAAGTACAATTTTCAGGCTGTACTAGGTCCACTTTTGTTACCGCCGTTTTATCTTGAAGTTCGAGGCTTTATTATGAAATATTTACAAAAAAATTACGATTCAGGGAATTAGCTGTCGCTGGCAACTACGTTCAGCCGTCTCCCAGGCAACATACGAATCCATCTGCGGAAGAACTGGGCGTCTTTTGAGGAGATCCATAAATGTGTCCAATTTTGCACTTGTTCTTGTATCCTGAAGCGCTGGTCAGTCAGGTCATGCGCCATTGATCCAAAACGTTGGTAGTCATGGGGAGCACCATCTGGAGAATACAGTGGGTGGGGTAGAGCTTCCCATGTCAACGTTTCCGCGTATCTTTTCGTGGGTTTTGCGAAGTGGTGTCGAACATTATCATGCTGCAAAATAACCTTTTGATGCCGATCGCCATATTGTAGCCGTTTGTCTTCCAGCGTTAGGCCAGACGCACCAGTTGTTTTGAGTAATGATGTCCTGTGATTTTTTCTGGAGGTTTAGGAAGATACAAAAATCCCCTCTGTTCTACCGGCATGCCCACTTCGACGTCAAAACGACCAGCCATGGAGTGTTAAAACCATTCTGTGCACGTTCTCTCAGTAATAGTTCCCTAACCACAGGTCTTACTCAGCGTTTCATAAGCCTCGAGGGCAAATTTCTTCATGTTAAAACAGAAAATTAGAACTTTCCGCGAATGACGATAATTGTGCTTGCAGCGTGACGTATTCATTCGAGAATTACTTAATGATGCAATCGCAAATCGACTACTATTTTTATGGCGTTACGTGCACTTAATGTACGACATTTGCCACTTGCACCGCCAGCTGTCGCGACTGCCTTCTACTGCAAAACGTTCGAAGAAAAGTTGTAGACCTAATAGAAGTACAACAGGTGTACAAAAATATGGAAAAACCACAAGCACAACACACTACCATGCCTAATAGAGTGTAGGAAAACCGTTGTCATTCACAACAGCTCCCAGGCGTTTCCGAATGGACGAATACAGGCCTACGTGGCTTTCATGGGAATCTTATACCATTCTTCTTGCAAGATAGTGGCAACTTCAAGTAACTATGATGAAGTTAGATAGTGATCATGCCCCTCCTCTCCAATATTGAACAAAGAAGCTGAATAATATTGATATCTGGTTACTGTGGTAACCAGAAGACATGCAGAAATTCATTCTAGTGCTCACAAAACCAGTCATGGTCGGTTCGAGCTGTGTGCAGAGGGCCTCTTCCTTTTTGGAACATAGCATCACCACTAGGAACAAACACTTTTCAAAATAGGATCTATCTGATCAGCCAAAATGGTCACATGATCATTGACTGTAATGCTACCTTGCAGAGGAACCATAGAACCTATGGAGTATGCAATATGGCTACGCAAATCCTCAGCGAACCCCACCCTGTTTCACTCTTAGGACTTAAACTCGATCGTAAATTGAAAACAGTGTGGCAGAAGATTTACCCGACCAAAGCTCTTCCTCTACCCCATTATGGCTTCGGCACCACGTTTCCCATTATAGGTATTTGATTCAATGGTGAGTGGTTTTGAAATTCCAGCTCGCCCTGTAATTTCCTGCTTCCATCTTTCGTATTGTTTTGGTGTTGAAATGGTTCACGTGTCTGAAATTCAGTTCTGCAGTGACTTCTGCATCTATCGTCCGTTTTTTTTTTTTTTTTTTTGTCCAAATTATCTTCAGTGGCCATCTTTCGTGATCACCCTATAAGAGATATGCGCTATATGCGCTGCCTGCAATAGGCAAGGCATAGGAGAGTCTCTGACCAGAGAGCAGTATGTAGTAAGTTGTTGCTTGTCGCTAATCGGCATTAGTCTTCTGTAGTCTGCAGTAGTCTGCGTGAGTCGGCAGTAGTCGGCGCGTGTCGGTAGTCTGCTCTGGTCGGGACTCTGGAGGATGAGTATTATTGTAGAAGGTAAAGAAGCAGCCTTGCGCATATCTAGTAATGTATGTTAACTGTCATCCAATTTCTTTTTTTTAAAAAAAATGCCCCAATAATAATTTTTATAATATAAAGTAATTTTTTTAAAAAAAGCATTCATTTCAATTTAAAGATTTTATTCAATGGATTATCTTTCCTTTCATGAATCACAAAGCATAGGTCAGCATTGCATGGAGTTGTGCCGAAAATTTTGTTATGTAAGAGCAGATCTGTTCGCAGTTTTTATTGAGGTAAGAATTTTTGCCTTTTTTATTCAGAATACAGGGCCGAGGCGCAGCGCTGCTGTCGTCATAAAACTTACCAGGTTACTGATTTTTTTTATTATTTTGGTGTTTAGGAATTTTTGTGTTTCGAACTTAACATTAAATGAGAAAAGAATTTTGTAGTTACATTAAATGTGAATGCATTTCTGCACAGAGATTATAAATGGGAGCCAATTTTGTTCAGAGGTTACAATATTCATTATTCATTATTTAATAATTTTTGTGCGGAGGTTGCACTTGGTTCATTTTTTTTTTTTTTTTTTTGTGTGGAGTTTACACATGGTTCATATTATAATTTAATATTTCTGTGGGGAAGTTGCACTTGGCGACATCCGGCCAGGATCGTATTTCTTTGTGAATCTTCTGATAAGTAGTCATATATCTGCTCTTGTTTACTTAAATGTAGTTTGCATCTGGAGCAACGCATTTACTAATTTGTCACTCTTTCTTTCACAGATCATCGGCAATTTGTTGCTCTTTGTTGTAATTGTGTTTGTTGCATTTTGCATTGTCCTTGTTTCATTTGTGCTTAATTCTGATTTGTGAAAAATGCCGCGAAAAACTGTTAACAGTACATCGCGATGTGCAATGAATGAAATAGCCGATTCGAATATTTTGACTGATAATACTAGCGACACTCAGTGTCTTAATGATAGTCCTCCATTTACTGACAATCAGTGTCTACTGTCCACTAGTAATGATTTTAATGCTAATGATGAGCAAACAAATTCAATTGTGTACTCTGTTAATTTAACGACAATTGAAGACGCGGGACGTTCTGTTACAATGAACGTTACTCAGTTTAACACACCCGATTTTCAAAATGTGAATTGTGAACAGATAAATTTTTCTGACGAAAATGAACAGTGTACTCGAAGTACGGCAGATTTATTTGATTCCGAGGTAGTGACTAACTGTGCACATCCGATTGGGAAACATTTTCAAGAATCACAGAATGACCAAATGGTTACACAAAACGTGACAATTGCAGGTACGTCATCAAACAGCACAGAGAATAGAGTAGGTAATATTGGGTTGGATCAAATTACGGCAGTATTGCTACAACAGAATGAAAAACAAGACAACCTTAATGAAACTTTCAAACAACTTAGTGAACAGGTCAAACAACTTAATGAAAAACTGGATAACAATAGCAAACAGCTTAGTGAATAGATTACAGCCGTTGCCGTGCAATGTCATGATAGTAAGGAACAATTACATGAGGAAATTAAGGCTTGTGCTAGGAACAGTATTGAAGAAATTAGATCTGTGGCACAAGAATTAAATAATAGACATGCAGCTACAATTAAATTACTTAGAGACGAAATTAGTGCAGTCGGTAAACAATGCTCTGAAAACGTAACACAGTTACGCGACGAGTTTAAATTAATGTCAGCAGAACTTTCACGCACACTGGATGCAAAAGTAGACGCGAAATTTGACCGACAGAACAGTCAAATTGATGGACATTTTAATCACCACCTACAAAACAGTGAAACGAGTTACCGTAAATTCATACAGGAACAAAATAAAGTAAAACGACAAGTCATCGAAACAATTACTGCACAGAGACAGGAAGATAAACATAAATTGTTTACGAAAGCAAAAACATACGTAGACAACAATATTGCATCAGTATCAGACGAAATTAATAATATCAAACTGTTGAACATCGAATTGCGAGATGAATTTTCCGATCTTAAATCAAAAACAGATACACACACAGTAGACTTTCAGACAGTGACCGACAGACTCGAACAATTAGAACTAATACAGGATCCCGATGCCATCAAAGCAGATATTAAAAAATTGAACGAAACCACACGTAAAATACAAAAACAAATTAATGCTTGTGACACTAAAAACGATGATCAGGTAAAAATACTGACTGAAAAATATGATGAATTGGCCAGTCATATTGACGTTATTGAAAGTAATAATGACAGCAAATCAGACGATACTTCACTGATTTCGTTTAATCAAACACCTGAATTCCAAAATATACAGCAGACGATCAGTGAGATAGATTCGTCCAATAATACATTACGTGGAAAACTGTCAACTTTACACCAAGAAGTGACAGAGATGAAAAATGTTTCAGTCAATAACACGTCACAGCATACGGCACATTCCGAACATTTGTCACACTCACACAGCCAGTATAATTTAGGTAATTTACAGAGAGTACGTGACTTAGATTCGGAACTACGACAGACAAACAGATTATCATGCAATCCTGAACCTGTTCAGACATTCAAAGACGATAACGTAGATTATAAGCAAATTTTATCCGTAAAAAAATCTAAGGTATTTAAAAATGACAGAACACAGATTCACACTTTCGACTGGACACGACAATTTGCTTCTGAATTTTCACCGGCATTTCCTGTAATGCAGAAACTAGAATTGGACTGGATACGATAATTTGTTTTTGAATTTTCACCGGCATTGCCTGTAACGCAGAAACTAGAATTTATTTGCAGCACGTAATTGACCTCAGGGGATTCATTTCGCTTTAAAGAATATGTGCCATAGCGTGCACAGGGCCCCGAGCCGTAGTTGTACTGTTTCATCTTTAGTTTTCTGCAATGCTGCCCTCTCTTCTACTATCCTTTATATCTATCGAAACAGCTCTTCAGCTATCGATCTATCTATGATTATGAAAGTGTAAAGAAAACCTGATACGACAAGTTATACCGAAAGTGACATTTTTCATTAGACACTCCAAAAATGACAACCATGAGAACTTTAATGCCAGACAAAAATTTAATCATCAGTACGTGTAAAATTATCAGCAACAGCGAACGCATTTTGGTAACAATAGAGGTTTTTCACCACAATAGCAACAAAACCAACCGGTTAGCATACCTAACCAACAATGTAATGTACAAGGTCAACCAAGCTTTAATGTTTCGCCGCCTGCACGTATAGCGTCAGCTCCAACAAATAGTAACGCACAGCAACAAGGAAACCAGTACGTACAGAAAACACATCATTTCAATTCCTATCGCAATGCACCGTATAGAAATGACTATCATGACAGACGTAAAAGTAATGAGCACAATTTTCAGCCTACGTTTAATAACTGTCGGCCTTATCAGCAGCAGAATCGTCCGCAACAACATATTATCATGAATGAACCAGACAGTAGATATCATACCGAACGTAATACGTCAGGAAGAAATAACAGAACAGTACAAATATTGGAAATGCCACAGCATCCTCCCGAAAATAATAGCACGTCAGATAGAATTTGACTAGATACAGTACAGGTTGCATCTTCCAGTAACGCAAGAAATACTTTTGACATGCAGAATCTTGTTCACGAAAATGTTATTTGAAACATGCTTTGTTGAATGCACAACTTTTATCGCACCCAGATCTTACTAGAAATTTTTCCATTGCCACCGACAGTTCTAACACCGCTTTAGGCGTACACATTTTTCAGGAAATTGAAGAAGATGGTTGTACAGTAATTAAAAACATAGCCTTTGCGGGTCGCATTCTGTCACCTGCTGAACGCAATTATTCTCTTACAGAGCTTGAAACATTATGTGTTGTATGGGCATTTACGAGATTTCGGCATTTTCTTTATGGAAGACACACGACCGTTTACACAGACCATAGAGCGATACAGTTTTTGCTTTCCGCTAAATTTACACACGACAGATTAAACAGATGGAAACTTTATTTACAAGAATTTAATTTTACAATTGTTCACATTCTCGGTACACAAAATATTGTAGCAGACGCACTATTCCGTTCTCTCAGCAAGACATCGCAACCAACTTCTGCGAAGCAAATTTCATTGTCATGTACATTCAACAAGTTGCATTTGAGAATTTCATTTCGTCATCGTTACAAGACATAGCACAAGAGCAGAGTAAAGACAACGTATGGAAAGAAATTAAACACCTTTGGCCAGATAGGAATAATGTTATCATTAGAAACCATTACACTGTACGCAATAACATTCTGTTTCGCCACTCTCACCCTGACAGCAACAATTGGTTATTATGCATTCCTGACGAGCTTGTTAACAAATTAATCTGGTATACTCATTTAAGTTACGCACATTACGGAGCCAGGAAATGTTTTCTTATACTGAGACAGAACTGTTATTTTACCAACATGGAGAAACTTATTCGACGAGTTTTAGCGTCATGTAAAATCTGCCAGAAAGCTAAGTCAGATACGACTTCACATGTTCCTCCATTACATCCCATTGTACCTGTTAAATTGAGACACATGGCCGCTGTAGACATTTTTGGCCCGATTCCCAGAACTGATAGAGGTTTTTCCTACATCTTTGTCGCTGTTGAACTCACTTCAAAATTTGTTACCTTCACTCCGTTACGCAAAGCTACTGCTAAAACTGTTTCGAAAGCATTTGTAAAACATTTTCTATTTCATGTAGGGCATGTATTGAAAGTAATTTCCGACAATGGACCACAGTTTCGATCTGCTATATGGACACGTATGTTATGAGCTATAAACAATTATCCGATCTATATATCCAGGGTCCATGCTTCTTTGAACCCTTGTGAACGATTAATGAAATAAATTGGTAAACTGTGTAGAATATACTGCCATAAAAAACATATTGATTGGGACACACACATACTCTCATTCCAGGATGTAATTAATTCCATGCCAAATGAATCTACTATGGTATCTCCGTCTGTTAAACTGAAAAATGTTGAACCACCTAACAAAATTAAAGAATTAGTAACCTTTCCCACACCTCGTCGACTACGACACCATGAAATAATTGACATTGCGCTGAACAACATCAAACGTGCCGCAGAGCGCCGGAGAAGACAGCAAAAACAGGTTTGTACACGCCGTGACTTTCACATTGGACAGAAGATATTAATATGCACACATTATTTGTCTAATAGAGGAAAAAGTAGATGTGGTAAATTTGAGCTTCTATATGCAGGTCCATATCGAATTCGCAGCATTCCTCAACCCAATGTAGTACACGTCGAAACTCTAAGAACCAGAAAAACCAAAGGCAATCACTATATCTCCAACATCAAACCCTTTATTGAATGAACATACTTTATGATTTATCACACTGTAATGCCATTTCCTGATTTTTTTAATGACCACTTATGCAATAATATTCACATGAACACTTACTGATGATTATCGTATTTTTTCTTGGCAAATGCCCTCAAGGTAAGGTTAGCTGGTCGCTTTTCTAGTCTTTACACTTCAGACTGTGCACATTTTTCCAGATGAACTTACACTTTTTATGACCACTTATGCAATTATATTTATGTGATTACTTACTGATGATTATCGTATTTTTTCTTGGCAAGTGCCCGGCAAGGTAAGATTAGCAGGTCGCTTCTCTTGTCGTTACACATCAGACCGTGCACAGTTTCCATTCTTCATGTATGTATGATTGTTTTCCTATTTTGTTTGTATGCACTATGAAATATTTAAGATGTAACAAACACCAGTTGACTTTGACATTTTGCCTTATGATATCTCAACATCGTGACTATTTTACATTTTTTTTTTTTTTTTTTTTTGCTGCTACATTGTGATACTCAGTGTACATTTTTTGCATCTGTACACTGTCTATGTTTTTGACATTTTACGTTTTCTGTCATGCTATACTGTATGCTTAATTATATCACTAGAAATCAGTTTTTATTTAATGGTTATATGATTTAAATGCAAGACATTAATCATCGTTTATCATTTTCAGAAAGAAATAACGTGTAAAAGAAATAAATTATGGGAATTTCACCTTCGCAATGAACGAAAGAAGATGCAATACCTCGTAACGAAGAGTAAATGGATCAGAATTAACAAGCATTAACAAGAATATACTATACTCATCGTATGATAGCAGTTTTAACTAATTTTTTCTTTCAGAATACGAAGCGATTGATGCAGGCTGTTAGACAGAACTACACATCTTAGTTTTAGTGATGAAATATGCTGTAAATAAGGAACATTACACTATGAATAGTTGTATAAGGAATAATGAAATGACTTTTTTGCAGATGATAATGAATTATGATGAATAGTGATGAAGAATATGCTAATATGGAAGTTTTTCTTTACAGGTAATGATAATAATGGAGTTATGTTGATATGGATAATGAAGTTTTTCTTTGTAGGTGATGATAGTAATGATAATGAAGTTTGTCTTTGCAGATGAGGATAATGTTGAAGTTTATGTATTTATGCTATGTACTTATTTAAGTATTTTTTGCAGTTCATCTTGACAGTATGTCTTATGTCGCTTGGTATGATGTCTAAAGGTTTTGGAAAGGACAGCTAGAGAACATATATATTTAATACACATTTCATTACCTGTTAATTCAAAGTTCACTACTTTTCAGCATAATATGCGTTTCTTCTTTCAGCTTAATAATCCATTTTGTATTTTTTGCAGGAGACATTATTCATGAAATTAATGTGCTATAAGCAGTTGGTCATTACACCTGTGTCATTCATGAATGTGATGACATATACTCTATTTGTTTCATAACCTTGCTACAGCTGACTCATGACGAATGATGTTACCCATCTTCATTTGCAGCAATAAGTCAAAAGCAAATATTGTTATCCCCCAGCAATTAATTATCGATCCCAACGCAATGCATTGCTAGCACAAAAAAAATGTATTACCAGTCCCAAATAATGCTACCAATTTAAAAGAGTTATGAGTAATACTGAATGATGTTTTCTAATCACAGACTTTGAGTAATAGTTGCAGAGTGTTACATTTTAATTATGTCTTGTGTCACTTGAATGATGAGTTCTGAGTAATAGTGAATAATATTTTGTAATAATGCATGCATGCTCTACACTCATTAGCTCCTGTTTTGAATAACGACTTCTGATGTTTAGTAACTGATCAATGAGTGCCAATAATTATTTTTAAATATGTCATATGTCATTTGAATGATGGAAAATGTTTTGTAATATTCAATACCTGCTGGCCAATGAATGCCACTGTTTCTTATATTTTAAATTTATATTATGTCACTCTCATGCTATATATATGAATACCAGTAGCTTGATGCTACACTCATTAGCTCCCGTTTTGACTGATGACTTCTGATGATTTGTAACTGGCCAATGAGTGCCAATAATCATTTTAAATATGTCGTATGTCACTTGAATGATGAAAAATGTTTTGTAATACTCAATACTTGCTGGCCAACGAATGCCACTGTTTCTTATATTTTAAATTTATATTATGTCACTTTTAAGCTATATATATGAATACTAGTAGCTTGATGCTACACTCATTAGCTCCTGTTTTGAATGATGATTTCTGATGGTTTGTAACTGGTCAGTGAGTGCCTATGTTCTCTGTAAATAGATAACTTTGAACATTATTCTGTAATACTTCATACATTGTACAGAAATGTTCAGTAACTGGGCGATGAGTGCCTCCAATTAATCATATCAGTTGATAGACTAGTAATTATCAATGATGACTGGCATAAGACTTAATGTCCTTCACCTTCTGATCTAATTACCAGAAATTACTGTAATATCCGTTTGTCCTGTCTATCCTCATGCTCATGGAGCACTATATTTGGTTTTTGCACTAATTCTACGTTGGTGTACCTTACAAGAACGTGGTGTTGACACGACATGCTGTCCACCACCTTGAGCGATGGGGATGTTATTATCGTCCCACTGTTTGGTGTACCTAATGTACTACCAAAATAATAACATGGAATATTACTACGACATTTCAGTGTCTTGGCTACACTGATTAATACTTCAGGGAAAAGAACTTCAGATTGTCTCACTTGGTGTTGTGCTTCTGTAGAAAGATATGGACTCTCAGTGCAGTTGCGTGCAAGCTAATGCGCTACAACCATGATGCAATCCTTCCCTTTCCTATCCTAGTTCTTGTAAAATAGTAAAAAAAAACTACCGTGTGTGTGCACTTTTGCCATTTGTTAATATGTTTTGTACTCATTGTGTATACATTTTGTCATTGCTTGATATGTTCTGTATTCAGTGCATGTGCACTATATTTTATTTCATGTTCTGCACTTATATATCCTGTGATTGTAAACTTAGTTAATTAAGAAATATTTGTTGTTCATGGCAAGTCCAATTGACTCACCATCGCTGCCAAATTTTTGCCCCCCCAGTGGAGGGTTATGTAAGAGGTATGCGCTATATGCGCTGCCTGCAATAGGCAAGGCATAGGAGAGTCTCTGACCAGAGAGCAGTATGTAGTTAGTTGTTGCTTGTCGCTAGTCGGCATTAGTCTTCTGTAGTCTGCAGTAGTCTGCGTGAGTTAGCAGTAGTCGACAGTAGTCTGCGTGAGTCGGCGGTAGTCGGCGCGTGTCGGCAGTCTGCTCTGGTCGGGACTCTGGAGGATGAGTATTATTGTAGAAGGTAAAGAAGCAGCCTTGCGCATATATAGTTATGTATGTTAACTGTCATCCAATTTCTTTTTTTAAAAAAAAATGCCCCAATAATAATTTTTATAATATAAAGTAATTTTTTTAAAAAAAGCATTCATTTCAATTTAAAGATTTTATTCAATGGATTATCTTTCCTTTCATGAATCACAAAGCATAGGCCAGCATTGCATGGAGCTATGCCGAAAATTTTTTATGTAAGAGCAGATATATTCGCAGTTTTCATTGAGGTAAGAATTTTTGCCTTTTTTATTCGGAATACAGGGCCGAGGCGCAGCGCTGCTGTCGTCATAAAACTTACCAGGTTACCGAATTTTTTTATTATATTGGTGTCTAGGAATTTTTGTGTTTCGAACTTAACATTAATTGAGAAAAGAATTTTTTGATTACATTAAATGTGAATGCATTTCTGCACAGTGATTATAAATGGGAGCCAATTTTGATAGAGGTTACAATATTCATTATTCATTATTTAATAATTTTTGTGAGGAGGTTACACTTGGTTCATTTTTATTATTTTTTTTTTGTGGGGAGGTTACAACACACACTTTCGTCCACGATGTTTCTTAGCGTATAATAATTGTTCCCTTTTCCTGTATGCGGTGTGATGTTGTTGTTGTGGTCGTCCTCAGTCCGAAGACTGCTTTGATGAAGCTCTACATGCTACTCTGTCCTCTGAAAGCTTCTTCATCTCCGAATAACTACTGCAACTCACGTCCCTCTGTACTTGCTTGCTGTATTCATCTTTCGGTCTCCCTCTATGGTTGCCCCCCCCCTCACAACACACACACACACACACACACACACACACACACACACACACACACGTGCTTCACTCCAACATTAAACTGGTGCTCCCAAGATGTCTCAGAATGTGTCCTATCAGCCCATCCCTTTTTCTAGTTAGGTTGTGCCGTCTACTTCTTTCCTCCCCACTTCTATTCAGTACCTCCTCATTAATTATGTGGTCTACCCATCTAATCATCAACATTCTCCTGCCGCACCAGATTTCAAAAACTTCCATTGTCCTCTTGTCTAAACTCTTTATCATGCACGTTTCACTTCCGTACATGTCTACATTCCAAACAAGTACTTTCAGAAAAGACTTCCTGACACTTAAATCTGCATTCGATGTGAACAAATTTATTTCCTTCAGAAACGCTTTTGTTGTCATTACCACTCTAAATGGATATCCTCTCTACAGCTGCTATCACTTTTAACTTTACTGCCAAATAGGAAAACTCATCCGCTACTTTAAGTCTGGTTTCCTAATGTAATTCCGTCAGCACCACCTGATTTAATTCAACTATATTGCGTCATCTTTGTTTTGCTTTTGTTGATGTTCATCTCATGCCCACCTTTCAAGACACTATCCATTCCATTCAACTGCTCTCTCAAATCCTTTTTTGTCTTCTTCTTCTTCTGCTGGTGCCTCATACCACAGTTGCGCAGGGTCAGCATGGTTAGGATCGGATTTGGCAAGGTTACTTTTAAGGGTGGCTGGGAACCCTTCCCGCCCCCCAGGACAGAATTAGTGTACCCCAGCTTCACAGCTTCTGAGTATTCATTTCTATAATATTGCCTATGAGCCCATCTCCCTCGAATAGACCTTTCAGCTTTCCTTTGATATTCGTGCAGTTGCTTCTCTTTTCACATAACGCCTCTTTAATTTTCCTGGAGACAGTATCTAGTGATACACGCTTCTATAGCCTTACATTTGTCCTCTAGACATGCCTGCTTAGTCACTTTTCACTTCATGTCAATCTCATTTTTTAGATATTCTTATTCCCATTCAGATACTTCATTTGCTGCATTTTTTATATTTCCTCTCTTCAGCAATTAAATTCTGTATCTCTTGTGTTATTGAAGGATTTCTCATAGGCTTTGTCTTTTTACATATTTGATTCCTTGCTGTATTCACTACTTCATGCCTTCGTCCTCTACTGTATTCCTTTCCCCTGTTCTAGTCAGTCGTTGTCCAATGTTGCCTCTGAAATTCGTAACAACCATCGGCTCATTCTACTTATTCAAGTCCCATCTCCTTAATTTCCAACCTTTCTGCAATATCTGTAGTTTTAATCTACAGTTCATAAACGATAAATTGTGGTCGGAGTGCACATCTGCCCCGGAAATGTCTTACAGTTTAAAATCTGTTTCCGAAACCTCTGTCTAGCATTATATAATCAATATGAAACCCTAGTGTGTCCCCAGGTCTCTCCCACGAATACAGTCTTTTTTCATGATTCTTAAGCCACGTGTCAGAAATTACTACATTATGCTCTGTGTGAAATTCTTCCAGGCGATTTCCTCTTTCATTCCTTTCCCCTCATCCATAGTAACCTATAATTTTCCCTTTTCTTCTTTTTCCTACTGCCGAATTCCAGTCCCCCATCACAATGACATTTTCGTCTCCCTTAAGTACCTGAATAACTACTTTTATCTCATCATGCATTTGATCAATATCTACATCATTTTCAGAGCAAATAAATTTGTGTTGCTGTGTTGGGTATGAGCTTCTCGGCTATCTTGGCTACGATAATACGGTCACTATGCTGTTCTCAGCAGCTTACCCGCATTCCTATTTTCTTATTCATTATTGAATCTTTCCGTACATTATCCCTGTTTAATTTTGTATGTATAACCCTGCATTCATGTGACCAGAAGCTTTGTTCCTGCTGCCACCGAACTTCACTAATTCCCACGATAACTATCTTCAACCTAATCATTTCCCTTTTTAAAAGGATTTGACATTCCACGCTTATATGGAGAACGCCAGTTTTGTTTGTCCTAATGAAGACATCCTTCTGAGTAGTTCCCGCCCACAGCTCCGACTGGGGGACTGTTTTACTTCCGGAATATTTTACTCAAGAAGATGCCATCATCATTTAATTATACAGTAGAGCTGCACACCCTAGGGGAAATTATGCCTGTAGTCTCCCCTTACTTTCAGCCGTTAACCATACCAGCTGAGCAAAGCCGTTTTGACTGATGTCACAAAGCCAGGTCAGCGAATCATCCAGACTGTTGCACCTGCTACTAATGAAAAGGCTGCTGCCTCTCTTCGAGAACCATACATTTGTCTGGCGTCTTAACAAATACCCCTCCGATCGCTGAGGCACGCAAGCCACCTCATCAACGGAAAGGTCCATTTATTCATGGGAAGGGGGGGGGGGGGGGGGAGCGGGTTGTAGGTGTATGCGGTGTAAATCTTCGATTGTGCGTCTGGAAGCACCAAACACTTCGACTACCTTTGTTCAGGAAGCACCCACCAAAGGAGCACCCAACAATCTGCACACGTCCAAATTCACCTTACCTTCCGGCATAATGCATTCACAACTACACAGAATACTGATCTGGCCCCGACTGACACATATGACGTATTGAGGACATTCAACAGGTGCTGTCGTGGTCAGATACAGCAGCGCAACCTGCAAGCTTGGCTGGCATCTACGTTGACGTTCAGTCATGAATTTCTCGCGTTGTCTCCATAGTTTTGACCAACCCGTATACATTACGGTATACGCAATTTCGTATGTTAGTAAACAAGTAAATCGTCATAGCGATGTTAACTGTTGTCTTGGGCATCTCTCATGCGACCCTGTTATTAATTTCAGTGCCGGTAGCAACGTCAGATAAGTCAATTACCTAATATTAAGATTTCTGATAATATCTTGTCCTACAATGGTTACTCCAGTGGCATTTCTTTTGTAAAACTGCTTGAAATAATTTTACGGTCATGGTAAACTCCTTGAAAACATATATTTCCTATGGACTATTTTTCTTCTCCATGGCTTCAAAACTACAGACGAGTCTAACACTTGTTGCTAAGGGGTGTCTAACCCCGCAATCTGCGCCTTACTTTTCGCTCTTTCAAGTCGCATCCTTCCGCCAAAACCCCCACAATCCCTTCCGATTCTCTGCTGCGGCCCCTTTTTGGGTGATTTGCGTTTTACTAGGCCCTCAGCGGCCCACCGTACTACAATGGTCTTTTTCGGCCGCCGAGCACCCCATAAAATTCTGACGGTAGCGCTGAATCAAACTTTAAATCCTGATCAATCCAAAGATTGCATTACGCTGCACTACTCACACTCAAATGAAATAGAATCACAGCGACATAACTTAAGTAGAGTGAAATGAGTGTGTTGAACGAGGCAGCAGAGCACTGCCATGCCTACCCCTCCTCCATCGGTTTTCAAACTCCACGAATTCTGAAAACGAATATCTGGAACATAATTTTCTGGACAGCGTCCAACTTCATCTCGGATCTATCCTCCCACTTTTGACTCTACATCCGCCATCTTTGCATTTTTCATCTCAATCCTAGAGTATCTTTCGTTCTTGATCTCTTTGTCCAAATGGTTCAAATGGCTCTAAGCACTATGGGACTTAACATCTGAGGTCATCAGTCCTCTACACTTAGAACAACTTAAATTTAACTAACCTAAAGACATCACACACATCTATGGCCGAGGCAGCATTCGAACCTGCGACCGTAGCAGCAGCGTGGTTCCGGACTGAAGCAACTAGAACGGCTTGGCCACAGAGGCCGGCTTTCTCTGCCCATATCAAAATAATTTACTCATATTGTAGTAAATTAAGCACTCAAAAATAACACAAATAATCTGCAAAAAACGTGTACAAGGGCAAATACAACCGCAATTCAAAAATTGCTAATATTTCACCCATCTTTAGGACACTCTTCTTTTACTCCTTTCCACTTTGAATTGTCACTTTTTAGGTGCTTCGATCACTTTAAACATACCATTAATTCTCACATATGCAGTGTTGAGCGTTCTTGGGGCCTATTCGGACTGAATTAAGTTTCAGTACCTCCAAGTGTATGATTGTGGTGGCAAGAGCAAGCCGTTAGTGCTTTTTTCGCCTGGGTGGGAGGTCAGATGTTGAAGTATGGACGCGTCGACGAAAAACGATGAGTCTATACTGACAGGTATATCCACTTAGTACTGCAGGTATGGCCGTGTTTTTAGATACGGTTGTGGAGGGACTCTTGGTGCTCCATCTGTGATACCCGCAGCAGTATTGAGGTCCGTTGGAAGATATGTGAATATACTATGGTTACCCCCCCCCCCCCCCCAATGCAACAGCGTGACGGTGTAGACTGCTTTATTCTTGCAGACGAGATCAGAAACGTTTCCCTTCCTTAACTGTAGCTAGGTTTAAATGCCTCAGAATTTGAATGTGAAACGGTGCCGTAGCACCACCAGTGGCCTATCTTTTATGCAGCCTGGGCACGTTCTATTTGCTAGGGCTGTTTTGCCATGATTTCATCGCAATTCTATCAGAATTGTGTCAAATTTGGAACCCTTTTACTTTTGTTTCAAATCTTTTAGTTCAAAGATGATTATAAAAATAAACTCGTTGAAGCCTAGTCTTCCAGTGATTCTGAAAAGCACATTTTACCTTTACGAACATTCCACTATCTCGCTTTTTCCTTCCATTTTAGTTTTGACTTCCTTGCTCTAGCCCTAGATAGTCGAGCCGGCCGTGGCGGCCGTTCGGTTCTAGGCGCTGCAGTCCGGAACCGCACGACTGCTACGGCCGCAGGTTCGAATCCTGCCTCGGGCATGGATGTGTGTGATGTCCTTAGGTTAGTTAGGTTTAATTAGTTCTAAGTCCTAGGCGACTGATGACCTCAGAAGTTAAGTCGCATAGTGCTCAGAACCATTTGAACCATTTGATGTCCTTAGTTTAGTTAGGTTTAAGTAGTTCCAAGTTCTAGGGTATTGATGACCTAAGATGTTAAGTCCCATAGTGCTCAGAACCATTTGAACCTAGATGGTCGAATTGGGCCCCAACCAACTGCCAATGGCGTCATCAAGGGCAGTGTGGAAGGGCACGCGGTATCAGTTCTCCCGCAAGGAAAAATACCTGGCATTACTGGGAATCAAACTCGGGTTCCCTGCATGGCAGCTTGCTGCACTGACCACTCATCTACTTGGCGAACTGTATATACGTACCTTGTCTATTTACTATTCAGCTCTCTCCGCATTGTTGCTCAGTCCATTTACTTGCACAAAACCCTAAAATAAATTGTAGACGTGAGATAAAACTCCAGGCTACTCATATTTCTTGTGGCTATAGATCCTGTTTGCTTTGCATCTCCAAGATTACGCTTGGATATACATACCTTTTTAAAGCTACTGATGGATTAGTCTCTTGACTTGCTATCGTAGATATACCCATATTTATACAGTGTTTGTTACTTATGACTTATCACTTGAGGAAACTATTTGTAACAATATCACATACCATTCAGACAGTTGTCTGATCATTTTGGCTTAGCTGTTGTAAGCTGAAGCTTTATCACACTTTTCAACAGTGTTCCCACTAAAGGTTCTACATCAATCACCATTGAATCCAGTATATCCGTATAGGAGTTCCTATCTACTTACATATTGCAGCCACCTTATGACCAATTAGTATCTCCACTCAATTTGGTTTTCCTTTAATATGCCCTTAACATGTTATCACCACTCCATTTAAACACCAACTTCACTTATATTACCTCTTATCATCAATTTTAAAGAAAAGAAAAAAAACAAGGGTAAGAAAAATTATTCTAAATAGCTTGAGCATGCACAGTCGCTCAGCTGCAAAGTTTTCGAATGATCAGGGAACCTCCTACGCTTTTGGCTTTTCTTTTACTTCTGAGCCCATACTAATTAATTCTTAATATTCTGTTCTCACCATTCATCAGTGACAAAACTCCAGAGAGAAGTCATGTTTCCCATGTAATTTCAGGGTGTTGCATTGGAATACACAGCTTTAATCATTCTGAATCTGAATGTCAGTAAGATAGTAAGCATTGATTTTTCAAAAATGTATTGTTTGTTGGATTTAGATATGTATCATTTGAAATTACAGGTAGACAAAAAGTCTTTTGCGATGCCCTTTGTGGAAAATTTATGAATGACACATATCGAAATTCAAGTTACTACAAGAAATATTTGATAAATCAACACCTACAATCATATTGACACTCATCTGTGGAATGATTAAAACATACGTTTTAATACAACACCCTGAAATTGAATGACTGTTTTTGACAACTTCCCTGTTGCTCTATTAATCATTACACTTGTCAACAGCATATCTAATATGTCCATTTTGTTTGGAAAGACCTCAAAATGCTCTGTTCCTCCTGCTTTTAACCCTAGAATGTGACTAAAATCGACCTTAGTTGGCAATGGTTCCATTTCCTGTAAGAAAGCTTCAGTTGCTGTTTTTGGACAAACTAAGGCTTAGCCAGAGAATTTTCAGGTCTCAGTCTCCAGATAAGTAAATATTAAAACTTCTGCAGCATCCTGTCTTGAATCAGCAGGTTATACATGCATTGTGCTTCACACCACTCAGACTGTGTGTCTAACAGTAGTGTATGTTTATATTTGTTTTGTGTATTGGCACATTAGAAAAATAATTTTACAATTGTGTCAAACTACAAACTAATATGTAAGTCATGAATATAGTCTATCGACCCCTCTATCATGACTATGAAAACTGTTGGTTTGCCAGGGAATGCTTTCAGAATTGAATCACATGTTGACCATTTCGCTTTTCAGTGTCAAAGTGACAACTTGGTGATGTTATTTTCTTCCACTTGTGGAACAAGTCAGCACATATTACTGTGCTGGTTCTATTTATTCTTAAAATGTGACCAGATCTTGGGTGGTAGTTGAAAGTAGGTGGCTTGGTCTATATTAATGGCATCTTACGTTTTTCTCTTCTAGCATTAATCTGCCATGTGTAACTCCAGTAGTCATCTTCATTAAAACCACCTCCAACCAACATTCTTGCAGTTACTAGGGATGGGGTACGGTCCTCCCTTTGATGATGCTTGGAATATCTGTGTGAACATGGAGTCTGAGAGGCAGTTCATATTCAGAATCACTGTCGAATACAAATTCATAGGCAGTGTCGCTTTGCATCGTAGATAACAATTCTCAAATTGTTCTGCTTTCTCATGTTTCTTAGTGTGTACTTCGGAAGCTTTCCCAACTTTTCTTCATTCTAACCTCTATTTTGTAGGCTAAAATACCCATACATATGCACTAAATGATTCGTTATTATGTTCTGTTCCCGCTACATTATGTTCTTTTCATTAAATGACCTTTCAAGCCCACATGTGTCATCCACTCAAAATTTGCGAAAAAAAAATGTGAGAGGTGTACGACTCCTATTACTGAGGTCGTGTGGCACAGCAAGCTAATCGTTCGCCACACACATCACCCATCCTCACTTGTTAATGTCAGCTGTGTTACACTCCTGACCAAGACCACTAGAATGTCTAATGACCTGAGCCACCTTATTAGCCTGAGAATTGCTTGTCCCCGGTGCAACTCTCTCATGCCATCTGGCTCAACTCTGCTCTTTGTTGCCTCACAAATCGGTGTTTTCCCCTGCCATATTTCCTGTAAATACTGGGACTTCAGATCTCGTTACCTCTTGCTGATTCTGTGTTGAGTCTCCAGTTAGTTTAATGGTTCATATGGACTAGGCTGATTACCATATTCTGACCCATCACAATGGCTTCCATTACGCTGCACTCGACTCGAATTTTGCCTGCCACAACAACTGTGTAAGGTTCAGCGGCCTATCTCCGCCTTTCCGTGGCTGTGTTGTTACTCTCGAAATTTTGGCAATGTCAACCTTCCACCCAAAACTCTAATTCTCACAACTGTCTTACGGCTCTGCAATCAATCTCCATCGAACATAGAATAACAATATCTGCACAATACTAAGGGCAAGCAGTTTTGTAGTCATTCGCATGTCAATATACAGGATGTTTCAAAATTTGACTGCAAAACTTCGAGAATACATTCCTCATGTACCAAGACGAAAAAAAGGCTATCCCAACATGGATCCAGAGATGCATAGCTATAGAGTTATTCGAAAATGTTACTGTTATACAGTGCACATTTACAGTTTAGGTTGATGTAGATACACAGGATGATACCATGGTAACGTGACAAAGTTTTAGGGATGATAGAAAAAGATAAATGTATGAATTTGCGCCAAGTGATCATGGTACGGAAATAGCCGAGTCGAAAGTTATAAGCAAAAATACTTCTGACGCCCCGGACAGTGGATCTCTTCTGCCGCAAGCTATTTGTTTTCCATATTTTAGGAGGGGGTAGTATGGAACAAGACAAGAAAAAATTGTCTAGTATTCACGGTTCTAAAATTCACACCTTACAAAATATGAGCACTTGTTCAGTAAAAGAGATGCATTACACCGTTTGCAAAGATTGTAATGGTACCTGAATTACGTAACCATTACGGCACCTCAACTCAACCTCTCGATACCAGCAGTATTCTACTGTGTTTCTGTAAAGTAGTTGACATATTTCGGAGACAACATTCAGATTTGATTTCATTAATGTTGAGGTACTTTGAGACATCGATATGTTTGTATTGCAATGATATTATTCTTATGTGTATTCTTTCTTTTGTCACTATGATCTTTGTCATACTTGTAACTCTGATCTTTGGGTGCGTAAGCGATTATTAGTTAGTTAGAGAGTTGGATCTTGAAAAAGTCAAGTCTGGGACGTCATGTTGGAAAGACACATATTGTAGTCAGCTTATAAAACGTGAACTTTAACAGTGAGGAAGATGTTTTCAAGTATGTTTTGTATTGTGAAGTGATATTTTGTGTGTTACGTGATATTGCAGCAAAAGTAATAAAAAAAGAAGTGTAACTTAAATCCGGAGTGCTGATTACTTTTTTACATCATCATTGTCCTGAAAAAGTGTAATCTGTAAGAATGGTTTGTGAAGCGCATCAACAAAACTTCTGTCTATCGCAAAATAAAACCTAGCCCTTTTTGCATCCGAGATTGGAATCATCACCACCTAGATTTTCGACGATTGAGCCATGATTTTACGAGACCAGCGTGGGAAACACGAAAAGATGAGTGCCTAGTTTATTGATTATTACATGAAATGACTTTATTAACTGTGCTCTAATGACACCTGCCACATAATGACTTTGTTGTTTCCCGAAAAATGCTGTATTTAGCTGCGTCAGATTTGTTGTGGTAGGGTTGTTACAAGATGAACAAGGTATGCACTTTACAGTCCATGTTTACTGGACGAGTTTTTTTCCTTGTTTAGCACAGAGAAGCACCTCTCAAAACACGGGAAGCGAAGACCTTGCTGTGGAAGAGTTTCTCTGTCAGAAGTACCAGAATGATTTGTTATAGCTATCTTGTGGGTAGTTTCAGGACCAGGGCCACCTGCCTCAGATTTATACATTTATCGTCTCTGAAAGCTTGTAACATCATCATGAAATTATTCTGTACATGCACATCTACATAATTCGTCACCGCACACTGCATAACAGTAAGATGCATGAACAACTTGGTAACTATGCGTTTCCGGACTCATGTTGACATAGCCTTTTTTCTTGTTGTATGAGGAATCCATTCCTGAAGTTTCGTCACCGAGTTTTGAAACACACTGCATTTAATACACGTCGAGCAGTACTTTCAAAGAACCTTCACTGTTGCGCGATCTCGTTGGTACCTATCTTCACTCGCGAAATCAATCAACAACTGCCTCTGGATTTTTTAAGATCAATATTCCTTCAGAATTTTGTCATAAAACGCTTTCAGATTATCAGAACCATTTGAAATGTCACTTACATAGTGCTCTGTTTCTGTTTTATATGTCCACGAATGACAGTAATTTGTTCCTATGATGGCCAAGATACCATCAACATATTCGTAAATTTTTATATGAAAAATTTGGGGAACGTTATCTTGAGGAACAAAATAATTAAACTTGTGAGGTCTACTGAAGGCCACATCCGCTGAGGAAACGGGTGAATTCCGTACTACACTTCATTCTTTAGTCATATTTGGCTAATTCGACGTCCACAACAAGATTACGTGCAAGCTGCTCTTGTTGAAACGACTTCCTTGCTGTTTGGTCAGCGTCCTGGATGCGATTCGTCTGTGTTACACGATTACTAAAATTAGCATACTGATGGCGTACTTAGAGTATCGCTTATCCCCAGAAGATGACATGCCACCGCCAGCGCGTCTCTTGTGGGCTCCAGGATCAGTTCACAAGAAGATAGTAGTAGTAGTAGTAGTAGTAGTAGTATTACTAGAAGTAGTAGTAGCTTTATTCATCTGTAGATCTCTTTTTACAAGGAAATACGACATGTCAAAGTGTTTTCTATGTTTAGACCAATTTAATATAAGCTAATTATTGGTATACACATACTTTTACAGATTTCTAGTTAGAGTCAATCATTAGATTTACTCCTGGTATTCATTACTTTTTTTTTTACTAATAACTTATTAAATAATGTAATGCCGCACCGTTCACTCATATCCCACTATCAGTAACTGCACACACTATACATATATTGTTTCATAATACTTCACTCACTACACACACAAACACACACGCACTGGTGATCTCTGGGCCATTCTCTGTACCACAACTTCCTAGTTGCTATCTTGAAAAGCTGAGTCAGCATCCCTCTATAATGACTGAGATGTTGAGCTCAGAAAGAGGAAGAGGTGTTAGTATTGTGCAATGCATAGTTTGTGGGGTACGTTTTTCTACAAAAGGAAAAAAGAAGGAAAAAACAGAGTATGAAGGTGTTGTGTGTAATCTTAGATGTTTTGTAATCACTATTATTATTTATTTGTATTTTTTTATCAAACTCCTACTCTGCTTTATCTAAGTAATCCTTTAATGTATAAAATGTATTGCATAACAGGTACTTTTTGTCTGCCTTTTTAAGTATATGTGTTTTTTGGAATTTCTTTAATATCTTTTGGTAATTTATTGTACAGTTTTATTCCTTGGTAGAAAATTCTATTTTGAGTTTTAAGTTTATTTCTTCTTGGCAAATGTAAGTTGAGTCTAGCTCTTGTTCCATGGTCAAGGACAGAAATGTTTGTGCAGTAATTACCAATATTATTATTGATGTGTACAACAGACTGGTAAATGTATTCACACGGAGCAGTTAAAATCCCCAGTGTTTTAAACAGATCTTTACAATGAGGTAGACTACCATTTTTGGTTATGATTCTTATGGCTCTTTTCTGGAGTTTGAAAATTGTATGCATTTGTTCCCAAAAAAGGAATTGCTTGGTTACGAATTTAGTGTACATATGAATAGTATGTAACTAAAAGACACTGCATGTTATACACACTGATGATGGGATTCTAAGGGCATAACATGCTGATAACATTCTGTTTACAAGTACCTTTGAGTGTTCACACCATTTCCACTGAGAATCAACATTTATTCCTAGAAGTTTTGCATTTGTTACACAGTCTGTAGAGGTGCTATCTAATTTTTCCCTCTTCAATTTGAAATTCACTGCATTAGCTTTCTTTATGTTCAATGTCACTTTATTGCTTATGGAGCAGTCGTTAACTTCCTTGAGAGGTTCATTTGCTTTCTCTTGCAAGTAGTTCTCTTGTTTCCTCAGTGACTATAATATTGCTGTCATCAGCGAAGAGAATTTTTTCACCATGAGTAACACTACTGGGAAAGTCATTGATGTACATCAGGAATAGTATTGGTCCAAATATGCTACCTTGCGGAACCCCTAAGTTAATGTATTTTGGTTCTGATAAATGTTTTACTAAATATGTAGATGTATTTGAAATATGTGTTATCTCTACATAAATAACGTCGAAATTGCCATCAGCCAGGTGAGAAATGACTTACGATGCAATGTAAACTGTTAATTTGCACTACCAACGTTTTAATCCCTAGGTATTGTCACAATGAAAACTATAACTTAACAATGCCAAGTAAAGTGACTGCCTATGATACTATGTTCATATTTTGACTTTGGTAACATAAGATGAAGGATTAAAAAGCTTACGCCATCACCTACGTGGAAGTGCCTTCTGTTACAGCTCCTGCCTAAGTCAACCATAACTTATTCTCTTTTTCTGCCAATTATGGCGTCAGACAAGTCATTAAATTTTTTATATCTTTTCCTACACTGGTAGCTCCAGCGGCAATATTTTCGTAACAATGGTTGAAGTAATTTTACCATCACGTTAACTTCCTGAAACGATATTTCTCTGGATGGACAGTTTTTCTTCTCCCAAGCTTCAGGGGTTGAGACGGGTCTAATCTCTTGTTGCCGGAATCTGGGCCTTACGTACTGCTCTTTCTCATCGCATATTCCTGCCCAGACAACGCGTTTACAAGAAAAAAATGTGTATACTACATGATATTTGTGCACAAACACCCGTTACTCTAGGAAACATTTGTGCTTCCGCTAGTCGACTTCGCATGTTAGTGACGCGTAAATCCGGCGTACGCTCTGCAGATAAAGAAGAATGAAAATAAAGTTTTTATTTACATCATACATTACATATTCCGAACTAAATTTCGAATAAGTCTCTCCATCAACATCTGAAACAACGGAGCTTCACAAAGTAAAAGAGAAAACCATCCCGGCCGTTAAAGAGCGCGGTAATCACACGAGAAAGCCGACAGTTAGATTGTTCCGCCTGCGGATATCCTCTCAGGCGTGAGAGCCCACTTCGTTTTAAATAATACGCGGAAGCTTTTAAACAAAAACGGGAAGCGGTGAGCTCCGGAGAGCGCGGAGTATTCCGTATCTTTTGTATCTGTTCCCCTTTTACAAGGAAACTCTCTCTGCTCTAATGTGAAATGCAAACAGCTTAAGACGATTTTGCAAAGAGGGTTTAAAATTAAACATTTTATTTCTGCCGTCGCGGATACAGAAGTTAATTTCGGAAGACCACGCGAAGTGCACCGCACGCCGGCTGCCAGAGTTAATATTGTGAGAAATAATAAGGGCACACAGCCCTGTCTCCTTCTTTCTCTCTCTCTCTCTCTCTCTCTCTCTCTCTCTCCCTCTCCCTGCTGGTTCCCTGTGTGATCTGACGCGGGCGTCCCTGTTATTCATGGAGCCACGGTAGCATCTGAGAGGTCGTTTGATTCTCATTTCTCCCCGGTGGCCTCCTAGCTCTGGCTGAATAAGGGCTGTTATACGGCAGCCGCAGAGACAATGTCCTCGTCCGGAGCGCCGAGATTACTTAATAAAGTCACCGTGGACCGTCCATTCAAAAGGGTTTTCCGTGAAAGGAACGCTTT
Organism: Schistocerca piceifrons; assembly: GCF_021461385.2. Taxonomy (NCBI): domain Eukaryota; kingdom Metazoa; phylum Arthropoda; class Insecta; order Orthoptera; family Acrididae; genus Schistocerca; species Schistocerca piceifrons. The sequence goes on from NC_060141.1 coordinate 381,879,437, forward strand.
CAGCGGGTCTCATGCAGCACTGCAATTCTCTCTCTGAATACACAGTTTTTCTAAAAGTGTTTGCATGGTAGAAAAACACTTTTAAATGTAGGAGAAAAGAAATGATTCAGGAGGTTTAGCATTGTACCCCTTTTTAAATTACCACTTGATATAAGAGTTTATATTTGCCCACAACTATATGATCAAAAGCAACCGGACAACATTTAGTGCAGTTAAAGTGTGTTGTGCGTATCCATAACCTTTATGTCGGCTTGAATTCTGCTGGTAACGCTTTCAGTGAGAAGTCTGAATGTCTGTGTAGCGATGACAGACCAAACTTCCTCGAGAGCCCAAACCAGTCGCTGGGACCTGGAGCGACGTCAGCGTTCTAATCAACTGCGAAGCTGTTCCATAGAGGTCATGTTAGGATCCTGCGGAGACCTGTCCATTTCATTGCCCATAGATCATTACCTCACAAATGCTGCTTCACAACAGGGTGCACCGTCATGCTAATACCATCAGTCACCGTCCCCTTTGTAATGCCAATTCCTCGGGCGAAAAATGAAAAAAGAAAAAATAGGAACCAATAAGCCCAAAAATTTCTCCAAAATAAGTTCCAAATTCCATGAAAAGTGAACAAGTAACCAAAGTTCCGTTTAACTCTATTATATGGATAATAACCAGTAATTGAAACAAGAACCTCATACTTATCAACTAACAAAAGAAAGATAGAATCTCAGTAAACTCAAACTCCAAATCATAGTAAATCGCAAAATCAATATAATTAAAATTAGCAAAGTAGAACCAACGATCTCAAAGAATACTTCGTGTGAGTACTCTTTGAGAATCGTGAGTAAAGGCTAAGGAAAATTTGATCCATTGTCACTACGTAACGAGAGCTAACCGTAGCTGGTCATATTTGTTTGAATACTCGTATATGTAGTTGCGGTTAGATTGTTTTTCGAGGATTGATAATTGTAATCTAGTATGACGCAGTGAAACTAAACATTGACTTCAACTATAACATCGTTTAGAATTCAGATAGAGGACTAACTTATGTTAGACTGAAGTGAACTTTTTAATTAGGTAACTCGAACTCAACTCTAGTTAGGCTTTGAACAATGATAGACAATTAACTTCATTTGTAATTGCAAATGGACTCTGGAACTTGGCAATAGTTTTAAAGCAGATAATTTATAAAATCCACCCCCCCCCCCCGCACCACCACCACCACCACCACCTGGGAAAGCTTCTTCCTGACGGCCTTGTGACTGTTATTGTGAAATAAACCACCTCTTCGTGCCAATTTACGCATTTGTGATTCAAAATTACAAAATTGTTTAGAGACACAACTGTGGTAATATTTGACTGAAGCGCTCGGCGCATATATAGAAACTCTTTGACGTTAGGAAGCAGTCGCAATGTTACGACTTATTAGAGATTTGAAATTACAACCAAACTATGGGGAAGTTGATGTCGGTGGAACTGAATTGAATTTATCATTACTATTTTAATAGCAACTGTTAAACCATCTAATATAAACGAGTTCATTACGACGGGTAGCGTAATATTAGTCACAACTGGTGAAGTGAATATCACGCACAAGTCGAAAGTTCATTTCAGCACTGTTTTTTGTAACGTTGTCTTTACTTAATAACAGTATCATCGCTCTATCGACTATCGCCGATTTTTAGCCAGGGCCGATCAGTACTAATCTATCAGCTATCAACTAGAAAAACCGGTGACGTTACACCTTCCTGTGTCTGCTATAACGCAGTACATAATGTCGCAAAACGATTTTATAACCTTCCTCATTTTGCCTTTGCTCAGACGCTATAAGGGGCCCACTCTCTAATCAAGAAGAACACTACCATCCCGCAAAACAAAATCTTCCGCATTTTAATGTTGGCATTACACATGGCGGCAGCTAACGTTCGCAAGGCATCCACCATACCCAAACCCACCTGTCGGATTGCCACAGCGTGATTCGCCACTCCAAATCACTCATTTCGATTTATCCACTGCACAGTATGCGTCCTTACGCCACCTCAAGCATCGCTTACCGTTGACGACAGAAATTCATTGCTTATGACGTGTTGCCCGACTATTGTACCCCGTTCTATTTAACTAAAGACTTACAGTAATTGTGCTATCTGGACAGCTAGTTGTACTATGGAACTCACGAGTGATTCCTTTCACTGATTTCATGCGATTTTTAATAGACACTCCTCGCAACACTCGACGCTCTCTGTCAGTCAGTAAACGAGAGATGTCTGGTCTTGGTTTAACTGCAGCTTCACGTTTCCACATCACAACACATCACTGTCAATCGAACTGGACAGCTTTAGGAGGGTTAAAGTGTCTCTGATGGATTTGCTACTCAGGTGATGTCCAGTGACCACACCACATTCCAAGTTCTGACTGACCTATATGCAGTTACTGCTTCCCTACTTACAACGCTATACTCCTCGCCTTCTTTCATGAGGGTATGCCTCTCGTGACATCTAGTGGACAATTACACATTACTTAGGCATGTGCGGATACTTTTCATGAGGCAGTATATATTAATTCCCAAATTCACAGCTAACGTTCTGTGCATGAAGTACGCGGGAAACTAGGACCCTCGAAAATGGTAAGGATTTGTGTACATTATAAGATACATTTAACGCAGATTGTTGTTCCGTTTTTTGTGAGAGGGCTTGGTCACTTGTATGGGCTTGTGGCTTCACCATTAACGTTACAGTCCGGTGAACATGCTTATGCACGGACTGACCCACCTATTGTCAACAATAAATCAAACACGATTCGTGGATATATTAGGTAGAAGCAAGGTAGATAGGGAAAGACGCTCCACTAAGGAAAAAAGTCAGAAAGGATAGTACGGATAGGTGGGCTACAGATCGATGTGGCAACAGTAGTCGTAGGAAAGGTAGACAAGAGCAGAAATGGTTACCGAACAAGTTATCACATTCAACAGAATATTTACTAGAAACTTCCTGGCAGATTAAAACTGTGTGGTGCATCGAGACTCGAACTCGGGACCTTTGCCTCTCGCGGGAAAGTGCTCTACCGTCTGAGCTACCGAAGCACGACTCAGGCCCCGTCCTCACAGCTTTACTTCCGCCAGTACCACGTCTCCGACTTTCCAAATCTGTGAGGAAGGGCCGTGAGTCGTGCTTGGGTAGCTCAGATGGTAGAGAACTTGCCCGCGAAAGACAAAGGTCCCGAGTTCGTGTCTCGGTCCGGCACACAGTTTTAATCTGGCAGGAAGTTTCATATCAGCGCACACTCCGCTGCAGAGAGAAAAACTCATTCTTGAATGTTTACTCACCGTCCTATATCGTTGCTGAAGTGGGTGCTCGTTGTACCAAGCTGCTCGAGATATGTCCAGTGGGCTTACACCATTTGGTTCCCCAGACCCCACGTGACTGCAATCGGTATCTGATGGAAACATCTAATTCTGTTACCAACTTTAAGACGCTCGTGGGTTAGTATCGATATGTGATATCACAGTGAATTTCCAAAAGGAGGTGGAAACGACTAAAAGAAACAGAATTCCCTTGTGAGACCTTACTTTCTCCTGGTGTATACAATGTTCAAACAACTTACGGGAAGCACCCAAGATACGACGTCGACAACCACCGATATTTTGATGGGACCAGGTACCGCCAATTTCAAGGCAAAACTGAAGGAAGTAAGCGTTGGCAAAGCGAATTTAGAACCTCAGTTGTGAGAGAACTCTGTAAAAATAACACACACACACACACACACACACACACACACACACACACATCGTGTAAACACTAGCGCCATCACAAGACAAAAATCAGAGGTTATCGACAGTGAAATTACTAATCAGTGGGTGAGGTAGCATCATCTCCGTCCCTTTGTTTTTGACAAGTGACAGAGGAGGATTTCACGCAGAGTTTCCTTAATAGCACCATCACAATAGCTGGAACTGCATGCCAGAATCTTCATTTTGTTATGTTCCTTACGGTGACAGGTGCCAAGACAATGTTCTGCAATGGCAGATATGCTCGGCTGTTGTATTTGTGTGCTACTCTTATGCTCAGTACATCGGTCCTCCACAGTTCTCACAATCTGACCAATATCTGACATGCCATAACTGCAACGAATATGATATACACTCTCACTACGCAAATCGAGAGCATCATTTTCGGAACCTAAAAGGACTCTGATCTTATATAGTAGTCGAAAAACACACTTCTCATCATATTTCCGCAAAATACGACCAACTGTTCGAAATACTCCTTGCGTAAGGCCAAAAGTCCGTAGACTTTCGTGAAACCTCGGTGTTGGCACCTCTCACTCGGTGCACAGTTGGTCGACAGCGCAACGCATGTCTAATCTGTCTTCCACTATAATGATCCTGACAAAAGGTGACTTGGAGATGGGGTAACTCAGCTGACCAACTCTGGGTCCGAGATGACATGGGCTCTGTGAAGCGAGGTACGAAGCACCCTTTCTCGTGTAGCCGGATAGTGACAACTATTAGTGTGCACATACGATCAGTGTGATAGGCTCCCTATAAACGGCATGTCCCAACATACCATCCAACTTTCGTCCTGACCAACACGTCATAAAGAAAGGGAAGAAAGCCATCTTTGCCACCTCCATAGTGAACCGAATATTCAGTTGGATTGAATAAAAGGGTTCGAAAACGTCGATCAAGTTCTCACTGCCATGAGACCTAACAATAAAAGTATCGTCTACATATCTGGAAAAAACACCTAGTTTTGAAAGCCGCTGACTCCAAGGCATGTTCCTAGAAATCTTCCATAAACAAACTGGCAATAATTGTTGACAATGGGCATCCATTGCAACTCCATCTCTCTGCTCATAGTACTAGTCATTGAATAAAAAGTAAGTGGAAGTCAACAAATGTCGAAATATGTTCGTTAATTCAGCACCGAACCTAACCAAAAACAACAGTAACGAATGAGACAGAGGAACAGTAGTGAACAGAGAGACCATATCAAAACTTATTAAAATATCAGAATCATTCCCTCTAATCGGCCTAAGAAATCCGCAGACTTCTAAATGTAGTGCTCACTCCGACCTATTATACAACGAAGCGCTAGAGAAACTGGTATAGGCGTGCATATTCAAATACAGAGATATATAAGCAGGTAGAATATGGCGTTGCAGTTCGCAACGCCTATATAAGACAACATGTGTCTGGCGCAGTTGTTAGATCGGTTACTACTGCTATGATGGCAGGTTATCAAGCTTTAACTGAGTTTGAACGTGGTGTTATAGTCGGCGCATGAGGGGTACACAGCATCTCCGAGGTAGCGCTGAATTGAAGATTTTCCCGTAGTACCATTTCACGGGTGTTCCTTGAATATCAGGCATCCTTAAAACAGCATATCTCCGACATAGTTTCGGCCGGAAAAAGCTCCTGCAAGAACGAGACCAACGACGACTGAAGACAATCGTTCAACGTGACAAAAGTTCAACCCTTCCGCAGACTGCTGCAGATTTCATTGCTGCGGCATCAAGAAGGGCAATCTTGCAAACAATACAACGAAACATCATCGATATGGGCTTTAGAAGCCGAAGGCCCACTCGTGTATCCTTGATGACTGCACTACACAAAGTTTTACTCCTAGCCTGGGCCCGTCAACATCGATATTGGACTGCTCATGACTGGAAACATGTTGCCTGGTCGGACGAGTCCAGTTTCAGATTGTACGAGGGGATGGACGGAGACAACCACATGAATCCACGGACCCTGCATGTGAGCAGGGTGCTCTTCAAGCTGGTGGGGGCTTGTAATGGTGTGGGGCGAGTGCTGTTAGAGTGATGTGGGACTATTGATACGGCTAGATATGACTCTGACAGGGAACCATTATGTAAGCATCCTGCCTGATCCCCTCCATCCATTCATGTCCATTGTGTTTCCGACGGACTTGAGCAATTCCACAGGGCAATGCGACACTACAGTCGTCCAGTATTGCTACACAGTGGCTCCAACACTCTTACTTCGTACAACTCGCACCATGAGAGCCTGTCAGCTAAGTTAGCCTATCTCTAAGTCACCTTTCGTCAGGATCATTATAGTGAAAGACAGATTAGACATGCGTTGCGCTGTCGGCCAACTGTGCAGTAACGATAACACCTAAGTGGCTCCGAAGCCTTTAGCCTTACGCAGAAAAATTTCGAACTGAATTCGTCGTATTTTGCGGAAATATGATTGAAATGTGTTTTTCGTCAACCTTCTAAGATTAGGATCCTTCTAGGTTTCGTATAAGATGATCTTGTTTTGCATAAGGCAGGTTTGTATAGTATTCCTTGCAGTTGTGGCGTGTCATATATTGGTCAGTCTATCAAGACTGTGGAGGACAGATGTACAGAGCATAAGCGGTACACACGCTTACTACAGTCGAGCAAATTCGCCATTGCAGAACATTGAGAACATTGTCTTGGCACCGGTCATTCTATGAAATATAACAACATGGTGAGTATGGCATGCATTCGAGCTATTGGAACAGTGTTTTTAAGGAAGTTATTTGAAGTTAAATTAGGAAGTAACCTTGTAAATAGAGATGGTGGTTTTTGTGTAAATTCTGCATGGAACCTGCTCATTCACTTGTCAAAAATCGGAGGGACGGAGTTCATGCTACCTGACACCCGTTGTGTCGCGTGACTAGGGCTTCCCGTCGGGTAGACCGTTCGCCGCGTTGATTATTAATTTCACTGTCGATAACTTCTGACGTAGGTCATTTTTGGTTTGTGATGGCGCTAGTGTTCCCAGTTCGTGTGTGTGTGTGTGTGGTTGTGTCATCTTTACGGGGTTTCTCTGAAAACTGAGGTTTTAAATTCGCTAGCAAAGCGCTTACTTGGTTTTGGTTTGAAAATGGCAGCGGCTGACGACGACGTCACTCGGCAATGTTCCCGTATATTATTTTAACAGTATTCCATTCATTTACGCGCTCATATTGTATAGTTTACATAAAGGTGGCGCTTAGTAAAATCTCGATAATCTCGATTTTATATTCGTGTGAACTATGTCGTTAGTTGTTATAGTTCTCAAATTAATTGTCACACGTACTTTTCAAATCTTCGTACATATGCTTCTCACTGCCAGTATTTTCTGACTTTCAATTACTAGAACGCTATGCCTAATCAATATACTATTCTCACGTAAATGTTGTGTCGTGCGAAGAACGAGATAGCATCACAAACTTGGTAGCACACGACCGAACCACAAGTAAGCACTGTCGCTGCTAGACGATAGACTTGTAAAACCTTCTTAAGTTATCTGAAGTCCCGATAATCGTGACATAACCCGAAATTATGCGTGACATAAACACAAGAAATTCTATTCACATTTTCTAGATAGTGCAAAATTCGTTAAAAAAAGGACAGCTTATATTTTCAACAGTGTCTATTGTCACAATAAAGGTGTAAATACACGTTTCTAAATCGTATTTAACTAACATATTTCGTATTGTTTACTAGTTATATACCTGCGTTTTAGTCCTAAAATTTCTGAGTTATAAACGTTTAAAAACCTGACCAAACACGCTTGATAACGTAAATTCTCTAAGAGCAAAGTAATTACTTATTTATTCTTCTCTTAATCAGTACCAAAACAAAGTTTACTTACTGCCAATCTCGCGGCCTTCACAAATTTAAAACATTCTTGAAACTTAATTATTCTTTCGAAACTGACCATGAGTGAGAAATGTGGGAGCTGTTATAATGTAGTAAGTAAAGGGATTTGTTGCCGATCTTGTAGGAAATATTTTCACTGGGGGAGATTCAGTGGGGAGAATGTTGGGAGAACAGAAGAGGCTCTCTCCTGGAACTGCAGAGTATGCAGGAGGAACATTTTGATTAGGGAACATGAAAGGAAAATCTGGGCCCTTCTGGTACAGTTAGAGGAAGCAGGGAAAGAACTGATAAGGATCAAGGGAGATAGGGGCAGGAGGGTGGCTGGGAGATGGCAGCTGGTAGGAGGATAGGAACAAAGAGATCGCGATCTGGCAGTTTTATCAGCAACACCAAAAACAGGTATCTACCACTGCCAGAGTTAAGTGGAGAAGAGCCTCAGGTAGAACGAGGAGCAGGAAATGTGCAGCACACTTCAAATGAGGCCAAGAAGCCTAGGAATGTACAACGTGTTATGAAGAAGAAAGTGCTGCTGCTAGGTAGTAGCCGTGAGCGAGGTGTAGGTTCTCAGTTACAGGAAATTTAGGAGCAGCGTACCAGGGCACCAGTATCTTCAAGCCAAATGCAGGACCAAGTCACGTGATAGCGGACTTAGGGTCTTTATGTAAGATCCTTAGAAAAGAGGACCATGTAGCGATTGCAGGTGGTGTGGGAAACAGTTTGGACAGGGATGGGGCATATGACATAGGTGGTGACGTGCACGAGGTAGCTTTCCTGACTCATGGCACCTAAGTACACTTTGTTGAGCCATTCTGGTGTTATGCTCTACCACACCTTGATGGAGCTGTGAGCCAACATTGCTCATATTACTCTGTTGTCCGTTGGGCCTATAAAGAGATGGGGTTCCACTAGGCATGGCCCACACCTAAACTGGACTGGGAAGGAAAGATTGGTACAGCTGATTCATGAAAGTACAGGGGGTGGACCTCAGGCCACACATGGTCAAACACCTTTGTCATGGGTAGAAAAGGTGAGTCTTTTTTTAGGATAAACTCAGACAACATGTTCCCCTGCCTAAAAAGTATCTCCAACAGTTTAAAAAATACTGAAACAATCACTCACAAGACAGATTTCAACACACCAAATATCGCACATAAGAGATGTCACAAACAAAAACAAACCATTGGATAGAGTAACATGGGGCATTTCACAGACTGAGGAATCCTTCATCCAAACATCCAATCAATAAAAAATGAAATACAACTATTAGAGGTTGAGCTCCAATCTTTCAACTGGACATTAGTTCTTGTTACTGAGCACTGGTGTAGAGACAAAGAAATCCAAAATGTAGTATTATCACGGCATGAAAGGGCAAACTCTTACTGCATAACTGCTTCAAGGGGTTGAGGATCATGCATTTATATCAGAAAAGTAACACACTTCGAATCAAGAAATGACCTCAGTACAGTAAGTGAAGACAAACACTTTGAAATGCCAGCTATTGAATTAACAAGGCTTGATATCATCAAAAAAATAGTCATTTTGTGTCTTTATATATCTACCTGTGGTAGTGTGGGCATTTTTTACAATAAATAAAAAGAAGTTCCGGATAAAGTCTCAAGTACAAACATCAGCATAAGTCTGTGTGGGGGTAGTAACATCAACAGTAATATCATACATGGATCCAGCAGCACCTTCATAAAAATCCTTCAAAGTTTCGGCATGTCCCTATTGGTCAATAGTGCATCAAGGGTTACTACAACGACTGCTTCAGTAATTGAACACGTGGCCACAAATATGGACTGCGAAAAATGTGATGTAGCTGTAAAAGATCTTGGACTATCAGACCATCTCTGCCAAATAACAACAGAAAATCAGGTATCGAATAATTCCCTTAACTACAATCCTACAAACGACATCTATTAGAAATCAAAACAAAAGATTTTTCAAAAGAGCTAGCAAAACAAAGCTGGGATGTAATATATAAGAAAACCAATGTGAATATGAAATTCTTTAAAACTCCACATTTTTTAAATTGAACTTTGAAAAGGCATTTCCAAAAGTATGCATGTCTGTATCAACATCTCACAAAAACAGCTGGATAACAGGAGGTATTAAGAAGTCCTCCAAAGCACTTAAATACCTCAGTTCCATGAAAAAGAGTCACAATGATTAAGAATTCTTAAATTTCTATCATAGATACAAAAGATCTATAGGAAGGTGCCGATTGCTTGAAAAAAGTCATTTAATGACAAAATAGTATATAATGCAGAGAATAAAAGCAAAGCAGTCTGGGATGCTATAATAAAGGAAACGGGGAGAGGCAAACAAATACAGAATAACATACTGCTAAGGGAGGTAAGGTAACAAACGCTCCACAACTCTTGGGAAACTATGTAAACGAGCGGTTTTCGGTTATCGAAGAGAAGTTACAGCAAAAATTCCCCAAAATAAATATAAGAAATGTAAATTCCCCCAGGCTGTGGCTAAGCCATGTTTTGGCAATATCCTTTCTTTCAGGAATGCTAGTTCTGCAAGGTTTGCAGGAAATCTTCTGTGAAGTTTAGAAGGTAGGAGACGAGGTACTGGCAGAAGTGTAGCTGTGAGGACGGGGCGTGGGTCGTGCTTGGGTAGTTCAGTTAGTAGAGCACTTGCCCGCGAAAGGCAAAGGTCCCTAGTTCGAGTCTCGGTCCGGCACAGAGTTTTAATCTGTCAGGAAGTTTCATATCAGCGCACACTCCGCTGTGGAGTGAAAATCTCATTCTGTAAATAAAGTTGCACTAAATACAATGATGTTACTTCCAACCACAGATAATGAAGTCAGTAAAACTGTTCAAAAACTAAAAAGTAAAAAGTCAGTAGCCTTAGATGAAGTACCAATGTGTGTACTGAAACAATGCATAGAGATTATACAAGCCCTTAACAAGTATAAAAACTGAATCCTTTACATCAGGGACATTTCCAGAGGAGTTAAAACACTCAAGAGTTGTACTTTTGCTTAAGAAAGCTAATGCAGAAGACATAGAAAATTGCTAGCAACCTTCCATGCTATCACCATTATCAAAAATACTAGAAGCAATTATGAATGACAGATTAATTGATTACCTGATGAAATACAGTCATTTAAGTGAATTACAGTTTGGTTTCTGAAGTGCCAAAAATATGGAGTCAGCCATAGTATAATTCACAAAAGTTGTTCTTGATGTTCTTGGCAAAGATGAGTGTGTCACAGGCATATTTTTGGATCTTTCTAAGGCCTTTAATACAGTCGACCACAAGATTCTATTAAATAAATTAGAATCATTTGGAATAAGAGGGGTAGCCAATGACTGGTTTGTAACATACCTAGCAGATAGGAAATGCAGAGTAGAGATAACACATACTTAAAATACATCTAAACATTTAGTGAAACACTTATCAGAACCAAAATACATTACTATAGGGGTTCCACAAGGTAGCATATTAGGACCAATACTATTTCTGACATACATCAATGACTTTCCCAATAGTGTTACTCATGGTGAAATAATTCTCTTCCCTGATGACAGCAATATTTAGTCACTGAGGAAACAAGAGAACTACTTGCAAGAGAAAGCAAATGAACCTCTCAAGGAAGTTTAAGATTGGTCAATAAGCAATAAACTGACATTGGACATAAAGAAAACTAATGCCATGAATTTCAGTTTGAAGAGGGAAAATGACGATGTTAAATTAAATGTAGATGGCACCTCTATATACTGTGTAACAAATCCAGAATTTCTAGGAATAAATGTTGATTCTCAGTTGAAGTGGTGTGAACACTCAAAGGTACTTGCAAACAGAATGTTATCAGCTTGTTATGCCCTTAGAATCCTGTCATCAGCGTGTAACATGCAGTATCTTTTAGTTACATACTATTCATGTGTACACTCCATTCTTAGCTATGTCATTCTTTTTTGGGGACAAATGCACAAAATATGAAAACCATTTTCAAACTCCAGAAGAGAGCCATAAGATTCATAACCAAAAAAAGTAGTCGAGCTCATTGTAAAGATCTGTTTAAGAAACTGGGGATTTTAACTGCTCCACATAAACACATTTACCAGTCAGTTGCACACATCATAAATAACATTGGTAATTACTGCAAAAACAGCTCTGTCTATAACCATGGAACGAGAGCTAGACTCAATTTACATTAACAAAAAAAACATAAAACAATATTTTCTACCATGGAATAAAACTGTACAAGAAATTACCAAAAGAGACTAAAGAAATTCCAAAAACACACTTATTTAAGAAGGCAGCTAAGATGTACCTGTTATGCAATACATTTTATACATTGAAGGATTACTTAGGTAAAACAGAGTAAGGGTTTGGTAAAAAAAAGTGTTATACAAATAAATAATGATAATGATTATAAAACGTCCAACATTCCACATAAAACCTTCACTCGTTTTTTCCCTCTTTTTTTCCTTTCCTAGAAAAATTTACCCCAAGCTATGCATAGCACAATACTAACATCTCTTTCTCTTTCTGAGCTCAACAACTCACTCATTATAGAGGGATGCTGACTCAGTTTTTCAGGATAGCAAATTGGAAGTTGTGGTACAGCAAATGGCCCAGAGATCATCAGTGTGCGCGTGTTGGTTTGTGCAGTGACTGATAGATACCAGTGAACAGTGTGGCATTACATTATTTAATAAGTTTTTTGTAAAATAAGTATTCTATACCAGGAGTAAATCTAATGATTGTCTCTATATAGAAGTCTGTAAATGTATGTGTCTACGAATTAGCTTATTTTAAATTGACCTAAACTCGTAAATACTTTGACATGTCCTATGTCCTTGAGCTTGAGACCAAAATGATATGGGAGGCATTCTCAGTGCTTTTATACGATAGTTAGAACTTTAATTTTATATACCCAACTGGTACATTAAGGAGACAGGAATAACTTCGCACAACATCGGCAGTGTAACGAATGACCGCCTAGAAAAGCTGTAAGAAAATGAAACGAATACAGCAGTCCTTACGATCTTCCGTATTGCGTAGCTGCCAGCTTCGGCACTTCAATGTGCCATATTCAGGCTGAAGGGATTATTACGATCCATATATACGATGAATCATTGGCCAAAATAACTGGTTTACGCAAACTATTTCAATAATCCCTACAAAAGAATGGGCCCTGACTGACATTAAACTATACCTTTCACAAATCACTTACCTCACAAAAATCTTCGCTACTCAAGCTACTGCAATACAGCGAGTGTCACTACTGCCAGCTAAATAAAAGATTAAAACTACTGAAGGCACTAACTACTGATAGGGATAATTAGCAAATGAAAGATATTAATAGAGAACAAACAATGTATTTACCTTGATATTATCATATATAAATATAGCAGTTCATGACAAATTTCAAAACTCCGCCATCTCTCTCCCCACATCCACCACTGCTGGCGGCTCACCTCCAACTGCGCAACGCTACGCGCTGTTCACATCCAGCTGCCGCTGCCCAACACTACAATGGCAGACAACAATGCAAACTAGCCATAGACTGCACACAGCACAGCCAGTGATTTTCATATTGAGCGCTACGTAACGTTGCCAGTAAGAAAACATAAACAGCCTACTTACATGTGTAACTGCGATGTCCTCCCACAAACCATCAATCGAATTGGTAGCTAAAAAATAAAAATAAAAATCATAAGGACGGCTGTAGACGTTTCATTTTCTTACAATAGTGGACGGCCGTGGTCCCCCAGATCCCCAGTGAAAAGGATGGACGTATAAAAAGCCTAGAAAAGTGAATTGCAGCAAACTAATCAGTATTAAGTCTGATGGCGTAGCGTTAGAAAGTGCTCCATTAAGCTCTTTCGTCTCCTAGTGAAGTAGATCATATGTTCAGGAATGCGATGAGGGAATGAATTTGACAAATCAAAATGATTGATGCTTTATCGGCTGAGTATGATTGGGGTATGCGTTATTACTAAGCATTTTCGAAGCCAGTTTGCTATTTTCTCTGGAGGAATATGTTATCAAAAATATTTAGAATTCCTGTAAACTAACGAGTTCAGTATTTAGAACACTGGAAGCTTAGCCCGCATCATCGTAATCTGTTAATTGAAAAATAGTCAAGTAAGTAGGATTCTATTGTACATCTACATTCATACTCCGCAAGCCACCTTACGGTGTGTGGCGGAGTGTACTTTGAGTACCCCTATCGGCTCTCCCTTCTATTCCAGTCTCGTATTGTTCGTGGAAAGAAAGATTGTCGGTATGCCTCTGTGTGGGCTCTAATCTCTCTGATTTTATCCTCATGGTCTCTTCGCGAGACATACGTAGGAGGGAGCAATATACTGCTTGACTCCTCGGTGAAGGTATGTTCTCGAAACTTCAACAAAATCCCGTACCGAACTATTGAGCGTCTCTTCTGCAAAGTCTTTCACTGGAGTTTATCTACACTCCTGGAAATGGAAAAAAGAACACATTGACACCGGTGTGTCAGACCCACCATACTTGCTCCGGACACAGCGAGAGGGCTGTACAAGCAATGATCACACGCACGGCACAGCGGACACACCAGGAACCGCGGTGTTGGCCGTCGAATGGCGCTAGCTGCGCAGCATTTGTGCACCGCCGCCGTCAGTGTCAACCAGTTTGCCGTGGCATACGGAGCTCCTTCGCAGTCTTTAACACTGGTAGCATGCCGCGACAGCGTGGACGTGAACCGTATGTGCAGTTGACGGACTTTGAGCGAGGGCATATAGTGGGCATGCGGGATGCAGGGTGGACGTACCGCCGAATTGCTCAACACGTGGGGCGTGAGGTCTCCACAGTACATTGATGTTGTCGCCAGTGGTCGGCGGAAGGTGCACGTGCCCGTCGACCTGGGACCCGACCGCAGCGACGCACGGATGCACGCCAAGACCGTAGGATCCTACGCAGTGCCGTAGGGGACCGCACCGCCACTTCCCAGCAAATTAGGGACACTGTTGCTCCTGGGGTATCGGCGAGGACCATTCGCAACCGTCTCCATGAAGCTGGGCTACGGTCCCGCACACCGTTAGGCCGTCTTCCGCTCACGCCCCAACATCGTGCAGCCCGCCTCCAGTGGTGTCGCGACAGGCGTGAATGGAGGGACGAATGGAGACGTGTCGTCTTCAGCGATGAGAGTCGCTTCTGCCTTGGTGCCAATGATGGTCGTATGCGTGTTTGGCGCCGTGCAGGTGAGCGCCACAATGAGGAATGCAAACGACCGAGGCACACAGGGCCAACACCCGGCATCATGGTGTGGGGAGCGATCTCCTACACTGGCCGTACACCACTGGTGATCGTCGAGGGGACACTGAATAGTGCACAGTACATCCAAACCGTCATCGAACCCATCGTTCTACCATTCCTAGACCGGCAAGGGAACTTGCTGTTCCAACAGGACAATGCACGTCCGCATGTATCCCGTGCCACCCAACGTGCTCTAGAAGGTGTAAGTCAACTACCCTGGCCAGCAAGATCTCCGGATCTGTCCCCCATTGAGCATGTTTGGGACTGGATGAAGCGTCGTCTCACGCGGTCTGCACGTCCAGCACGAACGCTGGTCCAACTGAGGCGCCAGGTGGAGATGGCATGGCAAGCCGTTCCACAGGACTACATCCAGCATCTCTACGATCGTCTCCATGGGAGAATAGCAGCCTGCATTGCTGCGAAAGGTGGATATACACTGTACTAGTGCCGACATTGTGCATGCTCTGTTGCCTGTATCTATGTGCCTGTGGTTCTGTCAGTGTGATCATGTGATGTATCTGACCCCAGGAATGTGTCAATAAAGTTTCCCCTTCCTGGGACAATGAATTGACGGTGTTCTTATTTCAATTTCCAGGAGTGTATCATCTCCGTAACGCTTTCGCGATTACTAAATGATCCTATAACGAAGCGCGCTGCTCTCCGTTGGATCTTCTCTATCTCTTCTGTCAATCCCACCTAGTACGGATCCCACACTGCTGAGCAGTATTCAAGCAGTGGGCGAACAAGCGTACTGTAACCTACTTCCTTTGTTTTCGGATTGCATTTCCTTAGGATTCTTCCAATGAATCTCAGTTTGGCATCTGCTTTACCAACGATCAACCTTATACGATCATTCCATTTTAAATCACTCCTAATGCCTACTCCCAGATAACTTATGTAATTAACTGCTTCCAGTTGCTGACCTGCTAAATTGTAGCTAAATGAAAAAATATCTTTCTTTCTATGTATTCGCAGCACATTACACTTGTCTACAATGAGTTTCAATTGCCATTCCCTGCACCATGTGTCAATTCGTTGCAGATCCTCCTGCACTTCAGTACAATTTTCCATTGTTACAACCTCTCGATATACTCGTTCTGCAGTATTATCCGCAAAAAGCCTCAGTGAACTTCCGATGTTTTCCATAAGGTCATTTATGTATAATGTGAATAGCAACGGTCCTGCGACACTCCCCTGCGGCAAACCTGAAATCAATCTTTCTTCGGAAGACTTCTCTCCATTGAGAATGATATGCTGCGTTCTGTTATCTAGGAACTCCTCAATCCAATCACGCAATTGGTCTGATAGTCCATATGCTCTTACTTTGTTCATTAAACGACTGTGGGGAACTGTATCGCACGCCTTGCGGAAGTCAATAAACACGGCACCTACCTGGGAACCAGTGTCTATGGCCCTCTGAGTCTCGTGGACGAATCGCGCGAGCTGGGTTTCACACGATCATCTTTTTCGAAACCCATGCTGATTCCTACAGAGTAAATTTCTCGTGTCACAAAAGTCATTATATTCGAACATAATACGTGTTCCAAAATTCTACAACTGATCGACGTTAGAGATATAGGTCCGTAGTGTGTTGACGTCTCTTCTCGAAAACGCTACACTACGCTCTTCTAGAGACCTACGCTAAACCGCTGCAAGAAGGGGGGCAAGTTCCTTCGCGTACTCTGTGTAAAATCGAACTGGTATCCCATCAGGTCCAGCGGCCTTTCCTCTTTTGAGCGAATTTAATTCATTCTCTATCCCCCTGTTGTCTATTTCGATATCTACCATTTTGTTATCTGTGCGACAATCTAGAGAGGTAACTACAGTGCAGTCTTCCTCTGTGAAACAGCTTTGGAAAAAGACATTTAGTATTTCGGCCTTTAGTCTGTCATCCTCTGTTTCAGTACCATTTTGTTCACAGACTGTCTGGACATTTTGTTTTGATCCACCTACCACTTTGACATCAGACCAAAATTTCTTAGCATTTTCTGCCAAGTCAGTACACAGAACTTTACATTCGAATTCATTGAACGCCTCTTGCATAGTCCTCCTCACACTACATTTCGCTTCGCGTAATTTTTGGTTGTCTGCAAGGCTTTGGCTATGTTTATGTTTGCTGTGAAGTTCCCTTTTCCTAAGCAGCAGTTTTCTATCTCGGTTGTTGTACCACGGTGGCTCTTTTCCATCTCTTACGATCTTGCTTGGCACATACACATCTACTGCATACTGTACGATGGTTTTGAACTTTGTACACTGATGCTCAACACTATCTGTACATGAGACAAAACTTTTGTGTTGAGCCGTCAAATACTCTGAAATCTGCTTTTTGTCAGTTTTGCTAAACAGAAAAATCTTCCTACCTTTATTAATATTTCTATTTACGGCTGAAATCATCGCTGCAGTAACCGCTTTATGATCGCTGATTCCCCGTTCTGCGTTAACTGCTTCAAATAGTTCGGGTCTGTTTGTCACCAGAAGGTCTAATATGTTATCGCCACGAGTCAATTGGCGAAGTTATTAGGAAACAGCTCCCTGATTGGCACAATAGTGTGAATCTATGGGAATGCTTGATCAGGCCTAACTAATCTCACACCTGGCTAGGTTTCCTAGTGGAATGATCTGAGCTCAGTCCTCTTCACGTTTAATTGTTTTTAAAATTTGTCTATTTTCTGCAAACTTTGACACGCTTAAGGTCTGTATCTAGTTCTTATGACACATATACGCAAGCACAGATATTACAGACACCACCAACTTATTTAAACAATGGGAGTGAAAGCGAGCAATTCAGAGAGCACTCATGCACTTAACAGTGCCAATGGGCTAAGTGTTCGGTAGCAGTGGTGACGTATATCCACAAGATTAGAGCACAATTCATGTAATCACTTTGGAACTGCATACTATATTATAAACAGGAGAATCTGCACTTTAAAAAAATTATTGACGACAAGATGCATATTTACTTCATAGCCGCTCACTATTTAACCGACTAGCTTAGCGTCCGCTGCTTCACTCAGGTAGACTGTATGATCATCACAGCTTTTTTTGTTTCGTTTTTATGTATTCGAATTCTTATGTTGTTCACAAAATTGCAACACCTTCTAAATGTGCTTCTGACCAATAAGCTATTCTGATAGTTGGACAACAAAGTTCTTGTTAATTATGTCTTTTGCTTTCTCGTGGGGATATTTCCCAAGAAACTTTCATTTTCTAGTAAATATTTCTTTATATCTAGCCGATAAGCGAAATACAGATTCTCATAGATGAAGCTTTAAATGCTTTTTAATTTAACAAAATATTTTCTTAAGAATTTTCATCCCTTGTTTCACCCTCTTAGGGGTTGAATTTCCAAAAACATTGACACACATATTTTTTATATCTAACCGATATGTCAAATACCAGTTGTCATGACATGTAGCTTTGAATATACGATAGTAGTTCTTCAATACTGATTTAATTTCATGAATACTTACACACACTATTTTACTCCATTAGTTGTCACATATCCAATAATGTTGAAACACATGTTTATTAGTTCTGGCTGAGAAATCAGATACCAGTTTTCGTAGTTCTAGTTTCAAAATAGACTTAATAGCGCCATACTTTCAAAAAGCTTTTGGTCCCCCGTTTCACCCCTTTTGGAATGGAATTTCCTACAATCTTTTCTTAAACTATGCCTACAGTATAAGATTCACACTCTCCAAATTTCAGGTTTCTATCCTTAGCGGTTTGGACTGGGCGATGATGAGTCAGTGAATCAGTTCGGTCCTGTTTCACCCCCACAGAGGTTGAATTTCCAGAAACAGTGAACTATTATTTTTTATTTCTAACTGAGTAGCCAAATTGAAATTTTCATAGATCTAGCTTTAAAAATGCTTTCATAATGAAATATATTCATAAAACATCTCATTCCATATTTCACCTCTTGGGAGCCGAATTTCCAAAAATAACGAAATGCGTATTTTTTATACACAACTGAAAAGTCAATCGCCAATGTTCATTGATGTAGTTTTAAAAATACTTTAGTATTTCTTTAATAACATATATTTCTTTAAAAAAGAGCACCCATCCGTTATTTCACCATCATAGGGTTAAATTCCTAATATTGGTGACACATGTATTTCTTTATTTACGACAGAGAAATCAAATATCTGTTTTCGTATGTCAAGTTTCAAAATTGCCATAATAGCCAAATATTAAGAAAAAGAGTCCTTAACCCCTATTTCCCTCCCAACGGAATCTCGAAAAATACCTTATTAAACTACGCCTACAGTACAAGATCCACTCCCTTTGCCGATTTAAAGTTTCTATCCGTAGTGGTTTGGGCTGGGCGATGATGAGTCTGTCTTAATCAATCAGTCGGGATATTGCCTTCCATATATAGACATTAACATAGCACACTTGATAACGCAATCTTTTAAACAACTAACATTTACTTAAAATGCAATACACTCTGTAGTGGTTGCCACAGGAGCATAAGTGTTACAGTCGTTTAAACAACAATTCCACCATTTTATTTAAACATGGTAAATAGCTGAAAACAATTCCAATTGTATACCTACTGTAACAGCTGAACTACGATATTGCAATAAAGATGGAAGAAAGTATTTCATGGGGTTCCTACTTTATGTAAATATTTCGTTGGTTGTTCCTCACATATACTTCAGAGTACAACAACACAAACTCATGTGTATTTTAACAATTCATTGAACATGCTCACGTACACTTCATAACGTAACTGTCTACAACTTATGGAATTCGATGGATAGCAATGTAACACACTTCAAAACCAGACAAAAGCAGCGAGCGAGGACGTGCAAGATAACAATGAAAATTATCCTACACATAAGCACCTACTACAGGTGAAAGTTACCTGTGTAGTTGGGAGTTGTATGTGTTTTTAACTGAATTTCTCGCTATCAATCTGAAAACTATCTTACTTCTAAATTCCGATTACAGATTCAGATCTAGAACTGGCTTAGGTACTCTACTTTTGAACATAAACTTATGTATGGAAATTACCATTTAGGAATGTGATTATAATTAATTTGAGATGCACCTAACACTCTGTAAATTAAGATTGCGTCAAACAGTGATTCACGATAATACGCAGAATGAGTAATTGTTACGTAATTTAAATGCGCCCTGTAACAAAAACACATCTGTTGAATTTACATGAAATTTCATTAATTGAGAACTGTTCCTAGCAATGTCTCAAAAATGTTCATTTTGGTTCTACGACTAATTCTTCTCTTGCAAAAGAAAACTTGACTCTGCTCTGGCTGGACTGCAAACCATGATCTGAAACAAACCACTGCGAGGCTGTTTGTCTTCTTATTCTTTTTTCTATGAAGTCGGCGTTTTAGCAAAGTAGTTTTTTGTTTCTGTTTTCAATATCATCAGTTACTGTTGATGTATAAGTGCAATGCGTGATAATACAATATCTGGTAAACATTTTTCTCCAAACAGTGAGGATACGCTTTGTGAAAGGCTTGTAAATGTCAGATGGAAGTACTTTGAAGTCCTTTTAATGACACAAAGGTGAACTCTAACTAATACGAACAATCAGAATTCTTTTTCTCCGCTTCGACATACTCGATATTGTCTGCTTCTACAAGATATTTCTGTTACAAGAATCTGCTGTCTTGCATTAGTATTGCAGTACTATTTCACTAATCTAAATGGGGGTGGGCTAATTGGAATGCTGAACTCTTGACTGATAGTTCTCCCTGATTGCCAAGACGTAGATATTATTGGACACAATTAAATCTTTGCACAATAATAATTACTGAACACGCGGTTGCAGCGCACAAGCTCAAAATAAATTACCTTTTTTCTGAAATGCTGTCTTCTTTGGCAATCAGCTTTAAAGTCCTCCTTCATACGCAGGTTACGCATCATGGAACTTCTCAAGCAGAAACCTACGTACGGTACATCCGCTGTCCCAGCTGCTCCTTCCGCCATGATACAACACCGTTGCTCCACGACTCCACAACTAGAGGATGTCCAGGAAGTAGGAATCAATATTAAATTGCTATAGAAGGTTTAAAATTTATTGAAAATGTTATTTTTTTCGACGACACATTAAGTAACATCACCCATTTATCTATGAAAAATACACTCCTGGAAATTGAAATAAGAACACCGTGAATTCATTGTCCCAGGAAGGGGAAACTTTATTGACACATTCCTGGGGTCAGATACATCACATGATCACACTGACAGAACCACAGGCACATAGACACAGGCAACAGAGCATGCACATTGTCGGCACTAGTACAGTGTATATCCACCTTTCGCAGCAATGCAGGCTGCTATTCTCCCATGGAGACGATCGTAGAGATGCTGGATGTAGTCCTGTGGAACGGCTTGCCACGCCATTTCCACCTGGCGCCTCAGTTGGACCAGCGTTCGTGCTGGACGTGCAGACCGCGTGAGACGACGCTTCATCCAGTCCCAAACATGCTCAATGGGGGACAGATCCGGAGATCTTGCTGGCCAGGGTAGTTGACTTACACCTTCTAGAGCACGTTGGGTGGCACGGGATACATGCGGACGTGCATTGTCCTGTTGGAACAGCAAGTTCCCTTGCCGGGTGTTGGCCCTGTGTGCCTCGGTCGTATGCAGTCCTGATTGTGGCGCTCACCTGCACGGCGCCAAACACGCATACGACCATCATTGGCACCAAGGCAGAAGCGACTCTCATCGCTGAAGACGACACGTCTCCATTCGTCCCTCCATTCACGCCTGTCGAGACACCACTGAAGGCGGGCTGCACGATGTTGGGGCGTGAGCGGAAGACGGCCTAACGGTGTGCGGGACCGTAGCCCAGCTTAATGGGGACGGTTGCGAATGGTCCTCGCCGATACCCCAGGAGCAACCGTGTCCCTAATTTGCTGGGAAGTGGCGGTGCGGTCCCCTACGGCACTGCGTAGGATCCTACGGTCTTGGCGTGCATCCGTGCGTCGCTGCGGTCCGCTCCCAGGTCGACGGGCACGTGCACCTTCCGCCGACCACTGGCGACAACATCGATGTACTGTGGAGACCTCACGCCCCACGTGTTGAGCAATTCGGCGGTACGTCCACCCGGCCTCCCGCATGCCCACTATACGCCCTCGCTCAAAGTCCGTCAACTGCACATACGGTTCACGTCCACGCTGTCGCGGCATGCTACCAGTGTTAAAGACTGCGATGGAGCTCCGTATGCCACGGCAAACTGGTTGACACTGACGGCGGCGGTGCACAAATGCTGCGCAGCTAGCGCCATTCGACGGCCAACACCGCGGTTCATGGTGTGTCCGCTGTGCCGTGCGTGTGATCATTGCTTGTACAGCCCTCTCGCAGTGTCCGGAGCAAGTATGGTGGGTCTGACACACCGGTGTCAATGTGTTATTTTTTCCATTTCCAGGAGTCTATATCGTCCGTACGACCACCCAAGGCCACGCGTTCACAAACATCTGGTGTGATGCCATCAAAAACCCTTTTAATTTCATCCTTCTGTTGGTGTATTGTTTATGGTTTATTCACGTATACGTTTGATTTCACAAATCCCCACAAAAAGGTCACAGGGCGTAAGATGGCATGACAAGGCAAGCTATTACTGGTTTCCACGCAAAGAGGTAATATTTTGAGAAACTCTTCATTCAGCTGAGCAATCATTTTACGGGATGTGTGATACGTCGCACAACTTGCAAAAACCGAAAATTGTCATTTTCATCAGCAAGAGGGAAAAATCAATCAAAAGACATCTTTCGGTAACTGTCGCCATTCACAGTGACTGAAACTCCCTCACTATTTTTAAAAACGTACGGGCCGATCACTCCTCCTGATCAGAACCCACACGACCCATTGTGTATGCATTTCGTCTTATACAGTCATTCGCGGATTTTCGTTACCACAAATTCTGCAGTTGTGCTTATGGACGAACCCATTGAGATGGAAGTGCGCCTCATCTGAGATAATTAATTTTTTTTTTCTGAAGTTCTCTTTCTCCTCATGTCGAGCCAAGACCAATTGAGGAAATCGATGTCTCTTTCCATGATATGCAGTCATTTTCTACCCATGCATTTTCAGATCATTTGGAAGGATTTATTGTAGTGAACTTGGTGATAAATTAAATTGCTGAGCTGGTCAGTCTGGGACTTACGCTCACACTGTCCCGCACGACAGAAATGTTTTCCTGTGTTCGAACATAACGCGGTCGTCCTGTTTCCTTAACTCTTGAAACAGAACCCGTGGTCTCAAACTTGCGGCTCAACTTCGTAACTGATGATTCGATCGGAGCAGCATTACGTCCGAATGTCACATGTTATTCACGAACGGTTGCTGTGTGACTCTCATTGTTTTTCTAATAACTTTTTATCAGTTGGATATGTTACTCAGTTGTCATCTGTTCCATGACGAAAATAAACATCAAACAACAATGCTCACCACGCAAATGTTATCAGGCTACTGATGGAAAGGCTCGCAGATAAACGTATAAAAACCCTGGCTGCCAACCGTGATAGGAGAAAATGGAGCAAAATTCAAATTAGTCCTTACTTCCCGGACACCCATTACTGCTGCACAAGGCTGCAATTAGACTCGACTGTTACCTGCCTTAATAATGCAACACAAGGAAAGCAGAGATGTATCTTGCTCTTGTGTTCAGCATGAAAAGATATTTAAAGTGGGCATATTCCGAATAAACAGATGATTTCCATTACATTTCCATTCAAAGATTCACCAAGTGTTAATGTACCAAACTAACCGTGAATAGTAAATTCATTTAGTGTATAAACCATTCACAGACCATAAGGTATTATACGCTTTTTAGCGACTCAGCAGTTCTGGAGTTTGAGCGGCTAATGCAGATCTAGCATGTCACATGTTAGAAAAGCGAGCATCTGTATCTCGTTGCTGCAGAGAGCGATTGTTGAACCTTAACAAATTCTAGGCTATGTGTGAAGCATTTTACCGTCAGTTTACTTTACTAAGGAAAACGAAACTTGTTTAGAGTTCAATTTATAATATTTTTTAAGACAGTTATATCATTTTGACATACACTGAAACGTATAGCCCGACAGGAGGTGGTCATAAACCTCTATCAAATTTCACATCCACATAAGACTTCCTATGACATATAACTAGTTCAAAATACGAGAGTAGCGCATATTATTATGTCAACAATTTACATTGTCCTGGAAACGTTAATTATTCAACACTAACGATGGATAGCTCAAAGAAATGTGAAGTAGAATTTGTTCCTACTGTTGTATGATATTTCAGTTTGGAGGACAAAAGTCAAGTTAAAGTTTCAAAGAACTGTTTGGTAAAATTGCTGATATTTTGACTCAGCATCTGTATTGGTGTGTGAAAAAAACACATACTTAAAGAAAAGAGTTTTTTATACTGCTGATAGTATTAAGAGTATCGAGGAGTAAAGAGAAAGGGAAAGGAAAAGTGTTCAGAAAAGTCCAAAGTGATTTAGATAGCTCTATTTTAGGAACTGATTGTTCAGCACACATGTTACACAAACCATTTGGGAAAAGGTTCATGAATAGTGATAAGTACAATTGAATAATCAGGGTTTAATATTTCAGTAATCTCTTAAGCCTTGTAAGTCATGGTACTATAGTTGCTGCGAACAGAATTCAGCCGCCTATCTCTACTCCCTTTGCAATTTTAACAACAGCAAATGTCTGTGCTCCAGACGACACGCTTTCCCTCTATTAGTAAATATTGAACGTGCCCTGATGTGAAACATTGTGACAAAATAGCCTGCTCCTCAGTACGACGTTTCATTCAAACTTCTGTCGAGATCTGTCATGGCAAGTGGCTTTAAATTTGTTCCCGAGAACTTCATGTTGTTTTTCTGTAACTAATGCATTTTTGTAAACCGATGAAACATAACAACAAGTGTTTTATGGCCATGTTATTATGACTGCACTTATTTCTATAATTGGAAACTCATTATTCACTAGAAAAGTAGCAACGACAACAGAGACCACAGCAACACCCACAAACGGAACCAGTACTACTTGGAGATAGAAAATATCGACAATATACTATGTCACAGAAGGCAGCCGAATCCCAACTACCAAGCGAGGTGACGTTGTGATTAGCTCACTGGACGACGGTTCAAACACGCGTCCGGTCGTCCATATTTACGTTTCGTTTCATTTCCCTAAACCGCTCCAAGCAAATGCCGGGGTGGTGCCTTCGAAGGGCCACGCCGTATTTCCTTCCCCATCCTTGACACAATCCGAGCTTATTCTCCGTGTCTAATGACGTTAAACCAGGTCTTCCTTCCTTCCTTTAGGACCAGCGAGATATATGGGCCCTGCGACGAACGTGTGACGTCACAACAGTCGACCTGTCCGCCACACTTCGTGAATGCTCAGCTCCATTCAGGGCGCGCAGGAAATCATTATTTAATTGAAAAGATACGAACAGAAAAGTCTTAGTTTGGTCGTGTGATAACGAGAACTTTTATGCACTTACACGCAGTCAACATTTATTAAAATCGCCAGAAACAGTTGCTCACTCCCCGCCGGATACGGCTGCTGACATTCGTAAGTCGTGCAGTGCCACGTGCTGTGACGCACGCCACGGCCTGCCTCTCTCTTGTGGGTCGCGGGTGACCGTGTTTCGCAACGGAAGGCGGGACACAACCACCTGTTTAAAACTGACATACCTTAGTTCTCTGCCTTGCCAGAAATTGTTTTAACTGCAGTTTAGCATTCTACGTCACATTTGATTTTCATTGTGACTGATTTCGTCATAGTTCTTATATTAATTTCCTCATACCTCTTTTTGTTTTGGTTTGGCGATGTGACAATAATGGTTTGCATTGCGAAACTTTACTTCTTGGTTCATTACACGTCAAGTGTCATAACATTTCTGAACTATGTGTCATGGTACCGTTTCTATATTTGGCTGATCAACACCTCAATTTTACACAGTAAGTTTCCAACAGAAAGCGCAGGGACGATAAAAAAGAAGGAATGATGACTGGGTTTAACATATAGTCAACACCGAGGTCAAATGAGACGCAACAGAATTTCGGATTGTGTCAAAGATGGGGAAGAAAATCGGTTATGCCCTTTCAAAGATTCGATCTAGGCATTTCCATGGATTGATTTAGGAATCACAGAAAACGTTTATCTGGATGGCCGGACGTTGGTTTCAACCGTCGTCCTCCCCAATGCGGGTCCACTGAGAGAGAGAGAGAGAGTATTTCCGATATTTTTCCTTTTCTTCTGGGAATGAACATGACCCAGAAGGGGGAGGGGGACTATGAGGAGACAGGGGATCATGTTATAGGCTTACAGAAGAGGCTGAAGATCCCTGATAAAGCACTATGATTAAGACGAAGCAGCTAAAAATTAGGTCTAAACTCTGCAGTATGAGTCCTTACACCGGGCGTTGTGGCCGAGCGGTTCTAGTCGCTTCAGTCCGCAACCACGCTGCTGCTACGGTCGCAGGTTCGAATCCTGCCTCGGGCATGGATGTGTGTGATGTCTTTAGGTTAGTTGGGTTTAAGTAGTTCTAAGTTCTAGGGGACTGATGACCTCAGATGTTAAGTCCCATAGTACTCAGAGCCATTTGAAACATTTGAGTCGTTACTCAAAGAGACTGCACTAACGATGGCACTTACTTTGAGAATACAGACAAGAAGAAATGTGCTCTAGGTGTAGCAACTAGATAGGTAAGTGGGCATTTTAAATATTCTATCAAGCAAAACAGCAAACCAAGGGTACCGAACCCTCGGGCCGCATACGGCCCAAAGCAGGTACCAATGCGACTCATGAAGTGAGCCTCACACAATCGGTAAAAAAAATGTAATGTGTAAGGTGGCCATATCATTTTGGTTTTTGGAGTTTATCGATGTGCACTTCAGAGAGAGAGAAAGTTACGGTACTGTTAAAAAACCTTTGGTCTTGGCGCGGTACCGTCTATGCCTCTGCGCAGTCCGATACATTCTTAGTTGAAGTGTGGTAGGTGGTGGACGTATTCAGTAGCGCTGTATTGCCTTGTGATGGTATCTGTTAGATAATGCAAGATTTACTGTGAAGGGCAGCAAGAACGAATATAATGTATCAAGTGGAAGGATACAAATTTTGAACAGTGTCATTATTTTTGAAGAGAAGAAGTCTGAGGTAAAAAATAGTTAAAATGGCTCTGAGCACTATGAACTGAACATCTAAGGTCGTCAGTCCCCTAGATCTTAGAACTACTTAAACCTAACTAACCTAAGGACGTTACACACATCCATGCCCGAGGCAGGATTCGAACCAGCGACCGTATCAGTAGCGCGGTTCCAGACTGAAGCGCCTAGAACCACTCGGCCACAGAGACTGCTCAGAGGTAATACTGCAGCACTGCGCAGCTAGGAATGACTATTGCCAGGTAGTTTACTTGCTCAGAACCTCCCCGCTTCCCTGAGTCATGGATTCAGCTGTTTGCTTTTATAGAAATTTTCTGTTAACATTTCACCTTTTTTATATCATTGTTCAAGTTGTTAAGCATAGTATTGTTCAGACCAATCTTACGTGTGAAGATCAAGCGAAGTTTTACTCTGTCTTCTTGAATACATAGGTCATTCTTAAGTCATGCTCTTGGATTATCATTTCATAGGAATAGTTACTCTCCCCACCTAACTGATTATCATTACGCATTATCATATAGAACAGTTTGACTATGTATTTAGAAACAGAAATGTAGCTTAGCCAATGCCTGCTTGCTGTTTGCTGTTGTCCTTTCGACAAATCTGCGACAATGTTGTCAAGAAGCGAGGTAAGTGGATATTTCAGTTGGGACCAGCAAATTGTTTTACTTCAGTTGGGCATTTAACATAAAGATAAGCTGCATTCAGATCAGTTACTGACCAGCTCATATTAGGTTCTGTTTAATCAAAGTTTAGCACACGAGTTTAAGCTGGATAACAGTTTGTGGGGACATAGTTTTGATAATATGTAGACTTTTATAGAATGAGAGGTAAAGTTGGGCTAAATTTGAGACAGTTACAAATATAGTGTAGAGATTACAAAAATTGTAACGAAATTAATATTTGCAAATTGTAACTCCCACCATACTTCCATCATACGCCCGACCGACCGTCCTCTCTCTCTCTTTTTCCTTCTCTTTCTCTTTATCTTTCTCTCTCTCTCTCTTCCTTTGTTTTTATTTCTTGGCTCAGCGTGTTAAAGTATATTACATGCCACCCACAAATACTCTTCTTCTTCGAATGAGCCCCAGGAAGCTAAAACGGTGGGGATCCCTGATGCAAGCGAAGCATCGAAGTCTGTCAATGAAATATCGCTGATATTTTCAGTTCGTCACTGACGATTAGAAATATTTTCGATCACTTAATGGAAATTTTACAAAATATGTCTCCCGGATATCAACTTACTTGAAGTTCAACGGGAGATATGTATCACTGTTGCTATTGTTTGGAAATCAAAATACTGGAAATACTTTGGAGATATATCTTCTATAAGAAACTCATTAGAGCCAAAACCCAAATACTGACCAGTGGATCCCAAAACCAGGATAAAAATATATGTCATTAATGAGATAAAGGTGATGCAATGGAAGAAATTTTTAAAAACCGTTGCTGTGACTGAAGTAGAGGTGCAAAAAGCACTGATGCTGAAAAAGAAAATTGGCCAGATGCAAGTAGGACTCGCGCACAAAGAGTTTCGTATGCATGTGTACAGTTCACCCTTCCCCGGAATCGAGAATGCCGACGTTCTTTGCCTGTTATCCACAATGATACTGACATGCTACGGGTCCCGGGAATCCTAAGGTTTTCAAGAAGATTTATTAAGTTTGAAATCGG
This sequence comes from Schistocerca piceifrons, assembly GCF_021461385.2. Classification (NCBI taxonomy): domain Eukaryota; kingdom Metazoa; phylum Arthropoda; class Insecta; order Orthoptera; family Acrididae; genus Schistocerca; species Schistocerca piceifrons. The sequence continues at coordinate 381,908,133 of NC_060141.1, forward strand.
ATAATAAATGGCAAAATAAGCATTTTTTGTGTAGTACAATTACGAATTAACAGTTTTCTGATTTTTTTCTCTACGTGTACTATGAAAACCATGCTTCCTGCCGAATATCACGACTCTAGGTCAACTGGAAGTACTCTATAGGTTTTAATGAGTGCATTTGCGAGTATCAAAACGCATGATATAAATAGCCGTATCGTTTGATTGTACTGATTTAGGAGCGTCATTTTACACTACCAAGCTACCGCAGATCTTAGTTTGCGATATAAATTTCAACTTTATGCGTCTAACCGTTCATCAGAAAAAGGGTTTTTAACGGTCGGACAGACAGACCAGAAACTGATCCTGTAAGGGTTCCGTTTTCACAGATTAAGGTAGGGATCCCTACAAAATTGGGAAAAATGTAAAAACTCATGGAAGTGCTTATTTCATGCTTTCTTTGGACGATAACTCATTTACGACCACGCAAGTAGTAAACAAAAAATTTAAGGAACAGCAGTTACGAGTCCTAAGTCGATTAATCACTAAACGATTGCCAGCAATAGTCGGATATTATTTAAATTATCTGGTCTGCTTTGCTGCCTGTGAAATTTGCAGCCTTGAATTTTCGAGCTATTGTTAACTGTGCATCTACAACTATATTCTACAGGGACTTCCAGTATCACTATAATCGCCTCATTTTGTGCTCGATTTATTCATAATGCGCGAAAAGAATGAATGTCGACTAGCCCTGGTTACCTTTTAATTTGCTGTGCTTTTATCGTCACAGGCAAGTGACAGTTCTTGGAACGTACGCTCTTGAAATTTTTTACCGTGAGTCAATTTCTTTCCGTACAACACCTGTATTTAACGTCTGCCAGTTGAATAGGATGAGGGTCTGATAGACGATGCAATACGTAGTTGCCTCCCGATTTAGCGAGCGCTGAGCGAAGATGGGCGTGGCTGGCCCAGCGAAGTGACCGCAGAGGTCAGCATCGCTGATTCAGGAAACCCTAGCGGGCGAGCAAGCACTGACAAACTCGTCCGCTATGTTAGCGCAGCCAGTGGAATTCCTAGAAGTTTGCAACGAAGACAATGCTGGCGCTCGGTGCTGCCAGAGACGGCCGCGCTTTCAGTGGCCTTGCAGGATAATGTCGCGATACCTGCAGTACTTGGTAGCTGAAAACATTTTTCGAATCAGAAAAAAATACAAAAATTGTTTAAAACGAGTGTTCCTCCCTTTGGGTACACAATAACTGAGACACACAAAAGAAGAGTACCTTTTGACATTTATTACGAAAATTAATAGCTTCATAAAAAATGTCAGGTCAGCAGTTAAGGTTTAACCCGTCAAGACCGCAAACACCATAATGTCTGGAAAATTCTGTGTACAAAATTCTGTGTACTTTGTGATCCGCAGTTTCTGTATTTTGCTTGCAGCTCGTAGTGTAGAACAAGATGTCTTGTGTGCAGATGTGACACTGAATGCGGCACAAAGTGATGGCAATGGTTTTTGAGGTAGGTAGTAATCGTTGCAGCGCGGAAGCGCTTTAACAAATGTATCTGAAAAGGCCTCGTAGAGTCGCGGTTTGGTGGTGGGGGGGGGGGGGGTTCTTGGTGCTCGGTTCTTGTTTCAGCTTGGAATGTAGGGCGAAGAGTGTTTGGTTTATCCCGTACAGTGATCATACGTATAGTCATTCGAAGGTCTGTCTTAACTTTAGCTACGTTACAGTATGTTAAGCTAGATTTGAACGATGAAACGGAGCTGGCGCCCATGCAAATCGCGCAAGGTGGTTAATTCCTTTTGGAACAGATGTTAATTGGTCTGAAATTAATGTTCAGCTAGTGGCATCTTTTGTATATGCACTGTTCGGATTTTACGTGCGAAACCAGTCACTCTTAAATAACTCCGGACTGGAGCGAGACTGATAGTTCAAGTTTGGCCTACCTGTGTATTGAACCTTGGTCTAAGGCAGCTGTTAACCGCTTAAAAATATTGTATTTCGTTTGGATTTTACGTGCAAAAAACATGTTATTCTGGGAGGTTATTGAACCGTGTCACACCTATACTTAAAATTTTTTACGAATAGTTTCAAGCTTTGCACCAACTACATAAATGGTTCAAGTCGAAACGAAATTTTGTATCTAGTTGTCGATAGCCGATGGTTTAAAGTCTAAATGTAACATGTAAAATTTCTTCTTACGTGAACTGAATGCACGGAAGCAGTTTAAAATGAGTCATACAAATAAAAACTGGATTCTAACGATAAAACTGAATATTCACTACAAAAATCTTCGTTCACTCGGATTTTACGTGCATTAAACACGTTTTTTGTGAGGTTTTTCTACGCCCGCCACTTGCGTGTTTCAGACGATCGAATCGGTCCAAGTTTCTCTAAGGAGGTAGACAAATAAATGAAATTAATGGTCGTCCTATTCTTTTGTGAAAGTTTTATCTTTGCTACGGTATTAGCAACAGGGTTCGAAAGACAACAAAGAAACTTATACCGGGTCAGTCGTCACCCGAGTCAACAAAAATCTACATAGGTCGCCTAGCTATGGCGGCGTAATGTCAGAATTATGGCACAGTAGAAGTTGGCAACCACAGTGAAAAATACTCCCATCGTAGCACACAAAAGGCGACTATGTCCTGGGCAGAGTTAGGGATGTAAGAGACGGGAACTAGCTTTCGACTTATCTGGCAGCTTAAAAGGCATTTAAATCAAAACATCTTGATGCATTCGAGTTTTTGCCTTTTTAGTATCAGTGTACATGTCATGTATCGCGTGAAATAAACTGCATGATACATAATGTCATGTCATACAGCATGGCATATGCCGTCATGTCGCTTAACATAACATTTATCATGCCATGCAATATGTCCCAAAGCGTCATTTAAGTTTAGGATTCATGCATCCCCAGTAGGGATACTTCCTATTATTGATGCGCCCCCCCCCCCCTTTCTCGCATACTTCCTACTGTAGATGCGTATCACTCTCTACAAGCAGATAAATTTGTGTCTGTTTGTCCTGACTCCCCTCATCATACATGTAACAGGGCTTGGGTCTAAGAGAGCTCACTGCACTTAGGACGTGGGGTTAACTCGTGGAAAAGCGCGAAATGTCAAGATATATTGATTTAAATGTTTTCAGTGGCATTTATCATTCTGGTTTACAGTTTTATCATCATTTTTCTGTATAATGCAGCTGAAATGAGGGGTTTGGAGAGAAAGCTGGGAGACAGATACGTAGAACTGGGCGCGGACAGAAACGGAGTCCTAATCTGGGGTTACCTGTTTGGCGCTCGCATGCTGTTTCGATCGAGAAGTTTACTGTAAGTTACAGAGACCAGTCGTCGGCGGCTAGAATGCTGCAGTGTTGAATTTCGTACGATTCGATACAGAAGCAGAAATTACGAACATACTAATAATAGGCTGTAGTACACTAAATGGCTCTGTGCACTATGGGACTTAACATCCATGGTCATCAGTCCCCTAGAACTTAGAACTACTTAAACCTAACTAACCTAAGGACATCACATAACACCCAGTCATCACGAGGCTGCAGTACACTGATTCATTCGTGTGGCATATTGCATTTTTAAAGGAAACCATGACATGTTGTAACATGTGAAATAATGCGTATTCCACTAAAAAATTATTTATCTTATGATCCGAGGATGGCTGAATGACGAAACTGGTAATTAGAAATAACAAAGTTTGATCAAGACAGAAGAAACTTTGTGTACATTGCGTAGGACTCTCGGGAACTTTCCTGCAGTGGCACCGAACTTTAGCGATTTAGAGTTAACAGTCGAAGCTCCAAACTATACTAGTTCGTTCATCTTAGTGTGTAATGTCGAAATCTGTGGAAAATACCGGAGCCTCACTTTCCCACAAGCTGTGCAGTAGACTGATGATTGTCAAATTCTGTTCATTAAACACAACAATAAATTATTGTGTGACTCATGAGTTTCTGATTACCCACGTTCTATGTTTTAATAATCGAAGGTGCTCTAGCACCTTGAACTTCGAACTTGTGTGTGTAACATTTTATATATCTTATTTTATTTATTAAAATTACAGAGTAACCAAGAGCTTTGGCAACTATGGTGGGTCGTTTGCTACTAACAATTAGGAACAAGCTGCAGATATAGAGTTCTAGTTCTTTTCTGCAGCTTCTCCAGTGCTGGTAATTTTCTAGTCTTTTACATAATTAAAATTTTAATTAAAAATCATGAGATAGATAAAGTACATTTTCGGAGAGGAAAATTTTTTACTATATTCTTACGAACAAGCAATCGAAGAGAGGAAAGATTCAGATAGCAAAAGATGTCCCTCACGCTGTGATAATTCAAACCCATATACGAGGTTATCGGAGACAACCCTAGTCTAGTGCATGTTGTCTGAAGGCTCTGGGGTGGTTTCTTTCCTGGTTTTACCACGCAGTTCAGTCCAAATGGGGGTGCAAAGATAATTTTCCCTGGATGCCTACAAAGTCTGTTAGACTACACATAGACAGTAGCATACAACATATTTAACAGAGCACAAAGAAGAACTCAAACTTTTGCTGAATATCTAGAAATCATGTACTGCGCGACAATACGAAAACAATTCTTGTGTAACTTTGTATAAATTCTTGGATGTAATGATTAAGTAATTGAAGATTTATATCCTTGTTTACTAAACATATTTGTGAATTTATCGAACTATTAATAACAGTAGACAAGTTTCATGTTAATGTCACTGGCAGCTCTGGAGTAATGTATTGTCTCGTGGTTAGGTTTTTACTGAAAAACCGAGAGAATAATTTTTTATCTGTGTGATAAACCGGAACTACTGTATAAAATGAAAGAAATCGCTTTAGGCGAGAGATTAAAGGCGATTAGCGTCACTGACGAACAATTACACATGATCTCTGATTCTGACTTTCCTTCTTTTTCTAGCGAACAAAGACTGATTTCTAGTATGATAAAAGAAGAAAAACAAATAAGTTAAATATATAAATATATTTCAATTCTTTCAATTTTAATCTGATTTCACACAAGAATGTCGTGTTCCCAGTTTGGCACATCTTTGCCACAGTAAACACGAAAGCGGTCGAAGACGTCCGTCTTCTGGTCGGCTCCTGATCGTTGACAGAAGGAGGCTAGTTTTTGATTACGCAAAGACTTCTATTGTTTGGAAAAGAACAACCCGTATTTCTTTACGTAACCAGTATGAAATTTATAAGCACCTAAGGGACCTTTAACAATGAATAATAAAAAAATTGCATTTGCAAATGAAATCATTAATAAAAGGGGCAGCTATGAGTTGTTATAGAAAACAAGGAGCGGCCTCCTGTCTACGACAAGGATGCCGCAGTATTCTCTGCTGTAGTAAAGGCTGATTGATATTTACAAAAATAATATGACATGGAGGTAAAAAAAATATAAAAGAAAAGAACAGAATAAGAAATGTGGGAAACACTAAATATATTCAAACAATTCTCACAAGCAATTAGGGCTTATTTATAAACAGTATAACTTACGTAAGTACTTTTCTAACTGTATGGTGCGATCAGATTTCAGCCTGTCCTGTGCTAGCTCCTTGGTTCACGTTTTTGTCACAAATGACAGTCATTACTTTTCTCCTTCCTTCAAGACAATTCTTGCACCGTTCAACACCTTCATAACTACAATTGCCGATTTACAGTTTCGAACATAAATTACTCGAATTTTATTAATTAATAATGTTGTCTGCACGCTAGCAAGACCGCTCACTTTTATAGCTTAAAGTCGACCTTCTTTACGCTTTCACATTACAAGTAGAAGTACGATAAAATCTGAAGATCTACAAAAGTTTTTACTGTCATCTTTTATTCAGCTTCTGTTAAAATGTTTCTTTGACTGCGGAATCGATGTATTAGCGTCCGCGCTAGGTCCGCATCTTAACAGTTACGTAAATTATATAAAAGAAATGTCTTGCAAAGAATAGGTCTCTTCTCATAAGTTGATCATTTAATATACAGGTAGGTGAATGCTTTTCCAAGGGTACTCACAGCTTTCATACGAAAGAAATCCCAATAATATCACAGATTCTAGCTCTGTTAAGATTACCTCTGTCTTAGAAGGACGTGATTGTAACAGCTAATAATAATGTATAACTCTGTTAACAATAATTGTATGAATTATTTACTTAATCGCTTTCAAAATATAGTACTATATTTGTTAATTATAAAAAATTTCTTTTATTTGTAATATAGTGTCGTATCCTGTCATATTCAAGATAGTTTTACGTAGCTTCAGTCCTCTATTGTTGGTCGCCATTGCTACTGGACTAATTAATTTTGTCAATTATGGCTCTTCAACCCTACTTACTTGTGATAATATTAATTAAATATACAGGCTGGTTGCAAAGTGAATATTAGAAACAGTGCTATACAACTTTACACACAAAACAATCCATTTTCAGCGAAATTCCTGAAAACTTCTTTAATTCATGCTGTAATGAAATTTATTTGTTTGATATGTGTAGAGGTAATTTAAGCAAATCTTTTGCGTTTTTGCCCAGAAATAATTAAAAATATTGTCATACCATCGGAGTGTTGACGTTTTCGTAATTTTTTCTGAGTATTAATGTGGTTTTCTGGAAATAATATCAGTTTTAATGGAAGGGTTAAAGGTAGTAAATTCAACATTCAATTGCATTTGAAGTACATTAAAGATCATAGAAACCACAATGGAGTATACTTAGCAAACATGGTACGTCACGTCACGTTGGCGCCCAACGTCGGGATCGATAATGGTATTTATGTATGAATGTGTGTAAAGAAATGTGATGTATTTTGTGCTAATGAAGATATGTTTTAACTTTCACGTACAATATAAAACAGACTTCACTGCGATGCAAGACCCGAGAAAGAAGGCTTTGACGAGTGCAAATAACGATGTGGATTAGTCTGTAGTAAACATAACTAAACGTAATACATTTCAGAAGCTGACATTGATAAGGGTAAGTATGCATAAGTGTGTCTTTTGAGGTCGTTTATCAATAGTACTACGACGCACGCGCAGCTGAAAGTTTTTAAATTATCAGAAAGTAAATAATCGAAATGCGACTAGCGAATGAAGTTTCTACTTTTTTGCATATTTTCTGAAAAAATGAAAATTTTTCGTAGGCGCGAATTTTGGGAAAGGATTTGCTTACGATGTGATATACTGTAAGTTACGTGATTATTTCAATAGAGTAAGGTTTGTATTGTTATACGCTATCCATTTGATTATCTAGTAAATAGCCGAAATGAAAAGTTCCGAAATGAGTGAGAATTTTATATAGAGCAGGGTAAGCTCTTTGTTTATTTTTTGTTTCGTCACGTAAAGAGTACATGTTATATCGTTTCTGTTTCTCAAGTGTTTTGAATTAGTATCCGAACTTTAGGCCTAAACACTCTAAGAAATTTAATGTATTAATCGAGTAGTCTGCCAAGCTATTCTTTTTGTAACTTAGAGTAAAGCTAAAATTTGTTTTGCCATGAGTGAGAAGTGTGTGACTTGCTGTAGGATTGTTAGTACTGGTGTGTGGTGTGAGGGGTTTTGCAGTTTCTTTCATGTGGGTGACTGTAACGGCTTTGGAATTGGAGCAATAAACAAATGCTCATTCGTTGTGTAAGATTTGCTGTTTAGATAGGAAGAAAGTGGAGAACATTACTGCCCTTCAGACAGAACTAGATAAAGAGAAACGTGATTTGGAAAGGTTAAGGGGAGAGAAGGGAAAAGAGAGGTGGGAAATGACAGCAGGTTATAGAAGAAATAGGAATAGGACGTGCTGAGACACTGTGGTTGTGAATGTGGAAAAAAGGTTTGGTCTGTTGTCTCAGTTGGAAACTGATAAACCACAAATAGATGTAGGAGTACACAGGACACAAAAAACTTTCAAGAAGTGTTTGAAAAGTAAGCGAGGCGCCTTGAACCGCTCGTCCACACCGGCCGGCGAAGAATTAGAGTTGAGCAAACCTGTTGATATAATCTGCCTCTCTAAACATCATGTGACCACTGGTATAGGTATATTAAATGTTACAAGATTCAAGTTAGCTTCTTACTTCTGCAGAGAAAATATAGAGGAAAGAGGAGTTGCCACATTTGTCAGAAACTGTTTTGATTTCAAGAATGTTGATATTAATAAATTTTTCTCAGAGCAACCCTTAGAAGTTTGAGCAACAGAAGTAGTGTTACATAATAAGTCCTTTATAATAATAGGTATATACAGATCACCGTCAGAAAATTTTAACCATCTCATGGTAAAGAAGAAGGAAATAGCGGTTGCTGGTGATTTTAATGTGGATTTATTGAAAAAGAAAAAGAAGTCTGGTGGGATTTAGACAGTGTTAATGTGAAAGTTGCCTTTGGTCGTGGAGAAAGTAGCAAAAGTTTGCTGGAGGACATACTCAACATTCGAAGAATGTTACAATCAACATTCCCAGCGTGACAAAGTAATAGGCAGTATCAGGTAGTACGTAAACAGAGAGTGTAGATAATAACCATGTTGAACAAGGGAATGTATGTAACGCTGCATCGCAGTACGGAAACACATCTTTCACACAATCGGTTTATGGACCCATACCTGGAAATCACATGAGGTCACACAACCATGAATATCAGGAAGTACACAGGAATGTAGCTAGTCCTGAAAAAGGAGTGACCACAATTACAAATCTTATGAAAAAGGATGTCTTATAAAACACAGGTAATTTCAAACAATAAAGAAAGAAAAATATGCAGGCGGTAGTTTTCATAAAGGATTTTAGAAGTGTATTACCGCGGTCATGGACAGAACGTCAGAAGATACAGTTTGCAATATCGCATATCAATGGAGACGCGTCGCTGTGGGCGTCGTCTGTAGTGGAAATACTTTAACGGAATTTGTAAGAGCTTTCTTGGGGCGCTTTTGGTCACCATGCGTACAATAACGTCTAATAGAATTAGTTTACGGCCCAGAAGTCTACAATCTGAACGTGGGAAAACCCAGAAGGTATCTTCAGAAAAACAGTAACCTTACGGACGAGCCTATTTCGCATAGGGATGTACTGCGAATACTTAAGACACGTTTGTCGATAAATATTGGAAAGAAATTGGATGTAGAATGTTTCTTATGCGTGAAAGACTTACTATATTTGACACAGGAAGACGCTAAGAAATGGTGTGGTAATAATTGTTCGAACTAGTCTAATAATAAGAATAATTGGAATCATGTCCACCAAATGATGGTTTCAGTTCATAGAATACAGGCAATCACATTACGAATCATTATAATCGCCACAATTCGGTGGCAATGGTGATAGGTACCATAATAATCACAACAATAATGGCAACTATCAAAACGGTAGTAGCAATGGCTTTAACAGCAGAAGAAGGAAAGACAAGTGCTGTAACAGTAATACCCGTAATAAAAACATGGGAACAACGAATGGGTCCTGGTAGAACCCAGGACCGAGTGGACTGAATCCCAGTGCAAGACAACCCGACAGCAGCAACATATGAACCAAATATCGGCTGTTTCGTTGCTGATGGAACTTGTCAGCAGCAATGGCAATCGCGCCATCAGCAGAATGCGCCACGAAACCAAAACCCAGCATATAGCGTGCCTATTATAGATGTGACAGACGCCGAGAAAAAAGCGCAACGGCAGGCGTCAAACTTTACGCGAGTTTTGTCACCCGGCCACGGCACTAAATGAAGGCACTGGCAACGCCGAGACCTACGCTTGCGACGGTACAATGACGGAAAGGACTTGCAGCAGGAGCTGTCAGAAGAAACCCATAATTGTGCTAGGGAGAAATTCGAGGTAGTAAAAGCTGCCATTAATGGTTAGATAGAGGGTGAAGACTTCCAACGACAATAGACGCTCATGCGTCCGTTTTAGTACGGACAGAAGTTCCTTTGAATAGGTCAACCAAGTAAAACGTTTACCTATTTTTCCAGAGCATAACTGAAAAGTGGTTGGTGCAGTTAGTACAAAAATCCAGCTCATTAAACACTGGGTGCAGGCCGAGTTATTATTTGGAGAAGGAGGTGTCAATTGCAGTTTTCTATTAGTGAATCACTTACCGGTTCCTGTGATCCTGTACTGCGAGTTCATACGGGAGAGGAACATACAAATAGACCACTCACGTGGGCTTTTGTGAACGATGGATTGTGGAGAAGAAATAGCACTGGAATTAAGAATGTAGATATCCATGCTAAAGACTGTCATGCTGTTAAAATAAAGTTTGATCGAACAAAGATTTTGTTCTTACACGACGATCAATCGCAAGAGGGTCATTGTAACTATATGTTCTATCGAAATAAAGAAACTACAACCATTAATAGCCTAACAGAAGACAAAGTATCAGAAAGTGTCTGCCAAAGTACTATACAGCGACAAGAATCAGCTGAGCTATTATACACTGGAGCGAAGAAGAAACTGGTATAGGCACGCGTAATCAAATACAGAGATGTGTGAACAGGCAGAATACATCGCTGCGGTCGACAGCGTCTATATAGGATAACAAGTACCTGGCGCAATTGTTAAACGGTTACTGCTGCTACAATGGCAGGTTATCAAGATTTAAATGAGTTTGAACTTTGTGTTATAGTCAGCGCCGGCCGATGGGACACAGCATCTCCGAGGTAGCGATGAAGTGTGGATTTTCCCGTACTAGTGTACTGTGAATATTGGGAATTCCAGGAAAACATCAAATCCACGACATCACTGCGGTTGGAAAAAGATCCTGCAAGAACGGGACTGACGAAGACTGAAGAGCAACGTGACAGAAGTGCCCCCTTCCGCAAATTGCTGCGGATTTCAATGCTGGCCACCAACAAATGTCAGCGTGGGAACCATTCAACGGAAAATCATTGATATTGTTTTTCGGAGCGGAAGGCCAGCTCGTGTATCCTTGATGACTGCATGAGACAAAGCTTTACGCCTCGCCTGCGCCCGTCGACACCGACATTGGAATGATGATGACTGGAAGCATGTTGCCTGGTCGGACGAATCTCGTTTCAAATTGTATTCATCAGGTGGACGTGTACGGGTATGTAGACAGCCTCATAAATCTATGGATCCTGCACGTCAGTAGGGGCTGTTCAAGCTGGTGGAGGCTCTGTAATGGCGTGGGCCTTGTGCAGTTGGAATAATACTGTACCCCTGAAACTCTGACAGGTGACATGTACGTAAGCATCCTGTCCCATCACCTGCATCAATTTATGTCCATGGTGCATTCCGAAGGACTTGGGAAATTTTAGCAGGACAATGGGACACACCATACGTCTAGAATTGCTACACAGTGGCTCGAAAAACACTATTCTGAGTTTAAACACTTTCGCTGGCCACCAGATGTGAAGATGTGAACATTGTTGAGCATATCTGGGATGTTTTGCACCGTGCTGTGCAGAAGAGCTCTCCATTACTGATTTATGGATAGCCCTGCAGGATTCATGGTGCCATTTCCCTTCTGCTCTACTTCAGATGTTAGTCGAGTCCATGCCACGTTGTGTTGCGGCACTTCTGCGTGGGGGGGGGGGGGGGGGGCGGGGGGGCTACGCCACATTAGGTAGATGTACTAGTTTCTTTGGATCTTCAGTGTAGAATTGCGCTGAAGTATTCTCAGAAAAACCTGGGGTTTTCAAAGGTTACAGTTATGACGTGGAAATCTATGATCACAAGACTTAGTTCCATGCCACATATTCAGTTCCGTGGGCGCAGAAAAACCCCGTCATGAGAGAGATTCGCAAAATGCTAGAATGGGAGTAATAGCTCTCTTACTCACCCTACAGTGGTCCGGCACTAGCAGTAGCTGAAGTGGGTGGTAGCAGGCGTGCGACACATCACTAAGATCATTAGACCTGAGAACTTGGATGAAAAGGTCCAAAAGTTTTTTGGCATACAGTACTCAAGCCCGGTCGATCTGTATTCTTGTTACTGGCAGATAACTTTTTCGATCCCTCACGTCAATCCACAGCGTTTATTTTCGCTGGGAGGAGATACCAGTTTAAGGTTTTAACTTTGGCTTGAATGTTAATGCAGGCGTATTCATTGCAGCGCTTGAAACAGTGCAAGCGATGGTATTTCTAGATCGAGTTACAGTGTATGTAGATGATCTACTTGTAGCCCCTGCCACCTGAGAAGAGCTTGTGGAAATAGTAGAAAAAGTTTTGAGGAAATTTACGAATGTAAGAGTACCCGCAAATTTAAAGAAATCTAAGTTCTGTCGTCAGGAGATAAAGTTTCTGGACTGAGTAATTTCTCTGAATGGTGTTGTATGCAGAACGGGAAAGGTGGAAACAATAGAGAACTTTCCGTACCCAAAACAAGAAAACAATTAAAAGCGTTCATAGGACTCACTTCCTTCTTTAGATGTTTCGTGCCACCACCATTACTTTAACAGTGATGCACAATTGAGTCTACTAAACAAAAATGCCCACTGGTGCTGGAATGATTCTTGTAACGAATAGTTTGGTAAGACTAAACAATTTCTAATGAAATCAGATACATTACAGCACCCTGATGTGACTAAAGATTTCTGTCTGTCGACAGATGCATCAACTTGCGTTTTGGACGCATATCTTTTCCAGACCATAGAAGTGTCAGGAAAAGCAGAAGCGCTTATTATTGGGTTCGCCAGTAGGATCTTATCGGGCTGTGAAACAGCATATACAGTCACAGAGCTGGAAGCTTTAGCGGCTGTTTCTCCTTTCAAAAGTTTCACGATTATGTATATGGCAAGCAGATAAAGGTCTTTTGTGACCACCGGGTGTTAAGCTTTTTATTGTTGTGCAAGTTATTACATGCTAGACTATCCAGAAGGATAATGGATCTGCACAGGTATATTTTTATAATTCGCTACATCAGAGGGCAGGATAACGTCGTTGAGGACGCATTGTCTCGCCTGCCACAACGTCTGGCAGAATTCGCAGATATCGTCCTTATAAAGGACGCTATGTACAGGTTAGGTTACAATTCTTAAACATGTGTATTGACAAACTGCAAGATACAGATCCCTTGTGGAGGAATGTTAAGCAAGTCATAAGGGCAGGCCCCCACAAGTATATTTCATCAACATTATCAGTTACAGGACGCGGTACTGTTTCATAGGCAGGACATAACACAGGACAAGTGGTGTGTCCACTTACCAGAAGATAGCCTCGAAGACTTCATATGGTATACACACAACTCATGGATTCATTTTGGTGTAATAAAATGTAGAAACGAGATAGCCACCTATTACCGCTATTCTAACTTAAAGAGGCATGTGCAACAGGTACTAGTTTCCAAAAAGCTAAACCCACCAAATTGCTTCGTCGAACTGAACTGCACCCTATTCTACATACTAAACCTCTCCAGTTAACTGCTCTAGATGTCACTGGACCTCTACCGACAGCTGGAGGAGGAGTGAAGTATTTAGTTGCTTTGTACAATCTCTTTACCAAGCCCATTAAACTATATCTGCTACAACTACATCCATACGCAGGGAAATTGCTTATGATTCTTTGATGTCTATTGGTAAACCTTCTGCCATAGTGTACGATACCTCAATAGTAGGAACTAGAAATATTTCTTACGGGCGCACGACATTAGGCACATCCTAAAATCACATTTTTTTTCTTTGAGCAGTAATCTGGTGGAATGAGACATCATTAGAACATATGTTTCTGACAGAGTAGATGGATAGAATATATTGCTTCTTTTGAAACCATCTACAATAATTTACCCCACCTCTCTACTGGCCTTCCACCTAATGAAATAATTATCGAGGCAATAGAGTCAAATGGACAGATTAACCATGTACCTCGTATGCCGAGGAAGAATGTAAAGCAGGAAAACAAGATAGATCAAGCTCTTGCTAAAATGACAGAAGAAGTTCGTATTCTCAAGATATAGTTAGATAGAAAAAGCACTAATAAACAATCTTACCTGACAGGTTACCTAGTATTGCTTATGTCACACCATAAAGCTTCATTATTAAAGAAGCATGATAACAGGTGACACATACGATATCCTAGGCCACACAAAATAATACGTATTCCTCACAAAGAAAGTCACATTCCGGCCAATCCAGATACCTTAAAGTTTAAGGGTTATAGATTTCAAACAGTTTATTATGTAAAAATCTTGTCCAAGAAACTAACATTAGGATGTAGTTATTGGATGCTTAGTTTCTTTTACTTAGTAAATAAGATTTATTTGTTTTACCTTATACATAGAATAGTTATTAGTGTAAATGCTCGTTTGATGAAGTGCAAATTGCACTGTGCCAAGAAATAATTTTGAGTCCATCAGACTATAAATGAATAGTTATTTGACTGTGAAAAATCACAGGTCCATTAAGTAATTAGAGTCAAAAATTTTTTCTCTTCATTTAAATATTCATATTTTTGTTTATTTCTATATGAGAGTAATATTGCATATTTCATGTGTAAACATGCATAACCCACTAATTCATGTGTTTGAAATCATAACGTGATATAACCACTAAAATAATGATGATGACTTTAATGTACCCTGCTGGGACGCTCATAAGTCGTAGACTTGTGGGTAGCAACTAGATTACTTCCGCGATTTTAAGTAACAGTACCCGAACAATTTTAGCCTCTTTGTGACGAGTAGATTCTATTGTACTTAATTAGAATCGTGCTGCCACATTTTTTCTCGTACGTTTGTTCCGTAATGTGGTAAACATATGCATACGAATACCAATTCCACGAGATAATGACCAACACTGATCCTTTTTAACGAATCAGACTCAATGGAAAACAACACTGCACAGCATACCCAGCCGTATGATCCGGTACGATCAACTAATTCTAATTTCAGCCGTGGATACTTTACAGTCATGAGATATCGTTGGTTGTAATGTCAAAGATCGTGTAAAACTTCATCAATGCTGAAAATTTTATCAGATGTATTCGTAGTTACCAAGTCTAGAAACATTAATAATATTCAGATGTAAATAACAGTACTTACGTGTAGATTTGATAGGGAAAGTGCAGTGATAAAAAGTGCTTACGAATGCTGCACCATGTAGTTGTTACTAACAGTCTTGTCAGCATGAAGTGTAAGTGGGTTGATTGGCCATAACATGGAGTGCAATCAGTGAGTTGGAAAACGCTCTAAGAGTGACATTAACATCTTAACCTGAGCGAAAGGAGGTTGAAGTACTAATCAATTATAGATAACTTTTAAATTGTTAGTCAAACCTGGACTATAAGCAATTTATAGGCCATAGTCGTCGTGGTGATAAAATTTTGTGGAGCACGCTGTACTGATCCAGCTTTCGACAATTCATATAGGCGCTTGACTGCTGTGAGCACCACGACAGAATAAATAAACAAATAATGGCATGTGCATCGTTGACGGCCGCTCAACATAGTGCAATTCAGTGATGCCGTGTGTTTTGGTCCGATAAAATTTGTGTACGGAAATAGTCATATCTGCAGAAACTAAGCTGGAATATGCGGTGTCAGTACAGCCACAGACAGACGTAGAAACTACAGACAATAGCGAATGACATGTGAAACATATGATAATTCCTTTCCTTGCAAGTATTTCTGTATAAGCAGTGTGCACAAATGCGACTGTTCGTTATTTCATTATTATCTGGCAACATGAGAATTAGAAGCAGCTGCTGTCTGAACTGCAGAGAACCTCAAGGGGCATGCATTCCTGACAACACATTATGCGGGAGTGTTCCAGACGACCACGCGACTTGAGATAAAGCCCGTCATCAAAATCATAATTGTAATCAGAAAATAAGAATGTGTAACAGCAAAACTTCACTTTAAACTTATAATCCAAACATGGATACTATGGCAAAAAATGCAAAACATAATAAACTCAAACACGTTTCGAAAGTATTGGTTAATGATATTCGAGGAAGATCTATAAAACTTGTATGAAACTGTATACTTAGACTAATATTTATTTGTGTTTCTTAAATCCGTTCTGAAAATATACCCATGAAATTGCATATGTTAATAACGATAACGTAGCGATAATTCACAACCATATGGGAAGTTAGCAGACACAACACTAATCTAGTGAATGTGTCTAAAGAATTTGGGGTATTTTTCTTCCTGGGTTTACCATGCTCGTGCACCCAAATGGAGAAGATGATTTCCCTAGGAAGCCTACAAGGTCTGTTCTGCACTATACTCACTTAGACTGCACATAGGCAGTACCGTACACCATATTGAACATAACACACAGAAGAATTCAAACCTTTTGCTGGACAACCAGATATCCTGTACCATGCGATAATATGAAAACAATTTTTGTTTAACTTTGTATAAATTCTTTTATGTATCTATGTCCCCACGTACAACAACAAAGTTAGGAAACTACTGCGAAAGCAAAGGGAGCTCCACTCCAAGTTTAAACGCAGCCAAAACCTCTCAGACAAACAGAAGCTAAACGATGTCAAAGTTAGCGTAAGGAGGGCTATGCGTGAAGCGTTCATTGAATTCGAAAGTAAAATTCTATGTACCGACTTGACAGAAAATCCTAGGAAGTTCTGGTCTTACGTTAAATCAGTAAGTGGCTCGAAACAGCATATCCAGACACTACGGGATGATGATGGCATTGAAACAGAGGATGACACGCGTAAAGCTGAAATACTAAACACCTTTTTCCAAAGCTGTTTCACAGAGGAAGACCGCACTGCAGTTCCTTCTCTAAATCCTCGCACAAACGAAAAAGTGGCTGACATCGAAGTAAGTGTCCAAGGAATAGAAAAGCAACTGGAATCACTCAATCGAGGAAAGTCCACTGGACCTGACGGGATACCAATTCGATTCTACACAGAGTACGCGAAAGAACTCGCCCCCCTTCTAACAGCCGTGTACCGCAAGTCTCTAGAGGAACGGAGGGTTCCAAATTATTGGAAAAGAGCACAGATAGTCCCAGTCTTCAAGAAGGGTCGTCGAGCAGATGCGCAAAACTATAGACCTATATCTCTGACGTCGATCTCTTGTAGAGTTTTAGAACATGTTTTTTGCTCGCGTATCATGTCATTTCTGGAAACCCAGAATCTACTATGTAGGAATCAACATGGATTCCGGAAACAGCGATCGTGTGAGACCCAACTCGCTTTATTTGTTCATGAGACCCAGAAAATATTAGATACAGGCTCCCAGGTAGATGCTATTTTTCTTGACTTCCGGAAGGCGTTCGATACAGTTCCGCACTGTCGCCTGATAAACAAAGTAAGAGCCTACGGAATATCAGACCAGCTGTGTGGCTGGATTGAACAGTTTTTAGCAAACAGAACACAGCATGTTGTTATCAATGGACAGACGTCTACAGACGTTAAAGTAACCTCTGGCGTGCCACAGGCGAGTGTTATGGGACCATTGCTTTTCACAATATATATAAATGACCTAGTAGATAGTGTCGGAAGTTCCATGCGGCTTTTCGCGGATGATGCTGTAGTATACAGAGAAGTTGCAGCATTAGAAAATTGTAGCGAAATGCAGGAAGATCTGCAGCGGATAGGCACTTGGTGCAGGGAGTGGCAACTGACCCTTAACATAGACAAATGTAATGTATTGCGAATACATAGAAAGAAGGATCCTTTATTGTATATGATAGCGGAACAAACACTGGTAGCAGTTACTTCTGTAAAATATCTGGGAGTATGCGTGCGGAACGATTTGAAGTGGAATGATCATATAAAATTAATTGTTGGTAAGGCGGGTACCAGGTTGAGATTCATTGGGAGAGTGCTTAGAAAATGTAGTCCATCAACAAAGGAGGTGGCTTACAAAACACTCGTTCGACCTATACTTGAGTATTGCTCATCAGTGTGGGATCCGTACCAGATCGGTCTGACGGAGGAGGTAGAGAAGATCCAAAGAAGAGCGGCGCGTTTCGTCACAGGGTTATTTGGTAACCATGATAGCGTTACGGAGATGTTTAATAAACTCAAGTGGCAGACTCTGCAAGAGAGGCGCTCTGCATCGCGGTGTAGCTTGCTCGCCAGGTTTCGAGAGGGTGCGTTTCTGGATGAGGTATCGAATATATTGCTTCCCCCTACTTATACCTCCCGAGGAGATCACGAATGTAAAATTAGAGATATTAGAGCGCGTACGGAGGCTTTCAGACAGTCGTTCTTCCCGCGAACCATACGCGACTGGAACAGGAAAGGGAGGTAATGACAGTGGCACGTAAAGTGCCCTCCGCCACACACCGTTGGGTG
Source organism: Schistocerca piceifrons (assembly GCF_021461385.2). Lineage (NCBI taxonomy): Eukaryota > Metazoa > Arthropoda > Insecta > Orthoptera > Acrididae > Schistocerca > Schistocerca piceifrons. The sequence continues at coordinate 381,926,318 of NC_060141.1, forward strand.
GCTTGCTGAGTATCAATGTAGATGTAGATGTAGATGTAGATGTAATGATGAACTAATTGATAATTTATGTACTTGTTTACTAAAACTGGTCGTGAAATTATCTAACTATTAACAGCCGACAAGTAGTGTCCTGTGATGCCATGAACATCTCACATTAATGACATTAACAGCGTTACCAACTAGCCAATCAAAGAATAAGAAGACCCCCGGTCTAGATGGCATACACCCAGAAACACTAAAAAAAGTACAGTTGCACAGATCCCCTCTTTTGTAATAGAGTTACTGAATGAAGCATTGCTGCAACGTCAGGCCCGCACAGTGTGGAGAACTGAAAACGTAGTAATCAGCAAAAACAGAGCATTCGGACCAATATACCCAAAGACTTACAGGCCTATCAGCCTCTTGAATTCTTTGCCTAAGGTACAGGACAGCCTGCTCTGTAAACGACTGCAGTCACACAGGCTGTTTTTCCGCCTTAGACCACATCGGTATGGAATGAGACCAAAAAAATCAATAGACGATGCAGTTAACCGCGAGCTGGAAACAGTGCAGGACACATAAGAAAAATGCACAGTAGCAAAAGCAGTAAAAATAGCCAGTGCCTTCGACAACCTCTGTGGCCTGTCTTGTTCGCAAGGCTAGAGAGATGCACATACCAACAGCCCTATACAGTAGCTTCCTCGACTAATGGAAAGATAGGAGGACTCAATAGCAAGCAGGTAAACAAAAGATTGTCAAAAATATAACTAACTGATGCTCAGAAGAGTCAATATGCGTGCAAAGTTTCTGGGATATTGCCACCAAACCACTTCTAATCAATCTGGACGATAGGGTTACGTGTGTAGTAGCCTATCTGACGGCTTGAGAGTAACAATAACTGTTAACTCGGGAGCACAACTCGGAAGTAAGGCTACTCCACTAAAAATAATTAAATAATGCAGCCATATCAAACACACGATTGCGGTAAATAAGACAGTATATGTACTGATCGAAAGGCACTTCAGGGAAACTCCACAATTAGACTGAACAACACCAGTTTACAGAGAAAAATAACAAGAAGATACCTAGACATACATCTTGGCGTACGATTAAAATTCAACGAGGACATTAGACTTAACAGTAGAAAAAGCGACAAGAATAATGAGCAAGCTTACCACGCTAAAGTCAACTATCTACAGACTACCATTGGGGACACTACGAATGTATCATACAGCCATCTTTGAGTCTTTTGTGTGCTTCGTACCTGGTGCATTGGCATATCGACTCTCAGTGACGACCCACAGAATCGCTGTGAGGCGTTGGCAAAGAGGTGTATTGCTCAAGATAACAGGGACGTATGGCACAATGCCTGTGGAAACCCTATGCATTGGTCTTGCAACATGCCCCATTTTCATGTACCGGCGCTCCGCGTGGGTGAGACATTACGGTAACTGGGACTGTAGTTCTCCTCTTCTGCTCGGTGCCTGTTCCATCCTCACCGCCACCTGCAGGATCAGCTAGACATCTCCCGGGCGCTCTGAAGCCGCAGAAGCACGTCTACGCCCTCATGCCCGTGCTGCTCTCGTGCATTTATCACGGGCTGGTCGTCAGTCACACCCAGATCGGTGCCATGAGCGCCGCGGTCACAGCGGTGCGAGCAGCCGTCAGGAGATGCTTCCACCTCCTGGAGGACACCCCCTTGGGCTATTTCTACTCTTCTGTGGCCCATGGGGAACTCGGCATTGATTCAGCTCGCTGGATGGGCCCTATTCTACCGTGCCCGCCATCTGGCGCTGCAGAAGATGGGCCCAGCTGCGGACGACGAGGGCCTGCGTGAGGTGCAGCGTGAGGTCGCAGCGCTCGAGCGTCACTTGACATGGGAAGCCCATCTCCTCATGACGCCGGCGCAGGTTGGGGACGTGTGGCCGGCTCGTCCTCGACGGTGCGGTCCTCTCGCCGCCATCCGGGGCAGCGCCAGTGGGTCGCCGACATCAGCCAACTCCTATCTTGGATGCGACAACATCAACGCCGTCTGCGCCCACATAAACGCCTTGCCCTCCAAGGCGCAGCATACGAGCGCGCTCAGTCAGAGCCGTGACGCTAACAGATTTCCGGAAAGCTTTTGACACCGTTCCTCACAAGCGACTTTTAATCAAGCTGCGGGCCTATGGGGTATCGTCTCAGTTGTGCGACTGGATTCGTGATTTCCTGTCAGGAATGTCGCAGTTCGTAGTGATAGATGGCAAATCATCGAGTAAAACTGAAGTGATACCAGGTGCTCCCCAGGGAATCGTCGTGGGACCTCTGCTGTTCCTGATCTACATTCCTGGAAATGGAAAAAAGAACACATTGACACCGGTGTGTCAGACCCACCATACTTGCTCCGGACACTGAGGGAGGGCTGTACAAGCAATGATCACACGCACGGCACAGTGGACACACCAGGAGCCGCGGTGTTGGCCGTCAAATGGCGCTAGCTGTGCAGCATTTGTGCACCGCCGCCGTCAGTGTCAGCCAGTTTGCCGTGGCATACGGAGCTCCATCGCTGTCTTTAACACTGGTAGCAGGCCGCGACAGCGTGGACGTGAACCGTATGTGCAGTTGACGGACTTTGAGCGAGGGCGTATAGTGGGCATGCGGGAGGCCGGGTGGACGTACCGCCGAATTGCTCAACACGTGGGGCGTGAGGTCTCCGCAGTACATCGATGTTGTCGCCAGTGGTCGGCGGAAGGCGCACGTGCCCGTCGACCTGGGACCGGACCGCAGCGACGCACGGATGCACGCCAAGACCGTAGAATCCTACGCAGTGCCGTAGGGGACCGCACCGCCACTTCCCAGCAAATTAGGGACACTGTTGCTCCTGGGGTATCGGCGAGGACCATTCGCAACCGTCTCCATGAAGCTGGGCTACGGTCCCGCACACCGTTAGGCCGTCTTCCGCTCACGCCCCAACATCGTGCAGCCCGCCTCCAGTGGTGTCGCGACTTGCGTGAATGGAGGGACGAATGGAGATGTGTCGTCTTCAGCGATGAGAGTCGCTTCTGCCTTGGTGTCAATGATGGTCGTATGCGTGTTTGGCGCCGTGCAGGTGAGCGCCACAATCAGGACTGCATACGACCGAGGCACACAGGGCCAACACCCGGCATCATGGTGTGGGGAGCGATCTCCTACACTGGCCGTACACCACTGGTGATCGTCGAGGGGACACTGAATAGTGCACGGTACATCCAAACCGTCATCGAACCCATCGTTCTACCATTCCTAGACCGGCAAGGGAACTTGCTGTTCCAACAGGACAATGCACCTCCGCATGTATTCCGTGCCACCCAACGTGCTCTAGAAGGTGTAAGTCAACTACCCTGGCCAGCAAGATCTCCGGATCTGTCCCCCATTGAGCATGTTTGGGACTGGATGAAGCGTCGTCTCACGCGGTCTGCACGTCCAGCACGAACGCTGGTCCAACTGAGGCGCCAGGTGGAAATGGCATGGCAAGCCGTTCCACAGGATTACATCCAGCATCCCTACGATCGTCTCCATGGGAGAATAGCAGCCTGCATTGCTGCGAAAGGTGGATATATACTGTACTAGTGCCGACATTGTGCATGCTCTGTTGCCTGTGTCTATGTGCCTGTGGTTCTGTCAGTGTGATCATGTGATGTATCTGACCCCAGGAATGTGTCAATAAAGTTTCCCCTTCCTGGGACAATGAATTCACGGTGTTCTTATTTCAATTTCCAGGAGTGTATATAAATGACCTGGGTGACAATCTGAGCAGTTCTCATAGGTTGTTCGGAGATGATGCTGTAATTAACCGTCTAGTAAGGTCATCCGAAGACCAGTATCAGTTGCAAAGCGATTTAGAAAAGATTGCTGTATGGTGTGGCAGGTGGCAGTTGACGCTAAATAACGAAAAGTGTGAGGTGATCCACATGAGTTCCAAAAGAAATCCGTTGGAATTCGAGTACTCGATAAATAGTACAATTCTCAAGGCTGTCAATTCAAGTAAGTACCTCGGTGTTAAAATTACGAGCAACTTCAGTTGGAAAGACCACATAGATAATATTGTAGGGAAGGCGAGCCAAAGGTTGCGTTTCATTGGCAGGACACTTAGAAGATGCAACAAGTCCACTAAAGAGACAGCTTACACTACACTCGTTCGTCCTCTGTTAGAATATTTCTGCGCGGTGTGGGATCCTTACCAGGTGGGATTGACGGAGGACATCCAAAGGTTGCAAAAAAGGGCAGCTCGTTTTGTATTATCACGTAATAGGGGAGAGAGTATGGTAGATATGATATGCGAGTTGGGATGGAAGTCATTAAAGCAAAGACGTTTTTTGTCGCGGCGAGATCTATTTACGAAATTTCAGTCACCAACTTTCTCTTCCGAATGCGAAAATATTTTGTTGAGCCCAACCAACATAGGTAGGAATGAACATCAAAATAAAATAAGAGAAATCAGAGCCCGAACAGAAAGGTTTAGGTGTTCGTTTTTCCCGCGCGCTGTTCGGGAGTGTAATGGTAGAGAGATAGTATGATTGTGGTTCGATGAACCCTCTGCCAAGCACTTAAATATGAATTGCAGAGTAATCATGTAGATGTAGATGTAGATGTAGATGTAGATGCAGGTACGGATCGCTGCTGTCGCTGTTGCTGCTCGAGATGTCGGGACGTGGAAGGGGACGCAAAGCTGCAGCCCTAGCGGATTTTCTGCTCACTCTAGCAGGAACGTCCGGCAACAGGAAGAAGATGACTGTAGCGCAGTGCTTTCGCTGCCAAAAGCTTGGCCACGTCGCCAAACACTGCAGCGGGCTGTCGCGTGTTCGAAGTGTGTGCAAGCACATGACACACGCGACTGCAAGAAGGAGAAGGATACTCCGTGTACCTGCGTCACACGCGGCGAACGTCCGTTCCTGCGCCTACAAGAGGAATTGGCGCGGACCATACAAGAAGACGACACAGAAGCAAGTGGCCACGACACATGAATAGGTAGTCTCTTGTACAGAAGACGTCGTCCCAGGCGTCTAAAGGACGCTGTACAAGAAACCATGTCCACCTTCAAATCTTTCTCTGTAAACTAGTGTCGTTCAATCTAATTGTGGAGTTTCTCTGCAGTGCCCTTTCGATCAGTAAATATACTGTCCTATTTACCACAATCGTGTACTTGATATGGCTGCACCATTTAATTATTTCTACGTGGAGTAGCCTTGCTTTCGAGTTGTGCTCCCGAGTTAACAGTTAACAGCTCTTGCCGGCCGGTGTGGCCGAGCGATTCTAGGTGCTGCTGTCTGGAACCACGCGACCGCTATGGTCGCAGGTTGAAATCCTGCCTCGGGCGTCGATGTGTGTGATGTCCTTATGTTAGTTAGGTTTAAGTAGTTATGGGACTGATGACCTCAGCAGTTAAGTCCCATACTGCTCAGAGCCATTTGAACCATTTAACAGTTATTACTACTCGCAAGCCGTCAGATAGGCTACTACACACTTAATCCTATCATCCTCGTCCAGATTGATTAGAAGTGGTTTTGAGGCAATATCCCAGAAACTTTGCTCGCATATTGAGAGGGCGACCATTTTGGCGGAACTGGGCGAGGCTCAGCGTCAGATTGCTGTGCTGGCGCAGGAACTTCGCTCAGCCAAAGAAGACTCCGCCACTAGAGAAGACACCGCCATCCAGACGACTCCTGCACGAAAGAAGGAGTTCGCAACGGTGGCCACGCAAACCGACGAGCCTGCCGAAGGGAAGGCGTTACAGCAAAAAGACACCGAAGCAGCTGCGCAAGAGGAATAAGAGTGGGAAGAAGTACCACTCCTCGCACTTTCGGACATGTACAGCGCAAGTGCTGTACTGAAGAAGATTGCTAGTTCGCTTCGCGACGGTACATACCCTCACCACGAAAATCCCTATCCTTTTGTCCCACCAAACCATCCAAAACCGCCACTCCCACATCATGGACTTACCTATCTAGAAGATCTTATTGGACTCTCCAGGGGAGATTATGAGCTCATTAATTCCTACCCTATCTTCACTACCCTGCAGATGCAGGGTCTAACCTGTTCTCTGGTCTACGGGGAACAACTGAAGACAGAATACGCTACGTATCAAACCAACACCGATGAACAATCCTCAGTCACCAGTAAGAAGAAGAAGAAAAAGCGTCACATTGACAAGAATAAGAAACAGATTATCGGCGCTCCTTAGCAGTTCCAGATATCAACAAAAAGTCCAAGAAAGAAGTGTCATCAAGATTCTTAGGGGAGTAAAGGCCAACAGGCCACAAACTCCCACTTGAACTTCCCCACAGAGAGGAAAGTAAAAAAGGAGCAGAAAGAGAGAGGCGCAGCGCAGTCGCGTGCAGGTGGCCGGCAACCGATGCCGCGCGAACTGCAGAGCCATCGAGACCGTCAACCAAGGCATCCAGGCTTGCTGACAAACGCAGGGGTTCCGCTTGAAACGACACAACGCGGTCGTGAATTATCTCGTCTGTGGACTCGTGCAAAGGAGCTTAGACGTCTCAATGAAGACCCACCTGCCAACACCGGAAGGACTCCTCAAGCCTGACGTCTTCGCGGTCAAAGACGGCCAAGCCCGCATAGTCCACGCCAAAATAGTCGGCGACGACCTTCGGCTCAACGGGTGCCACCAGTAGAAGGCGGCGAAATACAACACGCCGTCCATCAGCCGTGCCGTCCTCGATCTGCATCCCCGCGTCCAGAGTGTCAGCTATTCATCGACCATGTTGAATTAGAGGGGGACGTGGTCCCCACAGTCCGCGAGCGACCTCCTGAAGCCGGACTTCGAAGTGCAGAAGCTCTGCGATCATCTCGTCCAGAGTGCTGTCTTCGTGCTGTGCGTAGTTCAGAATCTTTGAGCGTACGACCGGCACAGTGCCCAATCCCCAGAGCTGGCGTCTCTCATAGGCTCCCGGGGCCTGTCACAGGAGCAATAAAATGGTTCAAATGGCTCTGAGCACTATGGGACTTAACGTCTGAGCTCATCAGTCCCCTAAAACCTAGAACTACCTAAACCGAACTAAACTAAGGACATCACACACATCCATGCCCGAGGCAGGATTCGAACCAGCGGCGGTAGCAGTCGCGCGGTTCCAGGCTGTACCACCTAGAACCGCTCGGGAACCCCAGCCGGCCAGGAGCAATACCCATGTATATTCTTGTTTTCTATTTTTTTCATTGTTACCTTATTCTTTATTTCTGTGTGTTCTTCAATATGCAGGGTGGTCCATTGATCGTGACAGGGCCAAATATCTCACGAAATAAACGTCAAACGAAAAATTCTACAAAGAACGAAACTTGTTTAGCTTGAAGGGGGAAACCAGATGGTGCTATGGTTGGCCCGCTACATGGAGCTGTCATACGTCAAACGGATAACAACTGCGTTTTTTTTAAATAGGAACCCCCATTTTTTTATTCCATATTCGTGTAGTACGTAAAGAAATATGAATGTTTTAGTTGGACCACTTTCTTCGCTTAGTGATAGTTGACGCTGTAATAGTCACAAATATATGGCTCACAATATTAGACGAACAGTTGGAAACAGGTAGGTTTTTTAAAATTAAAATACAGATCTTAGCTACTTTTAAACATATCATTTCGGTTGTTCCAATGTGATACATGTACCTTTGTGAACTTATCATTTCTGAGAACGCATGCTGTTACAGCGTGATTGCCTGTAAATACCACATTAATGCAATAAATGCTCAAAATGACGTACGTCAACCTCAATGCATTTGGCAATACGTGTAACGACATTCCTCTCAACAGCGAGTAGTTCGCCTTCCGTAACGTTCGCACGTGCATTGACAATGCGCCGGCGCATGTTGTCAGGGGTTGTCGGTGGATCAGGATAGCAAATATCCTCCAACTTTCCCCACTGAGAGAAATCCGGGGACGTCACATCCGGTGAACGTGCGGGCCATGGTATGGTGCTTCGACGACCAATCCACCTGTCATGAAATATTACGCTATTCAATACCGCTTCAACCGCACGCGAGCTATATGCCGGACATCCATCATGTTAGAAAGAAATCGCCATTTTGTCATGCAGTGAAACATCTTGAGTAACATCGGTAGAACATTATATAGGAAATCAGCATACATCTACATCTACATCTACATCTACGTCCATACTCCGCAAGCCACCTGACGGTGTGTGGCGGAGGGTACCTTCAGTACCTCTATCGGTTCTCCCTTCTATTCCAGTCTCGTATTGTTCGTGGAAAGAAGGACTGTCGGTATGCCTCTGTGTGGGCTCTAATCTCTCTGGTTTTATCCTCATGGTCTCTTCGCGAGATATACGTAGGAGGGAGCAATATACTGCTTGACTCTTCGGTGAAGGTATGTTCTCGAAACTTCAATAAAAGCCCGTACCGAGCTACTGAGCGTCTCTCCTGCAGAGTCTTCCACTGGAGTTTATCTATCATATCCGTAACGCTTTCGCGATTACTAAATGATCCTGTAACGAAGCGCGCTGCTCTCCGTTGGATCTTCTCTATCTCTTCTATCAACCCTATCTGGTACGGATCCCACACTGCTGAGCAGTATTCAAGCAGTGGGCGAACAAGCGTACTGTAACCTACTTCCTTTGTTTTCGGATTGCATTTCCTTAGGATTCTTCCAATGAATCTCAGTCTGGCATCTGCTTTACCGACGATCAACATTATATGATCATTCCATTTTAAATCACTCCTAATGCGTACTCCCAGATAATTTATGGTATTAACTGCTTCCATTTGCTGACCTGCTATTTTGTAGCTAAATGATAAAGGATCTATCTTTTTGTATATTCGCAGCACATTACACTTGTCTACATTGAGATTCAATTGCCATTCCCTGCACCATGCGTCAATTCGCTGCAGATCCTCCTGCATTTCAATACAATTTTCCATTGTTACAACCTCTCGCTACACCACAGCATCATCTGCAAAAAGCCTCAGTGAACTTCCGATGTCATCCACCAGGTCATTTATGTATATTGTGAATAGCAACGGTCCTATGACACTCCCCTGCGGCACACCTGAAATCACTCTTACTTCGGAAGACTTCTCTCCATTGAGAATAACATGCTGCGTCCTGTTATCTAGGAACTCCTCAATCCAATCACACAATTGGTCTGATAGTCCATATGCTCTTACTTTGTTCATTAAACGACTGTGGGGAACTGTATCGAACGCCTTGCGGAAGTCAAGAAACACGGCATCTACCTGTGAACCCGTGTCTATGGCCCTCTGAGTCTCGTGGACGAATAGCGCGAGCTGGGTTTCACATGACCGTCTTTTTCGAAACCCATGCTGATTCCTACAGAGTAGATTTCTAGTCTCCAGAAAAGTCATTATACTCGAACACAATATGTGTTCCAAAATTCTGCAACTGATCGACGTTAGAGATATAGGTCTATAGTTCTGCACATCTGTTCGACGTCCCTTCTTGAAAACGGGGATGACCTGTGCCCTTTTCCAATCCTTTGGAACGCTACGCTCTTCTAGAGACCTACGGTACACCGCTGCAAGAAGGGGGGCAAGTTCCTTCGCGTACTCTGTGTAAAATTGAACTGGTATCCCATCAGGTCCAGAGGTCTTTCCTCTTTTGAGCGATTTTAATTGTTTCTCTATCCCTCTGTCGTCTATTTCGATATCTACCATTTTGTCATCTGTGCGACAATCTAGAGAAGGAACTACAGTGCAATCTTCCTCTGTGAAACAACTTTGGAAAAAGACATTTAGTATTTCGGCCTTTAGTCTGTCATCCTCTGTTTCAGTACCATTTTGGTCACAGAGTGTCTGGACATTTTGTTTTGATCCACCTACCGCTTTGACATAAGACCATTGCACCATTTAGATTGCCATCCATAAAATGGGGGCCAATTATCCTTCCTCCCATAATGCCGCACCATACATTAACCCCCCAAGGTCACCGATGTTCCACTTGTCGCAGCCATCGTGGATTTTCCGTTGCCCAATAGTGCATATTATGCCGGTTTACATTACCGCTGTTGCTGAATGACGCTTCGTCGCTAAATAGAAAGCGTGCAAAAAATCTGTCATCGTCCCGTAATTTCTCTTGTGCCCAATGGCAGAATTGTACATGACGCTCAAAGTCGTCGCCATGCAATTCCTGGTGCATAGAAATGTGGTACGGTTGCAATCGATGTTGATGTAGCATTCTTAACACTCACGTTTTTGAGATTCCAGATTCTCCCGCAATTTGTCTGCTACTGATGTGCGGATTAGCCGCGACAGCAGCTAAAACACCTACTTGGGCATCATCATTTGTTGCAGGTCGTGGTTGACGTTTCACATGAGGCTGAAAGCTTCCTGTTTCCTTAAATAACTTAAGTATCCGGCGAACGGTCCGAACACTAGGATGATGTCGTCCAGGATACCGAGCAGCATACAGAGCACACGCCCGTTGGGCATTTTGATCACAATAGCCATACATCAACACGATATCGACCTTTTCCACAATCGGTAAACGGTCCATTTTAACACGGGTAATGTATCACTAAGCAAATACCGTCCGCATTGGAGGAATGTTACGTGATACCACGTATTTATACGTTTGTAACTATTACGGAGCCATCTATCACAAAGCGAAAAAAGTGGTCCAACTAAAACATTCATATTTCTTTACGTGCTACAGAATATGTAATAAAAATGGGGGTTCCTATTTTTGAAAAAAAAAAAAACACAGTTGATATCCGTCTGGCCTATGGCAGCGTCATCTAGCGGGCCAACCATAGCGCCATCTGGTTTCCTCCTTCAAGCTAGACGAGTTTCGTTCTTTGTAGTTTTTCATTTGATGCTTATTTCGTGAGATATTTGGCCCGATCACTATCAATGCACTACCCTGTATATGTGAGGTGTGTCTTCCAATGTAAACTACCACTGCGGTGGGAGTACTGGCGAAGTACATCTTACCTATGTACCGTGTATATATATTCCAAAGGAATAAAGACGGCTGAAAGAGCATTGTAGTGGCAACATACCCCATTGTCATAGCCTTTAGACACAGACCGGCTGCATAGTGGTTCAAACGTGGAAGACTGGACAAGGTACATGAAATAACAAAGGAACATATTACAGAAAAATGCCAACTAAATTCCTGGAAGACTGAGAAGTGGCAAAAAGAACGGGGAACATCTGACAAGGGTCGTTGGCTCTTCATCTTCTTCCCGAATATCCGGGAACAATTGAGGCTCAGACATGTTGGCCCAAGTCGCGGTATGGAACAGTTCCTGACTGATTATGGCCTTAGCCAAAGTGATAAATATGAATATAAGAATATGAATCCATCGAATACACAACACTAAAATGAGGCGCACTGAGACCGATGAGAGAAATCAAAGACACAGGGCAAGCCTTAAGAGATCCAGATAAATGGAGTATGTCTTATTGCATCGCTGGTGAAATAACAGGGGCGCTGCACAAGATTTATAGGCAGCAACGACCATATACAAGGTCACGACTGGACACAAATCCTACAACACAAAATGATACGTGGGACAACAGATATTCAAACACTGTTATGGAAACAGATGACGACATGAGCATACCAGTATTACCAGTACATACAAGTGCTTATACATATACTGCACTGTAGAAGATCTGACAGTTACAACAGTACTGCTGGTAACACACACATGGAACTAAGAAACAAGTTAGTAATAAGAAATAAAATACCGAATTTTCCTCTTTGTACAAAGTAGTTTTATGGATCGGTATTCTCAAACACGTAATTGTGTAGCTGTTTAAGATGCAAAGTGCAAAACATGTGGATTTTGTAACATTGTACATAAACATAGTTATGCAGTTGAACTAGCTATATAAGCACGAATGCACAACATAGATAACAAGTGCCTTTCGTGGAGACGAGGCTCTAGGTCACCCTTCTGATGCTCCTCTCCCGCTTATGGCGCAGGCAAATGGAGGAAATAATTGTAATAACAAATAGTACTGTTGAACCTCATACACAAACCTCGTGTCGTATCGTGTTTGCGTAGTGTATTGTGTTGGGACTTCAATTATTTTTACATATGCTTCAAATGCAAATGATAGAGTTACTATCGGTAATCCTTGCTTTAGAACTGATATTAATTCTAGAAAACCAGATTAATACTCAAACTCAATTATGACGCCGACAACACTCAGATGCTATATCAATATTTTTAAATATTTGTGAGCAAAAACGCAAAAGATCTGCGTAAATTACTTCTACACACATTAGAGCAATAAGTTTCAGTAGAGCATGAATTAATGAAGCTCTCAGGGATTCCTCTCGGAAATGGATTCATTTGAACGTAACGGTGATTACACTGTAGCTAATACCGACTTTGCAACCAGCCTGTATTTTTAACTAATTTCCCGTGATCGCTGTGATGGCAATTACAGTAAGCCGAACGTACTCGGCAACATAAGTCCGGTACGACCACTGTCCGCCTGCGTAGCGTAGTGTATCACGCAAGGGGCCCGGTTTCGATTCCCGGCAGGGGTCTGGGTGTTGTACGTCCTTTATCACCATTGACTCGCAAGTCGCCGAAGTGGCGTCAACTAAAGAGGACTTGCAATACGGCGGCCGAACTCCCCCAATTGGGTCCTCCCGGCCAACAATGTCATACGATCATTTCATTTCACTGCTTTTATATTAAAAAAGCAAGAAATTTTATTATTATAGATTAACCTTTAACCTTGACTAAAAATTGAATGACCTTTTTCATTACTAAGCAGGCTTGCAGAATCTTAATTGACAAAATTAATTAGGCCAATAACAATGGCGGCCAACAATAGGGGACTCCAGCTACATAAAAATATCTTACATACCTCAGGTGAGGGCACTAAATCACAAATAAAAGAAGTTTTTTGTAATTAACAAATATAGTACTGTATTAAGTAAATAATTCGTGCAGATATTGTTGACAGACCTGTATTTTAACAAAAGCTATTAAAATCACATCCGTGTAAGCCAGTGGTAATCTTAAGAGATCTTGAGTCAGTCTTCGCTCATGTGACAAAATTAGGAAAGAATAAATAATAACTATTAATTCCTTTTGTAGTCAGAATCAGAGATCACACAATCGTATGCAATTATTCGTCAGTGTCGCTGATTACCTTTTATGATTCGTTTCATATGACTTGTTTTGTTTTCTACAGAACTTTCAGTTTATGACACAGACAAAAAAAAATCGTTCTGTAGATTTATAGTAAATTCTAACTAGGGATAGTACATTGCGCTCTGGGCTGTTAATGCCCTTAACGTGAAATATTGCAGCACGGGTTAGCCGCGCGGTCTCAGACGTCTTGCACGGTCCGCGAGGCTCCGCCCCCCCCCCCCCCCCCCCCCCCCACGGAGGTTAGAGTCATCCCTCGGGCAAGGGTGTGTGTGTGTGTGTGTGTGTGTGTGTCGTCCTTAGCGTTAGTTAGTTTAAGTTAGATTAAATAGTGTGTGTAAGCTTAGGGCCCGGTGACCTCAGCAGTTTGGTCCCATAAGACGTTACCACGAATTTCTCAAATTTTACAACGTGTAATATTTATGGGACAGTAACGGGGCCCATGATATAGGTGCCATCTATTTGTCTTCGTGGCTGTGAAATGTTGCTGGTCATTCGTATTTGCGTCATCAGGGGACGCTTGTTCAGTAGGTTCCCTGCTGAACATATCCAGCCCCCCGTACCAGAGCCGCCTGTGTCCAAGAGTTAACACTACTATAGGCGTCTTTACCTTATTTTTTAGAAATGTGTTGTTACTTAAACCTAACTAACCTAAGGACATCACACACATCCATGTCCTAGGCACGATTCGAACCTGCGACCGTTGCGGTCGCGTGGTTCCAGACTGTAGCGCCTAGAACCGCTCGGCCACTCCGGCTGGCAGGACGACAGTCTTGAATTATCAGCTTCTCTTATGCACAGTATTCCTATGCCACAGAGCCTTTCGTTGCTCAAATAAGAGATATAGCACAATTTTCTAGGGACAAAAGACTACTTATATTGATTGACAGCAATGCACGGTCGACGTTATGCCTTGAAGACGGAACAGACAATACGGGACAAGTCGTAGTTGACATAGTAGATAAATGCATCCCCTTTGTTCGAAATAGAGCAGGAAAAACACCTACATAATGTAACAATGCAGGACGAACCAGCAATATTGACTTCTCACTAGCAAATGCGTAGTCCATAATATACGTCACCAGATGTGAAGTAGCAGAAAATGCCTCACATGGTTACCATAACGTCGTACTCTCCCATACAGACACGTACGTAAACACGAGTGCACGAATTTCACACCAACAAAAACTTCTTCTAGACAAGGCTGACTGGCAAAAATTATGGGACTTGGTTGAAGAATTTGCCTTCCACACAGTGAAAGGTAGTGCGGACTACAAAGCACACATTCAGACGGACCTGCTTCAAAAAGCACAACAATTAGCTATCTCAAGGACCAACCGTGCAACGAAACACAAACTCGCTTGGAAGGACGCTAGAGACAACAGAAAGAAAAAAACATTACCAAAACTAAAAAAAAAACAGCACAAAAGAGGGAAGTAAGACTCGAACAATATCGCTCTACAAAGCAAAAGTATAAAAACGAACTACACGACACCAAACATTATCACTGGAACCATTATGTTTTTCTTGTGTTGGTTGGAGTTTCTGTCTGTGTCCTGTGATACATTCCGACATTTGTCTTCCTCTGTTGTCAGTGTACACTGAGAATTGTGTGCGGATGAACTACTTGTAACAGTATTATTACATAGATTTTTTATATTTCGTATTAGTTTATGTTACTGGAATATTATTTGCCTACCTCCAGGTTACACAACTGTCATTTATTTATGGCTATTTACTTGTTTGTCTGTGCTGTGTGTGCTATTACTATATAAAACCGTACAGGCTCTATGTACGGTCTGCATTTGCTGGAGTCACATTCTGAATGTAACTTTAGTGACGTGTTTTGACCTAGTGAGCTGCTTACAGCTCTTGTATTTTTTTGTGTTTCTTGTACTCATGTATCAACATGTCTGTTGTTCCTTGTTTTTCAGTGTCATGAGATGAATATAAGTGGGTATTACTGATGTGCCCAAGAGTGTTCTCATCTGTATGTTTTTTGATTGCGTTGTTACACGCTCCTCAATATTGATGCAAAACATTCTCTTCCAGCTCCTCCACTTCTAGCAGAAGCCCAGTGAGGAAGATTGCCCTCTGGAATATATCGTGTTTTAAGTTCCGTGCTGTGTGGTAGTCAACGGTTCCTTTCATACACATGTCGCCTACGTATTCAGTGATTTTACAGTATCTTTGCTGCATTACGTCACACGTTTGCAGCGGCAGAATATCTTTCGTTTCTAGGTCTCTTGATTGTGCTGCACCAACGTATTATCGCCAGACGGCCGCATGCAATCAGTCTCGCGTTTTAGTTGATGGTGTGCAATATGAGTATTTCGCATGTTCTCTCGCGATTTGATTAGCTTTCACTGTGAAAGTAACAGCTGTGTTGGTGCAAAACACAACATAATTACATTGGCCAACTCTGAGAGAGTATCAAATGACAAACATTTGACAACGCACTTCTGGACATAACTCACTGTTATACACTACTGGCCATTAAAATTGCTACACCAACAAGAAATGCAGATGATAAACGGGTATTCATTGGACAAATATATTATACTAGAACTGACACGTTATTACATTTTCACGCAATCTGGGTGCATAGATCCTGAGCAATCAGTACCCATCACAACTACCTCTGGCCGTAATAACGTATTTGCTTGACCTATTCCAATCTCTGTCTTCCTCTACAGTTTTTGCCCTCTACAGCTCCCTCTAGTACCATGGAAGTCATTCCCTCATGTCTTAGCAGATGTCCTATCATCCTATCCCTTCTCCTTATCAGTGTTTTCCACATATTCCTTTCCTCTCCGATCCTGCGTAGAACCTCCTCATTCCTTACCTTATCAGTCCAACCAATTTTCAACATTCGTCTATAGCACCACATCTCAAATGCTTCGATTCTTTTCTGTTCCGGTTTTCCCGCAGTCCATGTTTCACAACCATACAATGCTGTATTCCAGACGTACACCCTCAGAAATTTGTTCCTCAAATTAAGGCCGGTATTTGACATTAGTAGACTTCTCTTGGCCAGAAATGCCTTTTTTGCCATAGCGAGTCTGCTTTTGATGTCCTCCTTGCTCCGTCCGTCATTGGTTATTTTACTGCCTAGGTAGCAGAATTCCTTAACTTCATTGACTTCGTGACCATCAATCCTGATGTTAAGTTTCTCGCTGTTCTCATTTCTACTACTTCTCATTACCTTCGTCTTTCTCCGATTTACTCTCAAACCATACTGTGTACTCATTAGACTGTTCATTGCGTTCAGCAGATCATTTAATTCTTCTTCACTTTCACTCAGGATAGCAATGTCATCAGCGAATCGTATCATTGATATCCTTTCACCTTGTATTTTAATTCCACTCCTGAACCTTTCTTTTATTTCCATCATTGCTTCCTCGATGTACAGATTGAAGAGTAGGGACGAAAGGCTACAGCCTTGTCTTACACCATTCGTAATACGACCACTTCGTTCTTGATCGTCCACTCTTATTATTCCCTCTTGGTTGTTGTACATATTGTATTTGACCCGTCTCTCCCTATAGCTTACCCCTACTTTTCTCAGAATCTCGAACAGCTTGCAACATTTTATATTGTCGAACGCTTTTTCCAGGTCGACAAATCCTATGAAAGTGTCTTGATTTTTCTTTAGCCTTGCTTCCATTATTAGCCGTAACGTCAGAATTGCCTCTCTCGTCCCTTTACTTTTCCTAGTATACCTCCTCCTCTTGTGATTCTTGAACTGGATATTCGCTATTACTAGCTGAAACTTGTTACAGAACTCAATTAGTCTTTCTCCTCTTTCATTCCTTGTCCCAAGCCCATATTGTCCTGTAACCTTTTCTTCTACTCCTTCCGCTACAACTGCATTCCAGTCGCCCATAACTATTAGATTTTCGTCCCCCTTTACATACTGCATTACCCTTTCAATATCCTCATACACTTTCTCTATCTGTTCATCTTCAGCTTGCGACGTTGGCATGTATACCTGAACTATCGTTGTCGGTGTTGGCCTGCTGTCGATTCTGATTAGAACAACCCGGTCACTGAACTGTTCACAGTAACACACCCTCTGCCCTACCTTCCTATTCATAACGAATCCTACACCTGTTATACCATTTTCTGCTGCTGTTGATATTACCCGATACTAATCTGAGCAGAAATCCTTGTCTTCCTTGCACTTCACATCACTGACCCCTACTATATCTAGATTGAGCCTTTGCATTTCCCTTTACAGATTTTCTAGTTTCCCTACCACGTTCAAGCTTCTGACATTCCACGCCCCGACTCGCAGAACGTTATCTTTTCGTTGCTTATTCAATCTTTTTCTCATGGTAACCTCCCCCTTGGCAGCCCCCTCCCGGAGATCCGAATGGGGGACTATTCCGGAATCTTTTGCCAATGGAGAGATCATCATGACACTTCTTCAATTACAGGCCACATTTCCTGTGGATACACGTTACGTGTCTTTAATGCAGTGGTTTCCATTGCCTTCTGCATCCTCATGTCATTGATCTTTGCTGATTCTTCCGCCTTTAGGGGCAAATTCCCACCCCTAGGACACGAGAGTGCCCTGAACCTCTATCCGCTCCTCCGCCCTCTTTAACAAGGCCGTTAGCAGAATGAGGCTGACTTCTTATGCCGGAAGTCTTCGGCCGCCAATGCTGATTGTTAATCAAATTTTAGGCAGTGGCGGGGATCGAATCCGGGACCGAAGACGTTTCGATTATGAATCAAAGACGCTACCCCTAGACCACGGGTATTCATAACGGCGTTGATACGCCTGAGCATTGAGTCAGAGCTTGGATGGCGTCTATAGGTACACCTGTTCATGCAGCTTCAACACTATCCCACAGTTCATCAAGAGTAGTGACTGGCGTATTGTGACGAACCAGTTGCTAGGCCACCATTGACCAGACGTTTTCAGTTGGTGAGAGATCTGGAGAATGTGCTGGCCGAGGCAGCAGTCGAACGTTTCCTGTGTCCAGAAACACCCGTACAGGACCTGCAACATACAGTCGTAACACATCTGAAATGTAACGTCAACTGTTCCTAGTGCCGTCAATGCGAACAAGAGGTGACCGAGACGTCTACCCAATCGCACCCGAATCTATCAAGTCGGGTGATACGCCAGTATGGCGATGGTGAATACTTGCTTCCAATGTGCGTTCACCGCGATGTCGCCAAACACGAATGCGACCATCATGATGCTGTAAACAGAACCTGGATTCATCCGAAAAAATGACGTTTTGCCATTCGTGCACCCAGGTTCGCCTTTGAGTACACCATCGCAGGCGCTCCTGTCTGTGATGCAGCGTCAAGGGTAACCGCAGCCATGGTCTCTGAGCTGATAGTTCCTGCTGCTGCAAACGTCGTCGAACTGTTCGTGCAGATGGTTGTTGTCTTGCAAACGACCCCATCTGTTGATTCAGGGATCGAGACGTGGTAGCACGATCCATTACAGCCATGCGGATAAGATGCCTGTCATCTCGCCTGCTAGTGATACGAGGCCGTTAGGATCCAGCAGGTCGTTCCGTATTACCTTTCTGAACCCACCGATGCCATAATCTGCTAACAGTCATTGGATCTCGACCAACACGAGCAGCAATGTCGCGTTTCGATAAACCGCAATCGCGATAGGCTACAATCCGACCTTTATCAAAGTCGGAAATGTTATGGTACGCATTTCTCCTCCTTACACGAGGCATCACAACAGCGTTTCATCGGGCAACGCCGGTCAACTGCTGTTTGTGTATGAGAAATCGTTTGGAAACTTTCTTCATGTCAGCACATTGAAGGTGGTGCCACCGGCGCCAATTTTGTGTGAATGCTCTGAAAAGCTAATCACTTGCATATCACAGCATCTTCTTCCTGTCTGTTAAATTTCGCGTCTGTAGCACGTCATCTTCGTGGTGTAGCAATTCTAATGGCCAGTAGTGTAGTAAGCGGCAGTTTACGTGGGTACGTGGCACTATAACAATAAAGGGAAACTATTTCTGGTAGAATTGAACTAAATTGTGGAGGCTTAGTGTCCTCATATTAAGTGGTTGTACACTCGTCTCGTCCTTATATCGAAACACATTCGAAGATGGCACTGTCAGATTTCACAGAGCTTGCTCAAATGCGAGTCTGCCGTTACAAATGCTATGAAGACACAGGCTAAGCTTCACTCTCGTGAGAGTTTATGTTTTGTAAATGTCACGGCACAACTAATGCCCTTAGCTACGCGGGACATATCACATCTTGCCAGGATAGTCAGGCAAGCTGGAAATACCTATTTTGTTTTCTTGCAAGTCAACAAATCTCACCAATTGCGAGTCGTGACCAATGGGTTATCTTTAAGAACAGTAATAGTTTAGTGTTTTAACAGTTCCTACCTCCACACACCGGGGTATTGCCACAACATTAACTCCCTCCATGAACTGTTCACGTCTAAATCTCAACAATTTGTCACCAGCGGAAATATATGTACTTGGAACACAAGATTAAAGTTTACTGCCCGCTCCACTTTATCTTACATGTAGTTACTGGCACAGTATGTGCTCGGACAAAGCTTATTTGCCAGTAGCACGGAGCGTCACTCCCGGCACTTCCGCCGCTCTCAACCGCCGAGCCATGTCTCCTATAACAGTGGCATTTGGAATGCCTCCACCGTCCACGATTCTTTGTGGCAGTGGCTTCAGACACCAACGTTTGCCAAAAATTGCCACTGTTTGCAGTTAATCATTCTCTGCAGTTTACATAGATGGAGATATGCTAAAAACAGTGATTTTATAACACAAGTTCTGTCCGCCACAATAAAACGTGTTGTCGACTAGTTGTCCTTCTGACTGGGTCTGCTGATGGACCCATCGGCTGGTACGGAAGTGAAGGGGTGTCTGCTGCCGACAACTGCGCCTTGACTTCGATGTTTGGTCCCTTCTCTGCATCCCTGCGGCAACTTCTACCCTTTCCAGGCCCTGCCGGCTGCACCCTGCACAATGATGCGATACTGGGGGCCGCTGGTCGTGCCTACCATCGACTGCACTTTAGCCACCTCTGGGTCAGTTCTGATAGGCTCTTCTAATCAAAACTTAAATACCCCACTCTCCATAATCATATCGTTTGCTGGTTGTACCATCCATACTGTGATAACATCTTGCATGATTTAACAGACTTTCCCACTACGTTTCTGAATTACACTGTAGTGATAAAAGTCGTGGGACAGCGCTATGCTCAAATACAGATGGCGGTAATATCAGGGGTTACCTCTCACCACGGACAACGCAGTGGCCGAAGGCCTTTACTTAATTACAGAGAGCAGCTGCGTTTGCTTAGAATTGTTAGTGCTAACTGCGTGAAATAGCCACAAAATCAATGTGGGACGTACGGACCGACACGAGTACCTTTGCTCACAGCAATACATCGCAAACAGCGCCTGTCCTGGGCTCGTGAAGATATTGGTTGGAACCAAGACGACTGGACAACTGTGGCCTGTTCCTGGTCACGTGAGTCCCGGTTTCAGCTCATTACTGCTGATGGTAGGGCTCGAGAATGTCGCAGAGCCCAAGAAGCTACGGACCAAAGATGTTAACAACGCACTGTTGTAAGATGGTCGTGGCTCCATAGTGGTGTCGGCTATGTTTACATGGCATGGACTGGGTCCTCTTGTCAAATTGAATATTTCAACTGACTGGAAATGGTTCGACTACTTGTAGATTATTTATAGTTATTCAAGGACTTCATGTTCCGAACAACAATAGAATTGTTACTGGGCCACAATTGTTCACAGTCCGTTTGGAGAATGATCTGACAGCCCAAATCGCCCGACATGAATCCCATCGAATATTAATGGGACAGAATCGAGAAGTCAGTTCATGCAAAAAATCCTGCACCGGCGATACTTTCGCATCTATGGACGGCTATAGTGGAAGCTTGGCTCACTGCTTCTGCAGGGGACTTTCAACGACATGATGCATCCATGCCAACTTGTATTACTGCACTATACCGGGCCAAAGGAGGTTTAACACGATATTAGCAGGTATTCAGTGACTTTTACCACCTTGTAAGCTTACCACTTCGCGTTTCTGCTCCACTTTAGCTCACACTCTATTATAGGTCTACGTTCTACAAGAACTATGTATTCACAAACTGTTATCCAACTTTAACTCGTATGCTGAGCTTTGACTAAACAAAACCTAATTTGAATTGAACTGTAACTCGTGTGTAAAAAGCCTATCTTTATATTAAATGCGAAACTGAAGTGAAACAATTATCTAGCCCTAATCGAAATTTCCACTTACCTCGCGTCTTGGCAAATTGTTGCAGAGTTTTAGAACGTGCAACAGTGAACAGGCAAGGGCTAAGCTATATTTCTATTTCCAAACAGATATTCAAACTGTTGCATGTCACTTGGTGCAATGTGGTAATGCATAATGATAAACGTCCTTCAAACATCGGGACGGGGAGAGTAACTGTTCCTATGAAATGATATTCCAAGACAACGATTTTGGAATGAAATATTTATTCAGAAAGACAGAGCAAAGTTTGCGTGGACTGCACACATGAGATTGATCTGTGCAATACCATGCTTAACAAAGATAACAATTATTTAAAAAGTGTACAATGTTAATAGAGAATTTCCAGGAAAACCAAACAGCTTAATCAATTAATATGTTAATGCATGACTCAGGCAAGTGGGGTCGTCTTTCTCTCAGCTATGTGCAAGTTAACTAGCTGACAATAATCATTCCTAACTGCACAGTGTTGCAGTCTCACCTCAGACTTCTTCTCCTCAAAAACAATAACATTATTCGAAATTTATATCCATTTCGCCTTTCAATGTATGCATCACATTCATCCTTGCTTCCCCTCAACAATATTTTTTTTTTCTCTCACAGATACAATCATAAGTCAACACAGCACTACTGAATACATCTATCACCTACTAACTTTAACTAAGAACGTATCAGATTGCGCAGAGGCAAAGACTATGCCCCAACAAGACCGAAGACTGTTTAACAGTAACATAACTTGCTCTCTCTCTCTCTCAATTGCACATCGATAACTTACAAAAATCAAAATGACATTCACACGTTACATATTCTCCACTTCCCCAGAGTAGGATTTTGTACGAGGATTATTTCAGATAGGAATGGGACATGGTCCAAATTCTAATGATCATGGATAAGAACATACAAAACATGTTACAAATACGAAGGGGAAAACTGGTTTAGAAGAATGTAAGTAACAAAATATTTACAAAATTCAAGAACATATGAATACAGTAACCACCAGAATTCATCACAGCTAGGCTATCATGTTTCATCATGACTATGAGATCGTCCTGCACAGTTCTTATGTCACGTCTTGTACTGCAGTAAGTAGCATTAATGTGTTTGTAGCACATAGATAGTAGGTTAGAGTGTGTGTATCGCACAAGGCCTACTTTTCTGAAGCGCAGCCACATATGGCAGTAGTAATTTACATGATGAAGGTAGGTAGAGGGGTGTCCTTGTCATAAACGGCCAAACTTCCTTTAGCTCCTTGTAATAATGTCACTCTTTTGTAAAATTATGTGGAAGTAGACTCAGTGAGACTAAGCACAGTTCTCAGCTGACTATCTCACACAAGCATAAATATTAAAATACTGTAGTATGTGCTTGAAGCAGGCTGTAGATCCATTAATAACTCCAAAACCATCTTGTCGTATCGACGAGTTCCTTATAAAAGTCAGCCGCCGCTTGTATTGGGAAGTATGCTAATAGTTGAAACAGAATGTTTCAGTATACAATCATTAGACGCATTTCTTCTGCCCTGACACGTCTCAGTCATTGTGGTGAATGGTCAATCAGTTAATATTTGTTACACTGACAATATGCAGTTACCCATATTAAAACAGGAATAAAAAGATTTTACACATTTTTTCATACAGACCGCACATGTAGTGTGTTGGTAACAACAGGTTTCTGTACAAGTCAGAAAAATGGCATAAATATTTTACAATAATAAATTACAGAAACATCAGACAAGTAAATCGTGTGAACCAGTGTACAGTAATAGACATGGTAAGAAACAATTATCGTATGTGTATGACCCTACAGAAAATTCTAAATCTATTCGAGTAAATGTATTTCTGTGGACATGAGTGAAATACATAAAAGTATAGAGGGTAAGGTAGAAAGAGACACACAAGAGACGCACAAGAAAGTTAACACAGGAGAATAGTGGTCACACACACAGCTAAGGAGAACACAAATAATATCGATTAGGGAGAAACCAAGAACCGCATCAAAGAATACTTTATGCAGTAACATAGGTCTATTATTAAACCTAATATGGGCAGCAATTAGGTATGTTTCCTCCTTCACTTTCTGCACATCTTAATCGTTTTTCCCATCATTTCATCGAACTTGCAACAAATGCAACTGTTTACTTTTCCTCTTTGCTTCCTACATATATTAATGCAGTCTTATAAGTTAATATTGTGTAGCTCCATTGCCCTACCTAATAATTTTCTTCTTTGCCCTACTTAACCATATCTCATATTTTCCCTACCTAACCATTTGGTATCAAATTCATCTGTATAACTATTTCATTGCTCATGTCTATGTTGTACAGCTTCCTGTCCTACCTTTTTCTCTTTGCTTCCTCTTTGTATGATTTCTTAAACATCTTTCATGACTTATTAGAGCTCACTACAGTGTTATACTTAACATAATTATTGTAGTTTTGGTGCGGCATCCTGTAGTAACAATTTATACAGAGAATATGCATTATATAGAAACTTAATAAATATCGTCAGTGTAAGAGGCAAATACAGCCTGAAAATTCCTTAAGCTAAAGCAATCCATGTTATTATGTTGCATCATATGTAAATACAAGAAGACGATCACTGTGCAATGCCACACATCTTAGCAGAAAGATACACAGTGTGGAGAAAAACTGTGTCACAAAATTTTAACGCTGGATAGCTGATACCAGTACGACCCAAAATTACTAATGTTGTGTAGGTCGACAACGCACAATTTTTAAACCACGGAAACTTGCCGCCACGCGTTCCAATTGGCCGCAGGATTGCCCTGTTGCCGGATGCTCTGGACGATGCATGATCGCGAATGTGTGCATATCACGTTGGGGCAGTCACGGGGCAAGGGACGTTTGTAGGTGTGAACCGACAACCGTAGCGCTATTCGTCAAACGACGATGGGCAACAGGGCAATCCCACGGCCAATCGGATCTCGTGGTGCCAAGTTTCCGTTGTTTAAAAATTGTGCGTTTTAGACCTACACAACATTAGTAATTTTGGTTCCTATTGGCATTAGCTGTCCAGAGTTAAAGTATCGTGACACAATTTTTCTCCACCTTGTTTACAAGAGAATGTTATCCTGTGTCTTGGCAAAAAGAATAAAGCACAATTAGTATCCCACATACTTTACATTTTTTTCTTGTTGCTTGTTTGTTCCTTTCTTTTTTTTATTCTAATTATATAGTCTGTCCAAGTCATGTTCATTTCGAAAATTTTCCAAATACCTAAACTGATGACAAATATTGTTATTAAATTGTTTCATACATACTTAAAGCTTATTTGATAGACAAAGAAAAGGCTGATTAGTTCTACAGAAATCAGTTGAAGTTAAATATTGCCTAAATGTAGCGATGTACAAATCAGAATGAAATGTCATTCACCAGTACAAACAGGAAAATAGACTCTACTACAAAGACAAGTCACAAAAAGTGACGGCAGTAAACGGGGTGAGGGACGATTGTATGTGTTAACTGACAACTGTAGCACTGTCTGTCAAATGACGATTGGCAACAGGGCAATCTCACGGCCGACCGGACCGCGTTGCTTCAAGTTTCCATACCATGTGAGTCACAAAAAGGTTGAATAATCTTCATCATATTATCATGAACTTCCAATCAAAGAAATAATTGTCTCAATTCAAGTTACCTTCATTCTCTATTGTTATCTAGCCACAGTTTTACAGAAACCTACCTTTTACGATTATAAACACAAAATTCATCCACATATATTAATGACAAAGGCTTAGGATTTTGTTTTGGCAGTAACTTTACGTAAAGCAGTGAATGAAACGAATTTTGAAGACAATTCAGCAGCAACAGAAATGTATGAAAATCCACTGACTGATCTGACAAGAGATCCTAAAAGCTCTCCCGCAGCCAACTCTTTCAGTTTAGAAGGAACTATAGAAAATAATGGTGCTCGATGTGTAATAGTTGATCGTTTGGTTTTCTAACACAATTTTCATTTTGCTAAAACTTTCTGTATTCTTGTCTGCATTTTATTAAAGTAAAAAATAGTGCAAGATTTCTTGAAACAGTTCTTGGACCAAAGTGAACATAGCTAAGATGTGTATACCAAATAAGCTTATTTACGAAGTCAACGGGTATCCTCACAGCCCAAAGAGAGTCACCGACTATACATCTTTTGAAAAGAATGTTGTTACATACCAAAGAAAATAGTTTTATTTCAGTGTTTTTATTGTCATACCACTGTCATTTTACGTCGTTCCTGGTAGGACCTTTATCCTGTTCCTGCGCCATGTCTCGTAGAGAAGAAGTGAGAAAGTTTTCAAAGCCTACCTTTCGTACTTACAACGAACTGAATTTTTCTCCAAATAATTTTGAGAAGTGTGCTTGAGAAAACCAGTAGGAGCAGGTCATAAAGTATCCGCCACAACATTTTGAGCATTTGGAATGTGAACAACAGTGAAGTCAAACGTCGGTAAACACGAGTACACAGCCCATCGTTTCAAACGATCATAATTTAGTTTAGATTATATTAAAATTTGGAGCGCTCGATGAGTGGTGTACACCTTAGTGTGTTTTCCAAATAAGAAGAGCCTAAATTTAGAATATGCCCAAATAATTGTCAATTCTTTCAAATCTGTTACAGAATAATTTCTTTCAGATTTAGTCAAGTCACGTCTGCCAAAGTCTGTATTTCTCTGCACAGTTACACCATTATCTCCATCTTCTTGGAATAGATTAACGCCAAGCCATATTTTCGATAAGTCCATTGATAAGAAAAAGTCTTGTGATAAATCAGGTTGAACAATTATTGGAGCATTAAGAAATGCATCTTTCAAACTTTTAAAATCTTTGTTTTCTTTTATCCCAATGCCATATGGTGTTTTTCCCATCAGTGAACATAATTTAGGAATGCCAAGATTTTAATATTTTAAAAACGGCGACAAATATTTGCTAAAACAAGGAAACTTCCAATTTGACATTTTGTGGAAGAAGTGGGGATTGCTGTAATTGCTTCAAGTTTCTCTCGGTCTGGTTGTATTGCTTCTGATGATATTATTTGAGCAAGGAATTTTCCAAATTTTCCAAAATTTTTCTGTAATGACAGTGATTTCCAAATCCTCAAAAAGATGCAATAAGCTCCTCAAAATACAGTTTTGCTGTGAGTAATATTCTTCTGCTGTAAGTATGTCCTCAATATAAGATGTTGTGTCTGTTTTCAAAAACTAAGGTAAAATAGCGTTCAGACCTCGAATAAAGGCAGCTGATGAGATGTTAGGCCAAAAGGTAACTTACGAAACTGATAGAGGACACCAAAACATTAGAGAGTAGTATATTATCCACAATATAAGGGTAACTCTATTGGCCGAGAACTTACACGTAACTCTACAGAAATAAAATTTGCATATCATAGAAATTTTACAAAAGTTCTTCTAATGTTTTAGGTCTATCTGTTTCTGTTTAAATATAGTGTTAATCTGTCTAGAATCCAATTCAAGTTCAATCGAGCAAGCTTTCTTCTTCACAATATGTAACGGGCTGTTATATGAACTGACTGCAGATTCTATGATTCCCTGGCCTAGCACGAACTGAATTTATCCCTTCGCTTTTTCTCTGCAGCAAGCTGGAACGATGTATGGCTTAACAAAAAACTTGTTGTGCTCTTTGACCTGGAATTTATATTGAAAACCTTTAATAGTTCCTGCACGATGTGTAAAAAGCGTGTAATATGTGTGCAACATTTCAAGAAGATCGTTTCTGTCAGTTTCTGTACATTGCTCCATTCTATCAATTTTTCCTGAAAAAGATTCTGTGTATCGATTCCCTGGTCTATTTCACTGTAAAAAGTATATGCACAACTTACGTCATTACGCATGTATTCTGATGGAATCTGCGATACATTATGTCAAAAAATATAAACTATTTATTTCTTCGTCTTGTTTCGAGTTCCAGTCTGGAAATATTAATGAAACTGACTTATCCTCAACTTCCATTCCTAATTGGGTGCCACTGAAATTCAGACTGGGTTTATATTTGTTTGGAAAACCTACTCCTACTATTATTTTAGTGGTCAAGAGAGAAAGAGTCAAGAAATTCATCGGAAACTTATAGCCTTGACAGAAAAATTCTAAACAGGTTGCGAGATTCCAAGGCACTCTCCTGATATGGTGACATGCTGCTTAATGCTCTTAGGGATAATGATCTTTATTACTTGGTTGCTATACTGGACACAATCTGACTTCATTCGTATGATGAAATGGTTGGCAGCAATTAACACTCTTGCTTGTGTGCTCTAGTGAAGGAATAGTGGTAACCTTTACCTGCATTCAAAGGAAGAGGGGGCCGAGTTAATTGACTGCATTAAAATCGTATGGCAGCTGAGGGCCGAGGAGAGCGTTTTTTCTGCAGAACTTGGGTGAAAACGTTTGCGGACTGCCAAGTCCCTTGGTCTCATTGTGCCGATACATTGAGTGGCGTCGGTGCGTCAGCGGCCGCGTCCAGGTAGGCTGACTAGTGCCGAGGAGATGCTGCAACTATGCGCACAGCATTGATGACTGGCAATAAAGCAGAGGATCGGCCCTTGTCAGGTAAGAAGCTGATGAGAAGGCTGTGACTTTCTGGGAATTTCCGTGCAACAGGACAGTGGCGCCCAGGCGTCCAGACTCTGCTGCAAAACATGTTTGTGAAGGCACGAGGTTATTTTATGGCCGTAATTTGGATAGTTCGAAATGGACACAACAGGAGAAATAACGATCTTTTTATGGAGGGCTGTGGTTCCATCCAGGTCATGCGTTTAGCAAAGAAACAGTGTAAACACGCGGGAAAGAGGACATGAAACTGAATCTCTTTCCCTTTTTCCCAATTTATTTTTAAAGTCGCTGTTGGTCAAGTATGTGTATGCAGAGCAGGGGGCGGTCTCCCAGCTTCGAATGCCGAGCTCCTGATTGCTTGAGGTAAAGTGGGTGTAGTCTAAGCATGTAAATGTGCTATGCTACCGAGCTGGTGAGGAAAACTGAGAAAAAGAGGAGAACTCATTCTTGTACTGGCTCTCCACTAGTGAAGAACAGTAGGTCTCTGTTTAGATGGCGACTTGTGTGCTTTGCTAGTGTGCCACTTTGTTTCTGTGCCCGTCACCATCTGAACCGTTAGACGCACTGCTTCCTGCATCATGCACGCAACGAATGATGTGTGGGTGTACTTATTTCTTTTGAGTCAGTCGTCTAAAAGTTTGACATATTCCGTCATTCATAGTCGTGGCACGGAGTCAAATTGTGTTGGCAGAGCAGCAAATGGGTACACCTGCACACTGGAAACCATTGTTTCAAAGGGTCATAGGGAAGTACCTGCGTTCTGAATCAGCCGAAAACAAGACCGCGTATTTGCATATTTTCTGTGTGCGGACCGTTTATAACAAATTGTCGCTGTCTGTAACTCTAGTCGGCGACTGCATCGTGGTGTGCCGCGCTGACCTGCAGAAGGGTAAAGTATTCGCTGCTACAGCGTAGGGCTCCAATATATGCTTCTCAGCACCCAGTTCTTTGGAACCATATTTTTCTTTATGAAATAGTTGAGTATAGATCTTTGATAGTAACGTAGTTTTTGGGCCATACCACGGATTCACATTTATGACGTCAGATAAAGTGAATACTTCTGGTTAGTGTGATGTGTTGATCCCCAGCTGATTACTTTGTTCACCATAGACTGCATATTATTGAAAGCGTTTATCAAATAAAAACGTTTATCTGGCGTTTCTTTAGCCATTTTTTGTTTGTCATGTGATGTTAAGAAAGAATACATCTATTGTTATTTAGACCACAACTCCTCCCAGTGTTCTGATTAATATTACCTTTGCCATTTTATTAAAGTCTTTATTGCAACTGAAAGAGCAGAAGTTCTCAAGGTTTGATGCTTCACGCCAGCAGTTTTTCCCAGGAATCGCTCTTTGTATTTTAATGCTAAGCAAAATCGGACAATCTGCTGCTGTCATACATTTGGGAAATGTAGTTCCACTCACCACAGAAATAGTGCTTTCATAATCAAGGGCAGTGGAAAGTTTAATGTTGCTTGTGAAATGTTTATTATTTTATGTACTACAGAGTTTTGTTTGTAATCAGTCTGTTCCAGTAAAATATCTCTCTCTTCAAAACGTACAAAGTTCAAAGTTTCGGAAGAGTCGTGTTTTGTGCGATCCACAGAATTGCTTGCTGTCGGAGCCGTGAGCCATTGTCTTACATTGCTTCCTTGTCATTGACAATCTCTTGGAATTGTTCATCTAACTTCAATTATTTCTGTTGCACTGAGCTTACCCGTCCAGAATTTTGGCTATGTGGATTATGATGTTGATTAAAGTTACTGTGTTGGTTGTTACTTGCATAATTGTTGCTGTGCCATGTGTTTTGTGGATTTGTTCTACCTGAACTCTGCTCATGAAAATTTGCACGATTGCCATCTGAGAAGGGAGTATTGTCTGTGATAAATTTGATTGTCATGATAATTATGACTACACCTGTTCTCATTACCTTATTTTCTGTATTATGTTCACTGTTATAGCTCCATAAATTACTCTATCACAGTAATCATGAGTCAACTGCGAGAATCGCGCGTAATACTGACAATGTCGAATACCCTGTCTGTATTTGTTTCTGTGGTTGTATTTGTTGTGCGAGTTCCCATACTTCAAAATTATATACATCTACGTGTATGTCGATACTCTGCAAATCACATTTAAGTGACTGGCAGAGCTTTCATCGAACCACCTTCACATCGTTCGTATCATAATTTATGTTGTGGTCGTTGTTGTGTTTTCTCGTTAAATCGTTGTCACTGCCAATTCCAGTTCCTGAAGTAATGGTTGAAATGCTTCTAAATCATCGTTACAACTATTGGCCAAAAGTTCATGTCGCCAACCTGTAGGAAGCTCTGTTAAAACACGAATTAACTCTGACGGACTGAGTGGGTTTGGTAAGCATTGATTTCTACGTACCATGTTTTCAATGCGCTTTGCAAGAGCAGCAGTCAGAGTGCTCAAAGTTTAGTAACTTATAAACCTGTGTATTACCAGCTCTTTTGTGTCTTGCGGCCACTAGGCCGACAAAAATGATTGCTAGGAATCACTTACGCGTTGGCAATCTCTCACTATTGAACACATTCTTGCTGCAGGTTCACTTGCCAAATAATCGTAGAGATATTGTTTTTTGTGTTCAAGTGGCCAATTTGTTGGTACAGAATATATAAAACGATCATTCCAAGCTAGAGGGTGAATTTCGTTACTGTAATTCCTGAAAAATTTTAGTTTATGTACTATCAGTAAGTATTTGTAATCTTATTTTTCATTTATTTACTTATGTCATAATTCCTGTAAAACTCATATATAAGCTTATTTCTATCCTTTTTGTAAAGCCTGTATGACTACAAATGTTATTTGTATTGTCATGTTCTTTACTATAATGATGTTTTCTTTGTATTCGTATGCTGTTAAATTGTAATTGTATAGACACCAGTTCTTCAAGTTAGGTAAATAGTAGGGATTCATTTTACTGCACACATTTGTCTGTTGGTCATCCTATATGTATCAAATCTTAGAGATAATACGATTGTGTTAGTGCTTGCACGTGTGTTGATAATTCAGCAAGGGACTGGTTAACAGCATAGCTAGTTGTAAAGATATTGCAAACAAAAAATTTGTGAGTGCACAAGTGACGGTTTAGGGACTTGTAATATGCATTAATACTGACTACACAGTAGTGGCCCATGGACTTGCTATATTATCCTCAAGAATCTTCAGTTTTGATTGTGCACCCACACAGTCGCAACGGATAGCTGCTGGACATCTCTACAAGGACTAGAGTGACTCAGCAACTTTGGTGGCCCACTACTATCATAATCTCCACAAGAACTACTGTGGTCTGCTCTGTGGTGATCCATCAATGCTACCAATATTCATGTCAAGAGTCTGCACTGTGTTTCTGCGGGGCGGGGAGGACAACACTACTTCTTCAACATTGCATGGTTGTGCATTACTTACATGTGCTCTTTCATATACTGCTCAGCCATTGTGCATAAAACTGGCACAGACTTCTCTTCTGATGAATTATTAGGACTGTCTTTATGGACTGTGAGGAGAACTTGTACTTTATTGACCAACAGCATATTAATTAACCTTTTCGTGCATCTGCTCTATTTGATATTGTTAATATAAAAAATTTTAACATCTTAGTCTTGGTCACTGTCCAAAACTGTAAAGTTATTTAAGGGGAACAGGGGTCTATGTAAGTTTCCTGTTTGTATGTTGGCAGTGCTGTAGACTGTAATTAATATCGCTGACAGCGCTCTGATCCCTCAGAAAGACACGCTGTGGCTGGTCGGACTAGCAATTAGCGAGCGGAAGGGTTTGCACATGATTTTCTTAGTGGAGACTCAGTGTTAGTAGGCCATGCTTTGTAAAATGAGGATGGTTGTAGTTGGTAATGTTTGGATAGTGGAATTATTGACAACTATATAATTTTAGGAACCGGATGTCACATGAATAAGGTATTTTCTTCTAAATACGTTGTTTTCTCTTCAATAAAATCTTTCTTTTGCTAACCAAATGCCTCCTAGTAGTTAGAGTCTATAGTCGTTAGCATCTTTTTGTTTAGCTGGCCGTATTTGGTGCTTGCTGTAATTGCTGTAGTTCGTGTTATGAAGATTTTTTGTGAGGTAAGTGACTTATGAAAAGTATGGGTTATTCTTAGGATTTCTTGAAATTCAGGGCCATTATTTTGTGTTAGTTATTTGAAGCCATGTTGTCACTGTATAG
Organism: Schistocerca piceifrons; assembly: GCF_021461385.2. NCBI lineage: Eukaryota > Metazoa > Arthropoda > Insecta > Orthoptera > Acrididae > Schistocerca > Schistocerca piceifrons. The sequence continues at coordinate 381,958,468 of NC_060141.1, forward strand.
CAGTCAGATTGTGTTGGGCCTGTATATTGTGGGTAATAAATGAATAGGTTGAGTCTAAGTTGTCCTTGTCAGAGAAAATTCTGTAGGTCAGTGTTTGAAACGATAAAAATAAATAAAGTGACAGTAGTTTCAATGTCTCATGTTACTTTATCTATCTCGTCCATACATTTTGCGGGGTAGTAAATATACAGCCCTTAATTTAAGAAAAAACAGCAAAAATCATTTTAGAATAGTGATTTCATTGCATTGATTCGTTGTTAACAGTATAATCTAGATTACACAAAGTAATGTCACGAAATCGTTGACACTTGCGTTCGTACTCCTGCAGCTGACGCCTTCATAGGTAATATTTAATTTTAGTATGCTATTGTTACTGGGTTATTCTGTGATAGATTTAATGTTTTTCCCCAGAATGATTTGTTTCTTAATTTTTTTCTGCACCTTCGCCAACTGCGGCTGCCCTGCCGTCTAACGTAGAATGGGCTCTCTTGCACCTGCCGCTCGGGCCAAAGATGTTAAGAGCGCGAGCTATACAATCGCGCGTGTACGCTGTAGCTCTTTTTCTAAGAATAATTAATGTTAGTTGCTTTTCTGGATTGAGGAGGTTAGCAGAAAAGTAATAAAGACTTGTTAATGAGCTCCGTTGAGCGAAATGATTATAGAGGGAAGGAACATTTGTCAGCAAATACCGTACGTCGCTGTGCACTCGACTACGAATGGATGGATATTGCATTGAATGTTCAAAACAAATATGGCAGATCATAAGTTATCAAAACTTGTTTTTACGTAGATACGTCATTCGTTTTAATTCGTTCTACCGTTGCGTTACGTTTAAGTGTTTGGTACAACTGATGAAAGCTATAGATAGCAGTGTGTAGTGCTTAGCAGATGTTCTGTTTTTTTTAATATATATATATAATTACGTTGCTTTCAACTGAGGAACGTATTTTTCTTGTTGAAGTCGAATTTCTACAAGGCGATAAATACATAGAATTAGTGTGAGTGACATTGGCTCAAATATTCTCGGAAACAACTGTATCTCGTTGTAACGCACTTCAACTTACTGAGAAATTCCGAGAGACAGGCTCGGTGTCAGATGCCGAATGATCTGAAAGATCAACCAAACGAAACGAACAGAAGTTGCTGGATATTTTTGACTCTGTGAATCAGTACCCAGTGAAACAGTTGTGCAAGAAGACACAAGAAAAGTAATCGGGCTTGACACCGCTCAAAAAGTGGTTAGGCAAACATTAAAATTATATCCATATAAAGTGACTGCTGCGCGGATCATGAAAGGCTTATCAGTTACTGCAAATGTTTTATATCTTTTATTGAGAGGACCGCCACTTATATTCTTGATGTCACCTTGTATACAGACGAGGCCTGGGTGTGCTGTTCTTATCATATTTACACACGAAACACACGATTCTGGTCAACGAAGAATCCTCGTGCTTTGCTTGAAACGCCATTACATGATCAAAGCCAGTGTGTGTGTGCAGCACTATCGAGATGGCAGATTACTGGAATCGTAATTCTTTTTGATCAGTCTTGAACAGTAGTCGTTACTGTTTAATGATCCATGATTTCGTTAACTAACTAATGAAAGACGGATTAGTGTCTTCTGGGAGAGTTTTAAGGGTAACGTGTCACCTCAAAAAACCTATGGTTCCCTTGGGCGCCGGACCTTACACAACCCGATTTTTTCCTCTATGTAGCTCATGACATGCATACTGAAATTACTGCGTACGTGACAAGCATGTCCCAGTCAGATCTGTATATAGTAATGCTAAGCGGATTCAGACTTGTGTAGCCGCTCGTGGACTGCACAACCACTTTTCGAACGCCCTGGACAACTAGTTTCGACTTCAGGTCATTACGATGACAAGAAAAATCCCAGTTCTTTTTTTCGAGTTGACACCCTTTTCTTTGACTCAGCCTAATATTTGAAAGAAGACCTCAAGAAAGTGAACCTTTACACCAAGATGTCTGTCGCATGGCATGCGCGAGTGTCTACAGCTGTTGTATTTATTCAGTGCTCCCCACTAATCATCTGCTACAACAGCACAAGCCGTAGGAGATACGTAGGAAAAACTAGCACTAGACTCTACAAGTTTGGGCCTCCTGCAGAATAGCACTGCAATGGTGGCTGAAAAGTCGGCTTCATTATTGCTTCTAGTGTTAAAAATTTAAGCGACCTTAAGAATTTTATTCAAATAGCATTGCAATTATAGTTCCGATATAAAAAGAACAAACAGAATACGGCCGGATGAGATGCTGTGAGGCACACCCATGATGTCATCACGACACGCTTCACTTGCAAGCATCGTATTGCTTGTGGAATATGGCATTCGTTTCTATGAAATGAGGTCCTTGAATACATAAATTTTCTGAGTGGCTTTTTCAACGTGAAAACTGTTACTCTGATATCAAAACCAATAATTGCCTCGCTTATTTTTCAGAACCGCGGTGGCGTCACGTAATTTAGAGTTAATTACTTGCCTCTCATAGGGGATTTCAAACCTGAGAACACAAAGTAAGCAAATTAACGGATTCATTAAAGGGCTCGTCCCTCGGAGCGTGGCATATGCACTCGTTCGCAGGCAGCTCAGAAGTGCTTGCTGCTAATTAATCCTGCCCTACCTCACGTTGAGAGCTTAATCTGCTTCCACGTTCTTGGGAGCAGGCGTTTTTCAGAAAATTAATGAAAACTTGCCACACGGTGACATACACTCGGTTCCATCACGCTTCGCCATCTGCTAAGAACAGTTGGAGCTTTCGTGCTTCGAACGAGACGGAAAATGATGTACCGCGCGCTTGATAACCCTCACGTAACGCAAGGCACTGAGGACGAACAAGGCGACAGAAGGAGTACAAATTGCAGCTCCTTCAGACACAGCGGAACGAGAAAGAAGGGAAGATAATGATGTGCTGCAGTGGGGCGACGTTTCTCCACGAGTGTCTGTCGATAGGAAGCGACGAACGGCGCCGTTCGCGATTCGGTGGTAACGATTCGCCGAGAAGCGGCCCGCGGTGGTTAGAGCGGGGTGACGTTCAGCGCGCAGCAATCGGAAACGCATTACTGTAAAGAGTAATACAGTTTTATATCGAGGTAATAACTGCAATCACATAAATCAGTGAATAGGTTCAATAGGTACCAATGCGGGGATGCCCGACAAGAAAAACTCTTTAGTATCAGAGAAATGATTAAAGACGAAATAGCTTATGTTTTCTCCAGTCTAGTGATGTTCACAGTTCCTTTTTTTCTCCGTAACGAGTCACTACACTACTGTCCCAGTTATCTAATCACTACTGCTTCCCACTCTGCAGTGGCAATACATATTGCTGTTGCAAATGAAACCAGAAACATTACTGAAAGACCACAGTGGTCGTGTATGATTTTTTTACTGTCGGCGTCTTTCGAGTGTCTTACCTCAAACCTGCAACTTCTCCGTCGCACCAGCTGTCTAATGAAAGTACTTTTAAAGCAGTGATTCGCAACCTTTGATAGACCATTACCCCTGAGTGCAATGAAATATTAGGCAACGCCGCTCTCCCTCCCACCAACTCTTTTCCTATCGTCAACAATAGTGCCTAACTAAACTTTAGAATGAAAAAGAAATTTCTGTGAACACTTCTATTTTTAAAATGACGAAATTTAAATGATATTTAGTTCTGTAGGTGTCTTATTATACCATGAACTTCAAAAATTGTTCAAATGGCTCTGAGCCCTATGGGACTAAACTGCTGAGGACATCAGTCCCCTAGAACTTAGAACTACTTAAACCTAACTGACCTATGGACATCACACACATCCATGCCCGAGGCAGGATTCGAACCTGCGACCGTAGCGGTCCCGTGGTTCCAGACTGTAGCGCCTAGAACCGCTCGGCTACCATGAACTAATTAGTCACTGAGACAACTGGTACTGCTTATTTCTAATAATTTTTTTTTTTGTAGAACGCTGAAGAAACTCTCAGCGCCTGGTGAGTGCTATATACGAGGGCTGTCCAGAAAGTAAGTTACGATCGGTCGCGAAATGGAAACGAGTTTGAAAATCCGATAAAGCTTTGCAAAGAAGTGTTGGGCAGTGTCTCTAGTATGACTGTAGGTAGAATTATGTCGCTCTTTTCATACCTGAGCTCTTAGTGAGCGCGTAAAAATGTCACAGAAAATAGTGTCTCCAGCCAAGTACGAGGGCCTGGTGAGAATTTTCCCCTGAAGCTATGCAACCAACATTACTGTCGTGCGGTTTCTTCTTCAAGACAATTCTCAGCCTCATTCTGCAGGGGCAATGAAGATGTTCCTGCATCGTTTCAATTGGAAATGTTTGGTTACCCACAATACAGCCCGTAATTGTCTCCCACTGAGTTTCATCTCTGCTCAAACGAACCGCTGGCTATGAAGACAACGTTTTGGCACAGTCAACGAGCTTTAGGCCAGCGTAGAGAATTGGCGGAAAGCACTGGCGGCTGCCCTCTATGATGAGGGTATTGGAAAGTTGGTACAACGCTACGACGAATGTCTGAATCAGAACGGCGACTACATAGAGAAGTAGCTGAAAGGTGTAGCTGACTGTTACAAATGAAACATTTCTGATTTTCACTGTGATTTTCATTTCACGATCAATCGTAACTTACTTTCTGGACAGCCCTCGTACAACTCCTTCTGAGAAAAAAACTGAGTATCCAAACAGAGAGTAGACAATTGTTACAAAACATGCTTCCTCTGTAACATTCTTTTCCCTAGCGACAGTTGCTTCGCACACAGCCTGCACCCTCAGCTAAAAATGAACCGTGTGCCCTATACTTACGCCTACTGTATGTACGTCTCTTCATTGCTGTTCTCCTTACTTCTGAACTGCGACAAATTGGAAGACTTCGGGTTGTGAATGTTTTGTGTCCAACTCACTGCCACTATTCTAAATGCAATGTAGACCCTACAATGGGCTAGTAACCAGTACATAACTACAATTGTGCTGAGCTTTCAATTAGTTCGTCTATTGTTGCAGAGTGAATAATGAAGAAATTTCGTCAAAAACTACCTACAACTCGGAGAAGGCATTTTCACGAGGTATATAAACACACGTGATGTACATGTCTTAACTTGAATGTCATAGATGCGTGGCATAAAGTGTGCTTGTAGTGGTGCACTATCAAAGGAAGATGATGCAAATCGATTCATTTTACAAGCGGTAGTCTTCAAAATATTGGGAATTCGAAAAATTGTAGTTATTGGTAACATACATAATCAGTATTGCAGGATTACAAAAGAGTGACAAGAATAATTATCTTTCAAAAATAATTTACGTTTGTAAGGTGGTAGTATAACTTTGCCCTGAACATACTATTTCAAATATAGAAACGTAATCTACTCATCATGCCGATGAGTTTGATACCATGCATGCCCTACCTCAAGTAAAGTGATACTAAGATGCATACTGCTGAAAGTAATCATTCATATGTGTTCGATATGAACTCGATACTAACAACCGTTCCCTCTTTGCATGTTAACAGTCACATAGCATCAATATCACTTTGAACTGAAGTGCACGTAGGGAGTTTCCAGCCGTCGAGAGAAGTATAACATGGAATGCATTTCGAGAGGGGCCGTAAAAAAGTCGACTTATCGCAGGCAACCACCATTAGCTAACAATAACGAGCTTGTCTGACTCACACCTACGTGGAACGGAAACATCTTCCCATGTCAGGCGCCTGCGTGGCGATCTTCGAGAACCAATACACGGAATTCACATTTACGAAAAATGTTGAGTCGCACAAAATAAAATTAACAGCGGGGAAGAGACGACTGGACAGAACACACGTAGGAAGACAGCATCTTGTGCCTGGGAAAGCTTCTAGGGAAGGAATGCTTTCGGAATCACAACTGGAGGTCGTTGGACAGCACGAAAAACGTTGTCGCTATGTTTCTTGTTTCAAAAGACAAAACAGGACACAGTGTAAAGCACCGTTATTTTTAACAAGTACTCGCATATCACATGATGAACGCGTGAAAAACATGAGGTTGCACGTGGACAGCTCTTGTATGGGCAACAGAGTATACGAGCAAATCACAAATACGCTTCACAAGCTTCATTGGGCCAAGAAACGACGCAAGTCGTAACAAAATCAACGTTGGCTGCTACAAACTGTGGTAAGTAATGAACACAAGGTACAGTGGGATACCGACAAGGACCAAGGACCGTGAGCAGAAGGGGAGAGACGTCTCTTCAGACCAGGGCCGTGTTTAGACGGAACACATTCTGTTTTGAACGCTTAGAAGAATTTGAGGAAGAAATTTCTGAGGATGTACGTCTGGAGTACAGCATTGTATGGTAGTGAAACATGGACTGTGGGAAAACCGGAACAGAAGAGAATCGAAGCATTTGAGATGTGCTGCTATAGACGAATGTTGAAAATTAGGTGGACTGATAAGGTAAGGAAGGAGGAGGTTCTACGCAGAATCGGAGAGGAAAGGAATATGTGGAAAACACTGATAAGGAGAAGGGACAGGATGATAGGACATCTGCTAAGACATGAGGGAATGACATCCATGGTACTAGAGGGAGCTGTAGAGGGCAAAAACTGTAGAGGAAGACAGAGATTGGAATACGTCAAGCAAACAATTGAGGACGTAGGTTGCAAGTGCTACTCTGAGATGAAAGCACAGGAAAGGAATTCGTGGCTGGCCGCATCAAACCTGTCAGTAGACTGATGACCAAAAACAAAAAAAAACAAAAAAAACTTTTTAGTCAACACTTGCGTTCACAGGGTTTGAAAATCTCGTAACATCTCCGGAGTGGAGATTACGGATTTCGACCCGAGTTCGTTAAGGTTCTGCGGAACAATTAAAGAGGTAAGAGGAGTACACGTCACTATGCCAAAGCGAGTAGACATTACCAATAGTTTATCTAGGAAAAAACACAATATTCCGCCTCACGAAAACTCAGGGCAGTTTCCGGCTGTTCATACAGTCAAGGCCACAAGGTATTGAGGTTTACAGGTTCGCACAGCGTCGACGCGCTGCCGTTATCATACGGCACTGCCGGCCACAGCAGCCGCAGACATTGGACATTAAATATCGCGCTAGCTCAGGCGCTCAGTAAGGGAGTCACTAGATTTTATGTGCACCTCAGTTGTCCGCAGCTCGTGGTCGTGCGGTAGCGTTCTCGCTTCCCGCGCGCGGGTTCCCGGGTTCGATTCCCGGCGGGGTCAGAGATTTTCTCTGCCTCGTGATGACTGGGTGTTGTGTGATGTCCTTAGGTTAGTTAGGTTTAAGTAGTTCTAAGCTCTAGGGGACAGATGAGCATAGATGTTTAGTCCCATGGTGCTCAGAGCCATTTGAACCATTTTGCACCTCAGTTCTATTGGAGATTAGAGTTGTGTTACGTATTTTCTCATTCCCTCGTGTACATGCTGGCCATACATCGCGTGTGTGTCACAGGACTTAAAAGTCTGGAAAGGAATCGGTGAATACACATTATTGTAAGCTAAAATAGCGTAGACAATAGGGCATATTGAAGTTTTGTGAGTGTAATATTTTGGAGGGTTAATTTTTTGTGATTATTGTATTGTAAGTTAAGCTAGGGTTCGCTTCTCATGTAGCAATGCTTTTGGAAGGTCGTTATCTGTTCATGTTTATCACGAATTCATCGTCAGGATCTTCATAATTATAGAGGGTTTTTCAGCCTCGCCAACTGTGCACTTGAACGCAATGTGTATGTTGATTCTGTGATAAAAAGATATAGTACAGGTAACAGTTCGTTGTGTGTTCTAGAGTAGAGGCTACCCCTTCCTCAAGGAAATACATGCATTAAAAACAGTTTTCCATCGCCTCGGTTCCTAGAGTTCCGGAACCTGTACAGTAAACTGGAATAGAGATCAATATAAACATCATTTCCACCCTTTTTATTGCTCATGATAACCACACATTCATGTTGTACCACCATACAGCGAGACATTCGGAGGTGGTGCTCTAGATTTCTGGAGACACTGGTGCCTCTAATACTCAATAATACTGTTAGTCCAGATTGTCCCACTCTTCAACGGCGATTGGGCGTAGATCCCCCAGAGTGGTTGGTGAGTCACGTCGTCCATAAACAGCCCTTGTCGATATATCCCAGGCATGTTCGATAGGGTTCATGTCCGTAGAACATGCTGTCCACTCTAGTCGAGTTATATTATCCTGAAGGAAGTAATTCACAAGATGTGGACTATGGGGCATGAATTGTCGTCCATAAAGACGAATACCTCGTGAATATGCTGCCAATATGGTTTCACTAACGGTCGGAGGATGGCATTCACGATTCATACAGCTGTTACGGCGCCTTCCATGACCACCAGCGGCGTACGTCGGCCGCACATATTGCCACCTCAAAACATCAGAGAACCTCTACGTTGCTGCACTCGCTGACAGTGTGTCTAGGGATTTCAGCCTGACCGAATTGCCTCCAAACACGTCGACGATTGTCTGACTGAAGGCATATCCGACACTTAACGGTGAAGAGAACGTGATGCCAATCGTGAACGGTCCATTAGACATGTTGTTGGGCCCATCTGTACCGCGCTGCATGGTGTCGTGGTCGCAAAGATGGAGTGAAATTGCGTGTCATGCAGCCGATTGCGTACAGTTTGAGTCCTGGCTGCACGAAATGCATTATTCAACATGGTGGCGTTGCTGTCAGGATTCCTCCGAGCCATAATCCGTAGGTAGCGGTCATCCACTGCAGTAGTAGCCCTTGGGCGGCCTGATCGAGCATGTCATTGACAATTCCTCTCTCTGTGTATCTCCTCCATGTCCGAATAACATCGCTTTGGTTCACTCCGAGACTCCTGGACACTTCTCTTGTTGAGAGTAACAATGCGGACGCGATCGAACTGCAGCATTGACCGTCTAGGCATGGTTAAACTACAGACAACACGAGCCGTGTACTTCCGTCCTTGTGGAATGACTGGAACTTACCGGCTGTCGGATGCCCTCCGTCTAATAGGCGCGGCTCATGCATGCTTGTTTACTTCTTTGGGAGGGTTAAGTGACATCTCTGAACAGAGGGGCTGTGTCTGTGATGCAATATCCACAGTAAACTTCTAACTTCAGGGGTTCTGGGAACTGGGGTGATGCAAAACTTTTTTTGGTGTGTGTATTTAATAAAGTAAAATCGGAGTTTGCGCCAGAACACTCGTGGTTAACCTGCATATTGACTGCCGAGCAAGATTCATTCCCAAGGCTCGTGTTTCTCTCTCCACTCGCGTTTTTATATGGCGGCAGAAAAATAAAGGGAGAGAAATTTAAATTGCTATTTACTTCAACGAATATTGAATGTGAAATGTTAAAGTTGGAATGACCGTTACTTGAATGTTAACTTTAAATGTCAATGTGCTTCACAAAGAGGTTTCATCCCTTATCTAAGAGTGTCTTTAGATGAATCTGAGCTTTCAGGGCTGTCAGCTTATTTATCTCACACCAAATGGTTCAGATGGCTCTGAGCACTATGGGACTTAACTGCTCATGTCATCAGTCCCCTAGAACTTAGAACTACTTAAACCTAACTAACCTAAGGACATCACACACGTCCATGCCCGAGGTAGGATTCGAACCTGCGACCGTAGCGGTCGCACGGTTCCAGACTATAGGGCCTAGAACCTCTCGGCCACTCCGTCCGGATTTTACCTCTCATGTTAGACAGGCATTGGCACATACACTCGTAGGTTTGGGACTTACATTGGGGATCCATCACAAGTGGCCGGTTCTACTCCCATATGAATTTATTCATCATGAATGTAGTCGTCTCACTTCTTGAGGGAGCTTCCCACGTTTTAGTAAATTACAGTTCCAATGCAAAGATGGCCTGTTGCGACGGAACCGGACAGCATGCTGGCTACAACAAATGCCCGCATCTCGTGGTCGTGCGGTAGCGTTCTCGCTTCCCACGCCCGGGTTCCCGGGTTCGATTCCCGGCGGGGTCAGGGATTTTCTCTGCCTCGTGATGGCTGGGTGTTGTGTGCTGTCCTTAGGTTAGTTAGGTTTAAGTAGTTCTAAGTTCTAGGGGACTTATGACCACAGCAGTTGAGTCCCACAGTGCTCAGAGCCATTTGAACCATTTGAGCTACAACTAACACTCATAAGACAGCAGAGACGAATGTCTAACGGTGCGTAATTGCAAACCTGAAGCACAAATTTCCAAAGATTTTAAATGATGAAATTGCTCACTTTTGTATAAACATTGATTTATACGATACTTCTCCTCACACGATATTACGCCTCAGTGTTTAAATAAACGTAATTCTCCAACTATTTCCGTAATGGCTGCCGTGCAACAATACCATCTCAAGCCTTAGTAGAAAGCATTATTAATACAGTGTCAAGAAATCTAGATGTATATCATCAAATAATAGCATCCACTACTCAGAGTTTGTTCTCGCAGCTACTTTCTTTCGCAGCACCAAAACGTTAATCCCTAAGGACGCATAGCGTGGACTTTGTTAAATTACAGTCGGTGCCGCAAAGCACCTTCAGCACAGCTGATACACACAATCCATCATTCCGTACCGCGTAACACTGTCAACACTGCTGATATATACACTCCATCTCAAAATTAGCTTGTTTCTCATCTTTTTAAGTCTACTTGCGTTATTACATTGTGATTTAGTGCGGCGCCATGTGGTTATGTCGTTACTGTTGCCTCAATGGCAACAAGCTTCCCACTTGCTGCTGGGTTATTCTGCAGCACTGCTTAAGGCAATGAAGTGAAGTTTGTTACCGGCTTAGTTCCAGGAAACGTATAATTTGGAAAAAATAAATACACTCAGGAACAAGAAGAACGTCACAATTAGCTTTAGTTGTCACACCATCTGCTGGCTGCAGTCGTCGATATCGTAGCAAGACTGTTTCCATATCTGTCCATCCTTCAGCTGTGAGTGCTACTTTTATTCTCGTGACGTCACTCCCAAGGCATCAAAAACGCCATACGGTAAAATTACAATGACTCTTACGAATCAAATTAAGTCTCGTGTTAATTTAAGTTCCGGTGATATCGAAATGAAATTGTGAATCCATCACAAATGGCCTGTTCTGTTCTCATATGAATTTTGTTTCAAATGTATTGACGGAACTGCACTGGGTAGGAAATCTAAAAACATGCAAAAACAAAAGAAATATCAAAATGCCGAAATTAAAATCAAACAGAGTATTGTGATGTATACCAAACGATTTCGTTTAATGAACGGATTACGAAACTGAAATTGGACTTTGTCCAGGGAAATAATACGAGTCATCGATTATTATTTATAAAGTTCCGAGTAATTAATAGTAATTAAAACATCGTCTTTTAAGGAAAACTTGTTATCAAAATGGAAGTATTTTGAGGTCGTACTTTGATTTAAATACCTTATGAGTTAGAAATTTTTAAGTCTTGGTCCCAATAAACTATAAATTGATGTTTACCAGGTTTCATTTGAACAGCGACCATCCTCAAATCTATGAAACCCAGCAGAATTGCCTTTTATCTTAAAAAGTATTGAAACATAAAACTGTAATCGGTACCAAAGGAATAGGTATCCAAGTACAATCTACACCCCTTCATCGTCACTAAGTGTAACTCGTCAAGGGTAGGAAGTTGGTCAAAGTATGACCGTTCATGTGTAAAACCAGAAGAGGATCAATCTCAATGCGGGCTTGTCCACATCCGTGGTGGATTGGCATGTGTGATTGACAGGAGGCGCTCAAGTACACACAATTTCATTGTTTCATTTTAAGGACAAAGGTAATTATTATTAACAAGATGTTAACACTTATAAAAAAAAATTGAGGTAAGTACGAAAACATATATGCAAATGGTAATCGCAATATCAATGTAGATTTCACAGCAGATGTGTCAAGAATACGTAAGAACAAAAATTATAGGATGGTAACTATTAAAACAAATGTTAATATCAAGGAATGTAATTTCCATATTTTAAATAAAATGAATACCGATATGAGGAGTGCTTCAATGTATTATAATATTAAAATTATTGTTCAAGGTCTATGCAGGTCCACTGTGGCTGAGCCGCCACCTTCCAGCAGGCCTGTGTAGCCGAGCTTGCTTCGATGCATGAGAACAGTGATTATGTGGCAGATGGCAATCCTTTGAGCCTAACTCATTCAGGATTGGTCCATCGGCACACCATCGTGGTCTGCCATTCGGGATTGGTCTGTCGACACACCGGTGTCGTCAAAACACCAAGCTTGGACCATTTAAAGTAGGTAATCGCAAATACGGAAACAGCAATGGCGGGCAAGCACACCATTAAATTAGTCCTCTTGTCGTTTTATACGTGAACAGTCACGCTTTGACCAGAGTTTTACTATTGACGAGTTACATCGTAATTCCTGAAACAACTTCAACTGACTCCCTCTCGGAGCCAATTAAATCTTCTCTGATACTTATCCAGCCTACCAGCTGGTTCTACTCCACATCACGCATCCTCCCTCTCTCCTCCCTCTCCATTTCACTCCCTCCCTTCCTCTCCTGATACTATGGCACCGCTCACCCAACAGACTCATCCTTTCTTTCCGTCTTTCCTAACATCCAGCTTACCACCTACCCTCTTGCAACAGACACTACCTAATCAAATTTTAAATATTTGATTGGCTGTAATCCAGCAACCATACGCTATTTAATTATAGGAGATACAGTTATACAGCCACTTCAGTTTTTTCTCAAATAGACCATGGTTTCGACTGCACTAGGGCAATCTTCATCAGAATAAAAAGTTACATGGAATACCTAAAAATATAATGACATGGATTGAAATAATATACACTTAACAGCATTACTTCCATAAACTGCATACAATTCGAAATAATTGTACAATTATTTTGAACTTAATGGAGATCTACGAGGGTTGTCCAAAAAGTAAATTCGGATCGTTCGCTAAATGGAAACCACAGTGAAAATCGGAGACATATTTTTGGCAAGAGTTAGCTACACTTTACAGATACTTCTCTACATAGTCGCCGCTACGACTTAGACATTTTTTGGAGCGTTATACCAAATTTCCAACACCATCGTCATATAAGGCAGTCGCCTGTGCTTTCTGATAGTTCTCTACGCTGATCTACAGCACGTAGCCTGCGCCCAAGTATTGTCTTCTTATCCAGTGTTTCATGTGAACAGAAATGATACTCAGGACGAGCCAATTACGGCTGTGTTGTGGGTGATCGAACACTTCCCATCGAAAAGGCTGCAGGAGCGTCTTCACTGCCCCTGCAGATTGCGACTGAGAATTACCATGAAGAAAGAAGTTCGTGGCAGTTGTTTTAGGCGGGCTGCATTCATTAAGGCGAAGCCTCTGAGTGGACCCTCCTACTTGGTGGGAGACATCTTTGTTCTAGGCACGTTTACTCGCTCACAGTGCCTTCACAACTGAAAGAGCGTCTTGATGCTATTGAAGGTCGTACTAGAGACACTACCCAACACATCTGTGCAAAGCTTCATCAGGTTTTCACTGTGGTGTCAATTTCGATACCGATCGGAACTTGCTTTCGGGACAACCCTCGTATTTTAAGAAAAAATGGCACTAACACCCAGAATTCGTCTTTTGCTGGCCATCTTCTCATTACAGATCACGTACCCAAAACTGTCTGTTCAGTGTCAACATTATACACACTGTGAAGATATACCATAGATTAGATGTTGTTGAAGAACTAGAAATTTTTAAACATGTCTCTCGTAATGATAGTCGCATTCTTAATGAGCAGCTACAATTTCGTAATAAAAGCTTCTTCAGTGATATAAAGCTCTTACTTGATATTTGATTTCATGTTCCCTCGTGTAGTTAACGAAATATTTCTTTTTTTTCCTGTTTGAGCCGACTCATAATTTTTTGTTTTTTTAAAGTTGATACTAACTGCATTTCATGTTATATCGTTATTTTCTTCTCTCTGAGTTATTCAGCTCCCTTTGTATTTCTAAAATGGCGTTTTCAGCCTTTACACTGTAGTTATAAGCTCCTATGTAGACAATTTGTTACCGTGTCTGCTGCTGTCAGATAAAATTATTACCTTTTACGTCATGTACAAAATAATTTTCATCGTAACATTTGTCTGTCTACATTTTGAATGTGTAAGTAGCCTGTTTGTATTTGCGGCTACTACATGGCACTCTTAGTGTAATGTTCACCTTTCCGCGATCACTAACACAGGCGCCTCAGTCTGATGCTACCGTAGCTCGACGCATGTGAGCAGCCCGTAGTGGCTTTCCTGTTGTGTACTCTGTTCTAAAAATATTGTGACGAAAGCTTTATAGCTTGATTTCCTGTAAGTATTTACACTTAATTTTGTAATTATGTTATAGATCAATTTGAGAGTTTCATTCCTAATGAACGCACTCATAGCAGTGCCGAAACCTGTGTCAAAACACTCCTTTTTTGCAGCCGAGGGCTGCTATTGCTGTTAATTTCACTTTGTAAATGGCCGCTGTCCACGCAGCCATGTTCAAAACTTTAAGAGTACAGATCGCTTTTGTTGTAAACTGGCATCACATGAACAGAAGGCATGGGATGTTCTGTGGCATCACGAGGCGTAATCTCCAATTATGGTGCACCGAAATTTTTGAAGAAAATACGACATAGAAGCACTTGGAAGAAGTAGTATTGTTGTGAGGTACATGAAGTTTAAACAGAGGGGCAGCGTGTTGGATCTTTCGCGAACAGGGCGGTCTTTGGTCAGTGAACGAAGTATCGGAACTGTGCAACAGGCGTTTTTACGAACCCGTTCCAAACCTTCTAAAGGCGCATCTAACAAATTATGGATTCCTAGAACCACAGTGCAAAGAAACCTACACAGCAGATTGCAACGTCCAGATGAAACAGGCGCTACAACCAAATTGCGGAACTTGTCCAGCAGTTTTTGCTACTGAGTCATTGGTACGAATTGACACCAGCAACGCGCAATCTCAACATATTTGTTTTTCAGATAAGGTTACTTTGTACATATAAGATAAAGTCTACATGTGTAAATTGAGGTTATGAGGTTCAGAAAGTACATATGTTGCCTTGAAGCACGCTAGGGATTCCCCTAAAATGAATGTGTGGTGAGGTGTAATGTGTAATTGTAGAGAGCTTCAGACAGAGCTAACAAAATATCATTACTAATTTTCCTGATCATGCTGTTGTAATAAGGGGTTAAATCAACTTGCTAGTTGTAGACTGGGAGTGTTATGCCATCAAAACTGGTATCAGAGACAGGGAATCGTGTGGCATTATTCTGGATGTCTTGTCCGAAAATTACCTCGAGCAGGTAGGGAACCAACTCTTGAGGGTAAGGTCTTAGACCTCGTGGGAACAAACAGACCTGAACTTATCGAATCTCTTAAAGTAGGGGCTGGTATCTGTGAACATAAGGCTGTGACAGCATCTATGACGACGGGTCTTACAAGGAATGTTAAGAAAGGTATGAAGATATATTTGCTCATCAAGGGTGACAGGATACAAATTTCAGAATATCTCAGCAGTCAGCACTAAATATTCTGTAATGAGGACGAAGATGTGGAGAACAAATGGAAAAAACTCAAAGGCATTGTTCAATATGCTAAACAAGTATGTTCCGAGTAGGTTTTTAAGGGATGGATAAGATCCACCATGCTTTAATAACCGTGATAGAAAACCGCTACGTAAACAAAGAGCACTTCATCTCAGATTCAATAGAAGTAAAAATCTAGCTAACAAACGAAAGCTGAACGAAGCGAAAAAGAGCATAAGGAGAGCAGTGAGAGAAGCGTTCAATGATTTCTAAAGTAAGACGTTGTCAACCGACCTGAGTAAAAACCCTAAGAGATTTTGGTCATAAGTAAAATCAGTAAGTGGGTCAAAATCAACTATTCATTATCTCAGCGAGCACACCGGCACCGAAATGGAAGATAATACAGAGAAGGCCGAAATACTGAATTCGATCTTCAGAATTTGTTTCACCGCGGAAGATCGTATCACTCTCCCTCATTTCAGTCATCGTGCGAACGTCGAAATGGCAGATATTAAGATAGCGGATCGCGGGATTTAAAAGCAGCTGCAATCACTTAGTAGTGGAAAGGCTTCTGGACGAGATGAAATATCTATAACATTCTATAAAGACTTTGAGAAAGAACTTGCTTCCTTTCTAGCAGTAATTTATCGCAGATTGCTTGAGCAACGAAAGGTACCCAACGACTGGAAAAATGCGCAGGTCATTTCCGATTTTAAGAAAGGCCACAAGACAGAGCCACACAATTATAGACCTATATCGTTGACATCAATCTGTGGTAGAATTATGGAGCATGTTTTATGTTCAAGACTTATGACGTTCTTGGAAAATGAACAGCTCCTCTACAAAAATCAACATGGATTACGCAAACAGAGGTCCTGCGAAACTCAGCCTGCTCTGTTCCTCCATGAGATCCAGAGCGCAGTGGACAACGGCGCTCGGACTGATGCCGTGTTCCTTGACTTCAGTAAGGCGTTTGACACCATCCCGCACTGCCGTTTAATGAATGAAATACATGCTTATGAAGTATCGGAGCAGACCTGCGATTAGATTCAAGACATTCTTGCAGATAGAGCTCAACACGTCGATCTTAACGGAACAAAATCGACAGAGGTAAAGATAATATCCGGAGTACCATAAGGAAGTGTGATAGGACCGTTGGTGTTCAGAATATACATAAATGATCTAGTGGAAAGCATCGGATGCTCTTTAAGGCTATTCGAAGATGATGCAGCTGTCTATACCAAAGAAGCAACACCAGAAGATAGTAAGAATTTGCAGAACAACCTGCAGAGAATTGATGATTGGTGCAGGCTCTTGTAGTTGACCCTTAATGTAAATAAAAGTAACATATTGCACGTACATAACAGAAAAAATCCACTACTGTACTGCTACACTATGATGACAAACAATTGGAGACAGCACCTGCCGTAAAACATCCAGGCCTAACTATCCAGAGCGACCTTAAGTGGAAAGACCATATAAAACAGATAGTGAGAAAAGCAGACACAAGACTCAGATTCATCGGAAGAATCTTAAGGAAATGTAACTCATCCACGAAAGAAGTGGCTTATAAGGCGCTTGTTAGCCCGATTCTTGAGTATAGTTCATTTATATGGGATCCCTATCAGGTCGGACTGATAGAAGAGACAGATAAGACGCATCGAAGAGCGGTGCGATTCGTCACGGGATCGTTTAGGTTGGGAGAGAGCGTTACGGAGATGCTAAACAAACTCCACCGTCAGACGTTACAAGAGATACGTTATGCATCACAGGGAGATTTACTATTGAAATTTCGGGACAGCACCTTTGAGGAGCAGTCAGACAACATATTATTTCCCCCACATACATCTCGCGTATTGACCACGAAGAGAAAATTCGAGAAATTAGAGCCAATATTGAGGCTTACCGACAATCGTTATTCCCGCGCACTATTCGCGAGTGGAACAGGGTTGGAGGAATCAGATAGTAGTACCGTAAGTACCCACCGCCACACACCATTAGGTGGCTTCCGGAGTGCGATGTATATGTAGACGAACATTC
The DNA here is from genome assembly GCF_021461385.2 of Schistocerca piceifrons. Lineage (NCBI taxonomy): Eukaryota > Metazoa > Arthropoda > Insecta > Orthoptera > Acrididae > Schistocerca > Schistocerca piceifrons. The sequence goes on from NC_060141.1 coordinate 381,976,006, forward strand.
TTCAAGCAACAGACGGAAAACACAAATTTGTAAGTTCTACAGATTTTGTAAAATAAATATTGACAACTGTAGAAAGAGTTTAGGCCCACCCTGTATGTTATACATACAAGCGTGAAAATAGCAAGGGTAGACAAGTGCACTGTCGTATAATCTGCGTAACATCTCATACATCCTAGATGGTGACAAGAATATAATATAAAAGAGTGGAAAAGAAAACTGATAATTCGTTAGATGACTATCAGTTTGACTTTAATAACGATAATTGCACTGGAAAGGGAGTTCAGTAGTAGCGCGTTCATAGGATTTGTTAGCCCAGAAAATGCTTTCGACGGCGGAATATCGTGCAGGATCTTTGAAAGTCCCGGGAAAGCAGGGGTAGGGTAAAGAGAAGGACGGTTGTTATACTGCCAACGAAACAAAACTCTTCCCACAGTAAATGGCTACGCTCCATATTTGGCATTATCAGCGTGTACAGCCACGTCACTATTTGTGACAACACTCGCACCGTTAATGCCCATGTTGTGTAATAACGGCAAAATATTATCATACCAGCGAGACGTAGGCATGCAATACACAACACCGGCAATTAACGCCAATTAAACATTTTACACAGAAGTATACGTTATCATAAGCGATCTCGACATACATAGTGACTTCATTGATGATCTAGAAGGGGTTCGAAGGAGGTATTCGCATCACGGTATAAGTAGCTCACGGTTAGAGTGCCCGATCGTCATTCGTTGAACCAGAGTTCGGCTTCGTCATCAGACTAATTACTTTAGGTCTCTGTCATGCTAACGACATTTCTGTGGTAGCTTCTCTTCTCTTTATGAGCACAAAACAGGTGCATATTATTTGTAGCCTTTAAAAGAAGTATTGTAGAACTCCGAGGTGCCGGGGCTAGCAGTGTATTTAACACTAAATTCTTCTAGAATCTACATATGTAAATGATTCTCTAAGCCCCCCCCCCCCCCCTATTCTAACTCCGACTTTTGCTGTTGCACATGGATTAAAAAAAAACGCGAACTGTAATCGACCCTGCAAGTAGAGTAGAAAAGAGTATGGCAGCTGCAATAATTTAATTTGATAAATAAGTTAAAGAAAAGAAAGTTTCATTAACGTAGTGAGAAATGATAGGGTTGCTCTACCGATTAACAGAGTGAAAGTTCTGTCTAAAATAACAATATGATTTATTAAGACCAAACTGAATATAATAAACAAAAACGCATGAAATATTTACAATACATCAAATTGGCTCAAATTGGATACTCGAATAAATGCTGTGAAGGTGAAGTTGCCCCTAAACTAGATTGTGACATTTATGACGAAGTGGTATGTCGAGCCAATTCCTTGCAACACAAATCTTAAGAGAAACACACAGCAAATCCAACAGTAATTGCTGCTACAGTAGTGAGAACTCAGACAATGAAAAAAAAAATGGTTCAAATGGCTCTGAGCACTATGGGACTTAACATCTATGGTCATCAGTCCCCTAGAACTTAGAACTACTTAAACCTAACTAACCTAAGGACATCACACAACACCCAGCCATCACGAGGCAGAGAAAATCCCTGACCCCGCCGAGAATCGAACCCGGGAATCAGACAATGAACCCCCAAGACAGAACAAAGTTAGAAAAGATGAACAGGCGCACTCTGCTGAGCTCTGATTATCACCTAGCAAAATTGCTTGCATTGCCGGTGCTGCGGACGTACATTACTAAGCTGTCTTCTTAACTGCACGGACACGATCTGGCGTACCAGAGGCGATGGCTGGTTGCTTCGACATCCCATCGTGATGATGATAATGTCGCGAGTATAGCCCGAAACAAATTATCCTGGTCTGGTTGCTCCAGACTAAAGACTTCCTAGCAATACAAATGCGCGTCTGAGGGAGATGAAGAAGGCTCGCCACACAATCACTGACGGTACAGTGATTGATTTTAACAAGCGAAGTCACACAGTAACTCCGATACAGTCAACTTTATCCAAAACTGCTCAAGACAGACAACATAGTCCGCTTGTACGCAGAGCGCTCAATTGCCAACTGTACTTGGAAAGTTACGTTGAAGTCGAAACTTCAGCAACTTCGTCAAACAGTTACAATTAAATAAAAGTATATTACACAGCCAATGGAAGGCAGGCTGTCCAGAGCACCGAGAGCTCAGTCTTGTAACCTACTCCGACCGAAAGGCGAGAGCCGACTCTCACAAGAGCACCCATACAAACCGAACACAGAACATTCCCGCCCCCACGATGGTGGCCGTGGTTAAAAGTTCCAATCAGCAACTCGAAAACCGGCGGAAAATTCCACTCTATTGCCGAAGCACTACCATTCCACCAATGGAGATTCTTGGCGCCAATTTCTGCTCTGATTTTGCTACGTCACGGAGCTATGCCATGAGCAAGCCAATCACAGTTACGATTTTGCAAAAAACGCGGGAATCTGCGCGCCAAGACTGCCTGGGAACACACGTCATTCCCACACCTCGCTGGTAGCCCGCCAGAAAGTGTTTTCGCTAAGTTTCTGCAAAGTGACGGAATCTATAGCCCAGCTCCTCCTTCAGGCCCCTGCGGGCGTGTCTCCGCCGTTATTATGACAATGTCGGCGTCTGGAAAGCATTCACTCGACTCCCTCACACCCGTCGACTTAACCCTTTTCAAGATCAGGAGGGCCCGCCTGTCACCAGACCGCCCGAGTGACGAGAGACGTTGCGTGGGAAGTCCATGTGTGAAGGAATAGCAACTTTTCCCTGCATGCAATTAGAGAGGAAAATCGAATTACTCAGAGTAAGATAGAAATATGACAGGGGGCTTTTGCCGCCTCTCAGAATTATCTAGAACACTTCCAAAATTTTGAACAAAATTAATCCAAGTTATTTTAAGGGCATTCGTTTTACAGGAATGATAGGATATTATTATGCTGATGAGTAAGTGTTTTCAGATCAGTCATACTTCTTGCACAATTTTCTTTCATGGATCTCATATTTCAGATTTAAGAGACAGCAAGTTATAGAATAATTGCTTAATTCCTTGGCACAAATGATAAATTTTTAATCAAATTACTTACGGTAGTCAAATGTTAAGTGTTAAGTGCAGCAGTAATCCTTTCACCCTTTCTTTCACGTATACTAAAATTGACTTTCAATTTCGAAAACAATCAGGTCTAAATTAAGTTAACAAATAGGAAGTTTTGTCTGTGTGCATAAAAATATTGGAGGACGGAACGGGAAAGCAGGTGAAGGAGAAAAAAACATTAAGATGAAATTTAGTAAGAGCAAATAAATGTTTAACCATGAGCTCATGAATCGTGGCATCGAAGCCAATTTACAAATATCCTGTAAAAATGATTTCAAGTATTCAACGTAACAGGTGTGAATAAGACATTTAAATTATCTCAGATAGTATGGTTTAAAATACTTTTGAATGTGCATAATGATCCGAAAGAAATGAGCAGGTGCGAAATTTCACCACCTTCCAATCAACAGAACAAGCGTAGGATGTTGTTTTTCAATTCGAAGTACTGTTCATTTCTCCATAATTCGCAAGGAAAATACAACTACATAATGCCGGTGGTTAGCGGGTGGGAAATTACAAAAAATGGTGCAAATGGCTCTGAGCACTATGGGACTTAACTGCTGTGGTCATCAGTCCCCTAGAACTTATAACTACTTAAACATAACTAACCTAAGGACATCACACACATCCATGCCCGAGGCAGGATTCGAACCTGCGACCGTAGCGGTCGCGCGGTTCCAGACTGTAGCGCCTAGAACCACTCGGCCACTTCGGCCGGCGGGAAATTACAAATGCGAGGTGCCTCACAGCAATTATACTTTGAGAAAGTGGCAATTTATTTGGTGATTTGACATTGTCATTACACAAAAGATACTATCATTGCTAAAAATGAGTTTGAATATAGATGAAAGGGGCTTATTACGGGAGGATTCGCTATTCTGAGAAAGATATAATTTGACTAAAGTAAGTGACCAGCTTTTTTGGGAGGTATGAGAACTTAGTTCCTACTACACCCACGGTGTAGAGCAGTGATAATAACACCATTATGGAGGTGGATATTGTCAGGAATCTTGATTTTAAAAGCATTGAATTCCAAGTCATTGAGTGTATATCCTGGTAGGTCTCCAACGTCTGAAGTTGAGTAGCTGTTGTAACAATAATCATATGATTATATTTTTCTCAAAGTACTCTTGCATTCAGTATAATGAACTGTTCTTCAAACCGAGCGGCATAACTATCAGGATAAGTCTTATTCCCAATATGCAGTACCATGGGTACCCCAGTACACGACAGTATCTGATATTAAGACACATTACCTCATATTAGGGTAACTTCTTCCTTTCTCCCCAGTTGCTGTATTCAGGCTAATTGTGGGACAAAATGTGTTCTGCTGATAGTGGATAAGCATCATATCAGATTTCTACAATAGAGAAAGCAAGAGAAAACCGCGTCCACATCATTTGTTTATCACCAAACGCCACGCGTAAAACACAGCCTCTTGTGTAAAATTCACGGCGCTGTTTAAAATGCATTATCTACAACAAACAGAAACATGGTGGCCAAACAACTCAAGTGGCAACCTGACTGCCCTGACTGCCCTTCTCATGCAGACCCTGATATGAAGCTTGCCTTGTCTCACACTATTCCATTTTATATTACAACATTTGATACTGCTGTATGTTTGTTAACTGGAAGTCTACATGAAATCATTGTGCTTTGCATTTTATTTATCGAATTCTTGCTACACTTAATACATGTAAATTTAAAAGAAAAAAGAATTCCAAACAACAGATTTGGTGTTCTAATATGAAACAGGCAGGGAAAACGATATCGAGCAATACAAGATCAGGTAAACCCTAAAATAATAACATTTTCTTCCTTACTGCCTCTCAAACCAGGTCGACGTAGGTCTGTTGCGAAAACCATTGCTGGACTCGTGTGAACCAGTGATTTGTCCCGCTGGAACTGGATTACCTGATTTCGACAGCGCACTGAAACCATTATAGCCGGCCTGGTTGGCCGTGCGGTTCTAGGCGCTACAGTCTTTAACCGCATGACCGCTACGGACGCAGGTTCGAATCCTGCCTCGGGCATGGATGTGTGTGATGTCCTTAGGTTAGTTAGGTTTAAGTAGTTCTAAGTTCTAGGGGACTGATGACCTTAGAAGTTAAGTCCCATAGTGCTCAGAGCCATTTTTGAAACCATTCTACTGGACGAGTGTCAGAACGTTACCTCTCGTGGCCTGCATGTTGTGAGACGCTGCACCAGTAATTGAGTGTTTGTCGAACACTCGTCTCTGTCTGCATACATCGACTAGATTCATGTAACGCTTGCTACGCATTTTTATGCTGTTTTTTAACAGCCTAAAAAGAATAGTATTGATAATGTAAACACCACTTGAAATAGGTTTTCCTTCCCCAAGACAGGATCGAAGCAGTGAAGAAGGTGAGCATAAAGTTCTTAAAAGTGGAATTGAAACCAAAATACTTTCTTTCTCTTAAAGCCTTTGATGACATAGCAAAGAACAAAGTTGCTAAAGACATTCATGGAACAAAATATAATGGAGCAATATTAGTAGGAACAGAATCAGCAGTGTAAATCAACACAGCTGCGTAAGTGTTCACTAATACCTATTCTGCAGCCTTTACATCAAGATGAGTATAAACTAAAAGTTGGGAATAGGAAAAATCTTCAGGAAATAAAGACCTGCATCCGTCCAATATACCATGATCTGTAATAATATATCACCTTGCCAGACAGAATTTAAGATGTGTATGAAGCAGTGGAGAAAGAAGAGGACGTAGTCAGTAAAGGCAACAAGGAATGTTGCAAAACGGAAAGCACAATGGTACAGCATGAGGAGTGTTGCCACAGGAAGGACATTCTCCAAGAGATACCACAGACCGAAATGGTTATGATTCTACAGAATTTGTCCGTGAGGGTATTATAGAAAGTTGCTATGAATCTCTCGTATGGGCTGAAACCACACCAACATCTTTTACTTTTGGTATTTTTATTTCATTTATCTATTTTTTTAGATTTTTTATTAACTTTGCATTAATTACACACATAGTCTTGTATCATAACATGTATTGTACTATCAGTATAATGGGTGCTGTACAAAAAAAAGGCTTAATAATAAAGAACAATAAAATAAAGATTTTACAGTTCTACTTGTTTTAAGCAAAGAAGTTTTAAGATGCAAGGAGAATGAGTATTTTTAACATCTTACAGGAAATAATACAAAAGTATTACAGTCTCGAATCATACCTATAGCTGTACACAGACTACCTGATCAATTGAAAAAGTATCTGATGTATCGATAACATCTCCCAGAGTTTACAAATAGCTGTTCAACTTTGGCAGTCAGTTACTCAGTTTACTTCAGCAAGCACCTGTATTACTGGTACTCTCAGCCCCTCAAATGTAGCATAAACTACACTGCTGGCCATTAACAATGCTACACCACGAAGATGACGTGCTACAGACGCGAAATTTAACCGACAGGAAGAAGATGCTGTGATATGCAAATGATTAGCTTCTCAGGGCATTCACACAAGGTTGGCGCCGCTGGCGGCACCTACAATGTGCTGAAATGAGGAACGTTTCCAACCGATTTCTCATACACAAACAGTAGTCGACCAGCGTTGCCTGGGGAAACGTTGTTGTGATGCCTCGTGCAAGGGGTTGGGTTGGGTTGTTTTTGGGGGAGGAGACTAGACAGCGAGGTCATCGGTTTCATCGGATTAGGGAAGGACGAGGAAGGAAATCCACCGTGCCCTTTCAAAGGAACCAACCCGGCATTTCCCTGGAGCGATTTAGGGAAATCACCTCGTGCAAGGGTAAGAAATGCGTGCCATCACGTTTCCGACTTTGATAAACGTCGGATCGTAGCCTATCGCGTTTGCGGTTTATCGTATCGCGACATTGCTGCTCGCGTTGGTCGAGATCCAATGACTGTTAGCAGGATATGGAATCCGTGGGTTCAGGAGGGTAATACGGAACGCCGTGCTGGATCCCAACGGCGTCATACCACTAGCTGTCCAGATGACAGGCATCTTACCCGCATGGCTGTAACGGATCGTGCAGCCACATCTCGATCCCTGCGTCAGCAGATGGGGACGTTCGAAGACATCAACCATCTGCACGAACAGTTCGACGACGTTCGCAGCATCATGGACTATCAGCTCAGAGACCATGGCTGCGGTTACCCATGACGCTGCATCACAGACAGGAGCGCCTGCGCTGGTGTACTCAACGACGAATCTGGGTGCACGAATGGCAAAACGTCATTTTTTCGGATGAATCCAGGTTCTGTTTACAGCATCATGATAGTCGCATCCGTGTTTGGCGACATCGCGGTGAACGCATATTGGAAGCGTGTAGTCGCCATCGCCATACTGGCGTATCACCCGACGTGATAGTATGGGGTGATATTGGTTACCCGTCTTGGGCATCTCTTGTTCGCATTGACGGCACTTTGAACAGTGGACGTTATATTTCAGATGTGTTACGACCCGTGGCTCTACCCTTCGTTAGATCCTTGCGAAACCCTACATTTCAGCACGATAATGTACGACCGCATGTTGCAGGTCCTGTACGGGCCTTTCTGGATACAAAAAATGTTCGACTGCTGCCCTGGCCAGCACATTCTCCAGATCTCTCACCAATTGAAAACGTCTGGTCAATGTTGGCTGAGCAACTGGCTCTATACAATACGCCAGTCGCTACTCTTGAACTGTGTTGTGGTGTTGAAGCTGCATGGACAGCTGTACCTGTACACGCCATCCAAGCTCTGTTTGACTCAATGCTCAGGCGTATCAAGGCCGTTATTACAGCCGGAGGTGGTTGTTCTGGGTACTGATTTCTCAGGATCTATGCACCCAAATTGCGTGAATATATGATCACATGTCAGTTCTAGTATAATATATTTGTCCAATGAATTCCCGTTTATCATCTGCATTTCTTTTTGGTGTAGCAATTTTAATGGCCAGTAGTGTATTGTAGCCATATACGTTATCCACATTGGAGCCAGTAAACGCTTTAAATAAAATTGGTGATTGACTTTAACGCAAAACAATATAACACAGATAGTATGAGGAACAGTATGGCACAGTGTATAGCCCTGTTCTTATAGTCTAACCCTCACCAACTAAGTCCGACAAGCACAGATGCATTGTTAAACCTACCTTGCCCATGAATTCTACAGATACAAATGACAGACAACGTCGTGAGGCTCGCTCCCAAACATTTTGAGTAATTTGCTTCTCGGGCAATAATGACTCGCCCACTCAAGGCCGTATTGAACTTCATCAAATTCTTACAACATCCACGTGCCACATGACTGGAAGCACACGTCCTTGGATGGTCATCCAGCAGTTATCAATGGTAAGCGACTGCAAACGAGATGCCGCATGACAGCTGGGAATATTACTCAACTGTTAGTTTAATGAGTCATGGTGGATAAAAAAAAAGGCAGCATTATTTATAGAGGTATGGAAATAAGAGGATGAAACTTCTCTATTACTTTTACAAGCACCAGACTATAGAGTTAAGAATCGAGAGAGGCGAAAGGGAACCGGTAATTGAGAGTGCGACATGATTGAAGCCTATGCTCGATGTTATTCAATCGGTACATTGAGCAAGCAATCAACAAAACCAAGGAGATATTTGGATGGATGATTAAAGTTCGAGGAGAAGAAACAAAAACTTTGGGTTTTGCGGATTGCATTATAAGTCTGTCAGAGACAGCAATTTACTTGCAATGCGATTTGAATAGAATGGATCCTGTACTGAAAAGGCTTTAACAATAGCAAAACAAAGGTAATAAAATACAGTCATATTAAAATAGGCGTTACTGAGAAAATTGGATTAGGAAATGACATACTAAGAGTAGAGACGAATTTCGTTATTTGGGAAGCAAAGTTACTAATGTTAACACAAGCAGAGACGATTTAAAATGTAGACTGTCCATAGCAAAAAAAGATTTCTGGAAATAAGATGTTGATGAATATAAAATAAAATTAAAGTGACTTACTACCAACTACAGAAGAAATTGAGGAGCTAATTAAAATTAAAACCCGCAAAAACAGAAAATCTAGTGGAGGGAATTCTATTCAGCTGAGCTTTTGAAGTCTTCCTTGCCAAATATCGCCAAGGAGCTAAATTTACTCTTTGAAGAAATCTGGAAAACAGAAAAAAATTCCAGAGGAACGGAAAGTGGCCTTGATACATTCGCTCCACAAAGAAGGTAATAAAGAGAATGTAAACAACTACAGAGCAATCTCTTTGCTGCCAGTAGCATATAACGTATTTCCCAACATTTCATTAAGCAGAATAGAAACGACCCAAGAGAGTCTTTTAGGTGAATATCACGGTGGTTGTAGGAAATATTTAATCTCAATTCAGCAATTCGCCACAGATTACTTAATACAAACAACATTGTAGTTACATTTGAGAATTTCAAAAAGGCTTTTTATTCTGTTGACAGAGAAACTATAAATAAAATAATTCAAGAATTTGGTTTAAGGTCTCAACTGGTAAACCTAATTCGTGAAACACTTACAGATACAGCCTGTTGTTGTTGTTGTGGTCTTCAGTCCTGAGACTGGTTTGATGCAGCTCTCCATGCTACTCTATCCTGTGCAAGCTTCTTCATCTCCCAGTACCTACTGCAACCTACATCCTTCTGAATCTGCTTAGTGTATTCATCTCTTGGTCTCCCTCTACGATTTTTACCCTCCACGCTGCCCTGCAAAGCTAAATTTGTGATCCCTTGATGCCTCAAAACATGTCCTACCAACCGATCCCTTCTTCTAGTCAAGTTGTGCCACAAACTTCTCTTCTCCCCAATCCTATTCAATACCTCCTCATTAGTTACGTGATCTACTCACCGTATCTTCAGCATTCTTCTGTAGCACCACATTTCGAAAGCTTCTATTCTCTTCTTGTCCAAACTGGTTATCGTCCATGTTTCACTTCCATACATGGCTACACTCCATACAAATACTTTCAGAAACGACTTCCTGACACTTAAATCTATACTCGATGTTAACAAATTTCTCTTCTTCAGAAACGATTTCCTTGCCATTGCCAGTCTACATTTTATATCCTCTCTACTTCGACCATCATCAGTTATTTACTCCCTAAATAGAAAAACTCCTTTACTACTTTAAGTGTCTCATTTCCTAATCTAATCCCCTCAGCATCACCCGATTTAATTTGACTACATTCCACTATCCTCGTTTTGCTTTTGTATGTTCATCTTATATCCTCCTTTCAAGACACTGTCCATTCCGTTCAACTGCTCTTCCAAGTCCTTTGCTGTCTCTGACAGAATTACAATACAGCCTATAAAGTAAAATTTGTGTGAGAAATTCCACAGCCTCTCAAAATAAAAACAGTGTACGACGAGGTAACGGCTTATCCCCTATTCTTTTTAATAATGTGTGAGAGAAAATAGTGACAATTTGGAACGAAAAACGTATTGAACTCAGCTTTTCCTGAAAACAGATACTGACCAAATAGACAGAATACAAAAATTAAAATATCCAGGGCAGATAATCCAATAAAATGCTTTGGGAGGATCTGCAATAGAGGAAAGTTTTCATGAAATGGGGGGAGCATACGGTATCACCAAAGGGGTCTACAATAAAGAGTGCCTATCCAAAAAAGCAAAAAATGAGGCATTAGAAGGTATTAGTGAAGCCAGAATGCCTATATACAAGCAAATGCCTGGCGTTAAACTGTAATGTAGATAAATTATAAGTACTAGAAAGGGGATTAATAATGAAAATATTAGGACCACAACACATAACAGAAGGTTGGAAATTACGAAGTACTGACGAAATATACCAAAATGTAGAAAATATTTCAAACGTAATGAGAAAAAGAAGACTCATGTTTCCGGACATTTATTTCGAATGCAAGACAGTGGATTAACTAGTACTATTTTCAAATATTTGGGGGTAAGAAGCCCACAACAAGTTTGATGAACGAAGTAAGAAAGGGCTTACGGAATGAAAATATAAAAACAGTGGATAGATATAACAGAGAAGCCTTTCGGACAAAAAGTATAAAAAATGGAAGGATTCCAAGGCAAGGTAGCTAAAAAGTCTGAAAGACGAAAGCATACTGGAAGAAAAGAAGGGAACAAAGAACGAAGGTGAGGGAGTGAAACGTAGACGATAAACATTTCAGATATGAAGAGTTTAGTATCCCCCCAGCGGACATCGTTATGAAGTAGATGAGCTGGAGTGCGTAGCGCAGCTGAATAGTTCGGAAATACACCATGGAGGTCACACGGGATGCATGTTATGGGCAGACCTGCTAACAGAGCACAGAGATGTTTACCTACAGGCAGCAGGAGTCTGGCGGGCGAGTGCTTACGCTGAGTTCGACTACTGCGGACCTCGCCTTGCACTTCGTGCCGCGTGTTGTTGCCAACTGCTCAGTCGACGGGCGCCTGCGCCAACGGCGTACCGAGTTCATCCTGGAGTGCGTGCCTACGAGGTTTCGGACTTCCTACTTCTCGTAGATTGCCTCGCACTACGAGTTTTCCTTTCCACTCACGGGGTTCTGTACACTGGTTAATATTGAGTCACCATGGACCAGTGAATTTCCCGTACCGACAGTGCAGAGTGATGACGTTGTCACACCTCTGCGAATACTGAAGTGGTTGTCTTACGTCTATGACGCTCCTATTTATTGTTTCCCTTCTGCTAATGTTAATTATGTACCACCATACGCCAGGAAGCTTTGCAGTGCCGGCAGGGTCAGTTGTGCCTACAGAAGGAACAGCATCAGCAGTGTAGATGCAGGCGCTAGTGAACCATACTGCGGATTTGCTTCGCGCCCTCGCCCCAGCGTCGGTGGGCCAAGCGACCGTTGTGCAGTATCTTTCTCTGGCCCCACCTCCCCGACGCCGTTGGTCGGTCTCGACGAGTCTACGGAAAGGTGGGAGAATTACCTGAACCATTTCTTGCTGCACTGCCACGTAAGGTGTACCGTCGATCCGGTTGATAACGCTGTCTTGTCGTCCAGCAGCGCCGTTTTGTAGGAAGTTGTTCAAGACTCGGAGCTCACCACTGGGCCTTACAAACTCCTCTCTGGCGGGATATCTCTGTTGCTAACGCATTATTTCGGACGTCAAACCCATGTGGTGGCGGCATGGTTTGAGTTCAACCAGAATCGCGAACGCCCTGGCCAACTGTATGCGACCTCGTTCGCCGATTTGCAGCACCTTTCACGCAAGTGTCGTTTTGCGTCTCTGTCTTCCGCAGGCTCGGTAATTTGGTCCGCTTAGCGCCTAATCCCGAGGTTCAGATTATGGCGTCGGCTTTGGCCGATTTTTCTTCACCCGGAGTTGCACAAATTGTGGACTCGCATAAGCTGACGGCGGTGGCAAAGCAACGTCCTTTCTTCTTTACGAAATGTATCCAAGCACGCTTCCAGGAACAACCCAGAAACTGTACCTCCCAGCGTCTGCTTCTAACAGTGCTCGCACAGTTATGTGATTGCCATGCAGGGACAGACTTATTTATTTCTCGTCAGGATGTATTTACGTTGACATGAAATACATTAGTGCAGCGTCTGTGTACGGCAGGGTCTGTATAGTTCGATGCAATGTCCCTTAGAACATGCATGCAGCTGCGAGGCCCGAACGTTGAACCATGTTATCATTAGTCCAGTCCTTATGTAATATCTGTATTTCACAACCCTAACGGTACTGTAAAGGAGTCACAACTTCCCCTTTGAAGAGCGGTGTGTAGTGACTTGGCAAGACAGCCAAGCCACTCGGAGGTAGCCGAAAGGCACGCGTTTAGCTCACGCAGACTGGCGTGAGGTCTGGAACAGGACAATGTCTTGAGAATTGCAAATAAAGTACGAAGATCTTGGAATACTTAACTTTAATCCATAATTGATACATTAATATAATCTCAATATAACTGGTAATGGCGCCTTGCTAGGTCGTAGCAAGTGACGTAGCTGAAGGCTATGCTAACTATCGTCTCGGCAAATGAGAGCGTATTTGTCAGTGTAGCATCGCTAGCAAAGTCGGCTGTACAACTTGGGCGAGTGCTAGGAAGTCTCTCTAGACCTGCCGTGTGGCGGCGCTCGGTCTGCAATCACTGACAGTGGCGACACGCGGGTCCGACGTATACTAGCGGACCGCGGCCGATTTAAAGGCTACCACCTAGCAAGTGTGGTGTCTGGCGGTGACACCACACAGTGCCTGGCGACTTCCGTAAGGTCAGCTTGTTAAATAGCATACTGAATGCGTGATCTTGCAACGTGACACCTGGTTACTTAGGTGTCATGCAGTGGCATCCTTGTGACGACGTTTTCTGAGTCGTCACGAGAGCCATCTGTTTACCCGGCCAGAACTATGACGCAACAATAAGTATTTATATGGGAGTCGTGGATGTGGATGTCTACTGATGAGGTACAAAAATAGTTACGACTCGTTTGTTAGCAGACGGTATCCCAGTTTCTATATGGCAGCTAAGAACAAATTTTAATGAAAAATTAGCATTTAGAGAATAACGCTTCATCTTCATTATGCTCTACACTGAAGAGCCAAAAAAACTGGTACATCTGCCTAAAATCGTGTAGGGTCCCTGCGAGCACGCTACACGACATAGTATCGACTCGACTTATGCCTGAAATTGCGTTAAAGCGAATTGACACCATGAATCCTGCAGGACTGTCCATAAATCAGTGAAAGTACGTTGAAAAGTATCACAGACATGCTCAATAATGTTCATGTCTCGGGAGTTTGGTGGCCAGCGGTAGTGTTTCAATTCAGAAGAGTGTTCCTGGAGCCACTCTGTACCAATTCTAGACGTTTGGACTATCGCATTGTTCTGCTAGAGTTGCCCAAGTGCTTCGGATTGCTCTATGGATATGAATGGATGAACGTTGTCAGACAGGATGCTTACGTACGTGTCACCCGTCAGAGTCGTATCTAGATGCATCAGAGGTTCCATATCACTCCAACTGCACACGCCCCGCATCATTACTGAGCCTCCACCAGCTTGAACAGTCCCCTGCTGACATGCTGGATCCATGGATTCATGAAGTCGTTTCCATACCTGCAAACGTCCATCCACTCGATACAATTTGAAACGAGACTCGTCCGATCAGGCAACGTGTTTCCAGTCATCAACAGTCCAATGTCGGTGTTGACGGGCGCAGGCGATGCGTAAAGCTTTGTGCCGTGCAGTCATCAAGGATAAACGAGTGAGCTCTGGGCTCCGAATGCCCATATCGATGATGTTTCGTTGAGTGATTCGCTCACTGACACTTGTTGATGGCCCAGCACTGAAATCTGCTGCAATTTGCGGAAAGGTTGCACTTCCGTCACATTGAACCATTCTCTTCAGTAAGCGTTGGTCCCGTTCTTGCAGCATATTTTTCCGGCCGTAGCGACGTCGGGCGGTTTTCCTGGATTCCTAATATTCACGGTACACTCTTGAAAATCCCCACTTCATCGCTACCTCGGAGCTACTGTGCCTCATCTCTCGTGCGCTAACTATAACACCACGTTCAAACTCACTTAAATTTTGAATGTGTGTGTGAATTCCTAAGGGGCCAAACTGCTTAGGTCATCGGTCCTTAGACAAACTTTACTTAAATAACTTTAACTAACTTATGCTAAGAACAACACACACACCCAAGCCCGAGGGAGGACTCGAACCTCCAGCGGGATGGATGGCGCAGTAAATCTGGATAACTTGCCATTGTGGCAGCAGTAACCGATCTAACAACTGCGCCAGACACTTTTTGTCTTATATAGACGTTTGCTACCTCAGCGCCGTATTCTGCCTGTTTACATATCTCTGTATTTGAATGCACATGGCTGTAGCAGTATCTTTGGCGCTTCATTGTATGATTAGCGACGTATTTTCGTTAGATAGGAAAGAACAGCATCCATATTGTTGAACACGCAAATGTACCACCTGCTTTCATTTCGGTATATCTTTCTTATGCTTTAATGCGTATATTGGCTTGCCTTTGAGGTCAGACACATGTGGCCACCTTGCGTCAGCTGTCTCTGGTGTCATCAGTCAATGTCTCCCGTCCGCTAAGGGATGGCTGTCGGACACATAGTGTATTGCCCCTATCGCCACTATAGCAATATGCTCTCACTGCATGAGAAACGCATTAGCCACATCTGCCAGAGGCTGCATAAGTCCTATCTGAAATCACTCTCTGACATAATCGACGGTAGTGGAAACATTCACCATATTGTCCTGGAGGCACGTCAGTTGACTGATTATGAGAACTTTAACAGGAAAAAGTGACTCGTGAGTTTTCTCAAATGCAGAATTTCAGGAGATCTAATTTTGTATTTTAGGTCTGGTTATAGAAAATTTCGGCGTTTTACTCATGAAAATCGTCTCGGTAGAATTTGTAATGGATCCAGAAACAGAGGAAATTGCCGAGAGAACTATTACAAAGGTACATTCTAAAATATAGACTGTTGGAAAACATTCCAACGACCTTTTAATTGAAAGAAGGATCCGTCACGATGATGGATGCCCTCCTTTCCTTTCAACTGAATCTTAGAGATCGTCCGAGGATGGGGAATGACTTTCTCGGAAATAGGTTCGGTTATCCTGGCTAATGGTTCAAATGGCTCTGAGCACTATGCGACTTAACTCCTGAGGTCATCAGTCGCCTAGAACTTAGAACTAATTAAACCTAACTAACTTAAGGACATCACACACATCCATACCCGAGGCAGGATTCGAACCTGCGACAGTAGCGGTCGCTCGGCTCCAGACTGTAGCGCCTAGAACTGCACGGCCACTCCGGCCGGCCCGGTTATCCTGTCAAGATATGCAGTGTCAGCAATGGAAAAAGTAGACGAACTGTTTATTATTTCGAAGGTAATTTCCATGACTTTTAATACATTTATCCCACTGTGAGACAAGAATGTCAGCGCCTTCGTCGAAAACGTTTTGCAGTTGCCTGAGAAACCTTGATTGTACGCAGGCGTTCCACCTCTTCATCCGAAGCCAATTGACAGCCATGAATATGTCTTTAGGAGACGTTGTGTCACAGTGGGATGTATGTATTAACAGTTGTGGAGATCGTTTAGAGGTTGTGTAAGGGGTCCCCATAGTAACTTCTGCAGTGTACGCGGAACAAATTTGGCGCCAACATGTGAACGGACATTATCCTGCAACACTATGATGCCGTTCGTCAACATTCCCGGCCGAATGGGTTCGATGGCGCACGTAACTTTTTACAAAGTATCCACTTACCTCTCTACGGTAATAGTGGCTCCGAGTTCCAGAATCTTAAAAGGGCAGCTGGCCCTTGCAGTCCAAGAAAAGTGTCATCATGATTTTCCCAGATCTGAGTGCATATTGCATAGACTACGCTGCAGAAGATTAGTTAGGACGACCTTACCCATCTCTCCCCATGAGACTTATATATTTTTGAGCCCTGAAGAAAAGCATTCGTGGTCGTTGACTTGCTTTGGATGAAGAGGATCGCACCTGAGTAAATAATGGTGTCGTGGGCTACTGTGAACATTTTTCCTTGAAGTCACTAACCGTCTTATCTCACAGTAGGATAAATGTATTAACAGTTACGACGTTTATTTTTGACATAATCAACACTTGACTTACCTTTCTCCCGTCTGTCTCGTTTCCACTTGATTGCCTCTTAGCACTGGCGTTAGGGATATTAGTGCAGATAGTTATATTGCTGCCAGAAGACAGTGCACTAACAACATTAAATCAGCATTTACTTCAGTTGCACACTAATAATTATGGCTATATGGAATAATATGTTTTTAGGTTGGTCAGTATCATAATGTACCAAGAGAAAGCTATTATTTTTTACACTACTGGCCATTAAAATTGCTACACCAAGAAGAAATGCAGATGATAAACGGGTATTCATTGGACAAGTATATTATACTAGAACTGACATGTGATTACATTTTCACGCAATTTGGGTGCATAGATCCTGAGAAATCAGTACCCAGAACAACCACCTCTGGCCGTAATAACGGACTTCATACGCCTGGACATTGAGTCAAACAAAGCTTGGATGGCGTGTACAAGTACAGCTGCCCATGCCGCTTCAAAACGATACCACAGTTCATCAAGAGTAATGACTGGCGCATTGTGACGAGCCAGTTGCTCGGCCGTCAATGACCAGACGTTTTCAATTGGTGAGACATCTGAAGACTGTGCTGGCCAGAGCAGCAGTCGAACATTTTCTGTATCCAGAAAGGCCCGTACGGGACCTGCAACATGCGGTCGTGCATTGTCCTGCTGAAATATAGGGTTTCGCAGGGATCGAATGAAGGGTAGAGCCTCGGGTCGTAACACATCTGAAATGAAACGTCCACTGTTCAAAGTGACGTCAATGCGAAGAAGAGATGACCGAGACGTGTAACCAACGGCACCGCACACCGTACGCCAGTATGGCGATGACGAATACACGCTTCCAATGTGCGTTCACCGCGATGTCGCCAAACACGGATGCAACCATCATGATGATGCAAACATAACCTGGATTCATCCGAGAAAATGACGTTTTACCATTCATGCACCCAGGTTCGTAGTTGAGTACACCATCGCAGGTGATCCTGTCTGTAATGCAGCGTCAAGGGTAACCGCAGCCATGGTCTCCGTGCTGATAGTCCATGTTGCTGCAAACGTCGTCGAACTGTTCGTGCAGATGGTTATTGTCTTGCAAACGTCCCCATCTGTTGGCTCAGGGATCGAGACGTGGCTGCACGGTCCGTTACAGCCATGCGGATGAGATACCTGTCATCTCGACTGCTATTGATACGAGGCCGTTGGGATCCAGCACGGCGTTCCGTATTACCCACCGATTCCAGGCCGGCCGGTGTGGCCGTCCGGTTCCAGGCGCTTCAGTCTGGAACCGCGTGACCGCTACGGTCGCAGGTTCGAATCCTGCCTCGGGCATGGATGTGTGGGATGTCCTTAGGTTAGTTAGGTTTAAGTAGTTTTAAGTTCTAGGGGACTGATGACCACAGATGTTAAGTCCCATAGTGCTCAGAGCCATTTGGACCATTTTGAACCCACCGATTCCATATTCTGCTAACAGTCATTGGATCTCGACCAACGCGGGCAGCAATATCGCGATACGATAAACCGCAATCGCGATAGGCTCTAATCCGACCTTTATCAAAGTCGGAAACGTGATGGTACACATTTCCCCTCCTTACACGAGGCATCACAACAACGTTTCACCAGGCAATGCCGGTCAACTGCTGTTTGTGTATGAGAAATCGGATGGAAACTTTCCTCATGTCAGCACGTTGTAGGTGTCGCCACCGGCGCCATCCTTGTGTGAATGCTCTGAAAAGCTAATCATTTGCATATCACGGCATCTTCTTCCTGTCGGTTAAATTTCGCGTCTGTAGCACGTCATCTTCATGGTGTAGCAATTTTAATGGCCAGTAATGTATTTTCCCCTGGGAAGCAGGTCAAGTGGTGAAGTGTGGAGGAGTAGACACAAAACGGCCGGTCTATACTAACAGGGAGAGTCCACTTGATGGTGCAATTACGACCATGCAAGTTGTGAATTATGTAACATGTTTGCAGGAAGACTGTTAGAGGCATAGGAAAAATAACCAAAACACTGAGGTGGGTACATATTAAAGTACCAATGATCACAGTAGCTGCACTTTTACCCTGTATAATAGGCAAAGACGAAAAGAGGAGGGCGATAAATGGCAGCGAAGGCGACGGCATGCTTGAAGATAAATAATAGCGAAGAAGATGATGGAGAACGCAATGACAGGCGGCATGGCCAAGGACAGGCTAGACAATGAATGACAGTGAAGGTTACAATACATAAAGCAATGACTAGTAGTGAATGCAACGCTGCCAGGATGATGGCTGTTGTCCGCAGCTCGTCGTCGTGCGGTAGCGTTCTCGCTTCCCACGCCCGGGTTCCCGGGTTCAATTCCCGGCGGGGTCAGGGATTTTCTCTGCCTCGTGGTGACTGGGTGTTGTGTGATGTCCTTAGGTTAGTTAGGTTTAAGTAGTTCTAAGCTCTAGGGGACTGATGACCATAGATGTTAAGTCCCATAGTGCTCACAGCCATTTGAACCATGATGGCTGTTGATGAAAGCAATGACAGGTAAAGTTTTATCTGACAGGCAACAGTAAAGAGATGCGAGACAATATTCGGTGGAGAAGGCGACAACAGAGGAGACTATGAAAGTGAAGAAATATAACGGAAATCTTCTAGTGCCCATATATAGTAACACAAACTTTTTTTATTGTACAAGGTCGATTGCCACCCTTCGCACTATGCAGATGGATTTTCTAAATCACTTTGTAGTTCGTTTTGCTCTTATGAGGGTTTCACAAGACGATAAAAGACGGCATCACCTCGAAACAGCCTGCTCAGATTGACTCCTAAATAGTTCACATAAAGAACTGAAGATGGTCTATAACGCTGACTTGAGCCCTGGATATAATTATGCGAATAAGATGGCTATCATTCCTTCCACTGGTCACAACGGCTGTTATAGGGCTCGCTCGTTTCTGTGTACGATTCACCTCTATCTGTCTGATCCACCGCAAGTATCACTGTCATAGGACTATACCCTGTGCGAACCTAAAAATTTCACGGACAGCAAATCCACTTCCAGGTGTCTGATCACTTCATACCGTTCGTAATCATGATGGTACAGCATCGTCTGACGATGACGAGGCATGCTGGCTTTGATGCTCTCCGTTTGCTGGCTTGTCACTGGAGGAGTTTTGAAGTAACACTGACCATTCCATTCCTACGACAGAGGGCTCCGTTGAATTTACCTGTTGGACGTTTCTTTGGACTGTTTATCACAAGTTGTGATACTCTTCCTGGGTTTACAGCCGGATCTTCCAGTCAAGTTGATACAGTATTTGGACGGTCCACCTGGGCATCATCTTCTGATGATACCCTGCTTTTGCGGACTCTCGTCGGCCTCATGCTACACTGGGGACAGGTCACCCACCATGACATACCTGTAGGAATGTTCAACATTGAGGGGTATAACAGGAACGATCATTCGAATCAAAAAAGTCTAGTAAACATGAGTCTAAAGTTCAAAGAGCTATGAGCGCATATTCATCTTAAGTACTGTGAAACATCCCCCACACCACCACCCCTGAACCATCGACCTTGAGTTAATAAGCAGGCTTGCGTGCCTGAGCGATGCAGATAGCCGTACCTTAGGTGCAGCAACAACGGAGGGGTATCTGTTGAGAGGCCAGACAAACGTGTGGTTCCTGAAGAGAGGCAGCAGCCTTTTCAGTAGTTGCTGGGGCAACAGTCTGGATGATTGACTGATCTGGCCTTGTAACACCAACTAAAACAGCCTTGCTGTGCTGATAATGCAAACGGCTGAAAGCAAGGGGAAACTACAGCCGTACTTTTTCCTGAGGGCATGCAGCTTTACTGTATGGTTAAATGATGATGGCGTCCTCTTGGATAATATATTCTGGAGGTAAAATAGTCCCCCATTCGGATATCCGGGCGGGGACGACTCAGGAGGAGAAACAAAATTGATGTTCTGCGGGTCGGAGCGTTGAATGTCAAATCAAGGCTCCGGGAGTAGACAACATGCCGTTAGAACTACTGATAGCCTTGGAAGAGCCACCCATGACAAAACTATTCCATTTGACTTAGGTCTTTAAGTGCTCTGTAACATACTTCGCGCAGTATCATATCTCCCATGTGAAAGATGATACCCTCAGATCCATAGAATACCAATTTTGTTTCTTCTGGTAACGATTGACAAGAACAGAGGAAAGTAATACAGTAGAAGAAGAATGGATAGCTTCGAGAGATGGAATAGTGAGCCGGCCGGAGTGGCCCGGTGGTTCTAGGCCCTACAGTCTGGAACCGCGCGACCGCTACGGTCGCAGGTTAGAATCCTGCCTCGGGCATGGATGTGTGTGATGTCCTTAGGTTAGTTAGGTTTAAGTAGTTCTAAGTTCTAGGGGACTGATGACCTATGAGGTTAAGTCCCATAGTGCTCAGAGCATTTGAGCCATTTTTTTTAAATAGTGAAGGCAGCAGAGGATCAAGTAGATAAAAAGGAGAGGGCTAGAAAAAATCCTTGGGTAACACAAGAAATACTGAATTTAAACGAGGAAAGGAAAAAATATAAATATGCAGTAAATGAAGCAGGCGAAAATGAATACAAACATGTCAAGAATGGGATCAACGGGAACTTCAGATTGACTAAACGGGAATGGCTAGAGGATAAATGTAAGGATGTAGAAGCATATATAACTAGGAGTAGGACAGATGCCACAAACAGAAAAATTAAAGGGACTTTGGAGAAAAGAGAACCATCTGTATGAATATCAAGAGCTCAGATCGTAAACCAGTCCTAAACGAAGAAGGGAAAACCGAAAAATGGATGGAGTATATCGAGGGTCTATACAAGGGTGATGTACTTGAGAGCAATATTGTGGAAATGGAAGAGGGCACAGATGAAGATCAGATGGGGGACATGATACTGCGTGAAGATTTTCACTTAAAGACCTAAGTAGAAACAAAACCCAGAGTGCAGACGACATTCTGTTAGAACTACTGATAGCTTTGGGAGAGCCAGTCATGACAAAACTCTACCATCTGGTGAGCAAAATGTATGAGACAGGCGAAATACCTTCAGACTTGAAGAAGAATATAATAATTCCAATCCCAAAGAAAGCAGGCGTTGACAGATGTGAAAATTACCGAACTATCAGTATAATAAGTCACAGGTGCAAAACACTAACGCGAATTCTTTACAGACGAATGCAAAAACTGGTAGAAGCCGACCTCGGGAAGGTCAGTTTGGATTCCGGAGAAATGTAGCAACACGCAAGGCAATACTGACCCCACAAATTCTCATAGGAGATGGGTTAAGAAAAGACAAACTTGCGTTTATAACGTTTTGTAGACTTAGAGAAAGGTTTTGACAGTGTTGACTGGAATACTCTCTTTAGAATTCTAGAAGTGGCAGCTGTAAAATACAGGGAGCGAAGTGTTATTTACAATTTGTACAGAAACCGGATGGCAGTTATAACAGTCGAGGGACATGAAAGGGAAGCAATGGTGGGGAAGGGAGTGAGACAGGGTGGTAGCCTATACCTGAATTTATTCAAACAAACAGGAAAGGAAACTAAAAATTTTGGAGTAGGAATTAAAATCTAGGGAGAAGAAACGAAAATCTTGAGGTTTGCCGATGACATTGCAATTCTGTCAGAGACGGCAAAGGACTTGGAAGAACAGTTGAATGGAACGAACAGTGTCTTGAAGGGAAGATATAAAATGAACATTAACGATAGCTAAACGAGGCTAATAGAATGCAATAGAATTAAATCAGGTGATGCTGAAGGAATTAGGTTAGGAAATGAGACACTTAAAGTAGTAGATTAGTTCTGCTATTTGGTCAGCAGAATAACTGAGGATGGTTGAAGTAGAAAGGATGTAAAATGTAGGCTGGCTTTGCCAAGGAAAGCGTTCCTGAATATGAGAAATTGGTTAACATGGAGTATAAATGTGTCAGGAAGTCTTTTCTGAAAGTATTTGCATGGAGTGTAACCATGTATGGAAGTGAAAAATGGACTTTAAACAGTTTAGACGAGAAGAGGAAAAAAGGTTTTGAAATGTGGTGCTACAGAACAATGGTGAAGATTAGATGAGTAGATCGCTTAACTTATGAGGTCGTACTGTGCAGATTTGGGGAGATGATGAATTTGCAGCACAACTTGATTAGAAGAAGGAATCGGTTGGTAGGACACGACCTGAGACATTAAGAGTTCACCGATTTAGTACTAGAGGAAAACGTGGAGGGTAAAAATCTTAGAGGGAGACCAAGAGATGAATACACTAAGCAGATTCAGAAAGATGTAAGTTGCAGTAAGCACCCGGAGATGAAGAGGCTTGCACAGGATAGACTAGCATGGAGAGCTGCCTCAGACCAGTCTTTGGACTGAAGACTACTACAACAACAACAACAACAACAACACTGTCAAACATGTTTCTTCTACTGCATGCTCTTTCCTTTCCATATTTTGGGAGAAGGTAGCATGGATCAAAACAAGAAACAACTGTCAAATAAACGTGGACTTTAAAATACATGCTTTAATACTTATGAGTACTTGTTCTGTAGAAGAGATGTTTCAAGTAAATGCTCATAGCTCTTAAGATATGGATTTTAGAGCCCATCTTTACTGGCCTTTTATGCTACTGACAATCTTTCGTGTCATATCCCTGTATACTGACCATTCCTGCTGGGACATCCTGCATTGGCGAGGAGAGAGTGCTCAGCGCTTGTACGAAGTGTGTTCAGTGTACCCCGCTCCAAAATAGATCAGCAGCGCCGCCGGAGGTGAAAACAAGCAAAGACGCTGTATCGCTGCAGTGAATAATTGTCAAATTAGTTTACCTGTTGGAAACATCACGTTTTAGTGGATTAGAACCGGTTTCGCCGTCTTACTCTGGAGATAGCCTTTGTTCCTATTAATAGGATCATCAGCCAGCCTCATTTAAAAATTTCTTCACGACACAGTCCCAGTTCGAGAAGCGGGAGCAACCACCTGCGTCTTGTAAAACTACATTGCGTGTCCGTCGGCTATGCAGCGCTCTGCTACCGCGCATTTTTTGGATTGTTGTAAACTTGTGTGGTGGCGATGTTTCACACACCTGCTGTCAACATTTCCGATGTATAATTTGCCAGAGTGGCTTGGGATCTTATAAGAACACCAATTCCCTTCGCCCCACATCATCTTTAACAGAGCGCGAAACAGCATGAAACTTACCTGGGGGCGGAAGACGGTCTTGGTGTTTAAATTTCTTAAAATTCTCACTGTTCTATCTGATTCGCTCTTAGCGTATGGTAGGAAAACTATTGATTGAGAGTCATCTTAGCGTACTTGCTGCGGTGGTCTGAACCCTAAGGCAAGTGGGATTTGCTTCTCGTTTAAATACATAATTCAGGTATTCAATTCACTGTGAGGCGTAGCGCCGTATACCGATCCTGCCTTGGAGGAGGTTAAGTGGGAGATGTGTCTCAGAGCTGGATAGTGACGGATGGTGACTGTGCGCGCGTGTAGTTTTTGCATCAGCCGATAGAGGACAGTATTGGATAGGGGACTCTGATTTAGTTTCCGATTGTGCCCACTGGAGTGCACTAAAGTAATAGAATGTTTTTCATAAACTGTTCTAGTATTTTCATAAAGTGTTGTTATATCTTGTTGTGTATGTAGAATGTTATAAATGTGTTTTAGCAGTATGAATGATACGTGAGTGTAATTGTTTAACAAGTTATGTAGTGGGATTTAGTGTGGGAACATTTGGAAGAAGTGTGGATGTGGACAAAGGGGATTTTTGTAGAATAGGGTTGTAAAGTAAGTTTATGATAAGGGACAGTTAATTCAGGTATAGATTACATTAGTAAATAACTTTATGGATAAACAAAACTTCAGCATGTTAGATAATTACGTCAGTAAAAAGTGCAGTCGTTAGGTTTACTATTTTGCAATTGGTTATTGATGAAAAGCGCGAACTGACGCGGGAGATGTTGTTTTGCTATTGGCTGTTGAGTAAACTGACCAATGGTAAAGCAATATTCTTCGCGCGCCTTTCTTTGCTGGTAGAGTATTCTAGAGCGGAGTCGGAGCCTAGCCATGGAACAGTTAGGACCTGTGTAGTAGTAGTTCCGATGGAAATGATAAGTTGCCGGATCTAGCAGTGTTTCATACATCAAAAGTGTTGTAAAGTGACGGCATAATTATTCCGATGGATGTGCAGAAATTTCGGAATTTTTAAATGAATCTTGTGACGAGAAAACACATAAATTCCGCGTGGCGTATTGAGCAGGTCGGTGGCTAAAAACTGTGACTCCATTAGGTACCGACAGATTTAATATTTGTCCAGCATTCTCAATAAAAAAATCCATATTTTTGTAGCTATTACGTTTTCGGGAAATGCAACACCATAAACTTGCTGACATGAGTGAAAGGGATTGTGAGTGACTGTGTTAAGACTAGCACGGGCTTGGCAGTGATACTTGTTCACTTAAGTTTCAGAATATATTAATTAAGTACAAAATTTCCAACCATTATTTTCGTGTGAAAACTTTCTCCCGAATCGTAGATTAGTGACTTTAATTGCAGCCTGGTTCACGTCGAAGTACAGTAGGTTTCGTCCGGCTTCCCTACTGATGATCTGCTGAGACAATGTTCACAGTTAGGTGCAGGTTCGTCGTAAAGGGGCGGAAGGAACCGCACCACCGCAACTGTGCTAAGATTTCCGCATCTAATCAAAAGTAGTTATTGGGTGGGGTACGTCCACCCTTTGCCGTAATGACGGCGCGAACTCTGCTGGGAACATTTTTAGTGAGGTATGTCAAGAGCCGGAACCAGGTAAGGTAGAGAAGTTGGACGCTAGAGCCTGAAGCGAAGCTCACTTTCTAACTGAAAGCACGGGTGTTACATTAGATTCTGATCTGGACTGTGAGCAGGGCAGTCCATTTCAGGAAAGTTACTGTCCACAAATCATTGTCTCATAGATACTCCTTTACGGCAGGGTGCATTGTCATGTAGACACCAAACAATCATCGTTTCCGAATGTTCCTCAACTGCACGCAGTACGCATGCTGTAGAAAATGTGTTAATATCCTTACGTTTTCTTAAGCACTATAGGTAAACCACACCTACCCACGAAAACCGCCCCCATTCTGTAGCATAACTTCGTCCATACTTCAATGTCGACGCTATACAGTATGGCAGATAAAGCTTTGCATGCATTCGCCAATCCCAGACTCTTCCATCGTATTGTCACAGGGTACAGGGTGATCCACCACTACAAATCACTCTTTCCCAGTAATCCATTGTTCTGTGGTCTCGGTCTTAACACCACCTCAAGCATCACTTAGCAGTGACTACAGAAATGTGTGGCTTGTGAGGAGCTACTAGACCGTTGTATCACATTTTCTTTAACACCCTACGCACAGCGTTTGCCGCTGACAGTGCGAGTCCTTTCGCTGGTTCTACGCAATTTTTTCCACCATCCTCCGCAGTGCTCAACTGTACCTATCTGTCACTACATGACGTGTGGTTAGCCTTGCCTTAGGTGTGGCTGTTGCTTCGCATTTCCAGTCTACAGTCGCGTCACCAACAGTCGATTTGGGCACGTTTCAATCCCCGACGCAAACAGAGGGTAGTTGTAAGTTTAACCTGTGTATCTGTGTGCATCTGTTTGTCACACCGTAGCACCCAAACGAGACGTCTGATTTTAATATAGGTTTTTTTTATTTGAAAGTTGGTTTAATCGGGATCGTTATAAATTATTAGCTACGTTTCATGAAAGTCTGTTCAGCCGCTTAAATTTTATCACCTAAATTAAGTGAAACCGATCTCCGCCATTGCTCTCGATATACGCCGTGTAATGCGTAAGGTGCACAGTCGTTGACAAAACGAGCAGGACCCCTCACCTTTTCGTTATACTGATCCGCACAGCTTTAAAGTCTGCAACACAGCATAATAGGCAAGACTACGAAGTGCTACCAACATACTATGCATAGGCGTGAAATTGACAAACCATCCGAATTCTGTCAGACTGTTTTCAATCATGTGTAAGACTATATTAATGTTGATTAGTGTGTTAAACATAACACGTAAATATAAGATATAAATGAAAGAAGAAACACGTGGCAATTCACATCCAAGTATTAATGCCACCGCGTTTTAGAAGTTCCAGCATTCCCATTGCTAGCTAGCTTAAGAAACATTTCGGCTAATGAACATTTTCTGGCTGTGGCGAGTCCAATGGAGAATTCGAAACATTGTAGAATATGTTTGGCAGCTATGTAGCCGTTTATTTCCTGCGATAATGCAGAATTATCCTACTAAAATTAATCGCTAATAACAGTATTTTGTTATTTCGATAAACATCCCGTATTATTGTCACATAAGCGGTGACATAAAGGTAGAAAATTCATGTTTTTGAGTCCAGAAAGCTCTATGCAACAACAACTGCAGATCATTTTGCCATTTTCATTGGGAAATTGCCGGCTTATTCACGTCTGGGGTAATAATAGAGGACTGTTTGCCTGTGTTGTATGCTAGTGAGAGTTGTTTGCTACTGCAAGGGAGGTCTGGTTTGTTTTCGGTTCTAATCTCGATGGAGGCAGATAGACTGTCAGTAAAGCAATTTCAAGAAATCCTCGCGCCCTCTATACGTTTTCTTGCTTCCTTTATTCTGTACCGGCGCCCTGTGAATGTCAATCTGAAACTCATGTAGAATTTAATACTTGTTACTGCTTACTTTTTCCGCTTCTGTCAATAACTGAAATGGCTTAAGTGCGGCACTGAATGACTTTTAACTGAATTTCGTTATGAATCTTCACGCATTGGTAAATTTGCACACTTTCATGGTAGGTCAGCAACGGTAATCCGAACGTTGACACAGACCGTTTCGCGGCCGGATGCGAATAATATTTTGCTAATTCGTAACGATCTGGAGTACTTTGTCTGACTAAAACAGTTATGTTATCTCGATAAGCTGAAATTCATTTTTATTGGTGCAGTTCATACTAATCAGCGTTTCTTCTTTCATTTATTTCTTACATTTACGCGTTGTCTTTAACACACTAATCAACATTAATGTAGTCTTACACATGACTGAAAACAGTCTGACAAAGCTCGGATAGTTTGTCAATTTCACGCCTGTGCATAGTATATTGGTAGCACTTCGTCGCCTTACCTGTATTGTATGTAGCAGACTTTAAATCTGTGCGGATCAGCATAACGAAAAGGCGAGGGGTTTCGCTCGTTTTGTCCACGAATGTACAAGTTATATACTACCAGATTGCAGATATCAAAAAAATCTAAATAAAAGTCCACGAGTCGTGTGTTAGTATTTTACTGTTGACTAACAATGATGATTTTTGCCTTTTGAAGTGTACCTGTGTATCTGTCTGTGGCTTCGTAGTTCCCAAATGAAAGGTCCGATTTTAATATAGTTTTTTTTTTTAATTTGAAAGCTGGTTTAATCGGAATAGTTCTTAGCTACGTTCCATGAAAGTCTGTTCTGCCTTTCAAATTTCATCAGCTACATGAAGTAAAAATTTTTTCTGCCAAGGCGCACTCTTGGTATACGCTACGAAGCACATGAGAGCTACGTCAAGTTACGGTGTACCAGATCGCAGATCTCAAAATGATCTCAATAAAAGTCCGTGAAAACATACGTTGCTGTTGGCCAGCAATGATGAGTTTTGGCTTTAGAAGTCGCCCGTTTCAGCATCTACAGCGCAGAAGCGTGACTGTGGCTCAATTGTGAAAGATAAAGATATGGTTTCGCAGACATTTTGTAGTTCGTTTTGAGGTCTACATTTCAGTGGTAAATTAAATGAAGAAGTCATACGCAAAACAGCACATGCCTAACGAACTCAGTTTTGAGAAACAGGTTTTTTTAGTTATTTCGTTATTAAATGAACATAGACGTATGAATTTTTGGCGGTGTTAGGAATGACTCCCAGAAGGGTTGTGTGACTTCTTCTGTCAAAACATATAAATAACGATGACATATATCATTTTGCAAATCCCCATATTTATTAGGAAAGATAACGACCCTTTGAAATAGAAAAGCAAAGATTCTGAGAAAAATACATTAAAACATTGTGTCAGTGCCCCAGACTTCATTGCCACTTCCTGTTTTATCTTTAGTAAGGTTTCCATAATTCTTTGTCAGTTCTTGATACGGTGATCTACACTCGCTAAGGATACTGTTCATATACTTCATCATGTCTCTCGCTTTTGGCACTTTCAGTGGTATTTCTTCCTTATGAAGTTCAATGTTCTTGAACTTGAAAACCTGAGTGAGTATATTTCTGGCCATCGTTGATGTAGTCATATTAGTACCTGTATATTCTATTATTTGCTAAGAAGTTACAGCACACATTTTTCTGTCCTTGGAACTTCTATCAACAGTTTTGGGATCTTTCTCCAAAGAGTGTTTTGTAATCCCTGACCATATCTTCATTAATTGCAACCTAAGTAGCATTAGTTAAAGACGCTGACTTTAAAATATCAGTTCACTGTTCTGCAGCGCACACAGTATCTTCTTTTTCTTTTTTCAAGGATGCCAAGAGACAAAAATCCCTGTGGCAACGGAGGTATATGAATGCAGTGACGTGTGCTCTTCTGCCTCTGACTTCGTTTCGATAGATATAGTCGCAAAACATCACAGGTCTCGAAAAAGTGATGTTTTGCAACTGCCTTAATTTTCTTCATACGAATTGCACCGCAAATAATGCGTACTTGTATAAAGAACTGTATTGTGATCTCAACTCCTTTTCAGTCAAAAATGGACTTGTGTGTTTTGAATTTGTCTTCTTCAAACGATTTTGCGCCGGCCGCTGGGACCGAGCGATTTTAGGCGCTTCAGTCTAGAACCGTGTGACCTCTACGGTCGCAGGTTCGAATCATGCCTCGGGCATGGATGTGTGATGTCCTTAGGTTAGTTAGGTTTAAGTAGTTCTAAGTTCTAGGGGACTTATGACCTCAGAATTTAAGTGCCATAGTGCTCAGAGCCATTTGAAACAAACGATTTTGCCTTAGTAGTTTAGACGACCTAGTGCAAGAGAGCAATTGATTTAGAATTATCGCCACAGTTTGTTGTTTATCTGATCTAAATTAGCTAAATATATACTAAAACATAATATATATACACTATGTTTTAGTATATATATATATATATATATATATATGTACTAGAACATAGTATATATATATATATATATATATATATATATATATATATATATATGTACTAGAACATAGTATATATATATATATATATATATATATATATATATATATATATATATATACGGCAGAGTCCCGCTAATCCGAACCCTGGTAATCCGAACGATCGTTAATCCGAACATGAAAAATGTTAGTCTATGTATGGATAACTGTGCTGTAAGCTGCTGTATATACACACTATTTTAATTTACACAGTACAGTAAACATGTATTAGAAAAACTGGCGAGCAACATTAGGTTTAAACAATGCATAACAATAAAGAACAGCTGTCAAACTTACTAAAATACAGCGGACAGAATGTTCAAATGTGTGTGAAATCTTATGGGACTTAACTAATAAGGTCATCAGTCCCTAAGCTTACACACTACTTAAACTAAATTATCCTA
Organism: Schistocerca piceifrons; assembly: GCF_021461385.2. Classification (NCBI taxonomy): domain Eukaryota; kingdom Metazoa; phylum Arthropoda; class Insecta; order Orthoptera; family Acrididae; genus Schistocerca; species Schistocerca piceifrons. Next base: position 382,006,222 of record NC_060141.1, read on the forward strand.
AGGACGAACACACTCACCCATGCCCGAGGGAGGACTCGAACCTCCGCCGGGACCAACCGCACTACAGCCGACATTTTGTCCCTACTTTTTAGATGACAAAACCTCAGTCATTGTTTTTGGCGTAATTAAGACAGTCTGTTATATGACGAATAGTTGCGCCATCTTCTCATAAACAACAAATCAGCAGGTGTAGCAGTGGGCTGTTGCTCCAGATAACGTAGCGCGAGGTCAGGGGCTTCTGCTGCCTCACTGTGTGGCACCAGCTCTCCATTGTCACTTTTAGGCTCATTGTCACTTCAGTCACAGCAGTCCACTTCTTCCTGGTCGTGAGTCACAGCAGCAACTAAACCAGTGTCAGTAAGGCTCTCCACATATGCCCCATTCACTGCCATCCCCTCATCTACGTCTCCTTCACTAGCTTCCTCACATTCAGGGATTGCCTGTATCATTTGTAGTAGATTTTCCTCTTCATTTCCAAATAGGTTGTCCTGAAATTCAAGAGATGTCCACAGTTATCTCTACGATTTTCTCAGAGTATTTTCCGAAATATTCTGCCATGGCTCAGCGGCCCATTAAACAACATCATTCCATTGGTCTTTTTTATTTTGTTCACTAAAGGAATGCTATCATCTTGGATAAACATTCTTAAAAATTGTTTTCTGTAAATCAGTTTTAATGTTTGCAGTACGCCCTGGTCCATCGGCTGTAGAAGTGCTGTAACATTCGGCGGCTAAAACTTCGCCACAATTTCTCCATCACGTAATTTCTCAGTGCTGGGGTGAGATGACGCGGAATCAATCAAAAGGATTGCAAGCGGACAAATGATTTTCCATAGAAAACCATCGAACAGAGGGAACAAACTGGCCGTGAAACCATTCTTTGGACAGCTTACCATCCATCCAGCCATGCTTTTTTTCTGGTTGCGATAATATACGGTCAGGGATTTCATGTTGTGCACGCTAATAAAATAACACGATTTCTGCACATTTTAAAACCAGGAGCACGGTCTTCTGCTTCTGATGCCAATAACCTAAATTGGAGCGATCACATAGATAATATTATGGGTACTTCAAACCAAAGACTGCGATTCATTGGCAGAACACTTAGAAGGTGCAACAGGTCTACTAAAGAGACTGCTTACACAACGCTTGTCCTCCCTATTCTGGAGTATTGCTGTGCGGTGTGGGATCCGCATCAGGTGGTACTGACAGATGACATCGATAAAGGACAAAGAAGGGCAGCCCGTTTTGTATTATCGCGAAATAGGGGAGATAGTGTCACAGACATGATACATGAATTAGAAAGGCAATCAGTAAAACAAAGTGAACTTCTCATGAAATTTCAATCACCAGTTACCTCCTCCGATTGCAAAAACATGCTGTTGGCACCCACCTACATAGGGATAAATGATCATCACGATAAAATAAGAGAAATCAGGGGTCGCACAGAAAAATTTAAGTGCTCGTTTTTCCCGCGTGCCGTTCAAGAGTCGAACGGTAGAGAGACAGCTTGAAGGTGGTTCATTGAACCCTCTGCCAGGTACTTTATTGTGATTAGCAGGGTAATCAATCAGGTGTAGATGTAGATGCAAGCTTTTTGTTGGCAATGCCCTAAAATTAAGGCCAGTTTCTCTCGTTAGCGTTACAAATTTGTTGGGAAGAATACTTTCCCTCTCTTAATATTTTTCAAACTCACCCAAGTATTTCTTCACTGCATGCCGGTCAGAAGAAAGCTTCTCTCCAGTAATCGTTAGCTGATGGATTGCATGATGTTTTTTGAATCTGTCCAACCAACCTGTACTCGCACTAACTTGTTCAGGTAAACAGCTTCTCCTCAACCAGTGCTCCACTCAAAGGAGTTCCCCTTTCTCTTTCCTGCGTAAACCAAAGGAAAAGAGCTTCATCCACTTTATCGTACCGGGACTGATTCAAAGTATGCCGAATTTCGAGTGTTTTTTCCCGAAGACGTTGCACAGGACCGTTCAAGCTTCACTCGGTTCTTCTTCCAATTTCAAATGGTTGCTTTACCAACACCCAGTTCCGTTGCCAGTTTAGATACATTCTCACCATTGTCTAACCGTTTCAAAGCATTCATTTTATCTTTGAGAGTTAACGTTGTACGTTTCCGTTTACTCCTGACGAAAATACGTGCAGCACTACACCTGAACGAATATAGTAAAACTGTTACGCGTGCCAGCGATCGATAACTAACGTAACCAAGCGCTTTGTAAGCCAACTCGCAGTTCACTGACAGCAGACACTACAAATGTCTCAACAACGCAGAACAACAGGGGCAGGGAGTGAGAGTGAGCCATTGTTCCCACACTTGTTCCCACTTGTTACCATGGTGTACATACTTATTGGTATACTTCTAGAAACTCGTCACTGTAATCCGAACAAGGTCCGGTCCTAATTAGTTCGGATTAAAGAGAATTTGGGAAGAAAGAAGAAGAAGTCATGACTACTCAAGTTCAATCGCTGTCTGAAAAGGGAATAATCTATACGTGTGTGTGTGTGTGTGTGTGTAAGTGTGTGAAATTAAAAAAGAATCACGCAAATCGCTTAAGTGAAAAAGATCTTCCGTCGAAATTTCGTGTTTCGTCCCGAAAAGTGTTTGTGTGAATGTGGGGACAGAGCGCCGATCGTCTCGTGTCTGCTAGTAAAATATTAAGTTTAAAAAGTGCCAGATAAAACTTAAACAAAAATTTAAAAAAAGACATGACTCAAAAGCCTCCAAAAATTAAAAAAAATTGTGTGTTGCTCCTTTAAGTTAAATGTAAGTAGCAGTACTTTGATCAAAGAGTCGTCCCATCGGGGGACCGCTAAGTAAATATAATAAAAACTGAATACATCTAAAAATGATAAAGTGCGAAATTTAAATACAACTCAGCTAGCTAGGCAACATATCAGAGCATTGAGTCTAAGTCTTAATTAAGGTATTTCGAAAAATTCGCAATATAAGACACAACCGTCAACGACGCCTGCCCTCACGCGACTGCCCGTTCGGGTCGCTTCACTTGGCCACGCCCCGTGCCGGCCGAAGTGGCCGTGCGGTTAAAGGCGCTGCAGTCTGGAACCGCAAGACCGCTACGGTCGCAGGTTCGAATCCTGCCTCGGGCATGGAAGTTTGTGATGTCCTTAGGTTAGTTAGGTTTAACTAGTTCTAAGTTCTAGGGGACTAATGACCTCAGCAGTTGAGTCCCATAGTGCTCAGAGCCATTTGAACCATTTTAGCCACGCCCCGCGCGCCGCATACCACGTACCACAAGACTCGTGCTGGCTGTTTAATGAGGCGTCAGCCAGTACGCTACCATCAGAGCGCTGCAAGACATAGGCCTCGTAAGATAGGTCAATGCGTGAAACTAAGTACGAACGCAGTTATGTAGAAATAATGATATAAAATAAATAGCTAACTCTATTCTGTAACAATGTTAGGCTAATTAAAGACGGATTGCTTTCCATATTTTATATAACAAGTAATTATAGCGTCGCTACTTTAGGTGTGGATGCGGGACGCGCTGTCCTGGAAGAGATGATGCCAAACAGAAGAGACTTGCACCAAACAACAATGAAACTGTGGCGTTCCAGAAAGGGTAGCTGCTGTTCTTCTTTTTTATTTATTTACTTAGCGGCTACCGACGCTATGACGCTTGGTTCAAATGGTTCTGAGCACTAGCGGACTTAACATCTGAGGTCATCAGTCCCCTAGAACTTAGAACTACTTAAACCTAACTAACCTAAGGACATCACACACATCCATGCCCGAAGCAGGATCCGAACCTGCGACTGTAGCGGTCGCGCGTTCCAGACTGAAGCGCCCAGAACCCTCAGCCACAACGGCCGGCTATGAAGCTTGGATCAAAATATTAATACTTATATTAACTTAGAGGGACAGTAGATATTTTTTTTTTACTTTCTGGAGGGTTTTTCTGTCTTTTTTTAATTTTTAGTTTACGTTTTCAGAGCTGTTTAACCCTGGAATGCTACCCAAGAGCCGGCCGGTGTGGCCGTGCGGTTCTAAGCGCTTCAGTTTGGAACCGCGTGACCGCTACGGTCGCAGGTTCGAATCCTGCCTCGGGCATGGATGTGTGTGATGTCCTTAGGTTAGTTAGGTTTAATTAGTTCTAAGTTCTAGGGGACTGATGACCTTAGAAGTTAAGTCCCATAGTGCTCAGAGCCATTTGAACCATTTGCTACCCAAGAACTTTTGACGATCACTGCTACCTATTCGTCGATTCGATGAACACCACCACTTTTCATGTGTATAATCAACAATAACAGCAGTTTATGTAGATTTGAGCCATGGAATGTATGTAATACTCGTTTACAATCAATAACATATCAAAATTTCAAAATAAGTAGGGTTCAAACGAGGACTAGTATGGGAATATAGGTAAAGAACTATTGCAGAAGTAGGTTTGGTTCGATGTTTATTAATGTAAGAGCAAACAACTAAATTCCTTCTGTCTTTTGGGCAACAATCACTTGAAAATGTGTAAGTAAAGAACAATATAACTATGTAACAATAAGCATTACAATAGATTCCACTGTAACAATCAGAGTAATACTTTAAGAATAAAGGTAACACATTACTATATAGAGGTTTAGAAACAAAAAGAAATACGTATTGCCGGCCGAAGTGGCCATGCGGTTAAAGGCGCTGCAGTCTGGAACCGCAAGACCGCTACAGTCGCAGGTTCGAATCCTGCCTCGGGCATGGATGTTTGTGATGTCCTTAGGTTAGTTAGGTTTAACTAGTTCTAAGATCTAGGGGACTAATGACCTCAGCAGTTGAGTCCCATAGTGCTCAGAGCCATTTGAACCATTTGAAATACGTATTCTTCAGGAGCTCCTCACCATGCATGTTCGTGAACTGAAGAGTAGTAAATAAAGTAAATAAAGTGCGAAGGTTACGTAGACTACTAATCACTCGAAGCATAGCTGATCGCGCACGACGCTATGCAGCGGTAGCGTGGCTCAGTACAGTAAACATCCATGCATGTCCGTCGCATCGACGAAGGGTACCATTCCAGGGTTAAATGTCCCTTACGTATTCGTTTCTTTTGTGAGATCCAATGACGAATTCACGTTCGAAGTTACTGAACTCTCGTAATCGACTTGTTGTCTCTACTAACAACACAATACGCGCCTCCTCTTATACTGGGAACCCAGCTCTATTGACATGTAATGGTCGTTTCCACGTCACGTACTCGTGTGCGGACACCTATGATCAGATGATGTACTCTAGCCACAGCTGCATCGTAGGGACCCCCGTGCGGTTTATTGTTGGTTATCACTTGTTACGCCCGCATCTCGTGGTCGTGCGGTAGCATTCTCGCTTCCCACGCCCGGGTTCCCGGGTTCGATTCCCGGTGGGGTCAGGGATTTTCTCTGCCTCGTGATGGCTGGGTGTTGTGTGCTGTTCTTAGGTTAGTTAGGTTTAAGTAGTTCTAAGTTCTAGGGGACTTATGACCACAGCAGTTGAGTCCCATAGTGCTCAGAGCCATTTGAACCATTTTTTTTATCACTTGTTACCGGTATTCGCTTCTATATTCATCGATATGATGGTCAACTGTGGCCCTGAAAAGGACCAAGATGATGTTTCTGGTGTGAAAGGATCAGCCGCCAGAGAAACCTGACGCCCAGGGTAAGCCCGATTGCAAGTCTTATCTTGGCTCCACTTCTCTTCAACACGTGTACCAACGATCAGCCATTGACCCCAAGCACAAGGATATTCTTATATGCAGGTGACCTAGCCCTTGCTACGCAGAGCTGATGCTTTGAATAGTGGAAAGAAACCTGACAACAGCACTTAGGACACTGTCAAGCTACCACAATCGGAAACAACTCAGACCAAACCCTTCGAAGACACAAGTGTGTGCCTTTCATTTAAGGAACAGGGAAGCTAATCGTGAGCTACATATTGCATGGCCAGGCATCCAACTCCAGCATCATCACGCACCTAAATACTTGAGAGTCACTCTCGATAGAACTCTGACATTCAAAACACACTGCAAGAACACCAAAATGAAAATCTCCGCTCGAAACAACCTAATTGGCAAACTAGCGGGGACACAGTGTGGATCACATTCACAAACTACCCGCTGTTCTGCAATGGCACTGTGCTTTTCTACTTCTGAATATGCTTCTCCAGTCTGGTACAGGTCATCTCATGCCAGACAAGTAGACATTGCTCTAAACGAAACCTGCAGGTTGATCACAGGCTGCTTAAGACCTACCCCAAATGATAAGCTCCACTGTCTGGCTGGAATAGCACCACCATGGAGGTCAGCAACTGGAAGCAGTTAATTCCACAAATTATCTTGGAGTACGCATTAGAAGTGATTTAAAATGGAATGATCATATAAAGTTGATCGTTGGTAGAGCAGATGCCAGACTGAGATTCATTGGAAAAATCCTAAGGAAGTGCAATCCGGAAACAAAGGAAGTAGGTTACAGTACGCTTGTTCGCCCACTGCTTGAATACTGCTCAGCAGTGTGGGATCCGTACCAGATAGGGTTGATAGAAGAGATGGAGAAGATCCAACGGAGAGCAGCGCGCTTCGTTACAGGATCATTTAGTATTCGCGAAACCGTTACGGACATGACAGATAGACTTCAGTGGAAGACTCTGCAGGAGAGACGTTCAGTAGCTCGGTACGGGCTTTTGTTGAAGTTTCGAGAACATACCTTCACCGAAGAGTCAAGCAGTAAATTGCTCCCTCCTACGTATATCTCGCGAAGAGACCATGAGGATAAAATCAGAGAGTTTAGAGCCCACACAGAAGCATACCGACAATCCTTCTTTCCACGAACGATGCGGGACTGGAAAGGAAGGGAGAACCTATAGAGGTACTCAAGGTACCCTCCTCCACACACCGTCAGGTGGCTTGCGAAGTATGGATCTAGGTGTAGATGTAGATGGATACGCAGAACAGTGGCTACCAACTAGGAGAGACTAAAAGTGGAACAGGACAGTGCCTATCCACTGCACGGACATAATCCACCACAGCAACGGCTGAGATCGCGAAAGAGCTTCCCGAAAACATCCGACAATCTCACCATTTCACCAGAGAAGGCAAGGCTGGAGTCATGGAAGAAGTCGACGCCTCACCTGCAGACGCCAGAAGCTGAAGATCTACCACCTGGACACAACGAGACCTGGCTGGTGTGGAAATCTTTAATCAGATTACGATCAGGAGTTGGACGATCCAAAAGAGATGGCGCTTCATAACAGGAGATACGTCCTGTGATTTTGGACAAGAACAAACCACAAGCCACATGCTCCGGTGCCTTTTGTGCCCTACATCCTGCACGAAGGTTGATCCCCGGCAAGCCACTCCGGGCGCCTTGGAGGTTGCAAAGTACTGGGCACATGCAATATAAATACAATTTGTGTATGCAGGGTGTTACAAAAAGGTACGGCCAAACTTTCGGGAAACATTCTCAACACACAAAGAAAGAAAATATGTTATGTGGACATGTGTCCCGAAACATTTACTTTCCATGTTAGAGCTCATTTTATTACTTCTCTTCAAATCACATTAATCATGGAATGGAAACACACAGCAACAGAACGTACCAGCGTGACTTCAAACACTTTGTTACAGGAAATGTTCAAAATGTCCTCCGTTAGCGAGGATACATGCATCCACCCTCCGTCGCATGGAATCCCTGATGTGCTGATGCAGCCCTGGAGAATGGCGTATCGTATCACAGCCGTCCACAATACGAGCACGAAGAGTCTCTACATTTGGTACCGGGGTTGCGTAGACAAAAGCTTTCAAATGCCCCCATAAATGATAGTCAAGAGGGTTGAGGTCAGGAGAGCGTGGAGGCCATGGAATTGGTCCGCCTCTACCAATCCATCGGTCACCGAATCTGTTGTTGAGAAGCGTACGAACACTTCGACTGAAATGTGCAGGAGCTCCATCGTGCATGAACCACATGTTGTGTCGTACTTGTAAAGGCACATGTTCTAGCAGCACAGGTAGAGTATCCTGTATGAAATCATGATAACATGCTCCATTGAGCGTAGGTGGAAGAACATGGGGCCCACTCAAGACATCACCAACAATGCCTGCCCAAACGTTCTCAGAAAATCTGTGTTGATGACGTGATTGCACAACTACGTGCGGATTCTCGTCAGCACACACATGTTGATTGTGAAAATGTACAATTTGATCACGTTGGAATGAAGCCACATCCGTAAAGAGAACATTTGCACTGAAATGAGGATTGACACATTATTGGATGAACCATTCGCAGAAGTGTACCCGTGGAGGGCAGTCAGCTGCTGATAGTGCCTGCACACGCTGTACATGGTACGGAAACAACTGGTTCTCCCATAGCACTCTCAATACAGTGACGTGATCAACGTTACCTTGTACAGCAGCAACTTCTCTGACGCTGACATTAGGGTTATCGTCAACTGCACTAAGGATTGCCTCGTCCATTGCAGGTGTCCTCGTCGTTCTAGGTCTTCCCCAGTCGCGAGTCATAGGCTGGAATGTTCCATGCTCCCTAAGACGCCGATCAATTGCTTCGAACGTCTTCCTGTCGGGACACCTTCGTTCTGGAAATCTGTCTCGATACAAACTTACCGTGCCACGGCTATTGCCCCATGCTAATCCATACATAAAATGGGCATCTGCCAACTCCGCATTTGTAAACATTGCACTGACTGCAAAACCACGTTCATGATGAACACTAACCTGTTGATGCTACGTACTGATGTGCTTGATGCTAGTACTGTAGAGCAATGAGTTGCATGTCAACACAAGTACCGAAGTCAACATCACCTTCCTTCAATTGGGCCAACTGGCGGTGAATCGAGGAAGTACCGTGCATACTGACGAAACTAAAATGAGCTCTAACATGGAAATTAAGTGTTTCCCGACACATGTCCACATAACATCTTTTCTTTATTTGTGTGTGAGGAACGTTTTCTGAAAGTTTGGCCGTACCTTTTTGTAACACCCTGTATATATGCACATATTCATTGATGTGTATGGCTACTGTAAATTTGTGTGTTTCTGATTCAAGAATAAAAGGTATTCACTTCGCACGCCCTTTGCGTTTGATTTCATTTTGCCCCTTTTTTCTGGGTGTTGTAGTTTCCAACGTAGCTGAGGAGCCGCCTGTCCAGCAGGTGTGTAAGCGTGAGCCGGACGAGCGGGCAGACGGCAGACTGGCCACGCTCTGTGCCCGGACGCGACCGCGACACCTGCTCCTCCTCCTGCGGGGCGGCGCGCAGCCTCCGGGGCCGCCCTTCGCGCCCTTGGCGTCCCTTTGCCTCGCTTCCCTTTCGTTCCCTTCAGGTCCCCCGCTCCCCTCGGCAGGGCAAATATTGACTGCGCGCCTCGCGCCTCTGCCCAGCGCTGGCAGCCGCGGTGAGCCGCGCAGTCGATAACGGGACCCGCCGCCTGCCAGAGAGAGAGAACTCGCAGCGGTCGCCTGAGTAGCGGACTACAGCGCGCTTCAGGGCGCCCGCCCGCTAATCATTTCCTCACTCGGTCAACACGCAGGCGATCCAGTGCACTGCCGTACATTCAAATAACCTGTCGCTTTCATTTGAACAAGGTCAGGAAATGGCAACCATCAACTGGGAGGAGCACACCACAGAACTGCTGAAGCGTCTTAACAAATCTCTATTTTCAATGCGAATTGTGTCAGACACAGAGGATATAAAAATGAAAATGCTGGAATACTATGCTTACTTTGATTCCATAATGTCATATGGGATTATTTTTTGGGGCAATTCATCAAGCCAAGCTAAAGTTTTCTGGGCACAAAAACGTGCCGTAAGAGTTATATGTGGTGTGAACTCAAGAACATCTTGCAGAAGCCTGTTTGGGGAACTAGGGATACTAACTACTGCTTCCCAATATATTTATTCCTTAATGAAATTTGTCATTAAAAATATATCACTTTTTCTAAACAACAGCTCATATTCACGGAATCATTACTAGAAATAAGAATAATCTTCACAAAGATTTAAAGTCAGTTTTGTACAAAAAGCTGTGCATTATTCAGGAACACACATTTTCAATAACTTTCCAGTAGCCATAAAAACCTTAAAAACCAATGAAATTCAGTTTAAGAGAAGCCTAAGGGATTATTGGTGGCCAACTCCTTCTACTCCATCGATGAATTTTTCAGTAGAACCAACTGATTTGTGTATATACAATATAACTTCTACACAATTTCAGTGCAGTAATGTGTTCATTGTAAATAAGTGTGTGTGTGTGTGTGTGTGTGTGTGTGTGTGTGTAAGTACAATCTAACTTCTGCACCAGTTCAGTGCAGTAATGTGTTCATTGTAAATAAGTATTTAGTAGTTGTATTACACGCTTATTACCTTATAAATAAAATTTAAAAAATATTTTGAATTCAATAAATTAGTATTTGTAAAATGATTCTTTCATATAGCGTTCATTAAAAAATTACGACCATGCCACTTGAGACCTGTAGAATGGTACATTAGCTTATTTGTTTGAGTTGTAAATATTTGTCATGTATTGTTGTTTTTCTGACATGTTCTACATTCTGGAGGACCTCCTCACTACGTATCAATTGGACAAAGTAAATCTAATCTAATCTCTAATCAAATCTAATCGATTCCGAAAACTTTAGTGCAAGTGGATGTCATGCTGTCTAATCTGAACATAAGCTAATTAGTCACATAACTTAATAAGGTATCCTCTAAAATCATGAATTAGGTATTCAATGAGTACAAAGTGAGACAAGAATCAAAATGTATTTTATTTTATTGCGTTAAGGCGGGTAGGACGTCAAACGGGCCGACTTGGAGCAGGAGATGCACCACAGGACATTTCAATTTCCAGTGTCTATACTTTTACAAAGAAATTCATAAAACTTTGTCAGCATGACCAGGAAGGATTCAGAATTCACACTCATAGCACTGGAAGTTCCAAAACATAAAGAAGTAATTTTTTTATGTGTGAAATTTCATCATTTTTTCACTTACTAATGGCAGTATTTGTTGCTATAGGTACACTTTTCTTCATAAGTAAGAGAGATTCTTCCATGAATTTTGCGCATCATACAAACCATACTTAAGGGTGTATGAAACTCTAAAATTTTCCAAATCTATTAAAAAATCTGATAAAAATTCAGGTCATTAACTATAAAATTTGTGTTTTTTCTAGACATGAAGTTTAAAATATAACAGTTCATTCGCTTTTTCATTAATTAAATAAACTCTAGAGTTTCATACTTCTGTGAGTATGGTACGTATGCTGTGCAAAATTCATCGAAGAATCTCTCTAACTTATGAAGAAAAGTGCACCTATAGCAACAAATGCAGCCATTAGTAAGTGAAAAAAATGATGAAATTTCGCACGCAAAAAAAATTATTTTGCTATGTTTTCGAACTTCCGCTGAAATGGGTGTGAATCCTGAATCCTACCTGGTGATGCTGACAAAGTTTTATGAGTTTATTTGTAAAAGTATAGACTCTGGAAATTAAAATGTCCTGAGATACCTCTCCTGCTCCAAGTCGGCCCGTTTGATGTCCTACCTCCGTTAAATTGAGTCACAAATAACCTGACAAGCAATTTGATTTCTAAAGTACACGCTAAACGACTCACCACAAGGGTGTCATACGAATGAGAGTAACATCGGTAGATGTTATGTACATGTATAGACAAACAAATGATTACAAAGTCAGAAAAACTGGATTATTTATTCAAAGGAAAGAGGTTCACAAATTGAGCAAGTCAGCACCGTGTTGGTCCTCCTGTGGTCCTTATGAAATCAGTTATCGGCTTGACAGAGTTGTTCGAATTCTTCCTGAGACACATCGTGCCAAATTCTGTTCAAACGGCGCGTTATGTTGTCAAAATCCTGCGCTAGTTGGAGGGCCCTGTCCGTAATGCTCCAAACGTTCCCAATTCAGGAGAGATCCAGCGACCTCGTTGGCCTAGATGGAGTTTGACAAGCACGGTGACAAGTAGTACAAACCCTCGTCGTATGTGATGCGGATTATCTTCCTGAAATGTAAGCCCTGCACGGTTTATCATGACGGGCAACAAAACGGGGTGTGGAACATTGCCGACGTGTGGTGTAAGGGTGCCGTGAAAGACAACCAAAGGAATCCTCTCATGAAGAGGAAAGCCACCCCAGCTCATCACTCTGGGATGTCGGTCCGTATGGTGGCCAACAGTCAGGATAGTGTCTGCCCGCTGTCTGGGGCGTCTCTAGAGACCTTTTACCTGATCATTGTGGCCCATTTCGAACCGGGACATATTTCTCCTCCACCAGTGAAATTCCAGGCCGTAGACTTGTGTGGATCTGTCGGGCGTGGTCGGCGCTTGGATGGGTGACCATCCAGGCCGCCATGCGCTGCTGCCATTTTTCAGGGTGCACTCAGCCTCGTGATGCCAATTTAGGAGCTACTCGACCGAATAGTAACGGCTTCGGTCTTACGACCGGGAGAGCGGTGGGCTGACCCCACGCCCCTCCTCTCCGCATCCTCCACCGACGATGACACGGCGGTCGGATGGTCCCGGTAGGCCACTCGTGGACTGAAGACGGAGTGCTTTTAGAGATTTGTCTGGAGACGTCCCGGATGGCCAGCCTGGCTCTCGTCCCCAGTGCAGCCTGACAACCAGGGCCGATCGTTTGGGGTGCCATTTCATTTCATTGCAGGACACCTTTGGTTGTCATCCGGTGCACCCTCACAGCATAGCGGTACTTCAACGATATTTTACCCCCCGATTTGTTCCTCTTCATGGCAAGCCATTCTCGGCTTACGTTTCAGCAAGATAACGCCCACCCCCAGATGGCAACAGATTCTACTGCTTGTCTTCGTGCTTGCTAAACCCTTTGTCAGCATGGCCGCCTCATTACTACCCAGTTGAGAGTGTCAGGAGCCTTGTGGGCAGGGCTCTCTAACCTGCTCGCGATTTTGACGATCTAAGGCGTCACATTGGGCGGAATTTGGTCGATTACCCTCAGGAGGACTTTCAACTATGCTGTCAATCAGTGCCAAGCCATGTAACTGTTTGCATAAGGGCCAGAGGTGGACCAACTCGTTGTTGACTTACCTAATTTGCGAAGTTCTTTCTCTTCAATAAATCAATCAATTTTCCTGAACTTGTACTAATTGGTTTGTCTGTACACGTACATCACATCTGCCGAGTTACGTCCCATTTGAATAATTCCTTTGTGGTGCGCCGCTTTTCTTTTTTTGTTCTTGTCTTACAGTATAAAACCTTGCCACGTCTGACTGTAGTGTCTGAGGTAAGATTCCAATATTAGTTTAAAGAAATGAAACAACTGGAATCGCAATATTCTACAATGATTGTCGTGATGTTAGTATAAAAGGCAGGTAGTGCTACTGAAGGGAATGTTTTGCATCTATGGCCGGAGTTGGAGGAAAATCGATCATCTGAATCTGAAAGTAAGACTTCAGAGTGAACGTCGAGGTTATTGAAACTCTATTAAAATGAATTTACTCTTCCTGCAGAACACCTCGCTCTCATGGCTCGATCTCACTGAGTCGACTTGTAGTTGGAAGCTGAAGCGGCTGCAGAATCAGTGATTGGCGGTGCACCAACTATCCTCGCCCGCAGCTATGGCGGAGTCATTATGAAATCTTTGTAAGTCCTTCAGCTCATCTTCTCGGATGCTGCAACGTTGCAGCCAGGCGGGGTACAAATCTGACGGTGAAGACTCCTGTAGCTGAAGTCGAAGGTTCTAATGCCGAAAATAGAATGAATTTATAGCGACTGATTCTTAAAAGGAAAACTCGTATTTCTGATTTTCCGTTCTTTACTGTGCTTGGAATGGCTGGGCTACAGATAGTTCGATCGCCGGCCAGTAAAAAGATTCCTTATAAGATGCTTGTCCCCACTCCTGAGTTTTTCTTCTGGGGTTTAACCGGAATGCACCTACTACCATTTAGTGCTGAGGAAAGACATCTCTGTCTGTCTGTCTGTCTAGCTCTACCTCTTTCTGTAACCAGTAACTTGGAACCTCGGCAGCAAAGTCGAGTCTCTCTCTCTAAATTCCAGTTTGTTTAGACTAGCCAATCTTAGCAGGTCTTATATTGTACAAACGTTTCGTTTTTGACCATTTCAATTTCGGTGGTGTCCTGCGCTAACAAAGAGATCCGAAACGCTGGGCGCTCACTCCATTTTCTAGACGTTATCTGTGGCATCCAGTACATCGCAAAGAAACACAACTTTCTACGTTTTGTTCACAATAGTGTGTTTGCTGTACATTGCTAAAAACAGCATTCCACCTCTATCCATCTTCGCTGCTGGAGGCCCTACGCCACGGGATGTAATATGGAGAATCTTGATGCATATAGTTCACTCTGAAGGGTAGTACCTTACAAAACAACTGTTCAGACTATTCCTGGGTATTACTAATCAGAGTCAGACCCTTATGTTGGGTTAGTGGCAGATACTGAGAAGAGTGTAGCATTTCTGCACCGGCTCATTTATTAAGTGCAAAAGTGTTAAAGAGCTGCTCAGCAAACTCTAGTTGGAGACACTGAATGAGAGGCATTTTGCATCATGGGGCAGTGCAAATAACAGCCATATCTATGTTGCCTGAGGGGTGCCCAATGTCCAGTCAGTGGCATTGATCTGTGACCCGTCCATTCTTCTGGGAAGTCCCTCTGGCGTGGTCCCTCTATCCACAGCTTAAGACACAGAGCGCAGAAGTAAGTATGTGGGGCCCTCCCCGTGGCAAAGGACCAAAGGGCATGTGCTTCAACCCCACCCCTTGAGTACCTACAAGGGTCCAAGAACCAGCTATAAGTGATGAAAGTGGAAATGTACTACAACCATTCAGGTATTGCTCCAGTAGTAATCACGAGGACAAATCACACTACTTACACGGCTGGTCCCGGAGGAGGTTCGAGTCCTCCCTCGGGCATGGGTGTGTGTGTTTGTCCTTAGGATAATTTAGGTTAAGTAGTGTGTAAGCTTAGGGACTGATGACCTTAACAGTTAAGTCACATAAGATTTCACACACACACACACACACATACACACACACACGCACACACACACTACTTACAGCATGCACAGAGGTGTTAAGCAATTACTCTCCCAGCGCTCACACGCGAATGGAAGAGTAATGAGCCGTAGTAAGTGATAAAAGGTGAAATACCCTCTGTCAAGCACTTCACAGTAGTTTGCAGATAATAGTTGTAGGTACAGGTGTAATGACAACACAGGGAGCGTTGTAGTAATGTAATCGTTTGCAAGAGATATTAATGATTTAGTGAATAACATTGGAGGGCACATTTCAGCGGTACTGGAGGGTATGTGTGACTTAATTTGATGTGGTGTGCTATGACTGAAAAGAAAACCTAATAGTCACACTCCATCTGGGTAGGCATGCACCGTAGAAAATTCGACAATCTGTTTGGGTTCGGTTGCATATCGTTGCCTTTTGGCCCAACAACACAAAATCCATGTGGCATATAGAATAGTTTATTAGATAACTAAGCAACTACGCAGCGTACACATTTGGAAAATTAATGAAATAATTATAAAATAAAATGTACCCCAATGCATAAATAATGCTGGCCAAATGCACCGAATTGTATATTAACTTCGAGAAATTATTTGAAGTAAAGAAACTCCAAAGAAGTCATGTATGAACTGTGGCCAGATAAATTATGAATAAGAGTGTTTCAATTACTTATGAAACTAACAAAACAATGATCAGCAAGAAGAGCTATAGGTAATGTTCCATATGGTACTTATCATTAAACTTCGTACCGCAGGAAAGTCACTACCGTAATCACCAGCTACGTATGAAAAAGTTCTGTACACACTAACAAATATGAAATCGAAATCTGTTACTAATAAAGGTACTACCTGTCACACATTGAGACTTTAAAGGTTCAGTGCAACGAATACCATTTACGCACTGAGTCCGAAAAAGCATCGATACTAAATACACTCTAACCACCAGCAGTACTCTGTCCAAAATTTCACCAATAATACAACGAGTGACATACCTTAGTGGAAGATCAGAAAAAAAATCCCTGAGATCGGTCTGCCTGCTTATTCAGAGAACCAATCACGTCATCAGTTGAGCCTTTGCTTTATACAACACATAAATTTCCCTATGCCACACTTTCGTAATATTTATTATTTTTCAAACTCCATTTAACTTACATATATGTAATAAACACACACACAATTTCTTACATACCAGCACCACATTCAATATTCAAATAGTTATAAATTTTAGACAAAAAGTATATGAATTACACTTGTACTGAGCTGATGACACAGCTCAAGTAAATTGCAAAACTGATTCCTGCCTAAAGTCGCAGTGCAATACTGGTTAAACCAAATACCTTTAACATCAATAATTAGAACAAAAATCTATTTGCACTAATAATTACTGCTTGGTACTTATCGCGCGAATGCAACAAGCTCCTGCTAATAATTTGTATACATGTGAAGAACTATGTCACGGCAGGTGTTTGAACAACAACAAAAAATTTGTTTAATATTTTATATGTGCAATAACTGCATCATCAAGCTGTGTCATCATGTAACTGACGTGATTAACGTTTCATTGGTGTGCAGTACGAGTCCTGAACGTGTCTGTAACATATATATATATATATATATATATATATATATATATATATATATGTGTGTGTGTGTGTGTGTGTGTGTTTCAACCAAACGTGGCAAACGTGGTACACATATGGCTTACTTACTGTCAGTCAACAGCCGCTGAGGGAGTAAGAACCATTTACTATCAAACACTGGTGTCCAAAATTAAAGCAAAGAAGAAAACGCTATTTTCGCGTCCTGTGTCTAATTCACGGTATAATCATACAGACTGCCGACAGACGTCCGTACGATCGTGACCTGTTCGGAGGATGGCACTCTGGTCAATGAACAACCACGCTAACAATAACGTCAGAGCAACTATCAATCGGGATAGTGTACACAATCACAGACGGTGCAAGATGGCACAGAGAAGATGCCTACTAGGCTCTCTACAGTGGAGGGCCATGAGGAGAACGGAAGCAGACACTCGCAAACTGTATCCCAAAGAGCAGGACCGGGCCGACCACGTGTTACATTAGAAAGCGAGAGCTGTTATTTGTCTGCAAGTGCACGATTGCTCCGCCTTGGTACTGCACGGCAACTGGCATCTGACTCGCTGCGTCCATTGGACATATTGTATCGAGGCAGACGGTGTACAGAAGGCTTCGGCAGAGTAGCCTTTATTGTCGGAGATCTGCTATATGTGGACCTTTGACGCTTCTTCACAGAAGGAAACGTCTAGAGCGGAGCCGTCAACATGCCACCTGGACGGTCGAACAGTGGGCCAATGTTCTTCTCACAGATGAGTCCCGATTTGATCTGCACAGTGTTTCTCGACGGATTCGTATCTGGAGGGAACGTGCAACACGATTTCGGTACCAACCCGTCCTGGAAGGAGATTGACGTTAAGGATGGTACCTAACGGTACGGTTAAATCGGCAAGGTTTAACTGCTGTCAGGTGTCATGACAAAATCTTGGAACCACATGTGCGTATGTTGCGAGGTGTTGTGGCCCAGACAGGTGACCTTTTCAGATGAATCACGTTTCCTTCTCCGTCGGCGACAACTGTCTGAAAGGAAACACCCTGCAACAACCGTACGAAGGGCCCAGGATGGAGATGAACTCATCACCGTTCAGCGCCCCAGTACGGGCACGCCCACGGAGCCGCGTCGCCATGAGGTCAGCTGCCGACGCCTGCTGCACCGGCAGCTGGGAAGCCGTCAGTCGGGATGTCCGTGAGGTCCCGTCATGGACGGACCACGCGCCGTGGGGCCGGGTTGTCGTGAAGTCCGGGCGTCAGTTCCCGGCGGCACCTGTGACCAGGACCACGCTGCGGCCGGTCCTGCTGGAAGTTCTCACTGTAGTTACTCAGCCATGGTGCCGACCGAACTCGGGCCAACCTCCAGAGCTGAAGTTTACATCTGTCGGCGAATGGATGACTCCTGCGAGCTGGCAGACTTCCGGAATCGTCACCTACGAAGACTCAACATTTCGACACGGACCACGTCCGTCCTCACATCCGAACTGCTTCCTAATGGCTTCTGTCTGTTGCTGCCTGCATTCCACTATTTACATCCGGGAGGAGGACGTTTTCTTCCCCTCGGTGGTAGCTTTTTGTTATTACTCCGCAGTATATTGCAGCATAACTTAGTGTGCTGGCCTCACTTCCCCTTACTCACCACTCTCCAGGCTTCGCTCGGCGCTCGGTCTGTGTGCGTCCTTGCGTCTGCCTGCTGGTAGACTGCTGCTGTCAGCAAGGCTATCTGTGCCTGTCTACTTCGCAACGCCTCGGTCGCTGGCGTGCCTCTGTTTTGCCATTTTCCACTGTGTGAAGCAACGCTTATTACATGTGGCCGCAACACCTGGGTGATCACTTCGTTCTAGAAGGCACCGTGAATCAACAGAATCATACGTATGCCCACCCCTACATGCAGTTTGTTTTTCTTCGGACGAATAGCATCAGGAGCACAATGCAACATGCCACACAGCTCTCATTGTTCGTGCGAGGTTCGAAGAGGATCTCCTCGGTCGGGCTTTACGCATCACGAAACACCAACTGACTAACCTATTGAACCTGGCCGCTGCAAGGGAGCAGCATGGCTCCTAATGACTGTCTGTATCTTCCAGATCCTCAATGACTCTCTTCCTACACGTCTCCATGCAGTCCACGCTGAAAAAGATGGTTGTTTAAACTTTCTGTAGGTAGTCACAATGATGTTCTTTGACAGTGTACTGGATGACAATTGTTGAACTATATTTAAAAAAAAATAGTTACAAACTACAGCGTGCACACACTTTATTGAAAATGTAAACGTCACTACAGGTATTCGTACTTAGGTTACGACGTGGTCGATATGCCTACTTCCATTGGTGGCGCAGACCTATAGTGAAGTTCTGCATGACCCGCGAAAATCCTCCTGAATGGCTGTTTCCAACTCAGCGATGGTTTTGGGGTTATTGATAAACACTTTGTCTTTAATATAGCGCCACCAAAAATAATCACATGTGTTCAGATCCGGAGAATATGGCGGCCAATCGAGGCCCATGCCAGTGGTCTCTGGGTACACCAAAGCCATAATGTTGTCTCCAGAGCGCTCCTCCAGTACATCAAACACTCTCCTGTGACGATTGGGTAGATCTCCGTCTTGGGTTAACCACCTCTCGTTGAAATCAGTGTCACTTTTGATAATGGGGATGAAATCAGCTTCCAAGACCTTCACGTATCATTCGGTACGGTAAGGTAATCGCACCGATTATTCCGTGACTGGGCATTGCATTCCACACAATTACCCGTTGAGGATTAAGAGATTTCTCGATGGAGAAATGCGAATTCTCAGTCCCCCAAATATGCCAGTTTTGCTTATTGACGAACCCATCCAAATGAAAGTAGTCTTAGTTGCTAAACCAAACGACACTAGCTCCCATCATGCCTCGCGATCAACCGTGCAGATTGAACCTCTTAATGTAAACCGTTCAGAAGTTATGACGATTTTATTTCGTCTAGTCAAATAATTGTCTCCCTCTATGTACACTGACGGCAATGGAAATTGTTACACCATGAAGCACCTTGGAGATATTTGTCAAACTTTGTGGAGATGTTAATCAAATAACGGGTATTAAATCATTCAACTTCCATTCCTTTCCGAACTGGTGCTATTAATAAACACTTGTATCGGGTATGATACCCGCAGGTACAAATAATCTTTGGTATTCGTGGTATCATGGAAGCAAACATGTAACACAGAACTTTCTTGCCATGGCTGAAACAAATG
Source organism: Schistocerca piceifrons (assembly GCF_021461385.2). NCBI lineage: Eukaryota > Metazoa > Arthropoda > Insecta > Orthoptera > Acrididae > Schistocerca > Schistocerca piceifrons. The sequence goes on from NC_060141.1 coordinate 382,026,053, forward strand.
CTGTGTCATTTCATTAAGATTCCTGGCTGGAGTCTGGTCTGAAAGTATAGGCCTTCCCTTCACATCACAGATATCAGTGTGGGTGAAAGATGAAGGGAACAGGCAGGCCAGTCAAGGATCTGACCGTCATAGTAGAATCTCGACTCATCATTGAAAATCACAAAAAGTGAAAGTCGCAGTTTATTCTGGCACTGCACCATACATGTGTCTGTTCTTTGCAGCATGCTGTTAGTGATAAACAACGCATGGCAGCTTCAGATTTCATCCAGCTTACACTAACCTACTCCGAATTCTTTGTGTGACTAGAATTGCGCTCTATCAACACTACGGTTCGGTATTTTTTCACATTACACAAATGATGTAGTAAATGGCAGGAGAACCGATGGAAATGGTTGCAAGGTAGGGCAACAAACGTAACGAATGAGTAGGAGAGAACCTAGGAGCCGATGACCTCTCTTTATTTCTGGTTCGTTTGTTTGTTTTCAAATACTATACCAACGACGGAAATTGTGCAAGACTGCTTTCATTCTGCCACAAAACACGATAAACAGGTGGTAGTAAAGTAGAAACAATGTAAAGAATACAGATCGTAAACGACTACAATATGCATAACGGTACACAAAAACGTCTTTCGTTTTTTCTCCTAATTACAGGGTTTTCGCACACATTCCCAGAACTCAGTGTGCTCAGTACGGGGTGTGGCCACCTCTGGCAGCAATACGGGTCTGACAACGACGGAGCATGCTGTGAATGATGTCATCAATCTCATGATGAGACAATAAGGCCTATTCTTCTTCCAGAGCTGCTGTCAAGTCTTGGAGAGTGGTTGATAGATTCTGACGTGATGCAGCCTCACTCCCTAGTACATGTCATACATGCTCTATGGGCCTCAAATCGTGAGAGCGAGCAGATCACGGCAAGCGTCAAACACCTTCCGTTTCCAAGAAAACATCAACCACCCGTGCTTTATGAGGTGGAGCATTATCGTCCTTCAATACGAAGCCATAGCCCATAGCACCTCGCAACAACGAGGGCTGGTGTTCTGGCCAGACAGGATGTGGTTTTTAGGTGATTTTCCGCATCCCGCTATGTGAATACCGGGCTGTTCTCCATGTTCCTCCTCAGTTACACGAATCGCAGACATCTGAACACATTCGCACTATTCCATGGATTACACTCGACACAGACAGTTGTGGAACACTAATTCCGTGCCGGCGGTACGGGGTGGCGGCAGGAAAGGCGTCCAACCACCCCTTAAACATTAACATGCCAAATTCGATTAATGATGGCTGACCTTGCGTAGCTGTGGGCAAGGCTCAAGCGATAGATAGATAGATAGAATGAACTGGCTTCTGTTTACTTTCCATGTTTAATACCTCTTGAAGTTATCTCCTCAAGAAGTAATTTTGTTTCATTTAATTTTTTTATTTAATGTAAACTGTTATTTAGGCATGGTTTTCGAGTGTAGTGTTAATGTTTTTTTCTCCCTTTACTTCAGTCCATTGTTCATGTTTTTACCTTTTAAATTAAATTACGACCACACTGTCAAAGATGTCATTTACTGTGTGTTTGTTGCTTCAATCTAATTAAATCTGAAGATGGCTTTGTCAGCCGAAAACCGGTTAACGCAATAAATTAATCCTGTGAACATAAGCAATATATTACACTTCATTTATTACAATAAACGATTATTTGTGATCGTACTAGAAGTGTTATACAGATGAAGCAGCATTCACCATTGGAATTTATGCAAACAGAGTGGTCGGATCACGGTCGAAATGCACAATGAGATAGTCTACATTAATTTAAGTTACCACTGACACTATTTTCTGTTTTACTTTGTTTGCATTTATACTGAGGGACTATATGAGCCGTTTGTATCAGCAGACAAAAGTGTTTGGTTCTTCGTATTTTCTATCGTCCACCAATTCATCAGAAGCCTTAAAAATTCTGATTCATGTTTCTAGATTTTTGCATTCTTTTATTGCAAAAAACAGGAAAAAAACAAAATACTAGTTATTATCTTCTAGTCGTTTCATGCTGTGTGCTATAAGTACTCAGTTTGTTCCCTTCAGCACTTCTATTTCTACATAGTAGATTAACGCACTTCTTGAGAAGTTTTTAAGTGTAACAGCACTGACAGGAAGCAAGTGCTTTGCTAGGAGCCTTCCTGAGCTATGATCAGTTGCATGACAATGCCAGCCAGCGCATCAAGTTTACAGCCACTTTTCAAGCTACGATCCTTTTGAATTTTTGTTCAGCATAAAGTAAATTTATTACATAATTGCAACAAGAAAATTTTATATGTCAGGAATGTAAAATTTGGTGATTTTTTATTCAGTGTGGTACTGATCTACAGTACGAAGGCTACACGATATTCTGTCTACTACAAGCTACATCCACTTGAACCTGTATACTGTAGTTAAACGTTAGTCTGCCTCAACAATGCTGTCCTGCATGCTGACCACTCTTAATCCCCATTCTGTCCCCTTATCAATAAATCTCTTCCTTTTAGTGAAGCTAGGCCATAAAGTTAATTTCTCCCCAGTTCGATTCAGTATTTCTTCACTAAATATCCCAAATACCCATATAACCCACAGCATTTATCTGCAGCACGACAATTCAAGAGCCTGTCTCTCTGCTTGCCTGCACTCTTTATCATAAACGCTGCACTTCCATACAACCCTACACGCTACATTCCATCTTCAAAGAAAAGTACAAGGGTCAATATTGCCTCGCGGATTCCTACATTTACTTACGTCTTAGAGTGTTCTGTCTAATCATTCTCTCAGTATCATACTTCCCATCTCCTTTTCACCTACATCCTCTTCCTTTTCAATAATATCGTAAATTTGTAGTAAAGCTGAAACCAGTAGCTACCAAACTCCAATTTGCTAACAACATTTCTTTTTAGGATAAATGCATTCTCTGCAGGCCATTTTTAAATGTTTTGTGTGTCTTCAAATATATATATGTAAATTTTTACGTTTTCGTGTCATCAGACGAAACCGTGATAGATTAATTATCTCAAGTATTAAATACGCAAAATAAATACACTCCTGGAAATTGAAATAAGAACACCGTGAATTCATTGTCCCAGGAAGGGGAAACTTGATTGACACATTCCTGGGGTCAGATACATCACATGATCACACTGACAGAACCACAGGCACATAGACACAGGCAACAGAGCATGCACAATGTCGGCACTAGTACAGTGTATATCCACCTTTCGCAGCAATGCAGGCTGCTATTCTCCCATGGAGACGATCGTAGAGATGCTGGATGTAGTCCTGTGGAACGGCTTGCCATGCCATTTCCACCTGGCGCCTCAGTTGGACCAGCGTTCGTGCTGCACGTGCAGACCGCGTGAGACGACGCTTCATCCAGTCCCAAACATGCTCAATGGGGGACAGATCCGGAGATCTTGCTGGCCAGGGTAGTTGACTTACACCTTCTAGAGCACGTTGAGTGGCACGGGATACATGCGGACGTGCATTGTCCTGTTGGAACAGCAAGTTCCCTTGCCGGTCTAGGAATGGTAGAACGATGGGTTCGATGACGGTTTGGATGTACCGTGCACTATTCAGTGTCCCCTCGACGATCACCAGTGGTGTACGGCCAGTGTAGGAGATCGCTCCCCACACCATGATGCCGGGTGTTGGCCCTGTGTGCCTCGGTCGTATGCAGTCCTGATTGTGGCGCTCACCTGCACGGCGCCAAACACGCATACGACCATCATTGGCACCAAGGCAGAAGCGACTCTCATCGCTGAAGACGACACGTCTCCATTCGTCCCTCCATTCACGCCTGTCGCGACACCACTGGAGGCGGGCTGCACGATGTTGGGGCGTGAGCGGAAGACGGCCTAACGGTGTGCGGGACCGTAGCCCAGCTTCATGGAGACGGTTGCGAATGGTCCTCGCCGATACCCCAGGAGCAACAGTGTCCCTAATTTGCTGGGAAGTGGCGGTGCGGTCCCTTACGGCACTGCGTAGGATCCTACGGTCTTGGCGTGCATCCGTGCGTCGCTGCGGTCCGGTCCCAGGTCGACGGGCACGTGGACCTTCCGCCGACCACTGGCGACAACATCGATGTACTGTGGAGACCTCACGCCCCACGTGTTGAGCAATTCGGCGGTACGTCCACCCGGCCTCCCGCATGCCCACTATACGCCCTCGCTCAAAGTCCGTCAACTGCACATACGGTTCACGGCATGCTACCAGTGTTAAAGACTGCGATGGAGCTCCGTATGCCACGGCAAACTGGCTGACACTGACGGCGGCGGTGCACAAATGCTGCGCAGCTAGCGCCATTCGACGGCCAACACCGCGGTTCCTGGTGTGTCCGCTGTGCCGTGCGTGTGATCATTGCTTGTACAGCCCTCTCGCAGTGTCCGGAGCAAGTATGGTGGGTCTGACACACCGGTGTCAATGTGTTCTTTTTTCCATTTCCAGGAGTGTATCTTGGACACATTACAAAGCAGATATATTAATGTAGTTCTGCAATTAATATATATTACAACATCAAAACTCCAGGCTCAGTGATTTTGTGGTTACTGTTTACATTGCCTACGAAACTAACCAATCTTCAAAGATGTTTTGGTTCTTAAAATCATGAGAAAGATCAATACTTTTTCCAGAGTCGCTGGGCAAAGACATTTTACTTGGTGAAAGTTATCACATGCTACTAAGGTTCTCACTATGTAATCAACTATGATTTTCAGTGATAGATAGATGCATTCCTCTAGCTTTTGCAGTGGCAGTTCACTTCAGATTGACAAGAAAGCTGTGAGTGTCAGCCAGCAGAGCGGGTGTACCTGATCGTCTTCCAACCGTGACGGCTAACTATTTTAACCACACTATGTACAAGAAGGCATCAGTATCTCTCCATGCCCTACACTGACCTGAAAAAGAAAGAAGTGGTACGAATGCCTGTCTTCGTTATATCCGTGACGTTCTACTATTTGATTTCACCATCATACGCACAGCTATGCTGGCTGCGTGCAGACAAGTGCAGAGAGTTCCATACCCTCTGTCTTCTCTACTTCCTTATCAACTAACGCTGACCCTCATATCCCTCCTTGATCTAAACGCCCTTATCTGAACAACATGGCAAAACACCAGTTCCCATGAGCACAAAATCCTTTCGGTCCCACAAGGTCGTTCAACCACTACGTCAAAGCTCTTCTCAGTAGCACTCAACTCTGGAATAACCTCCTGCAATGGATTACCGAACTAAACAGCATCTTCGGCTTGAGAAGAGAGGTAATGAAATATCTACTAAAGAAACGACCAGATTATCATTGTTCCTGTACGAACGCATTACCAACAATATTCTCCTCTTTTCCCAGTTTTCCCAGTTGGCATAGTCTTCTTAAATTTCCTTTTCTCAGAACTCACTATATCTGCCTTGAACACCTATAAATTATTCTCATATCTGCCACTGTCATTGTTGTTATTGACATTACTGTTATTACTGTTATCAGAGTTAGTGTCACCAGCTGCAGTTCGCAACAAATATTATTTATTCTCATTGCCGCTTGAGACACTCAATTCTTTTAATACTCTCTGTGATATTAAAATATTTATCTGTTAATTATAGTATAAAAAAGGTACAGTATGTGTGGAATCTTGGTCCGATGGACGAGAGGGCCTCATAACGCGAATCAGATCCGGTTAAACAAATAAGCAAACAAAAATGAAATACGAAGCGTATTCAGAAGGACGCGAAATGGAAACCACTGCGAAAATCCGATGGCACTCTGAACAGATTGTTAGGCAGTGTGTTTAATGCACCTGTCGATCGCTTCACGTCTGGGCTTTTCAATTCAGAGCGCAAACTGAACACGTCTAAATGCCTAAAACAACAGTGTCTCCTGCCAAGTATGTGGATCTGGTAAGACACTTCGCCTGAAGGTATGCAACCCACATAACATAAATGTCATGTGTTTCTTTCTCCGAGACAATTTTCAGCCGCATTTTTCAGGGACAAAGAAGAGGCTTCTGCAGCGTTTTCGATGGGAAGTGTTTGATCACCCACAGTACACCCCTTAATTGGCTCCCTCCGTTGTTCATCTCTGCTCACATGAAACGCTGCCAACGAAGACAATATTTTGGCACAAACAACGAAAGTCAGACCAGCGTAGAGAACTGGCGGGAAGCACAGGCTGCTGTTTTCTGTGACGAGGGTACTGGAAAGTTCGTACAACGCCACGACAAATGTCTGAGCGGAGGCTACTTAGAAAGGTAGATGGAAGGTGTGGCTAACTGTTGCGCATAAAAAATGTTTGATTTTCACTTAGGTTTTCATTTCGCGACCAATCGGAACTTACTTTCCCAACAGCCCTCGTTTTACACTCTGGATCCAAGTGTTTGTACGAATTTAAATTGTGTAGCTTGTTGGACAGCATTGGGTTAAGTATTTCGTAAAGTGTGAACATGAAACATTTCTCTCGCAGCTCGTTTTAGTTTCGCGAGTGAGGTAGTTTTTATGGCGACTGATTTTACGTTGCATTTGTTTTTCGTTGTTATTGTATGCTCCTCCTGTAAATCAGCATGGAGCTTGGAGCTACTGAAGACTTACTAAACGTTATATGAATACGTTTTGCATCGTGTTCACTTTTGAGTGATCAGATAGGTACTTTATTAGTGAAACATTGACTATTTTCTCATCGGCTAACTTTGATCCAGACGTCAAGTTTGTGACACATTGATATATTAAACTTTTCGGTAGCTGCTATTCTCCATGTAACAACCTTACAAAGAAACTATACAAGTTAATTTTCTATGAACTGACTATCCACATTTACGTAGTTTTATCCAACAGGAACATTTTAAATGATTCTGTTCTTGGTATGCTTTTAGCCCATTGCAGTTGATAATATTCTTGGAGCATCCCCACAGTGTAAATAATAATGGAGGAGCTCTCTTGTTGCGATGCTAACAAGATAATAGTGTTTACGGAACATCAATGTTTTTATAATTCATTAACACACATTTCCTCAATGTATTTCAAGACATGTTCCAGAATTCCTAACTAATAATTCGAAAGGAACAGATTAATCCAGTCGAGGCAGAGGAGTCTGCGAAAACCACTTCATTCCTAATTACGGTCCCTGCTGCTAGGCTACAAATATTACTCCGTCCCGACTCCAGAAAGTTCCGTGGACGCCCCAGGCTGCTATTTGGCGCACAGGAAAGAGAGAGAATTTAAGCCAAAACTTTTCCTGCCGTCTTGTCAGACGGGAAATTCGAATGGACCTGGAATTCGTCAAAGCAGCTGTTCCGTGTAAGCAGTGACGATTCCAGACTAACGCACCTCTTTGTTGTCCGATATTTATAAGTGTTTTGTAGACGTCTTGACGGCGTTTATTACTTTCATAAGGTGGACTGGGAAAACATGAGAGGACATCGGCAGTGTTTCGTATGCTTGATACAGCGGTGAAAGAGTTATCTAAGACAATTACAGAACAAAAACAGTTCACGAACATACAGAGGATAGTCAAGAATATGGAAGCACGAAAAGCAGAACACATTACCAAGCCTAATACGATGTGGGAAAACCGTTCACGTTCAAAACAGCTTTCAGGTGTTGGTAAGTACAGGTCCTGAATTGTTTTAAAGGGAATCTTATACCAATCTCCTACGAAATAGTGACGAGTTCAAACAACGATGATGGTGGATGACGATCACGAAATCTTCTCTGCAAATCAGACCACAATTCGTAATGACTTGTTACAGGTTAAGTGAACATTTTAGAGACTTTGACACGTTCGGCCACAATATTCGAAAGTGGCAACAGACGAACAAGGAATATCGGTACGTGTGTCGACGCTGGTCACGTTTCTGCCCAACGCGAGAAGGCCGATGACCAGCTTGTATTCAGTGGTCACAATGGAGACTCAGGACAGGTGTTAACGAGAATAAATGAATAGCAGTGCAGTTAATAGAGACGGAGCGCAAAAGACTCTTGGGACACAAACTCGTTTCAGAAAGGATGATTGTACCACTCGGCATTTGTGAGATTTAATTATGTGTTCAGTGTTCAGCTGACACTTTTGTTACCCCGTTCCCCATTTGCGTTACTTCGTAGAGGATCGATACTGAAGTTACTCAACTTTTATTCCAGCGGTATAAATAAAATGGTGAAGCATATTAGTCTCACTGGTGCTGTACGTGGTGTGGTCATATAATTTTCATTATCATCTCGACAAAATCAAGCTGCGGCCATCCTTCAGTGTAAGCGCTCGTAAGTCCATATTTGTTCAACGTATCTTCACAGACAAGGCGTTGCCCATCTCAACATCTTCGCGTCTGCTTAATACTGTCCTTACATGTCCCTTGATCGTTTCTGGGAGGATATTAACACAATAAATTAACATGACTGCTTACTGCCATGCCAGAATTCTAGTAGAGGCCCTTATTTTGATCAGCAATGAACGAACGGACACATTGCGAGACCTGGAATGCAAATTCCCGCGCAGAAGACAACATGTATATTTTGTACAGTTTCTTCTAAATCACGGACTGCGAACCACTTTTTAGGGTTCCAAAGTGGAATCCCTGTAAGGTTTCATTGTTGTCCGTCTACTTGTTTTTATTAAAAATGAAATTCCCCAACTATACTTAAGATGTCATATTTATTTGGCTACTAGTTTCTACGTTGCGTCAACCCCATCGTCAGGCCCAATAAAACACACCATACATAAAACAGACGTGTGAGACATCAGTAGTCCGTGAGCTATTGTAAAAGATAAATATATTATAAACATATTATATGAAGGATGACTTCAGTAAAAATAGTTACATTCGTTCATTTTCATTAAGATGCAATTTACCTTGAAATTAGCAATTTATATGGTACAAACAAGTACAAATCGGGTTATATATACACGGTTATTTCCATTCCAGATAAATACCAAACATTTGAATAAAATGGGGGTATATATAAGTCTAGGTGACAAACCGTTACTCTTGGAGGAAATAATATAGGCATGAGACAGTATTAAAATTGTCTTAAAAGCGAATAATAGTACTCTAAATCCTTCTTTGTGTGCTTAATTTAACTAACAGAGAGGAAAATATGCACTGTCAATCAGACACATGTAAGGTATGATACCACTGTTTATAAATAGTGAAGGGTGGGAAAGTTGGAAAGGAGTTAAGTTTGCATAACACTGTATCGTCATCACTATAAAGTAACAAAGTGAAATAGGTTACTGTAACATCATTCATAACGATACGAATCACAAGTGAACAGAAACTGGAAGAATGCTATGGAACCCAGTTAATATATTAACATGTAGTCAATGGGGTAAAATAAATAGGCAAGAGTCAGTTCATGAATTTACTCATACCAGCAAGAGAAAAGTAAGCCAACATGTCACCAAAATGTACCATTTCAATGTCGGTGCCTCATTTATGGCCTCAAGCCAGGTCTAAAATAATTTAATTCTAACAGGCCTGCATTAGTAAAAGAAAGATCAAGTACATAACAGTGCTCCAAACAGAAGTAAACAGGGTATTGTCAGTCAAAATTGTTCGTCACACATGGAAAATGCTTTTAGCTCCTCTAATAACTAATTACTAGAGAAGAGTACACAGTAAGATATAAAAAATATAACTCTCGTATCTAGTCAAAGGTTGACATTAGTCAACAACAATATCTGAAACGCTTAACCTCCCACTTACTTCGACGACTAAAGTATAACATTTATATCATCACTACACCATAAGTACTCACTCATTTCTCCTATGCTTTTAAACCTGTTCTTGTATAAAACTACTAGTTTAAATACGAGTATATTGACTGTCTACTTATTCACGAGAACGATCATGAGAGTGGGGGTAAAACTATTCTGAATAAAAGGCCCATCAAATGATTAGGATAAAACTGGACTGCGACCGACTGGTCACTTTATGCGTACAACAGAGTGCCATTTGGGTTATCGACAGGCGCTGCTGTGTTGTCAGGTATCCTTGACAGTTTTTTGGGATCTTAAGTTTGAGTGTGTGTATCATTCTTTGAATGATTTTGTGATTTTTAGTGAAAGTTGTAAAGAGCATGTTGTTCATGTTCGCGAAGTACTCCAAAGGTTGCGAAAAGCCGGATGTACTGCCAAACCATCTATAGTTAAATTCGCGCAGCCTGAAATATCCTTTCTGGGGCTTATTGTCTCCCAGAACGGAGTACAAATTGACCAAAGTCGTAATGGGGCCATTTATTTGTTCGCAACCCTTAAAAATGTGAAGGCCGTGGCTCGCTTTATAGAAATGATTAATTTCTCTCGAAAATTCATTCCTAATTTTGCCCTTAAACGATCTTCGGAAGAAGAGTAGAAAATTTGAGTGGGGCCTTCGCAGCAGGCATTACTCGCTTTAAAGAGCTTTTGGCCACCGTTCCTGTGTTAGCGATGGCCAATTTCAACAAGGAGTTTGTAGTTCAGACTGATGCTTCCATGTCGGAAGTTGCAGCAGTTCTGTTGCAAGAAGAAGTCGGGAAGACGACCAATCGCTTACTCTTGACATTGACGTTCTCGTTAGAAGCAAAGTATTCCGTATACGTACTTGAGGTCTTAGCAGTCGTGTTCGCGCTCGAAAAATTTAGATTACCGGGCGATCAAAAAGTCAGTATAAATTTGAAAACTGAATAAATCACAGAATAATGTAGGTAGAGAGGTACAAATTGACACACATGCTTGGAATGAGATGGGGTTTTATTAGAAGTGAAAAATACAAAAAAATGTCCGACATATGGCGCTACATCTGATCACAATTGCAATAATTAGCACAACAAAGTAAGACAAAGCAAAGTTGATGTTCTCTACAGGAAATGCTCAATATGTCCACCATCATTCCTCAACAATAGCTGTAGTCGAAGAATAATATTGTGAACAGCACTGTAAAGCCTGTCCGGAGTTATGGTGAGGCATTGGCGTCGGATGTTGTCTTTCAGCATCCCCTAGAGATGTCGGTCGATCACGATATCACGATACACTTGCAACTTCAGGTAAGCCCAAAGCCAATAATCGCACGGACTGAGGTCTGGGGACCTGGGAGGCCACGCATGACGAAAGTGACTGCTGAGCACACGATCATCACCAAACGACGCGCGCAACAATGTTTCACGCGTCTAGCAATATGAGGTGAAGCGCCATCCTGCATAAACATCGTACGTTCCAGCAGGTGTTTATCAGCCAGGCTGGAGATGATGCGATTCTGTAACATATCGGCGTACCTCTCACCCGTCATGGTAGCAGTTACAAAACTAGAATTACGCATTTCCTCGAAGAAAAAAGGCTCGATAACGGTATATGTGGTAAATCCAACCCATACCGTGACTTTCTGTTCGTGCAATGGTGTTTCCATGACAGTTGTAGGATTTTCGTTAGCCCAAATTCTGCAGTTGTGGGCGTTTAAAGACCCTCGGGGCGTGAAATGAGCTTCGTCGGTCCACAACACGTTACTCAACCAATCGTCATCTTCCGCCATCTTTTGAAATGCCCACACCGCAAATTCCCTCCGCGTCACTAAATCGCCAGGTAACAGTTCATGATGCCGATTGATTTTGTACGGATAGCATCGGAGGGTACGCCTAAGTGCCAACCAAACGGTAGTGTATGGAATGCCGGTGCGACGTGCGACCGCACGAGCGCTGACTTCCCCGAGCATAGACGAACCCGCTACAGTCTCCATTTCTTCCTGAACTGTCTCTGCAGCATTACGCCTTGTTCTCGGTCGGCCACTACGGAGTATATCGTCTAAACAACTTGTGGCTTCGAATTTAGAAATCATTCTCGCCACAGCTGCATTTGTCAACAGACCTTTACCCGTTCGAATCCCCTTCCTATGGCGATAGGATCGTAACGCTGAACTAGCACATTCCGCGTTCTGATAATACAGCTTCACTAAAAGCGCCTTTTCAGGTAACGTCAACATGCTGCGACTGCTGACGCATCTGATTATATCTCTCATTACAGCTCCTTTTATACACGATTGTCATGCGGAGTCACTGACGTTTTGCTGTCGAGCGACATCTGTCGGACATTTTGTGAATTTTGTTTTTCTTTATGGTTCTAATAAAACCCCATGTCATTCCAAGCATGTGTGTCAATTTGTACCTCTCTATCTACATTATTCCGTGGATTATTATGTTTTCAAATTTATACTGACTTTTTGATGACCCGGTATATCTAGAACACAAACCATTTCTGTGGGAAACGGACAGTCAAGCGCTTAGTAGGGTAGTTACAAGACAGAGGCGAATAGGCACAATAGCGCGCTGGGCGATACGAATTTCGGCGTCAAGTCCAGGGTTAAGCATGTTAGGGGCTCGGAGATTGTTGTTTCTGACAGCTTAAGCCGAATGTTCGAGCCGGAGTTTGAGGAGCAGTAGGACGAAGAGGGAAGTTTCAGAGAAGCCAGCGGTCGGGATAAATGCAACTGCGTGGTTCTGGGTGCTGGAGTTCTGTCGCGAGAGTTCAGTGAGCACAGTCGCACCATTTCGAGCGGGTTGCGATTGCTGTTCAAAGATGTCGCTCTGCAGCAGGAAGAGGACCCCGTACTGCCCAAGCTTAAACAGAGAATACAGCGCGGGGAGGGCCTAACAGGCACTATTGCCTAAAGGGGAACCTTTTTGTGTTTGTGACGCGTGGGAAGGAGGACCCCAAGGTAGTGCTGCCTCAAACTTTGACCCCTATCGTCTTCAAATACTGTCATGAAACACCTGTAGGTGGACACTTGGGGATTTTTAAGACTTGCATGAAAATTAAGGACCATTTTACTTGGAAAGGCATGAAGCAGCATATTAAGCAAATGGTATGAGTGTAAAACGTGCGGGTTTAGCAAGCCAGGGGGGGAACGCCAAGTAGGGGTTCTTAGCTTCTAAGAGGCGAGGGAGCCCATGGTGAGGTTGTATATTGATTATGTTGGACCCATTCCGTGTTCTAAAGATGGAAACCGTTATATATTTGTTTGCGTGGACGCGTTCACGAGTTTTTGCTGGCTGATGCCTACCTGCAGTGTAACCTCGCAAGCCTCCATACGGTGCTTACAGAGTAGTATGTTTGGGGTGTTTGGATGCAGTCGTGTGTTGGTTTCTGACATTGCAACGTCATTTAAGTCCGCTGCTTTCTGTAACTTTTGTTTCGAAGCAGGAGTAGCTCATCACCATACTACCCGAACCCATCTAGGGCAGAACGGGCGAACCTTGTCATGGTTAGGGTATGCCTTCAATACTGCGAACCATGGGGGCCATAAGGCCATCCCGGCGAGGTTAATGTTTGTTTTTAAACCTAATTCGCCCCTGGAGAATTTTTGGTCTCTTAGTGATTTGTTGCCAGAACGGGTGCAAGGTGCAAATACACGTGGCGACTGGAAACGTGCGAAGGAGAATTTGCGGAAGAGTCACGAGCAAATTGAAAGGTGTTATAATGCTGGTAGACGGCCGATCACACTGAAGGCGGGCGACCAGGTTTTGGTGAGGAATTTTGGCGCAGTAAGTCGAGCAGCGGATACAATTACGGGGAATCTATTGCCCCAGTTCGTCGGTACTGTACAAATCTTGCTCTTCGTCACCCCGGTCACCTTGCTGGTGAGCCGCAAAATAAAAGAAGTTTTCGTGTCCACATATCGCAGGTTAAGCTGTAAGCTAAGTCGGGTGCAGCCAAATAATTTTGGTGATTTTCTGTGCTGGAAATTGTGAATCTTGAATATGTGGATACCTTAGCGTCCTCAGTCTCTTAAAACACAACGTCACTGGGGATACGCAATATTGTGTTGTAGTGGACTGAGTCATCTAGGCTTTCCTGCGGAAAGAGACTTAAACATTGCTATCATTGACCCTCAATCAAAGATACCCGCAGAGATTTTCTATAAACTTGTCTCCCATGTGAATAATTTCATTTGGTGATCATTCCCTTCACCCGCTCAGACTGCTCTACCAATATGTTACCAACCAGACCAGCGAGGCTAATGCATGGTCAAAGTTTAAGAGGTGCACAACTCCGGTGGACTTGGTATTGGTGGGGGAGGATGTGCTGATGGTATCAACGCCATATGACCGATGCCGCACGCAACCTCCCCGCGCCGGTACCACAGTGTTGTGTGGCCGAGCGGTTCTAGGCGCTACAGTCTGAAACCGCGCGACCGCTACGGTCGCAGGTTCGAATCCTGCCTCGGGCATGGATGTGTGTGATGTCCTTAGGTTAGTTGGGTTTAAGTAGTTCTAAGTTCTAGGGGACTGATAACCTCAGCAGTTAAGTCCCACAGTGCTCAGAGCCATTTGAAAATTTTTTGAACTACAGTGTGCTACGACCAGAGTCACTCATGTGTCGGCCTCTGCCGACTGCCATGAGGGACGGCCGGAGTCGGCTAGGTGGAGAACGGCTGCAACCAGGGAACGAGACGGAAGAGCGGAGCCCCGGACTGCGTCAACCTGCTACACGACGTTTTCCGGACAGAAGATGCAGTTGGTCGGTACCGGTCACACTGTGGATAGTACCGATCATAAACCTTTTTGAGTTACAGTAAGCTGTGGTGGTGATTGGAACGGTCGTCGCCCACGGGTCTGAGTACTGTGGCTCAGCTGTGGCGTATATTTAACTAAGAGAACTCTGCGGGAGGGGAAGTACGAAAACTTATCATGCTATTCATATCTACTGTATTCAGATGGTTATTTTCGTGTCCCTTCCACAGGCAAATTCTAATTGTTTTCTATTGCAACTGTTTGCATTGAGCAAAGATAGACAAATGAAGATGAGCGCATGTGTTATATTTACTTCTGGTTGTAAAGTTCTTCTTGGCCAAGGTCCCACATATTAAATGTTTCATCGTTAAGTTTGTTTGACATTGTTTTAAATCGATTGTTGTTTGGTTTTAAGAGTATCAGTGAATTTTACTGAATAGTTAGTTACAATAAAGTTATGCCAGAATGAGATTTTCTCTCTGCAGCGGAGTGAGCGTTGATATGAAATTTCCTGGCAGATTAAAACTGTGTGCCGGACCGAGACTCGAATTTCGGACCTTTGCGTTTCGCGGGCAAGGCAAAGGTTCCGAGTTCGAGTCTCGGTCCGGCACACAGTTTTAATCTGCCAGGAAGTTTCAGTAAATTTATGCTTAGAAATGTTGTATTACGCCTACTTCCTCACTCGCAGCCCTTCCACTTAATATTCTGTTACAGCGTTATTTTGGTAAAGCTCACAACACGAGATTGCGGTAAATGGCAACAGTGCGGTCTTCATAAGACAGCCCTGGTATGATGTTGCATTTTTTTTTAATTGGGGAAGAGAATATTGTTGTCGGCTTACTAAGGCCATGCGGCAGATCGAGGTGTTTTTGATGAAACTTACTGTGCAGTGTATTTGGAGTAATAATCGTCATTGCATTGTAA